>NC_090380.1:57516601-58130976 GCF_036365525.1 Heterodontus francisci
ATTGAGGCCACATCAACAGCAACAAAGAAATGAAAGGTCTAAATACTGTATATTGCAGTCTTTACAGTTTATATGAGTTCTAAAGTTCATTGACTTAACTGTTGATATTGTTGTGGTTGAGCGCAAATAGAACACTATCAACACCTTGTACAATGCATACTATAAATATGGGCGATAAGTCAAGAGATTATTCCAAAGGGTATTGCAGTGATTTTGCACTCCCAACCATGAACTGTGATTGAAGGTGCATGGGTTGGAGAATTGCTACCACAGTATTTTTAGCTTCATCTGCGATCACACACCCTTTGAGTGCAGCTCCCCAATCAGAGTACAATGATTGATAAATTTACCCTAATATGTAAGGACACATTGGGTGGCGCGCTGTGAAGGCAGCAGCCTTCTGACACGGAAGTGCCGCCATGTAGCCGCCGCAATATTTTGCGCGGGAGTTCATTTAAATGGAGGGGTGGAGCGGCCGTGTCCCTGGCTACCACGTCTGGCACCACCGTGCAGGCGCCAGCCCCATTTTTAAAGGGCTTCAAGCCCTTCAGGATATATTTAAGCATTTGAAGGGGCCGGTGAGCTTCAAAAATTTAATAAACGTTCAATGCAGCATTGAATTCCCTATCTCCCCCCCCCCCCCCCCCCCCACCCCACAACTGAGTCCTGAACACGTATGTTGACCTATCCCCCCAAAAATGCACTTTTTGAAATTCTGAACTTTCTCCCCCGAACTTCAGTATCTTTGACCCTCAGCTCCTTCCCACCATCCCCACAACCAATAGGAATAGTTTTCCCCACTCCACCCACCACCACCCCCCCACCCGCCCTGATGATTTTATTCCTCCCCCCTCGCCACCAGTATCTCACCTCAGAACTCCAACGGAGTTCCAAAGGCTTGCAAGTTGCACCCAGTTGGCCGTAAAATCGGTGTGGGACAGCCGGCGGCGGCAGGTAGCTCATTTGCATTTTAATGTGGCTCATTTCAATATTTCAATGAAGGCCCCGCAGCTTGGTGGCAGGGTGGGGGGAGGCGCGGGGGGCCGCACTGAGGCCTCACCGCCAACACTAATATCCAGTGGAGGCTTCTCGACGTCGTGGGTCATGGCGGGACGCTCCCAGTAGCATTTTACGGGCCTCCCTACCAGTCAAGGGGCTGGTAGAATTCAGCCCATTATAACTGACATCACTATAGATCCTGCTCCTGTAAACAAGTCTTTTTCTTTTATTAGTTTGTACAATTACGAGCATACACTGGTGTGAAATTGCAGGGTTGTAAAAACCAGTTAGTCCATCAAGCCTGCCCGACACTCGTGGCCTGAGCATTTTGACTAGATACTTCCTCTCTCTCTCCCTCCACTGTAGCCATGTAATTTCCCAGAAGAGACAAAAAAAGGATAAAACACGGGGCAGTAAGGGAAAAAAATTACTCTAGCCAATTACACTCCCTCAGGAGATCACATGGATCAAGTGTTATCTCTTAGTGGAACTCAGTCTCTTTACATTTTATTTCTGTAATTTCAGCTTTTACAGTACTTAATGTTAGTCTCAAAAGGAAAACTTTGGCAGTTAACGTAAACTCTTTACACTGAAAACAATCATAAAATGAATTCTTGTGCGTGTATTCTTTACCACTGTTGGGTAAGGGATGACCTTATATTTTATAATGTATGCAACCTGAGTTTTAAAAAGTAATGTAGAACTTTCTGACAGTGGAGCCTAACTGGAGGCGGACATTCTTCAAACATTTATTTGATTTTTGCAGGAACTGCACCTGTAGAAGAATTAACAATAGGTATTCCGTGAAGAAAATTAGTGAATCTGCTTTCTGAAATGTGACAGTAATGGCATTATAAAAATAGTATGACAAGACACATTAGCCGAGATTTTCCACGATGACTGAAATTTAGATCAGAATTGCTACTGACAGACTTTCAGCCAGATTCAAATGTAAGTGTATTGTTTACAACAAAATTCCCAAGGTCACCTCATTAGCAAACAGAATAGGATGGGTGTGGGGAGCACATTGTTAATTGTATATGTTTTTATTTAATTGTATGCAGGTGGTGGGCATTAACTGGGGATTCACTTGCGCTCCTTTCAATAGGAACAAACTGAAACTGTGGTGGCTGGGTTAGGAGGTGCATGTTTTCAATGAGTATCGCTGGAAATAAATGCTCATAAAAATGTCTGAAGACTGGCTCCAGTTCTATCCTTCACCATCTGGCTTTCTGGAAGATAACATGGTAACAGAGGATGGTTGTTCAAAGGTTAGAAACTAAGAAAAAAATTTCAGGTAGAAAACTAAAATCCTAATAGCCATTGTGGAAAATGGCAGAAAGAAAGACTAATTTGTCAGGGTATTGTTATGCCAACGTGTTTTGTTGAATGATAATTTTCTTTAATCCGCTGGCTGGAGATCTGAATTTATATATATTTTTAAAACATTTTTAAAAAAATAAACTGCTGTCAAAGTCATCCTTTCAGCTTAGGATGATAACCTAGTTTGCTACACTGTATCCTACATTGCAAAGGACTGTGAGGAGTGAGACAAAGTATCTGCTCAGTCCCCAGCAAGAACCAAGACCCAGGAAGTTTAAAGGAACTATCTGTTCTCTCAGCAAGCAGAGAAATACTGCTAATTGCTATTTTGAGTGACTGTCATGTGACAAGCCCCTCCCCATCTGTGGTTTTAAGCTGGTGTTTTCTCTGTAGACACATGAGCAGACCCTAAGTGGGGATCTCTCTCTCTCTCTCCATTCCAGCTTGAAAGCTTTAAAATCCTGCCTGTCAACTCACCATCTTTGCACACTCTGGCTCCAATCAGAAACTCCATTGGAGGAAATCATCTGCATCGCTACCTCCAAGAGTCTCACTGAACCAGTCATCTATCTCTTCAAACTCAAAGCCTCAGGACCACTGAATTTAGCTGGAAGCTAGCTGAATCACCAAACTCCACAGACTGTATAACCTATTTATGGCCTCTAACAGCAGGTCAGAGGATGGGAATTCTGCAGCAAGTAACCCGCCTCCTGACTCCTCAAAGCCTGTCCATTATCTACAAGGCACAAGTGAGGCGTGTGATGGAATACTCTCCACTTGCCTGGATGAGTGCAGCTCCAACAACACTCAGGAAGCTCAACACCATGCAGGACAAAGCAGCCACTTGATCAGCACCCTATCCACCACCTTAAACATTCATTCCCTCTACCACAGTGGCAACAGTGTGTACCATATACAAGATGCACTGCAGCAACTCACCATGCCTCCTTCAACAGAGCCTTCCAAACCTGCGACCTCTTCCACCTAGAAGGACAAGGGCAGGAGACGCGTGAGAACGCCACCATCTGCAAGTTTCCTTCCAAACCACACCCCATCCTGATTTGGAACAATATTGCCATTCCTTCACTGTTGCTGGATCAAAATCCTGGAACTCCCTCCCTATCAGCACTGTTGGCATACCTACATACCTACACTAGATGGACTGCAGCGGTTCAAGCGGAACGGCTTTGCTCAGGTTGTCGCGAGTTCTGCAGCACAAGTCTTCAGTACTATTGCTGGAGTGTCGTCAGGGCCCATAGCCTTTGCAGTATCCAGTGTCTTCAGTCATTTCTTGATATTATATGGAGTGAATCGAATTCTCTGAAGACTGGCAGCTATGATGGTGGGGACCTCATGAGGAGGCCGAGATGGATCATTCAATGGGCACTTCTGGCTGAAGATGGTTTCAAATGCTTCAGCCTTGTCGTTAGCACTGATGTACTGGGATCGCCCATCATTGAGGATGGAAGTGCTTTTGGAGCCTCCTCTTCCGGTTAGTTAACTGTCCACCACCATTCGCAACTGGATGTGGCAAGATGGCAGAGCTTTGATCTGATCTGTCGGTTGTGGGATCGCTTAGCTCTGTCTACACCACACTGCTTCCACTGCTGAGCATGCATGTCGTCCTGTGTTGTAGCATCCGGAGGTTGTCACTTAATTTTTAGGTATTCTTGTTGCTGCTCCTGACATGCTCTCCTGCTGTCTTCATTGGAAAAGGGTTGGTAACCTGGTTTGATGGTAATGGTAGAATGAGGGATATGCCAGCCCATGAGGATGCAGAATGTAGTTGGATATAATTCTGCTGCTGCTGATGGCCCACAGCAACCTAGTTTTGACCTGCTCGATCTGTTCTGAGTCTATCCCATTTAGCACACTGGTAGTGCTATATAACCCCAGTGTTAGTAATTATTAGCTGTGGCTTGAAATTTGGTACCACCTCCTTGCAGACCTGTTGCAATGCTAACCTGCATAGATGCCATTGTGGAGTGGGTTATTGCCAGGTCAATGATCCATTATACCTGCTGGTGATCTGGGAGCACGTGACAAAGCTCAGCATTTACCTCTCAGCTGACCATGATTAATTACCGATTAGAGGTATTAGGATCTGCAGAAATGGTTGGTGACATCATTGTAGGATGGCCAATCAGGATATATTAGCTCAAGACAAAAGAAAAATGTTGTGGATGTTGGAAATCTGAAATAAAAACAGACAATGCTGACAGCAGGTCTGGCAGCATCTGTGGGGAGAGAAACAAAGTTAACTTTCAGGTCAATGACCTTTCATCAGAAATAAAAGGTCATCAGCTTGAAGCGTGAACTCTGTTCCTCTCTCCACAGATGCTGCTAGACCTGCAGGATATACTAGCCCTTGGTCACCTTGGCAATCCTTCTTTCATTTCATTGAAAACATGCAACACTGTGATTGGTGTGCTTCTGAGGAAGCATCTACATGCACAAATAATTTACCAAAGAGTGAGGTATGTTAATCTCCATCTGCAGGTCTTTGTACCATTGGATTTGCATTATAGCATCTCTCTTGCATCCTGACTTGCCCATTATCCCTCTGTAGGCCCCCCTCCTCTTCCATTCCTGTCATATGTCAGGCGAAACTTGATCAGCATGAGTAATGATACTTAGAGTGAAAAATAAATGAAACATCTGGCTGAAGGGCTCAAGTACCAATGAGCAAAAGATGAAGCAAAGGGCTTACGAAATGGCTGAAGTAAATGTTACGATCCGGTTAGGCGGGATTTCCTTGTTTGACTGTCCCAGGGATTATTCCTTTTTAAACAGTGGATGTGCTTACCAATTCAATGAGCGTTTAACTCTTTATGTGATCATAAAAGAACCGATCGGACAGGTTTTCTTGAGTTTAAACAAGAAAGTGGTTATTGTATTGTACTTAAAAGCAAAACCCGATCGAAGTAAAAATAATGAACAATGCTGCAACTTTCACACACGCACACAAATAGATTACAGAGTGATGAGAAGTTGTTTGGTTAGTTTAGAGTCCAGAACAAATAAAAGTAATATACAGTCTGTGGGGTCTGGTAATTCAATTGTCTTCCAGATGAATTCATGATTTTGAAGTGTCTGGTTGGTAGAAGTACACTTGCAGCTGTTCCACCTGGTTTAGGGTTTTCTTGGAAATAATGACGTAGGTGGCTTTCTCCCCCGGGATCTCTGTCTGTGGAAATGACAGACTTGGATGTTCCGCAGTTGCGGACAGGTTTTGAAACTTGCAGTATTACCTGGTGAGAGAGAGAGACAGAGAGATACAGCCCCACTGGGGCCGTGCACTGATTAACTTTCAAAGCTCGTCTGCCGTGTGTAACAGAAACTCCAAGGTTTTACACAGACTGGGGAGACTGTCACATGATTCTCTCTTTTTTTTTTCACTTTAATAAATTCCAAGTCTAAGCAGCCCAAATCTCTCTTAGGCCTTATTGTTTCAATGTTTACCCCCTGGAGGTTCGTTTCTACGAGTGAATGCTCCAAGATGGCTATGAATGTCTTGCTAACGAGGGTGGCACTAGATAATTCACACAACTTGTTCACCCATTGTTCTGGATGAGAGCTATTAGACATGCATTTCCACTTTAATGTCTCAGAATGTGAGTTATTTCAATGCAAATTGTGGTGGTCATCTTAGCTGCCGGTTTTTGGAAAGTCGAATGTAGGATTCCAGCTTTCCTTTTAAAAGTTTAATGCAGGTTTCCAACCGATGAATTAAAATCATCATTCAGCATAGCACATTTTCACGACATAAACATAACCCTTATATTATTGCCACCCAGACAACTCTGGATGCCCATTTCACATGGACATGTGTTATGTTGGATGTGTTACATATCAAAATAGTGGAAAATAATGGGCTGAATTTTAATAGCTTGCTGCCGTTCTTGGCAGCAACCTTCAAAAGATGCACGGCGCACACGCGAAACGTGCGCCGCAGAGCCGCTGTGATATTTCGCACGGAGGCTCATTAACATGGAGGGGGCAGGCCACCCGCCCCAATGAAGTCATCGGGGGCAGGCGCTTCATCCCTGGCAATGACAGCCGGTGGCTGGCTCCATTTTTAAAAGGCTTTAAGCCCTTCAGTTTAATTTACATTTTTAAAGGTCCCATTGTTCTAAAAATTAAGATAAAATTTTAATGTCGCTTTGTAAAGCCCCCCAATGAGTACTCAATATATAAATTGCCCTATCCCCCCCAAAACAAACTTTTCTTCTGATGCTGAACTCCCCCCCCCCCCCGCCCCCAGCTTCATTACCTTTGACCCTCAACCCCTTCCCACCATCCCCTCAGCCAATAGTAGGAGGTTTCCCCACACCCCCCTCCTCCCACCCTGAAAATTTCACTCCTCCCCGCTCCCCACCAGAGGCACGCCTCGGATTTCTGAACAGAGATCTGTAGGCATGGGAGTTCTGGCCACTGGCCGGTATATCGGTGCGAGACAGCATACATTAACATTTATTAAAATATCTAAGTCAAGGCTTTGCTGCCGAACTGCAGGGGGCCGCCCCAAGGCCTCGCCGCCGCTGATAAATTGGGGCAAAGCCTTCCTAGCATCGAGGCCCGTGGCAGACTTTTCCAGAAAGTATTTTCCAGGCCCCCCTGCCACAACCCCTGACATCGGGGGGCTGGTAAAACTCAGCCCAGGGCTGGATTTTAAGTCAGGCGGACAGGCAAACGTAAAGTTTGGTATCGAACCCCTTAAGTGGCCATTAATTGGCAACTTAAGGGCCTTGATTGGCCTGGGGCGGGTGGCCCGTTTTCCACCTCCCCCCGCCCACCCCCCCACACTACATAAAGTGTGGCGGAGGCAGGAGCGGGTTGGGAAGGCCTCCCAGAGCCTCCTGCTTCATTTTACACCACCATCCGGCTCGCTGGGGTGGCGTAAAATTCCGGCCACAGAGTTATTAGATAGTATTCAGAAGGGGGCTCTATTGCTAAGGCTGATTGAACTGACTGGGTTCAGTTATGAGAAAAGATTGGCTATCCATGAACTTTATGCTCTTCAGGAGATGCTGAGGAGGGACTTGACAGATGTCTTTAAAATTCTCATGGACATGGAGAAATTTGATCCAGGAAAGTTCTTCGGTCAGGTACAGGTGTAGAGTACAATGTATCAGTGCGCCAGTAATTTTCTCCTGTTAGTTTTGTGCCATATTCTAAGACCTTTCTAGAAGCTCTGGGTCATTTTCAATGCAATGTCCATGTCGGCACATTCTGACACATGCACAACATACATAATTTAACAGTCCATTGGTGCACATCTTTTTTTTAACAAATTCCTGCTGCTTTGCCTATGAGCAGTAATGATTGGAAGAAAAGTTATAGAGTGACTTTTGTTTAAACCTGACTGGTGCATACATATTTGTTCTCATATGTACATGCATCTCCAAGCTTTTGTGTTGATGTCGTTTTATGTAGTGTCTTTGATAGAGAGGGACATTGTTAGTTTCGTACTGCTCTTTGGGGGTTTATCAGCTTCATGTGATGACATGTCAGTCCAAGCCTACAGTTTAAACAGTGAGTGACTTTGAAAATAGATGCACAGCAGCACCTCCAAATCCTCTGCCTTGTCATTATCCCCAAAATGAAGCTGGGTAGGTCACATTAGACTATCCCTAGGCAAGTCCTTGCAGAATCTGCCACTGTGCATCCATCAAACACACTGGGAAAAATAAAGATATGACAGCTATAGACAAGCGTGGGAAGTAAAGAAAATGAGCATGTGCTTAAAAAGAATAAAATATATGAAACCTTTTCAGGCAATTACCCTTTTTTGATGCTTTCCTGCACTATGTCACTGCTTAGTTTAATCACAAATATATAGCTGTGCAGCAGGAATCAATGATTCATCAGAATGCTTCTTCATATTGAATTTTTCAAATGTTTATCAGAAAGAAGTATACTTTGGTAATGAAATGTAGTTTTGAATGGTATTGTATTTGGTTCAGTCAAATATTATCATTAATTCGGGCAAGGGGAAGAAAGTCTCTATACTGTAGCAAGGAAAATCGTGTTTCAAAGCATTGCCCATTGTCCACAGGGAGATAATCAAATTCAGCCCGAGGCTGGATAATGTTGTTAGCTGATAACCCTTGATGTACTGATCTCCCTTGGTTTCAATCAGGAAAATATCCTAGTGGCTGACAGCAGTAAGTTTAATGATACACCTCAAAATTATTGGGGTGTCAGGAATTCAGGGTGGAATTAATATTCTTTCTTTGACTGAGGCCCTGGCAAATTAAAGGCAACCCTGATAAAAGGAATAATGTGCATCTCCTGCTACTTACATGCATTTTAGTTATACATTTATAATGTGATATCATGTCCCAAAATGTAAATGACAGTGAACTAACAAAAATTAATGGTCCAAAAATTTTTTTAAATCATGATATGGTGTTTTAGCTGTCAATGGACTAATTGGCACAAACCAAGAGTACTGAATTGGGGGAAGGCAGAATTCAATTAGCGGGCTTAAAGGTGGATAAATCCCCAGGCCCAGATCAGATGTATCCCAGGCTGCTATGTGAGGCAAGGGAGGAGATAGCGGGGTCTCTGACACAAATTTTCAGATCCTCTCTGGCCACAGGAGAAGTACCAGAGGATTGGAGGACAGCGAATGTGGTACCATTATTCAAGAAGGGTAGCAGGGATAAACCAGGTAATTACAGGCTGGTGAGTCTGACATCAGTGGTAGAGAAATTATTGGAAAAAATTCTGAGAGACAGGATTAATCTACACTTGGAGAGGCAGGGATTAATCAGGGATAGTCAGCATGGCTTTGTCAGGGGGAGATCGTGTCTAACAAATTTGATTGAATGTTTCAAGGAGGTGACTGGAGGTGTAGATGAGGGTAAAGCAGTTGACGTAGTGTACATGGAATTCAGAAAGGCTTTCGATAAAGTCCCACATGGGAGATTGGTTAAGAATGTAAAAGCCCATGGGATTCTGGGTAATTTGGCAAATTGGATTCAAAATTGGCTTAGTGGAAGGAGGCAGAGGGTTATGATCAAGGGTTGTTTTTGTGAATGGAGGCCTGTGACCAGTGGGGTACCACAGGGATCGGTGTTGGGACCCTTACTGTTTGTAGTGTACATTAATGATTTAGACATGAATATAGGAGGTATGATCAGTAAGTTCGCAAATGACATGAAAATTGGTGGTGTCGTAAATAGTGAGCCTTAGACTACAGGACGATATAGATGGGCTGGTAAGATGGGCGGAGCAGTGGCAAATGGAGTTTAATCCTGAGAAGTGTGAGGTGATGCACTTTGGGAGGTCTAACAAGGCAAGGGAATATACAATGGATGGTAGGACCCTCGGGAGTACAGAAGGTCAGAGGGACCTTGGTGTGCTTGTCCATAGATCACTGAAGGCAGCAGCACAGGTAGATAAGGTGGTTAGGGATACTTGCCTTTATTAGCTGAAGCATAGAATATAAGAGCAGGGAGGTTATGATGGAGCTGTATAAAACACTAGTTATGCCACAGCTGGAGTACTGTGTACCGTTCTGGTCACCACATTATAGGAAGGATGTGATTGCAATGGAGAGGGTGCAGAGGAGATTCACCAGGATGTTGCCTGGGCTAGAGCATTTCAGTTATGAAGACAGACTGGATAGGCTAGGGTTGTTTTCCTTGGAGAGAAGAAGGCTGAGGGGGGACCTGATTGAGGTGTACAACATTATGAGGGGCATTGATAGAATAGATAGGAAGAAACTTTTTCCCATAGCAGAGAGGTCAATAACTACGGGGCATAGATTTAAGTTAAGGGGCAGAAGGTTTAGAGGGGAGTTGAGGAGAAATATTTTCACCCAGAGGGTGGCTGGAATCTGGAACACACTGCCTGAAGTGGTGGTAGAGGCAGGAACAGTCACGACATTCAGGAAGTATTTAGTTGAGCACTTGAAATGCCATAACATACAAGGCTACGGGCCAAGTGCAGTGAAATGGGGTCAGCTTGGATGGGTGCTTGATGGTCGGCGCAGGCGCGTTGGGCCGAAGGGCCTGTTTCTGTGCTGTAAAACTCTATGACTCTAAGAACAGTCATGTAGTTTTTTTTGTTGCCTAGCTTTAAGTAAGTGCATAGAACTGTCAAAGAAACCAAGAGTGCAAGACAGACATTCAGGTAACATCTTATGATGCAATACAGTTGTATATACTGTTGTGATATTATGACTTCCACTGCCTATTGTGGTGTGTGTGAGTTTGTGGGATAATGGAATTCCATATGTTTTAGTCAGTCTGTTGATAATCAAAAGAAAAAGAAGGAGTGACCATCATGGGCATATAAAATGTGGAGGAAAGAAAGTATCGTTATTACACCAGTGATATATCATATACAAAAATAAAATAAGTTATTTAAAAGAAATCTTCAAATGTATTTGTTTTAAATACTGCCAATTATTAAAAACATCAGGTTTAATTTCTGCTAGAGGTAATCCCGCTTGAATGCAGTAACTTCAGCGGAAGAGCTGTGGCAATTCTGGAAAATGGTGCAAATACCATTTTTCAGAGTTTCCACGTCACTTCCGTGAGCATAGCGACATGCAGGAAAACACCTGTAGCTGGGCCTGTTGGAAGACAGCAAGTGAGGGAGGGCTTTACTTAGTTCACTGCATCTATAGTCGATGGTTTACAGTCTTGGACATTTCTGAGGAGCGATGCAGGATGTTATGATCAGGTGAGGAGGGGGGTCAAAGGACTCCCCTCTTTTCCCCCTCTTTGTTTGACCGCAACAGGTTATTTCTATTTTAAAGTGGATATACGTGCCTATTCAGTGAGTGTTTAACGATTTACATGTTATCATAAAAAGAGCCAATCGGACAGGTTTTCTTGAGTTTAACCAAGAAAGAGGTGAGCTTTATTGTACTCAAACCAATCTAAGTAAAATAATAAACTACACTGCAACTTTCACACGCACACACACACACTCGAGGTTCACACACCCACAAGTAGGTTACAGAGTGGGGAAGGATAGATGGGTTGAATTAGAGTCTGGAGAAATAAAAAGAGGTATACAGTCCTTGGAAGTTGGTGACTTGGCTGACTTCAGGCTGAATCGGTGGTCCTGAGGCTTCCAGTTTGAAGATATGCTCAGCTGATTCTTCTGGAGATAGTGATGTGGATGATTTTCTTCCAGGGGTCTCTGTCTGCAGCGGCGATATGCTTAAGTGGTTACGGCAAGCAGGCAGGGTTCGAAGCTTGCAAGGTAGATTGAAGACAGAAAGAGAGAGGGAGGAATGTCCCCACTTGGGTCTTCTCTTGTCAGTCTCTAGCTACTTGCCTTGTTGTTGCAGAGAATACAGCAGCTTAAGCAAAATGATGGTGGGCCTGTCACATGACCATCACCCAGTAATTCAACATGATGGCTACCAGTGTGTATTCCCTTTTGCAGCTTAATCAGTCCATGTCTAGGAATTCCTTCTGTAAACCAGGGTCCCATTATTCAAGTAATTAGGTTTGAGTGGTTTGTCTCCACCAGTTTGAAGTCCAACTGATCATCTTAATGTCTTGCTAATGGGAGCAGGATAGGTAGTTCAGTCAAATTCCCCAAGTCATTCTCTTCTGCACCCTCTCCAAGGCCTTGGCGTTTGCCCTTACCCAAAATATATGAAGTTCTTGCTGCCTGTGTGGATGACGGAAAAGTTTGCAGCGTGGGTGAGCAAACTGACCATGTCACTATGGTACAAGAGGCCCTTCAAGTGGAGAGAGTGAAAAGGAATGCGGTAGTGACAAAAGGAAACAGTATAGTTAGGGGAATAGTTACTGTTCTCTGCAGCTGCGACTAGAAGTTTCATAGGTTGTGTTGTCTGTCCGGTGCCAGGGTTAAGGACATTTCCTCTTGGCTGACAAAGAACTTTTGTGGAGGGGGCAGGGGGTGGATCCAGAGAGGGAAATCAGGGAATTATAGGTCAAACGTTCGCTAACATCTGTTGTCAGGAAATTATTATAGTCTATAATTAAGGATGGAGTGACTAAACACTTGAAAACTTTCAGCTGATCAGAGAGAACCAGCACAGATTTGTAAAGGGTAGGTCATACCTGACAAACCTGATTGAATTTTGAAGAGGTGACTAAAGTAGTGGACCACAGAATGTCTATGGATGCTTTTTATATGAACTTCCAGAAGGCGTTTGATAAAGACCCTCATAAGAGACCGTTAGCTAAAGTTTAAGATCATGGAATTGAAGGCAAATTATTAACCTGGAAAACTGAAGTTGAGGTCAAAGATCATGAATGATCTTATTAATTGGCAGAGCAGACAAGAACAGCGTATAGCCTACTGCTCTTTCTTATGCTGTAATGACACAACACAGAAGGAGACCATTTGGCCCGTCATTGGTAGAGCTATCCAATTAACCCCACTCCTCTGCTCTTTCCCCATGACCCCATAAATTTTTTTTCTTCAAGTATTTATCCCGTTCTCTTTTGAATATTACTTTCAGGCAGTGCATTTTCGAGCACAACTACTCGCTGTGTAAAAAAAATGCTTCCTTAAGTCCACTCTAGTTCTTTTGCCAATCACTTTAAATCTGGTTAATGAATCTCCAAATGGAAACAGTTTATCCTTGTTTATCCTATCAAAACGATTCATGATTTTGAACACTGCAATTCAAATCTCCTCTTACCTTCCCTGCTCTAAGGAGAATACTGCCAGCTTCTCTCCACATCTCTCCAGAAAACTGAAGTTCTCATTCCTGGTATCATTCCAGTCAATTTCTTCTGCACCCTCTTCAAGACCTTGAAATACTTCCTAATGGTGTGGTCCCGAGAATTGAGCATAATAGGCCAGCTGAGGCCTAACCTGTGTTTTGTATAGCTTTAGTATAATTCCTTGCTAGTGTACTCTATTCCTCTGTTACTAAAGCTAAGGATACCGTATGCTTTTTAACAGCCTTTTCAACTTGTCCTGCCACCTTCAAAATATGTGTACATATACCCCCAGGTCTCTCTAACCCTGCATCCCCTTTAAAAATATACCATTTAGTTAATTTGCTTCTTTTAATTCTTCCAAGATGCATCATATCTGACTTCTCAACATTAAATTTTATCTTCCATTTGTTGCTGATTTCGCCAGTCTATGTCCTCCTGAAGTCTTCTTCTCCTCCTCATTGTGTACTATATTTCAGAGTTCTGTCTCATCTGCAACCTTTGAAATTATGCTCTGTATACCCAAGTGCCGGTCATTAATATATATCTAAAACAGCAGTGGTCCAAATACCGACCCCTGGGGAGCACCAATGTACACATCGCTCCAGTCTGAAAAACAACAGTTCACTAATACTCTGTGCTTTCTGTCTCTTAGCCAATTTTGTATCCATGGAGCCTCTGCCATTTTAATACAGTGGTCTTTAATTTTTAATTTTATTTTTATTTAGAGATACAGCACTGAAACAGGCCCTTCAGTCCACCGAGTCTGTGCCAACCACCAACCACCCATTTATACTAATCCTACTTAGTTCCATTACCCTTTCACATCCCCACACAACCTACCTATACTAGGGGCAATTTATAATGGCCAATTTACCTATCAAAATGCAAGTCTTTGGCTGTGGGAGGAAACTGGAGCACCCGGCGAAATCCCACGCGGTCACAGGGAGAACTTGCAAACTCTGCACAGGCAGTACCCAGAATCGAACCCGGGTCGCTGGAGCTGTGAGGCTGCGGTGCTAACCACTGCACCACTCTAGCTTGCTAATAAGTAAGCTAGATAAAATTTCCAAGACAAACTCATTAAAATAGAATTTCCCACCACTGCAGCAAAATCGTAAAATTTGCCCAAACGTTTCCTCCATCACACTTCACATTTTTTCCTTGCTTACAGCTTTGTTTTATCCTTTTGCTGTTCTTTAATTTTCTTTGCCTTATAGCTGCATGTGTGTGCTCCAGTTAGTTAATAACATTTTTCTTTTTCTATTTTAACTTCTCTTCTTGACATGAAGCTTGTGTCCTTCTCTATGGTTTCTTCATGTACAAGCAAGACCACTGAAGAGAGATATGTTCAAGGTTAGGAGGCTAGTGTCAATTTGATTCCACGCCATAGTGTAAGATGGGCAATAGTGAATTGGCAACCTGTTTTACATCTCTCCTGATTTTTATTTCCATTAACTTCAACGAAAATAAAAACATAGATAGAGAGAAAATACATGATTTGTATTTGTAAAATATGGATTTGTAAAAGGCAGATCATGCTTGACTCATCGAATTGAATTTTTTGATGAGGTAACAGAGAAGATTGATGAAGGGAAAGCAATGGATATTGTCTATATGGATTTCAAGAAAGCGTTTGAAAAAGTACCACATAAAAGGCTGGTTAATATAATTGAGGCTCAAGGGATAGGAGGGTCATTGTCAGCTTGAGTAAAAAATTGGCTTAAGGACAAAAAAACAGAGGGTTGAATTTTGTGGCAGTGGCAAGACACCCAGTGCTTGGCCGAAAAGGTGGGGGAGAAACCCGCCTTGGTCTTTAATAGCCCTACAGGCACAATCTACTGACGCTCAGGTACCTAAGTGCCCAGCACTGGGACCCTCTTCCCTTTAAAGACTGGGATCCTGCCTCCAAGAGTTGCCAGCCACTGGCCCAGTGCTGGATCCTGGACCCAAGGTAAGTGAGGCGGAGTTGCTGGCACCAGAATGGCAGGCCCTAGTGAGGGGTGGGTGAAGGAGGGTGTTTAATGCAGGGGACAGGTGTTAATATATATGGAGTTTTTCATAGTGGGGCACTCCTTGGGCCACACATTGCCCACAGAGGAGGGCCCCCACCCACCGATCCCACAGGGAGGTCACTTCTTTTTACTAGGTGGTAATAGGCCACTTAAGGGCCTTAATTGGCCTTTGGGTGGAAAAGCCATCGTTGGCCTATCTTGCCCCTGACAAAATTGCATGGTGACGGGCCCTCCGCCACCCCCCCACCAGCTCCCGTCACAATTCTATGGGTCCCACCACCACCACCCCCTCACCACCGAACCTGTCTCTGGGGGTCCTGTAAAACTTAGCCCAGCGAGTTGTGGTAAGTGTTTTTTAGACTGGAGGATGGTAGACAGTCATGTTCCCCAAGGTTCAGTGATAGGACTACTTTTTTTAATACATATATATAATATATAAATGACTTGAATATTGGAATACAGCGTAATATTTCAAAATTTACCAATGAGACCAAAGTTGGAGGTGTGGCAGTCAGTGAGGATGATACCAAATGACTGCAACAGGATATAGATAGGCTAGCAGAATGGGCAAACAAGCGGCAGATGGAATTTATTGCAGAGAAGGGTGAGTGATATATTTTGGCAGAAGGGATAGGGAAAGGCAATATAGACTAAATGGCACATTTCTGAAGAGTGTGCAGGGACAGAGAGATCTGGGGGTCATGTGCATTGATCTATGAAGATGGCAGGACATAATGAGAGAGTAGTTTGAAAAGCATATGGAACTTTGGGCTTCATAAATAAAGATATTGAGTAGAAAAGTAGGGAGATTATGCTGAACCTTTATAAAGCTCTGTTTAGGCCCCAACAGGAGTATTGCGTCCAGTTCTAGTAACCACACTTTCAGAAGCATGTGAGGGTCCTTGAGAGGGTGCAGAGGAGATCTACCAGAATGGTTCAAGGGATGAGGGATTTTAGCTACAAAGTTAGGTTAGAGAAGCTGGGGTGTTCTTGGAATAAAGAAGATTAAGGGGAGATTTGCTAGAGGTCAAAGAAAAGCTGTTCCCATTAGCGGAGCATACAAAGACCAGAGGACACAGATTTAAGGTTTTGACAAGAGTTGCAGGGGGGATGTGAGGAAGAACTTTTTTACGCAGTGACTGGTGATGATCTGGAACTCGCAACCTATGAGCATGGTGGAAACAGAAACGATGAAAGATTTCAAAATGAAATTGGATGGGCTCTTGAGGGAAATAAACTTACAGGGCTACAGAGGTAGAGTGGGGGAATGGAACTGATTGGATTGCTCTACTCAATGGGCCAAATGGCCCCCTTCTGTGCTGTAATGACTTTTATTGTATGTTTGGTTAGTTTGCTGCCACCTTTATATACTTGGTTAGTCTGCTAAGACAGATCACTGAGTCTTCAGTAATTTTAACATTTGTTATTTCCTTTGTTATTTCCTTTGCTGTGCGTATGTCTGTATGACTTCTCTGAAGGAATGATGTTCTCCTTTTAGTCTCTCTCACATGTGATTTCTTACAGTATCATGGTGGGAGGTATTACTCATACTGTTTCAAACATTCACACCCTTATACTACATCTACCCCCCAAGTATTTAACCATATATATATTTATACATTCATGTTTTTTATTTTTACATACAACACCATCCTCCCCCAAGTCTCTGACATCACAGATTCAATCGGTCTGGAGGCTTCACAACTCTCTCTGATCATGTTGTTTCCAGACACTGAAGATCAGTAGTCTCTGAACTCTTGTTTCTTGACTTGGACAGCCTTCATTGAGGGTTTGTACTATCTGGTGCTTTCTGAATTTCAGGATCAACGTCTGGTTTGTCCAAATGTATGATTGATTGACTTATTTGATGAATAGAAATAAGATCTTTCCTGTTTTCTTATCGTACATTCTGAAGTATATATTAAATAAGATCTCTTTTGATTCTCATCTGTCCTGATGATTTCTTCTTCTCTGCCCTTTTCTCCTTTCATCAGATTAGGTAGTTTCCTAGTACAGTATCCCTTATTATGATTATAAGCTTGTTACTTTTGGTAAGACTTTTCTCTCTCTTCAACTCTTTGATAATTCTGGACTTCTAGCTCTGGAAGTAATTTTTTGTGTTCAAAGCTTCCTTCTCATTAACAGTTCTGCTGGTACTAATTCACATAACAATGGAGTAGATCTATAGTTTAGGAGTGCTGTTTCAAAACCTTTGTTTTTCTTCAACAGTGATAGTTCTAACTCCTCTCTCAGCTTCACCATTAGATAGAGGATATCTAAGTAAGATGTACAAATCTACAGTTTTCAACAAAGTGCACAAGGTTGTTGTTTGCAAATTGTGGTCCATTATCAGAAACTATCTGGTCAGGTGTTGCAAAAATCTCCGATAAAGCTCGAATGACTATCTCAGTAGTCATTGTGTACAAACGATTGATTTCAATCCACCTTGAAAAAAAGTCAATGACAATCAGATAGAATTTTCCATTAAACATGAAGAGATCCATCCCCAGAAGTTCTCACAGTCTGGTTGGAAATTGGGTCGAGATAAGAGGTTCCCTCTGATCCTGTCTGTGCACTGCACATGCTTGGCAATTAGAAATCATTTCTTCTATATCTCATGATATTCCAGGCCACCACATGGATGACTGAGCCCATGCTGTACATTTCATTATACCCATGTGGCCCTGGAGTATTTTCTGCAAAATGTCTACCTGGAATGAGTCTAGAATCACTAGGAAATCATCCACAAAGGTAAAGCGCTTCCTGTGTTCAAAGAAGATTTTCATCCTCTTGGCACTGGGACGCTGCTGTGGCAAACCTTGCATGCAATACTGGCGGATACAGATGCATTCCTCATCTTGCATCTGAGCATAACAACTTTCTTGGAGCTTTTTTGAACTTGCTGGCCATTGTGATGCAGCGAACTGAGAATATGACTCAAATTCATGAATAAAGTTAACATCCTGTTGTGTAGGATGGTCAACAGTAGCTCTGGACAGTGCATCTGCTGTTGTTTGCTGCTTGCCCTGTACGTATACTGTTTCATACATGAATCTCTTTAGCCTCAACCGGAACCTCTGGATTCTTGGAGGCATCCGAGCAAGTTCCTTTATATCAAGTAAGGAAACTAGGGGTTTGTGGTTTGTCTCTATAACAACCTCTAACCCGATAATGTGCTTTGAGAACGTCTCACAAGCCCATGTGACTGCAAGCACTTCTTTTTCTATGACAGTGTACTTTGTCTCAGTCTCAGACAATGCTCATGATGCATAATAAAGCGGTCTTCGCGATCCATCTGGCTGTTTTTGAAAAGGACTGCCCCAAACCCTATGTGGCATCTGCTACAATTGTGGTTGGGAGTGAAGAGTTATAATGTGCTAAGATATCTTGCAAAATCAGCATCTCCTTGATCCTTTGAAATGCTTACTTTTAATGTGCATTCCAACACCATGCTTCAGCTTTCCATAATAGTTGGCTTAAGGGTTCAGTAGCTTGTGCTAGATTGGGTAAATATTTTGCCAACCGATGAACCATTATAAGGAATCGTTGAAGATCTTGGACAGAAGTAAGAAGTGGAAATTCACGACTGGCTCTCATCTTTTGTGGGTCTGCCATTATGCCTTTGCTACTTACAATGTGTCCTAAGAAACAAATGGATGTTTTCGAAAACTCACACTTTTCATTAAGTGTCAGGCCTTCTTCTTGTTGATGATTCAAAATGCTGTAACCCTCAGGTTATGTTCTTTGATGGATTCGCCATGGACTAAGATGTGATCCATTTGGCATATTATTCTTTTAAGGCCCTGTAGAATGTTCAACATAGTTCTTTAATATTTCCAGTGTTGATGCTATACCGAGTGGCAGACGATTAAAACAAAATCTTCCAGAGTAACGAAGGTTGTGAATAATCTTGATTTATTATCCAACGGAACTTGCCAAAAGCCATTATTCACTTCAACTTTTGTGAACATGGTACTTTTGGATAACTTTACCAAGCTTTCATCAACTGAGGACATCAGATGAACTTCTCCTGCCACAGCCTTATTAAGTTAAGTCTGCACAAATGCGAAGAGTACCATTATGTTTAGGAACTGGAACCATTCCTGAACACCCCTTTGTAGGTTCGGTGACAGGACAAATGATTCCCATCCTGGTCAGCTCTTCTAGCTGATGTTGAACTTGCTTCATTAGCGGGTGTGGTATATTCCTAGGCATGAAAAGACATACAGGTTTAGCGTCTTTTCTCAACGTAATGCTATATTCAGTCTTAAGTCTTCCTTGACCAGTAAATAATTTTGGAAAGTCTTGTTTGAAGCAACTGCTGGATTCTTGTTGCTTAACTTCTTCCACTTTTCTTGTAAGATGAAGGTCAATACAAGCTCTTCTACTTAAAAGAGAAAATTCCTGATTCTGTAGAACATACAGTGTTGTCCAATATCTGCTTTGGCTTGTACTGGAGTGTTGCCTGGCGCTTTCCCTTCATTTTCAGTTCAATTCCTCCTGGGCCATGTAACTGAGTTTCTGTTGGTTGCAGGTAATATGTTAATAACCATGGTTCATTGTCTAATAATACCGTTACACTTGCTCCAGTGTCTAGTTTAAAATTAGTGCTATGTCCGTTGACATATACATCTGCAGACCAGAATGCTTGATTCGGATTAGTGATCTCCCCAAGGAAGTTTTCAGATTTGCCTCCTGATGGAGATTGTTCAACTTCATTAATAGCTCTCTGCTTGAAGACTTTTTCTTTTGATCCTGTGGGAGTAGAGATTTTACTTTGGCACATCTTCCCAAAATAGCCTATTTTGTTACAGTGGAAGCATTCTGCTTTGTTTGCAGGATACTGTTCGCACCTGTGGGTCTTTTTGGCACTACCACCCCGCCCCCCCCCCCCCCCCCCCACCCCCCAACCCCTTGCCCACAGTGTACTTTCTTCACTGGTGCTTCTTTTACAGCCCTGTGGTTAAGGAGCTGTCCAGTTGCTGGAGGTTTCCTGAACCAAGGTCTTTCTTCACCTCACAAGATTGCTGTGTTCTTTTTCCGGATCTCAGCTTGTCTCACCAGATAAATTGCTTTTTCTAGGGTGAGGTCTTCCTTAGATTACAATAAATCTGATAGGGATTCATCAGTAATACCTACTACTATGTGATCTCTTATTAATTCTGCTCTTAGATGTCCATTTTAGCATCCTTCAGCTAGTCTGTAGAGGTCATTAATAAAAGCATCAATTATTTCACCTGGTTTCTGGATCCTTCTATTAAATCTTGCCCTTTCCAGAATCTGATTGCTCCTCAGGTTGAAATAGCTATCAAAGGGTTTTAAAACTTCATCAAATTTGTCTAATGTCTCATTAATGCCTTGTCTTGCAATAACATCATCTGCTATTGTTCCGATAGAATGCAGCAATGTGTTATCTTGCTCTGCTTCAGACTGGCTGTCTAATTTGCAAGCAATTCTGTATCTCAAAATTCTTTTACACGAGAGTGACCAATTTTGCATTTTATTTGGTCCTCCTATGTGTCCAAATCTCACTGGCATCTTAAATTTAAGATCCATGGCTTTTTATTTGGTTTACTTTGTTTTAATTTTTTTTCCTTCAGTATCAGAAGTTTCCCATGATGACTCCTGCTAGGGTCATCATTTCTCACTGTAAAATCTTGCTGTTAGACTCTATTTATTTCTTTAAACACAGTTTTGCAGTGTTTTTGCAATACACGTTTAACTCCCTTCACCTGGAGTATTGAGTATTTGCAGTCTCTTGGTATTTTTTCTGCCTTGCAGTCGCCACATATAATGGCAACGACCTTGGATCCATCCTCGCTAAGGACTTTTGGTCTTCCTGGTGCTGCCCGCCTAGTACCATTAGGAACAAATTTCTTTTACTCTCTTTACGGGTTGCTCACCAGATCCCCGATCGTTGCTTGGTTCTCTGACTCGAAGCTTGCAATCGCTGGGCTGGTATTTTCTTCACAGAATACCCACCTCTGTGGTGCAGCCTGAATGTCTCTATAAGCCGATTCCCCGATTCTCCACGCCTCCTTTGTCCAGAGAGTAGCTCTGGAGCTTTTTTACAGCCTCTCCTTGAGTTCTGCAGTTCTAGTGCTTTTCTTCAGGTCAGCTTTATTCAAAGTATTTTTCAAATTCTTCAGGGTGTTGTTGTATGGTAAGAACCATCGCTGTTCACCATATTGTATGCTTGGTTTGTCTGCTGCCACCTTTATATATTAGGTTAGTCTAGCTAGGAGAGATCACTGAGTCTTCAGTAGTTTTAACATTAACTCCTTCATTACATTTTAACTGTGTACAGATTTACATAAGTCTATGTGATTCCTCTGAACGCATGTTGTTCTCCTTTCAGTTTCTCACACATGCGATCTCACATCACCATGGCGGAGGTAGTCCTCACACTATCTCAAACATCAACCCTTTCAAACCCTTATATTATAACTTCATGACTCTTTCAGAAAAATGTCTTCACCTGACAGATGGAGGAAGAAAAAGCATGAAACATAAAGGGTGGATGGCAAACAGAAAAGGCAGAGACGGAAACAGAAAGGGCAAGAGATTTGGAGGTGTAATGTTGTCTTTGGCAATAGTGTAAAATGGACACATTCGATTAGCTGTCCAATATTCATCTCGTCTGATTTTCATTTTAATTTGAGAGACATATAACAGGTGGCTAAATCAATATCACCTGTACTATTTATCACCCAAAGTCTGAATTGCCCACAAGCAGAGAAACATTTAAAGGAAGAATTATTTTTATAATTTTGTCTGTGAACAACACTATGGGGCATAAGCTAGTATTTTATTCTATCTTGTACATTTTATTTTTGCTTCCTAAACCACAAAATTGAGTTTCCTTGTGTAAGCAATGAAGAGCAGACTAGGGGATGGGAGAGAAATTGTGATAGTTCCTTTCACAAAGTTACTATCAATGACACAAATGGTTGCACATTAATTCCTAGCTTCCTTTATTAATGTTTGAGCAGTAGTTGTCTGCTATAAATGTATGAAAAAGTCTGATGTGTCTTACTGAATTCCGTGCTTTTCAAGGTCACCAAAATTAATCCTGTTTAACCTCAGTTGCACTATTATTAAAAGAGGCAAAGTATGCAGTTTTATTCCTAAATTGCAAACTGATAATACCATGAAAGATTGCATTGGAAAAAGTGCTTTGGGTGGGGACATCAAAGTTCATTTGGTGAAGTAGCCAAAATCAGTGCCTTAAATCAGATTTTGAGGTGCATTATTCATCACTGTGTGGTGTATGCTTCATTATTTGTTATTACATAGTGCCTTGAAGCCGCCAGTATCCATTTATGAAATGACAGCTTTTCACTAGCAGTATTTTGGAGGCTGTGTATTAAAAATGCATACTCCTTGTGCTAGCCCAGCAGAAAGGAAACAGTAGATTTTTAATGTTGCATCTTGAAAAATGTCAGAATTATTCTGTGTTTCATATAGCAGGTGGCTAAATCAATATCACCTGTATTATTTATCACCCAAAGTCAGAATTACCCACAAGCAGAGAGACATTTATGGGAAGAATTATTTTCATAATTTTGTCTATGAACAACACTATGGGACAAGGTTGAGAAATTATAGATGTTTGAAATTGATTAATTGTGAATGAAATAAATATTTTCTCAAAGCTGGTGCTGCTAGACAATATATTCCTTGTGATGGGCTTTAATGTTCAACTTATAACTAATAACAGCGAAGTGTCTAGCAACAAAAATGTGTAATTTCATCCAGAGTAGACCTGTGAGCACAGTACTAGATGCCCAGTAATGGAAAACTTAATATGACACTAATTATTTTACCATGAATTTGTTTTGCAAACACAAACCATGTTAATAGACTGAACAATAGATGCAAGATGTCCAAAATATTTATGATTTAGAAGTTCTTCATTGTATTATTCTTTTCATACTCTAGACATATTATTACAATATTCATAAGTATCAGTTAAAAGAAGCCATATCCAATATTCCTTATAAACTCTAAACAGATCCCAACTATAAAACAATCTTGTGTGTTTCACTTAAATGTGCTCCATATTCTGCAGCACTTCCAAAATATAACATATTTTGTACATTCTGGCTTTAATTGTCTTATGTTTTGGAATCTCTAATGTGTTACAACCATATTTGTATCTAAAATGGTCAATAATTATTTATAGGAGGGAAGTAAAGAAAAAATGTTCAAATAAATTAATATTTGGGAGCTGAATTTATGCATTTGAAGAATGTTCCTTGCTCATTTGGGGCTTGTTTGTGCACAGTCCAAAACAAGCTTAGGAGCAAATATGCAATACCTTTAACTTGTTTGACATTGTAAATCCTTCGTAATGCAAAATAATCTATCAGGTTAAATATCTGAATGCTCTATATTGTGGGTTCACATTTCATGGCTCAGTATTCAGTTTGGTTCAATGTCACTCGGATCTATTCTAATTGGCCTACAATGGTAAAAGTGGTCACCACTGGCCTTGTATCAAATTGTCTGCATTCATACAAATATATGTAAAAAGCATACTGGATGTCGAATAGAGGATTTGTGTCAGTATTCCAGTCTTGTGGTGCAAATGACTGATAAACTGCTCAATCTTTGTTCTCTCAGTTTATGCGAAATGATTGAATATTCTATATGCACTTCATGTAACCATCTGTTATCTTCCATATAAATAGTGTAGTCACAGCATGTTCCTGTTATTAGTCTTTAGAATGAACAGCATAAAAACTTAAGATATTTGAACTGATTCATAACTTTCCTGTATTTTGGCTGTTTCTTTTAGTTACTATTGTTTGACAATTGATTGGAATTTTTGTTCTTTTTTTAAAGGTGCTATGTTGATGACAGGATTTCAAAGGTTGCTTGGCTGAACCGATCCAATATCATTTTTGCTGGAAATGACAAATGGTCCCTGGACCCACGAGTCACTCTATTGACCAGTGCTCGCTTAGAGTATAGCCTTCAGATTCAACAGGTGGATGTATCTGATGAAGGTCCTTACACATGCTCAGTGCAGACCCAGCACCACCCTAAGACCTATCAAGTGCATTTGATAGTGCAAGGTAAGGTCTTTGTGTCTCTTATTTGTCTGTCTATCTATTTGCCAAAGCAGTATATGAAAGCTCCTGCAAGAGGGATCAAGCTAGTTGATTTAATGTTGTCTAAGTCGCCATTCATAAAGACACACTGCTGAGTTTGGTAAATGGCTGTTTATTTAATTGTCTTCAGAGGAGGTTATTACAAGAGGATTAATTTCTGTCTTGCTACCAAGACTGATATACCACAAATCACGAGCACATCGTAAAGAGTTAGAGCATAATTTGAAATCTTAAGGCAAAGATGTATGCTTGGAAATTGGATTGCGCCACCCCCCGCCGCGCCCAAATTGGGCACAATCCCAGTACAATGAGTGCCAATTAGCTTGCCAGCTGTGGTCCGCCAGCCTCATTAGGATAGTACAGGTGAGCTGCAGGCACAAGTCACAGCCTCAGAGACAGCTGTCCTGTTGTGAGGATAGAAAAATTAGGTGGGACGCTAACGCAGAGCCTTGAGTGAGTCTGGGGGAAGGGGGAGGCAGTCACAAGGGTGGTGAACAGCAGTTGGCAGTGGCTCTCAGTTTTAACGTGGAGCACCTCTGCTCCTCTCAGATCCACATTCAGGTAAGTATTTTCAAAAATTTGTTAAGGAACATTGGTTAAGCCATTTGTATACTTGGTAATTCAGAACAGAGCAAATCCAACAACTGCTGCATTCTGGCTAAACCCATGTCCTGTGGCATTGGAAATGAGGCCCTAGAAATATAATGGCACCACATTGGTTTTTCAGATGGAAAACAGACGATTAAGCTTCCAATAAGCTGGGTGGGATGTGCATACATATTTTGTGCTGAAAGTGCAGCCTCCACCATACTGCATCATGCTGCTCTATAGGCATCCAGAGTGCATGCCAGAATTATTTAAATCACTGATTAAAATATTATAATAAAGGTCCTGCAATACACGATATTGAGCTGCCCCAACACCTGACTCACCATGTGATGAACTTGTCCAGCAACACATGGTGTTAAGTGGCTAGAAGGATTCTCACCAGCATTACTTAAATAGCTGATCCACTACATAATGGTTAGTTGCTGGTTTGTCCCTTGAGGCCGCTGGTCAACATGCACGTGTTCTCTGACCATGAAAAGTTAATTCTGACTGCTGAGAAGATGATTTTGCTGGTGCTGGACTGTTTTTGACTGCTTTCCCAACAGTTGCACTATAATCATGGCTGGTCTAGTGGGGCTGCTCCATAAGGAGGTCACCAAGACTCTCTAGATGAGGAGGAATACCTGTATCTCTTTCCCATTGGACAGAACAAAGTAGGACGAGACAACACTGGGCTTTGCATGCATTACAGACTTCATTAGGGTCTAAGGTGCCACAGCCTGCACTCTTATTACCTTGCTTGTGGTCCTTCACCAGTCTGCTATCTTTCTCAATAGATAGGGTTTCATTTCCACAATGTCCAACTTTCTTGCAACCGTAAACAGCGCCTTATGAAGGTCTATGCATAGTTTCCTGGCAATAGTTATGGTTCCTTGGTTTTGCGCAAGTTCTCTGTGCCATCTTTGTTCCAACTAGGTCATCCAGCTACAGGCTGACGACTTGGCAACAAGAGATATTGTTATGATCCTGCAGTTATTTTTTGGGAAGAATGCGGTATGCCTTTAAGGCTGGCAAGGGAGCAGTACTGCTTTAAGGCAGCAAGCTCTAAAAACTGAGTCAAAGAATGCATTCCCATTGCTCCTAGATACAGCCATTTGGAGACTGAGAGTCAAAGAGTGCATTCTCGTTGCCCGGGATACAGCCATTCAGGACCAGAGATCAAGAGATACAATGTTACAATTTAATTTTGATCTGGCTTTTTTGGAAACAGACTGTTCTAACAGGGAAACAGACAAACAGCTGTGTGTTACCACCTGAAAGGAGCACTCCCAGACTATTTAAACTGAAGGAAGAGAATTTGGTCTGTTTATTTATTATTCTGTCTCAAAATTCTAAAAAGTCAAGCCGAAACAGTGATCTCTGATAATTTAAACTGAAGGAAGGCAAGTTAGACTGTGACAAACTTTTATCCCTCAAAAAATTCTGAAGCCAAATTGATCAATTAAAAAGTGTTTGCAAGTTGTTAATTGTTGAAATTCATCGCTGGAGAAGGAACAACAATTTCGACTTCTGAATTAGACTATGGACTGTTCTACTGTTGAAGAACCTTCCTTTTTTTCCCTGTCGGATGGCTGTGAGGACTTCAAGCAACCTTGGACTGTTCCACATCCGACAGGAGCGTAAATCTGCAAGGACTCTAATTTTTTCTGTTATAAATATTGTTCATATTGTAGTAGAGTTTAAGAATTTAGTTTTTCTAATTAAACAGTTAATTTGTTGATTTAAAGACACCTGCTTTGGTTGGCCTCATTTGGGGGTTAATAGATGGTATAATTTGGCTGCGTCTTTATTTAATTTGGAAAGTTTAAAATGATATGTTAGGTGATCTGTGGAGGGACAGGATTGAATTAACAGTGTGTTTCTCCCACCACAATCAGAATTGCATATTTTGTTAGGGGCTTTAACTTTGCACTTTCCCATCATGATGGACCAGCCCTATTGCCACCTGGAAACAAGATGGGCACGCGGACTAAGAAGAGCTACATGAAGAGGCTGAAGCCCTGGATTGGCATCGACCACCACCGCTCCAAGCTTTCAGAGCTCTCGGAGACAAGTTCATTGAATAGCGCTTCACCTGAACATCCCTCCCATTCCCAATACAGCAACAGTCCTTATCCTTACTACAATCATCTAAATTACTTCCTTCTGTCCTGAGTTATGGGTCTAGGCTTCACTTCATAGCAAATATAAAGACCAACACCAAATCCAGAACAAAAAACAAATATTTTAAACAACTAAATTCCATCAGTAGCTAATAGTTAACAGAAATTCTTAAGAATTGTTTGTTGTGCAAGCCCTTTGTGCCTGTCTTGTGTGCTTGTTTACTTATTCTATGAAATGTTTGCCAGTGGCAATGCTCAGAGAAGAGGAAGGCTGCTGAGCTTCCATTGAGACTACTTCAAATGGCTGTAGTGGTTGACCTTGAGGAGGTCTAGGCCTTGAGGGTTTGTGTGCACTCAGCAGTGCGGGCCGTGATAGTCTGACCTAGCTGGCTGTCCAGTGCTAACAAGGCCACTGACAGAGTGAGTGTCAGCAAGCGTGTTTCCCATGGAGCCAAGGTCACTTTCAGAAGACTGCGCCTCAGCATTCCTATAGTGCTGCAGAAGACAGAGTGTCGGCGTGAGGTGACCTGCTGGAAGCACTTGCCAACACTGGCCCCCAAGCCAAGATGGTAGCCATCTGAGTCTACATGGCAGCAGAGTTGGGAACTGTCAGCAAAGGCCCCCTCATGGTGGGCACCACTGTCATTTTCATGGAACTGACTACTCAGACGATGTTGGACAGAATGGTCTCCATACTCTTCACAAAGCCTTGACATCACTTTAGCGAATGATTTCTCTGCTCAGGTCACTGGTTAAAATTGCAGTTGGGCGTCATCAGATCCTAATCTGTGTATTTAAAGTTGGACCCCACTGGCTTCAAACAAGGGTCCTTGTCGCCTGCCCAAAAGAGCAGGTTAAATTTACAGGTGGAGCAGGTCATTGGTTGGAAGGTTTTCCCGGTTGAATTTAACAGCCCTCTGGCTTGGTTCTCACCGGACAAGTTCAGTTAAAATCCTCTCTATACATTTTATCCTTATTTTTATATTGCCATTATAAATTCCTGATGTCCACATTTATTTTGAAAATTGCCTCTGTAAGTTGTCATGTTCTAATTACGACTGTTCCTCCACCAGCCCGTGTAGTGCTGGTGCTGAGTGCCTCTACTGGGAAAAGGTGTAATTATAACATGACAAGTTTATTCAGTAGTTTCCATTATAAATGGAAGACATAGGGCTTTCTAATGCAAAACGTTGACAGGACGTGCATGCAGATGTAACATGTTTAATATATAGCAACATAAGTAATTGGAGGGCAGAATTTCCTGCTCCATAAGCCTTTCTGCTACCAAAATCCAGGGTGCTACACGATGCTGACAGATGAAAGTCAAGTGACCCAAACCAGAAGATATTTTATTTCAGAAGATGGAAAGCTTTGTTTCCACATGGCACCCACAGCTTGGCTGAAAACTGATGGAAATCACCCAGCAGAAGGAATTAAATTCAAGTGACAAGCAGTCTTTGAACTTGAAATTACTGCTGTTTGTTGGAAGTTAAGTACTCAACCATTTGCACCAAGAGCCTCCTGTGATTACTTAGTGACTGAAAAGCAGAAAACAGCATTACTTTTTTCTTCTTCTTAGGAAATAATTTTACTGAACATGATGCCATTTGCTGGAGCACTTCATGTAGACAAGAATTTCTTTGACAATGTTTTGTTTCAAAATATAATGTTTCTTCATTCCATCTTAAGTGAAAATCTCGCACCGTTAAAAGGTTAAAAAATGCAACAATTTGGGACAGCCAGTCTTCAGAAAGGGAATCAAGGAACAAGATTTATTAAATACGTCTACAATATTTTGGAAAGTGAAACTGCCTCCTTGGCCTTTACATTCCTGTGTTGAGTAATAAATTAATATTTAGGGAATTGTTGCATCATTCTTGCCAAAAATGTAAATTTAATGCTTATAGAAAGTGTAGCAGATCATTCCTGAAATGAGAAATGAAGTATATCGGAAAATAATTTTTGGAGATAGTAGCCATAATTTCTGTAGCTCACTGAGTGCGAGCAAGAACAGGAGGTTTTTAATTGTTCCGTATATGGTTGGTAAAGGAGGAATGCCTCCAAGAAGTATTGTTGAAGCCTTTAGATTCTTGAGAGTTTCTAAGCAGCATGACAGGGCAGAGCAATCTTACTGAGTGGCAGGATTCCCCGAAGTACAAGGAGTCATAGATTGCAACTACATGGTCACACATGCTCCCTTTATCAATCCCACCAGTTACACTAATTCAGTCATTCAGTATCCAACTTGTTTGTGACCAGCAGCACTACGTCATGAAAGTAAATGCTTGCTTTCCTGGAAGAGGCCTTCATTTTCAGGCAATCCACGTGCATGCAATTTTTCAGCCTGAAATGTTTGGGTGGATATGGGGAGATCAGGGGAGCTCTGTAGAGCTACAACTGATGGCATCTATGTGCTTTCCTATGACAGGAGCTGTGCATCGCCATCAAGTGTTCCATTCTGAGATCAGAGTCATCATAGAGCGTTTGTAATTTTGAAGGCACACTTCAGGAGCTGGATAAATCTTGGGTGCTTTTCAATATAGACCAGTTAGATCAGGGTTGTCCAACATTTTCACGTGGGGGGAGCACATTACAATTTTTGTCTTACATGGAGGGCCAGTGAGACAATTTTGGAAAGATAAAGGCATTAAAAATTTATCTTACTATTAATCAAAACAATAAATGTGGATTTTTGTGAAGAAGCTTTAAATGAGAATATTAATTTATTGACCTATTTTCTGATCACTATGTTGGACACTGATTTAGTGAGATACCTGCCATTTTTTTTGCTTATGCAAATAGTCAATGTTTGCCTGCACACTTGTCGCGATGCGGTGTCCTCCGGATAGATGTTTATCTGTCAGGAGTGATCTTGATCACTCTCTCTCCCTTTCTTTCTGTCTCTCTCTCTGACTCTCTGTCTCTCTTTCTCTCTCTGACTCTCTCTCTCTCCCTGTGTTCTCCCCTCTGTGTTGCTCCCCCTCTCTGTGTTGTTCCCCCTCTATCTGTGTTGTTCCCCTGACCTGTGTTATCTTCTCTCTCTGTGTCCCCCCCTTTTTCTCTCTCTGTCCCCCTTTCTCTCTGTGTCCCCTCTTCCTCTCTTGCTCTGTTCCCCTCTCTCTCTGTTCCCCCTCTCTCTCTGTTCCCCCTCTCTCACTGTTCCCTCCTCTCTGTCCACCCTCTCTATCTGTCCCCTTCTCTCTGTGTACCCTCTCTGTTCCCCCCTCTCTTCCCCTTCTCTTCCCCCTCTCTTCTCCTGTCTTCCCCCCCCCCCCTCTCTTCCCCCCCTCTCTCTGTCTTCCCCTTCTCTCTCTGTCTTCCCCTTCTCTCTCTCTGGCTCCCCGTCTCTCTCTCTTTCCCTGTCTCTCTTTCTTTCCCTGTCTCTCTTTCTGTCTCCCCCTCTCTCTCTGTACCCCCCTCTCTCTCTCTCTCTCTCTGTCTACTCCCCCTTGCCCCCATCTCTCTCTGTCTCCCCCCCATCTCTCTGTCTTGCTTCCCCTGATACAAGATTTTCGTGTTGCCATGCTCCACCTCAAAGCTACACCTATGGATATGGGCCTGCCGTCACCAGCAGAGATCATGTTTGGCAGACCAGTGTGGACAATTCTGCCAAGCCATTATCTATCCAAGTTCTCCGAGATGCAGGAGACACTGCTCAAAAAATGGGAGAATGAAGATGGTGCATGACTGACACGCAGGGACAGAACTACCTCAGCTACATGTAGGACAAAAAGTCAGGGTCATACACCCCACAATGAAAACATGGTTGACTGCAGAGTTGTCCGGAGTGTGCGGTGAGCCTAGGTCCTATGAGATTGCAACATCTAGCAGCGCGGTGTTAAAAAGGAACCAAAGCCAACTGAGGGAGGTGTGCAGTACTCCAATTGCGCACGGCAGACTTGAGAGAGCACACTCCAAAGATAGGGGTGTGACAGATCAACAGGACAGTAGCCAGCACATTGACAACATGCCTGTAAACCTAAAACAGCCAAGGATGACATCCCCAGAAGGTTATACCATAACCAGACCTGGAATGTTATCAACCACCGAAATGATATGTGGACGTATGAGTCTCTATACTTGTAAAGTTTATAATCTCTATCCATGTGTAAATAATGATGTCTAATTTTATGTATTTTTACTTTTAGCATACGAGACTTATCTTTGGAAAGAAGGGAGAATGTGGTATGATTGCTTTAAGAGTGATGTCCTTTTAAAATCATAGTATGCTAATAAGCTGAGTACCAGGACGCAGTCATGTGACTACAAGCCAGTCTCACTCTGTAACTGTAACGCCAAGAGGCAGGTCCTGTAAATAGTTAGCTCTGCACTGTATATACTTGTTAGCTGTTTAATAAAACTGTTTGAGATCTTCAATCAACTGAACTTGCATCAGACAACATACAAAGCTTCTCATTACATCCCCCCCTCTCTCTCTGTCTCTCTGACAGTTGCAGGGAGCGGGAGCACTCAGCACTTCAGCTTTGTGGTTGTCAGTTTTTTTTAAAATTGCTGAGTTTCACAGCTGACAGATACCGATATTGGCACTAGCCGTTTCCCATCTTCGGACAGATTTGAGATTTTCCAGTAGCCTTTTAAAAAAAAAGTCAGAAAACCTTGAGTCTGTCAGATGTTGGGAAACTGCTGCTGCCGCTTCCAGCACCTGTCAGCTGTAAAACTGACTTGCGATTTTATTTTTTTAAAAGCCAGTCTGGAAGAAGAAGACAATGGAAAATTTCTCATCTCTGAAATACATCCGCGGGCTGGAAGGAGACCTTTGGCGGGCCGGACTCTGGTCCACAGGTCGTATGTTGGATAACCCTGAGCTAGATTCTGAAGAATTATGTTGGTGTGCTCCTTGCTCCATAGCTTTGCCTCACAAGCCAGTCTCTTCATAGAAGGCCTGGAAGAGGAAGTTGTCAAATGTTCAGCAGGGGGACCTAGCAGAGGCACAATAACAGCATCTTTGTTGACCTAACCTCCTTCCTCATCTAGATTTGTGTCAGTCGCTTGTCAATTGAAGCTTTTGAAAAATTTAGGCTTTGATTCCCTCTACCTGAACTGTCCAATATGTCTAGACTGTAAATACTACCTGCAAAAACATTAACACTTTTGGTTGCTGTTGCTTGGCCCTTCAAGATACTACACCAAGATAGTGTTTAAATCCCAGCTCACTGCAAGGCCAAGCTCCCAGTCAGGGATGTGACTATTGTCTGTAACCCTAATTATTTATATTCAGCTGACCCTAGAATATTTGTACTTGTTAACATTGCTTCCGTCAGGCATCACTTAACACTGGCAATCACATCAGAGAAAAAAAACTAGGCTGTTAAGTTTCTGGGAAAAGGTAGCCCAGGATAACAGGACCAAAGCTGTTAGACTCCACTTCCCCCAGTGGTGGAAGATCCCAGCAATATTATCCTTATAGACAACAGAGACTTAATGGCCAACAAAGGGAATTGTGGAATGGAAGGAAATGACACTGACAGTTCCATGACAACTGAAGCAAGATAAACAGAGTAAGCCACATTTTCTATGAATGCAATGTACTGAGCAGATTTATCACTTCACTTGGAAATTCCCACTGAAAAGATTTCAAAGGAGTACAGTCCCAATGCAACATTTTTGAAAAGATGTAGCTATGTTGTGCACAATTATTGTAATATAGTATGAATTCTAAATATATCCTAAATAGGATTTATCAAAAGAAAGCTTAACCCTTGTTGGGTTATGACAACCACATAGCTGTTGCAATGTTGCTGCAACTAGATAATTTATTTTTAGATATTAAATCAGGTCAAGTCCTATGAGACACAGTTTAAAAAAAAATCAGCACCTTACTTTCTGTTTACTTTGAATGAACTGTTACTGCTTCAGTGAGTCAACCTACAGTTGAATTGTATTAACAATCTGTTCAGCAGTGGACATTTAACTCTATGAAAATATAACTATGCTAACAAAGAACCATATATTTCCTTTTAGCTGAGACTGTTTTCAGCACTGGGACCTTCAGTGGCAAAGCCTTTGAATGTTTTCACTTTCTTTGATTTCTGTGTTTCAACAGAATGGGAAATAATTAAACAGGAGGTGAAAAGATACAGATGAAATATATTCTAGTGCGGAGAAAAGGGCAGTATACTGAAACTTAGGATTCCATGGATGATGAGGAGATTAGCACTTGCATGGCAGACAATAAAAATGAAAGACAGGACAAATGTAAATACCGCACAGTTATAAGGAAAGCTAAGAGGGCATATCAAAGAAAATTAGTTAGAAAAAAAGTGCACCATGTAGTCATAGGGAGATAGTCTAGGCTGGGTTAGAGCCCCTAAGAAATGTTGGAAATAAGCTTGTAGTGGGGAATGAGGATATGGCAAAGATACTAAATAAATACTTTGCCCTGATTTTTACACAGGAGATGGATATTGTGATTGTAGAACTGCCAGAGCTGAGTGTAGAACAATTTGGATGTTACTAATGAAAATTAAATGGCACTAAATAAGTTACTAGGTCATCTGCAAAAGGCTGAGGCAGAGCTACCAGTGGATGTCCATGAGTCATGAATTTTTGATCCTAGGCCCTCAGTCGGGATCTGGTGTATCGTCAGCACAGATACACTTGTTTTCATCAACAGTATCTGGACAATGGTGGTGGAAGTTGTACCTGCCTTGGGGGTTCAGGCCAGGGTTGGGGGAAGATGAGAGGATTCTCTTTCATGTTTTTAATTTAATTGCGTTGGTTGTGCTATCTAATGTTATTTCACATATCCTCACTGAACCCTCACAAAGAAGATCATTCCTTTCTGGAAAAACCTGTTACCAACTCCCTCGGTAAGAGTAATTGAGTGTAACAAATCCATTCACAATTGCAGTGTAGCAAACACAGAGCTTTCTGAATTAAATGACAACCCTAAAAAGTCTGACAGGCATTCAGTAAATGTCAGTGTGTAAGTAAGCAATCTGTGTAATGACTGTCAAAGCTGGACATGAAGCTTATAGAACCGACAAAAAGAAAACAATCTGAAACAGACAGTTGAAGTAAGGTGGGGAATTTTAACCTTACCTCCAGGGACTGGATCATAACATCTAGGCTGACATTCCAGTCCAGTACAGAGAGAGTGCTGCATTGTCAGAGGTGCCATCTTTTGGATAAGTTGTTAAACTGAGGCTCCATCTGCCCTCTCAGATGGACATGAAAATCATTCTATGAAGAGCAGTGGAGCTATCCCCATTGCCCGAGCCAATATTTATCCCTCAACCAACATAACAAAACAAATTATCTGGTCAGTATTCATTGCTGTTTGTGGGACCTTACTGTGTGCAAACTGGCTGCCATGTTGTCACACTGATGATACTTCAAAAAGTCTTCATCCGCTGAGAAGCACATTGGGATGCCCTAAGGTCATTAAAGGAACTATGTAAATGCGTCTTTTTTTTTAACCTGCCTGGTGAAAGCCAGACAGATCAGGAGTTAAATTACCCCCAATTACTTACCTGCCCTGTGAACCTGTGATTTTTACCTGCAAGTGGCAAGGGCATCTGGCCAAAGCCAACGGGGTCCTTCTTTACATATACATATCAGCTCCCAATGATGGTGGCCACAACCACTGAGCTGAAATCAGGCCACCCCAACTGAATAGAAATCAATACATAAAACCACCCAAGAAAAGTCTGATATCTGCCCGATGAACCGAATTGCTACCCATTGAATGGGAATTCAATTATTAACTCCCAAATCACCCACCCCATTCAGTGAAATCTTCCCATCCCCTACGGGGGAGAAGGAGGTCTCACAAACCCCTACATCCCATCCCCACTGGAGACAAAGATAACCTTACTTTACAAAAGGTAGGCAGGCATAGGGCTGATTCTTTCTCAGTGGGGTGAGAGGGCAATTTTCAGGTCAGTGAACACACAGGAAGAGGTTTGAACATTTTAAAAAATAAACTATACCCGCAGCTGCCAGACCACCATGGAGGAGAAGCCCCTCTGGTGCAGGGGTGTAGAGGAGTTGGCGGAGATGATGGGGAACTAAAAGAGGCCTCGTGGACCCCTGGCCAGCTGCCTACAAACCTCTTCCGAGGGCGCCTCAAGCTAGACGCACCCTCATGGTCCAGATGCTGCAGCGGAAGCAACCACCTCTGCCAGTGTGGCTGCTGTCCTTCCAAAGCTGCAGGCCCTCTGATTGGGCCTGCAGCTTCAGGAGCCCACCCGTCACCCTTAATTCGACAGTGGACATCAAGGCATCAAATTCGGAGTCTCCTCCCATTAGATCGTGCCGGCATGTGTGAAAGGTCATCGACCTAAAACATAAACTCTGTTTCTCTCTCCACAGATGTTACCTCATGTGCTGAGTATTGCCAGCATTTTCTGTATTTATTTCAGATTTCCAGCATCCACAGTATTTTGCTTTCCCATTTAAAAATCATATTACCTTTCCTTAATCGTCTTTTCTTGAATAAGTTCAGTACTGGGAACTATCCTCAAAATGTAGAGCCATAACTTTTGGAGTCATCTTTTATGCTCTTCGCAGAACCTTCTCCAACATGCAACCTATTCTTCATCTTTGAGTATTTTTATGCCTCAGAAAAATCCCCAGTTACCTATGCTTTGTTGCACCATCTCTGTGAAGCAATATCGTCTGATTATTCTACTTTCAGGACTGAAATATATTTGCAACAAAAATCAAGGTCGAATGTACTATTTTGGAACCCTTGTCTATTTGAGAACTAACCTCCCCCGCGCTTTACTCATAATTACAAGCAAAAGTGTTAAAATAGATGGTGGGTCAAGAATCCACAAACTTGAAATTACAATAAATTTGGAGCATTTTATTTGAGCTACAAGCAAGGGATTACCATCTAGAAAAATAAATTGTCTCAACTTTTTTTTATTTGTTCATACGATGTGGGTGTCACTAGCTAGACCAGCATTTATTGCCCATCTCTAATTGCCATTGAGAAGGTGGTGTTGAGCCGCCTTCTTGATCTACTGCAGTCTATATAGCGTAGGTACGCACACATGAGGGAAGGAATTCCAGGATTTTGACCCAGCAACAATAAAGGAACAATTATATAGTTCCAAGTCAGGATGGTATGTGACTTGGAGAGGAACTTGCTGGTGGTGTTCCCATACATCTGCTCCCCTTGTTCTTCGAAGTGGTACAGGTCGCGGGCTTGGAAGGTGCTGTTGATGGAGCTTTGGCAAGTTGCTGCAGTGCATCTTGTAGATGGTACACACAGCTGCCACTGTGTAGGGATTGAAAGTTTAAGGTGGTGGATCGTGTGCCAGTCAAGCAAGCTGCTTTGTTCTGGATGGTGTTGAGCTTGAGTGATGTTGGAACTGCACTCATCCAGGCAAATGGAGAGTATTCCATCACACTCCTGACTTGTGCCTTGTAGATGGTGGGCAGACTTTGGGGAGTCAGGAGGTGTGTTACTCACTGCAGAATTCCAGCCTCTGACCTGCTCTTGTAGCCACAGTATTTATATGGCTAGTCCAGTTAAGCTTCTGTTCAAAGGTAACTCCCAGGATATTGATGGTGGAGAATTCAGCGATGGTAATGCCATTGAATGTCAAGGGGAGGTGGTTAGATTCTCTCTTGCTGGAGATGGTCATTGCCTGGCACTTGTGCAGTGTGAATGTTACTTGCCACTTATTAACGCAAGCTGAATGATGTACAGGTCTTGCTGCATGCAAGCATGAACTGCTTCAGTATCTAAGGAGTTATGAATGGTACTGAACACTGTGAAATCATCAGCAAACATACCCACTGACCTTATGATGGAGGGAAGGTCATTGGTGAAGCAGCTGAATATGGTTGGGCCTCGGACACTACCCTGAGGAACTCCTGCAGGGATGTCCTGGGGCTGAGAGGATTGGCTAGCAATAACCACAACCATTTTCCTTTGTGTGAAGCTTGACTCCGACCAGTGGAGAGATTTCCCCCTAATTCCCATTTCCTGATTATTTCCTGCTTGACAGTCTGTTTATTTATTTCAATACTTTGAATTATGACTGTGCAGAATCAGGTATTTTGCTCTTGAAATCATGATTCTTGCTTGGTCAAGGTTAAGTAGCCACATTTAAGTTAAAAGAATCCTGACTGCAACTTTGAGGGGAAGCAAACAGCCAGAGCCCTTTTACACTAGAGAGAGACTCCAGCTGGTTCTTTTTGTATCCTGTTAATAAAGATATATTTTTATGCATTTAGTCTAGAACTAAAAACATTTTAGGTTTGGTTTCAATATTTTGTCCTGAATTAATGTCGGAAATCAGGAGTGGGTGGCAATAACTGTCAAGCCATCCCTAATTTATGAAATGTCCAAAGGATCATTAGCTGTGTTCATGCCCTGCAGGAAGTGTACAGGTGATTTCTTCCTGCCAGTGGGCTGTTAAGCACATTTCCCACATGAAATCTGCCATATTATTATTTAGATTGAACTTTAAAACTATATTAACGAAAACCTGGAAATCAGCACTGTTTGTTTTCCCGAATCAGCAGTGCCATTTTTAAAGGCTTTGTTACAGTTCTATCCAATGCATTGAAGTAATGTGCTACTTCTGTTTTTTATACTATTTTTTTCAGACTGTTTTGTGGTGGGAGCTGATGTGCAGTAAGAACAGGAGACTGCCTAAGGTTTTTGTGTACACATGTGTGTGTGTGAGTGTGAGAGAAAGGTGTCCATCTGAACTGAAATCGAATTCAACTTCCAAAAGTAAAAGGCACCCTTTTCAAGGGACATGTTTCAGTGAAGTACAATACACATATTTAACGAATGCTTTAAAAATGAATGTGCAACTTCATTTTTGTATAATTTTGAATAAAAGCTGCAGGAAGGCCATCAGTGTGGGATATCATTTGGACCACAACTTGCAAAATATAAGGAATTTGAAGTGTGTTTTGATTCTTAAGCTTTCTGCTTATTATGTTTCACAGCCCATCATAAGAAAAGTTTATTGCCTTCCTCCAGGCAGAGAATGCATGACTTCCTCTGACATACGCAATGAGCTTGCTGCTTGAGGCAGGAAATCTGCAGATACACAATAGTAATTTGTCTACATGACATCACACATTGCTACATTTTAGAACATAAACATTTTTTTTTCTGTTTACATTTAACTCTTCAGCTTTTTAACCTTCGAGCTGATCACGATGTACATCTAGCTAAAGTGAACTGGCAAAGTAGGTTAAGGGATAGGTCAATAGAGATGCAGTGGCAGACATTTAAGGGGTTATTTCAGAATACATAGAATAGATACATTTCAACGAGAAAGAAAAATTCCCAGGGGAGGACCCACCATCCGTGGTTAACTTAAAAAGTTAAAGATAGTATCAAGCTTAAAGAAAAAGCATATAATTGTGCAAAGATGGGTGGCAGGTCAGAAGATTGGACAGAATATAAAAGCAGCAAAGAATGATTAAAACATTAATAGGAGGAAAAAATTAGAGTAAGAGAGAAAGCTAGTTAGAAATATAAAAACATATTAAAAGTTTCTATAGATATTTAAAAAAAGAAAAGTTAACAAAGTGAGTGTTGATTCTATAGAAAGTGAGTCTGGAGAATTAATAATGGAAAATAAGGAGATGGCCGATGAACTGATATTTTGCATCAGTCTTCACCATAGAGGATACAAGTAACATCCCAGAAATAGCTGTAAATCAGGAAATGGAAGGGTGGAGGAACTCAAGAAAATCACCAGGGCAGTGGTTCTGAACAAATTGGTGGAGCTGCAGGCTGACAAACCCCCGGGTCCTGATGGACTTCATCCTAGGGTGTTAAAAGAAGTGGCTAGTGAGATAGTTGATGCATTAGTTTCATTTTTCCAAAATTCCCTAGATTCTGGGAAGGTTCCATTAGATTGGAAAATAGCCTATGTAACTCCTTTATTCAAAAAGGGAGGGAGACAGAAAGCAGGAAACTACAGGCCAGTTAGCTTAACATGTGTCATAGGGATATATGTTAGAAGCTATTATTAAAGATGTTACAGCAGGGCACTTAGAACAATTCAAGGCAATCAGAGTAGATATGGTTTTGTGAAAGGGAAATCATGTTTAACCAATTTATTGGAGTTCTTTGAAGAAGTTGTGGATAAAGAGGAATCGGTGGATGTACTGTACTTAGATTTCCAGAAGGCATTTGATAAGGTTATCAAAGATTATTGCAGATAATAAAAGCTCATGGTGTAGGGGGTAACATATTGGCATGGATAGAAGATTGGCGAGCTAACAGGAAACAGAGAGTAGGCATAAATGGGTCATGTTCTGGTTGGTAAGATGTAATGAGTGGTGGGCCACAGGGATCAGTGCTGGGCCCTCAACTTTTTACAATTTATATACATGACTTGGATGAAGGGACTGAAGATATGGTTGCTAAATTTGCTGAAGACACAAAGATAGGTCGGAAAGTAAGTTGTGACGAGGACATAAGAAGGCTACAAAGGGATATAGATAGGTTAAGTGAATTGCCAAAGATCTGGCAAATGGAGTATCATGTGGGAAAATGTGAAATTGTTAATTTTGGCAGGAAGAATAAAAAAGAAGCACATTATCTAAATGGTGAGAGATTGCAGAGCTCTAAGATGCAGAGGGATCTGGGTGTCCTACTGCATGAATCACAAAAGGTTAGTATGCAGGTACAGTTAAGTAATTAAGTAAGTTCATAGAATGGTATCATTTATTGTGAGAGGAATTGAGTACAAAAGTAAGAAGGATATGCTGCAGTTATACAGGGCGAGACTACATCTGGAGTATTGTGTACAGTATTGTTCTTCTTATTTAAGAAAGGATGTAAATATGTTGGAAGCAGTTCAGAAAAGGTTAACTCAACTAATACCTGGAACAGCCGGTTGTCTGAAGATGAAAGGTTGGATAGGCTAGGCTTGTATCTGCTGGAGTTTAGAAGAGTAAGAGGCGACTTGATTGAAACATAGAAGATTCTGAGGGGACTTGACAGGATGTGGGAAGGATGTTTCCTCTTGTGAGAGAATCTACAACTAGGGGACACTGTTTAAAAATAAGGGGTTGCCCATTTAAGACACAGAAGAGGACAAATTTTTTCTCACAGACGGTTGTGAGTCTTTGGAGCACTCTTCTTCAAAAGGCAGTGGAAGCAGAGTCTGAATATTCTTAAGGCAGAGGTTGATAGATTCTTGATAAGCAAGGGGATGAAAGGTTAATGGGGGTTGACGGGAATGTGGAATTGAGGTTACAATCAGATCAGCCATGATCTTGTTGAATGGCAGAGCAGGCTCAAGGAGTGACCTACTCCTACTCCAAATTCGTATGTTCGTATGTACATAGCTGTGAACCTCTGAATCCTGTTAATTGGGACATCTAAGTCAAACTAAAATCACAGCATTAATCTAATTATCCCAGTTAAGGCCAAGGCAGTCTACATATATTTAAATAGACTGGCGATCAATTGTGGTCTATAAAACAGCCCTCTGCCACCAAATGTGCAAATGTACCACATTCACATTATTGGCCATCAATGGAATCATACTTTTACTTTTTTATTCATTAATGAGATGTGGGTGTCACTGGTGAGACCAATATTTATTGCCCATCACTAATACCCTTGAGAAGGTGGCTGTGAGCCACCTTCTTGAACTGCTGCTGTATACCCGGGAATGGTAGCGTAGCGGTAATGTTACTGAACTAGTAATCCAGAGGCCTGGACTAATGCTCAAGAGATACGAGTTCCAACTGCAGCACTTGGTGGAATAAATCTGGAATAAATAGCTACTGTCAGTAATGATGACCATGAAACTATCGGATTGTCATAAAAACCCATCTGGTTCAGTAGTGCCCTTCAGGAAAGGAAATCTGCTGTCCTTACTTGATCTGGATTCCAGACGCACAGCAATGAGGTCAACTGTTAACTGACCTCTGAAATGGCCACTCAGTTGTAGCAAACTGCTACAGAAAAGTTAAATAATAATAAAATAGGACTGACCACACAGCATCAACCAAGGCACCAGAAATGACAAAGACATATCCTGCCCAGCCACCTCACTAACATCTGGGGACGTGCAAAATTTGGGAGAGCTGTCCACTTCAATGTCCATCATCAAGAGTGCTTGGTAGCACCACTACTGACCGAGCTGCCTGAGTCCTGAAAGGCATATCTGCTTGACTGGGCCTGTGGCAGGTGGTAAGGGAACCAACAAGAGGAAAAAACCTACTTGATCTCCTCCTCAGCAATCTACCTATCACAGCTCCATCTATCCATGACAGTATTGGTAGGAGCAACTGTTCTTGTGGAGACAAAGTCCCATCTTCACACTGAGGATGCCATTCATCATGTTGGATGGCACTACCACTGTGATAAATGGGATAGATTCAGAACAGATCTAGCCGTTCAAAACTGGGCATTTATGAAGCGCTGTGGGTCATCAGCAGCAACAGAATTACATTCAACCACAATGTATAACCTCATGGCCTAGCATATTCCTCATTCTACCATTTCAAGCAAGCCAGGTGATCATCCCTCATTCAATGAGGAGTGAGGGCATCATGCCAGGAACATCACCAGTCATGCCTAAAAATTAAGTGCCATCCTGGTGAAGCTACAACCCAGGACAACATGTATGCTGAATAGTCAAAGCAGCATGCAATAGAAGAGCTAAATGATTCCACAACCAAGGGATCAGATAAAAGCACTGCAGTCCTGCCACATCCAGTCCTGAATGGTGATGGACAATGAAACAACTAACTGGAGGGGGGGATCCACAAACAACCCATCCTCAAGAATGGGGGAATCCAGCACATCATTGTGAAAGGCAAGATTGAAGCATTTGCAACCATCTTCATTCAGAAATGCTGAGTGGATGATTCATCTTAATCTCCTCAGTATCACAGAAGCCAGTCTTCGGACAATTCAATTCACTCCACATGATATGATGAAATGGCTGAAGGTACTGGATACAGCAAAGGTTGTGGGCTCTGACAACAACCCGCTGTTGTACTGAAGACATGTGCTCCAGCACTATCGTGCCCCGAGCCAGGCTGCTTCAGTACAACTACAACACTAGCATCTACCTGACAACATGGAAAATTGCCCAGTTATGTCCTGTCTGTAATAAGGAAGACTAATTCATTCTGGCCAATTGAATTGATTGACGACTAGCATCTGTGATGCTGGGGACCTCAGGAGGAGGCTGAGATGGATGAAGGTGGTTGCAAATGCTTCGGTCTTGCCATTTTGTACTTATGTGCTGGGCTCTGCTGTTATAGAGAATGGAGATGTTTGTGGAGCCTCCTCCTCCCATTATTTGTTTAATATTCTGCCACTTCTTTCTTTCTTTCTTTTGGGCCTCCTTATCTCGAGAGACAATGGATACGCGCCTGGAGGTGGTCAGTGGTTTGTGAAGCAGCGCCTGGAGTGGCTATAAAGGCCAATTCTGGAGTGACAGGCTCTTCCACAGGTGCTGCAGAGAAATTTGTTTGTTGGGGCTGTTGCACAGTTGGCTCTCCCCTTGCGCCTCTGTCTTTTTTCCTGCCAACTACTAAGTCTCTTCGACTCGCCACAATTTAGCCCTGTCTTTATGGCTGCCCGCCAGCTCTGGCGAATGCTGGCACCTGACTCCCACGACTTGTGATCAATGTCACACGATTTCATGTCACGTTTGCAGACGTCTTTATAACGGAGACATGGACGGCCGGTGGGTCTGATACCAGTGGCGAGCTCGCTGTACAATGTGTCTTTGGGGATCCTGCCATCTTCCATGCGGCTCACATGGCCAAGCCATCTCAAGCGCCGCTGACTCAGTAGTGTGTATAAGCTGGGGGTGTTGGCCGCTTCAAGGACTTCTGTGTTGGAGATATAGTCCTGCCACCTGATGCCAAGTATTCTCCGAAGGCAGCGAAGATGGAATGAATTGAGACGTCGCTCTTGGCTGGCATACGTTGTCCAGGCCTCGCTGCCGTAGAGCAAGGTACTGAGGACACAGGCCTGATACACTCGGACTTTTGTGTTCCGTGTCAGTGCGCCATTTTCCCACACTCTCTTGGCCAGTCTGGACATAGCAGTGGAAGCCTTACCCATGCGCTTGTTGATTTCTGCATCTAGAGACAGGTTACTGGTGATAGTTGAGCCTAGGTAGGTGAACTCTTGAACCACTTCCAGAGCGTGGTCGCCAATATTGATGGATGGAGCATTTCTGACATCCTGCCCCATGATGTTCGTTTTCTTGAGGCTGATGGTTAGGCCAAATTCATTGCAGGCAGACGCAAACCTGTCGATGAGACTCTGCAGGCATTCTTCAGTGTGAGATGTTAAAGCAGCATCGTCAGCAAAGAGGAGTTCTCTGATGAGGACTTTCCGTACTTTGGACTTCGCTCTTAGACGGGCAAGGTTGAACAACCTGCCCCCTGATCTTGTGTGGAGGAAAATTCCTTCTTCAGAGGATTTGAACGCATGTGAAAGCAGCAGGGAGAAGAAAATCCCAAAAAGTGTGGGTGCGAGAACACAGCCCTGTTTCACACCACTCAGGATAGGAAAGGGCTCTGATGAGGAGCCACCATGTTGAATTGTGCCTTTCATATTGTCATGGAATGAGGTGATGATACTGAGTAGCTTTGGTGGACATCCGATCTTTTCTAGTACTATTCTGCCACTATTCACAACTGAATGTGGCATTCGCACCACACAAGTGCCAGGCAATGACCATCTTAACCAAGAGAGAATCTAACCATCTCCTCTTGACATTCAATGGCATTACCATCACTGAATCCTGGGGGTCACCATTAACCAGAAACTAAACTGATCCAGCCATATAAATGCGGTGGCTGCAAGAGCAGCTCAGAGGCTGAGAATTCTGCGGTGAGTAACTCACCTCCTGTCACCCCAATGCCTGTCCACCATTTCCAAGGCACAAATCAGGAGTGTATTGGAATACTCTCCACTTGTCTGGATGGGTGCAGCTCCAACAACACTCAAGAAGCTCGACACCATTCAGGGCAAAGCAGCCCACTTGATTGGCGTTGCATCCACCACCTACAACATTCAGCCCCTCCACCAACGATGCACAGTGGCAGCAGTGTGTACCATATACAAGATGCACTGCAGCAACTCACCATAGTCACTCTCCTTTGACAGCACCATCCAAACCCGCGACCTCTTCCACCAAGAAGGACAAGGGCAGCAGATGCATGGGAACACCACCAACTGCAAGTTACCTTCCAAGCCACACACCATCCTGACTTGGAAATATATTGCCGTTCCTTCACTGTCGCTGGGTCAAAATCCTGGAACTCCCTTCCTAACAGCACTGTTGGTGTACCTACACCCCAAGAACTGAAGCAGTTCAAGAAGGCAGCTCACCACCACCTTCTCAAGGGCAATTACAGAAGAGCAATAATTCTGGCATAGCCAGCGATGCCCACATCCCCCAAATGAATAAAAAAGAAAGGACAGCTGAGCTCTGATCTGGTCCGTTGGTCTTGGAATCACTTAGCATGCTGCTGTTGACAGAGCTAAGTCACTGAATAACCTCTGCACTTACTGAGTGATGTATTGATGCATTATGGATTTGATGTTAAAAATAGGAATAAACTGTCATCTAAAAGCATGTACTTTGTCCCAATTCATTTTTCTTGACTCCTTTAAACCCCAAACGGTCAGCATCCATTTGCTATTGTACTTCACACAATGAACTGGCTCTGCATCTGTGCGTAGAGAATTAAGACTGCTGGAAGTCACTGTGGTTACACAGAAAGTAAAGGCTTTTATTGCCTTTGAGAGAAATTCAATTGTACAGCTTGTTACAGTGTACTTCCCTTGAGTGTGTGCCTGATTTTCCATTACTTTATACATATTGCCATAAGTTCATTTCCAGCAAAAGTGGATTCAGAAACTTATCACAGGCAATATGGCTGAAATGCACCAAATAATACATTTTTGTTTTGGTGGTCGTGCTTTGTAACAACGCATTCAACATGATAATATATTTATTTCCGAGAAAAAATAGTAAGTTTAATTGAAAAATAAGTTTTCATTTTTGATTCTGATATTTTTGTTAGCAGGTTTACATTTCCAAAATGCCTGAAGCAACAGTAAATGAATATGATTTAGCTGCAGCCATTTTTAAGATACATAGAAATTTAATTGAGTAATTTTCTTCTGTATATGGTGTTATACTTAGGTTACTTTATGAGCATTTTTACCTCAGGAATAGTCATTTGCAATTGGCAGCAGGTTATAGAGTTCAGAGTAAACTTTGAGGCGTATCTAGGTATGACGAGATTTTATTGTGGATCGATTATGGGCAGTTGTTGACAGAATAAAGTATGTGGTTGAGTTGAAGGCATCTCTGGAGGTCTGATCATGTGAATTTCTAACCATATAACAACTGCCCATGTGATGCCTGATCAGATGGCATCTGAATGCATGTCTTCCACAAATGTTATTGCATTTACCTTCTATAGGTTGCATCCCCTGTAGTTAACTAGTATTTTTCCTTATTGTTTCACGCCAGCGGCTGTTGTGCGACAAGTTCCAAGAACAAAGAGACCTTCCATGAGCAGGTGAAGAGGGCAGGGGAGAGGGGAAACCTAGGATAGGGGGGAAAGGGGAAACAGAGGGCGGGGCAAGAGTGGAAAACCAGGGCCAGGGAGAGGGGAACACCGGGACTGGGGGAACTGGGTAAACCCAGGGATGGGGGGAGTGGGGAATTTCAGGCCTGGGGGGAGAGGAGAAAACCAGGTCCGGGGGAAAGGGGGAAACCCAGGAACTGGGGGAGAGGGGAAACCCAGGGTTTTTTTTGTTTTTTCCAGAGAGAATCCTTGTTTTTCAATCCCTCGTTCCCCATTCACCCACCAATGTACGTAATCTTTCATTAACCATTATTTCGCTTGAGGCCAATCCCCCAGCCACGAGTCCCTTCTCTCCCATGATGTCCTATCTCCTAATTCCCCATCTCTCTCCCCAAGCCACTTTTTCCCAATTTCCATCTTTCCCCCCCATTCTCCAACTCTTCCCCCATTTTCCATCTCTGCCCTGGAGCTCCCAATCCCCATCTCCAACTTTCCTTCATGATCCCTCATTCTCCATGCTTCTTTTCCCCTGAGCCCACATTCCCTGAGCCCTATTCCCCAGTCTCTATCATTCCCCATCCCTATTCTCCATCTCTCCCTCGAACCCCCATTCCTTAGTCTCCGTCTTTTCCCTTGATCCCCATTCTCAAGTCTCCATCTTTCTCCTTGATTCCCCAGTGTCCTTTGCTGTCCAGGCATGCAACTCTTGAGTGCACCTCCCGTGGTTTCATACTTCCCTCAATTTCAAGTCCCCTAATTTCAAAGACTTCCCGAATAGGCACCCACAATTCCCAAGCCTCCTGGTTCCTAATTCTCCAACCCCTTGATGACTGTCCTCCATGTGGTCATGGCTCTCTACAGCAGCAGTCAGGTGACAATCAAGCCTGACAATTTAACAGCAGCCAGTGATGTCCTGGGTGTGGAAGGAGGGAGGGCGGGACTTGGGGTGGGAATCATGGTGGAGGTGTGCACTGTGGCAGGAAATTTAAATGGATGATCTACCGGGCTGCTGGAGGCACAGGTCAGGAGAGGAGCACCTGATTCTGGGAAACTACTGGGAGGTTTGGGAGCCCTAGTACATGGATATCCTTGTTGGACATGCTGAAAATCTGAAACAAACACAGAAAATATCATCAATATATACCAGGTTTAATGTTGTTAATGTTTTGGCAGAACCCTTCTTTGGAATGTCTGATGAAGGTGTTCTAAATTTGGGTTTGCTGCAGACGCCTTCTCTGGTTCAGTTGTTCTTGTAAATAGTCTGAGTGCCTTATTTTTTTGACTCAAAAAGGTCAAAATATCCTTCTAATGTAGCAGGACCGATGAATTTTAACATTGCAATTGAATTGCTAACAGGACTACATCTACAGAGGCTGAGTGACCTGGTATGTATGTATTTTAGGCATTTTCTGAGAAATGTCACTCATCTACAGAGGATTTTGTTACGTCACCGTGGCTTGAAAGAATGAAGAATGGTTCCTGAATTCATTATTAATTGGAGTCAGTTTGCCATTTATTTCAGGGTTTTGTTTGGTGTAACATATATAACACTTAGAACTTTCACATGTACAACTGGATTGAAATTTGGAAACAGTAACGTACCTTACATGAAATAAAGAAAGTGGTAATGCAACTGGGGATTAGAATTGTCAATGCTAAATCTTGTGGAGAGATACAAAATAAGGAGATTCAATAAATTGAGATATTTTGGGAAGGTCTCACAAAATGTGACAAGGATTGAGTGTTAAGAGCTATTTCTGTAAGTGAGTTAATGACACTTTTCAGGGTGAAGATATTTTCTGCTGTAATGCAAAAATGTTAGTCAAGATTCAGAATTTCAAATAGGGTTGAATACAACATGAGATAGAATTTGACCAAAAGTAATCTGCACTGACAAAAACTGTAAAAGACTGAAGGAGACAGAAATGTTCAGGCAAACAAACATCGAGCCAGAGGGCTGGATTTTAAGAGCCCGCCGCCGATCTTGGCAGTGAGCTCAAATAATGGAGGCCAAGAGCTGTCACAATCTCAAGCGCAGCGGCTCATTTAAATAGCTGGGGCGGAGCGCCCCCGCCCTCCCCACAATTTCACAGAGGAGGTGGGATGTCTGTCCCCGGCAATGGCGTCAGCTGCCAATGAGCAGGCGATGGCGCCATTTTTAAAGGGCAGCCAGCCCTGCTGCCCAATTTAAATTTTTAAAGTCCTATTCCCAAAAATAAATAAATAAATTTCTAATGCCCATTTCCCACCCCGCCCATAACAATTACAATAACTATTTTCCCTTTCCCCACCAAAAGACTGACCTTTTGCATCTGGCCTTCCCCCACCACCCTCCCACCACAAACTGTACAAAGTTTAACATTCAACCCTTCCTACCATCCCCTACACCCATTACGTATATTTGACCCTGTCTCCCCCCACCCCCGCACTGAAAAACCTATCTCCTCTTCCCTCCCCACCAGTGTGGCGCCTCATTTCCCTGGACGGGGATCTGAAGGCACGGGAATGCCGACTGCCGAGAAGTTCATGGGTAAGTCTATTTAAATTTAATAATTTTATTCAATTGAATATTTAAATTGTGATTCCGTCATCCAGCGATGGGGTGGGCCACCACAGAGCCTTGCTGCTGCCGGGAGGATCGGGCCAGGCCCTCCCAGCATCAAGTATTGTGGTGGGCCGCATCCGGAGCCATCTTCAGGCTCCCCTGGCAATGGATCCCGATGCCTGGGGGAGAACAACATGCAGCCCATAGAGTCATTTACTGCACAGAAGGTGGGCATTCAGGCCATCGAGTCCAGAGCTAACTAGTCAGTCCCACTCGAACCTCATAGCCCTTTAATTTATTTCCTTCAAGTGGCCATCCAGTTTCCCTTTGAAATCATTGATTGTCTCTGCTTCCACCATGCAAGGGGACTGAGAGATCCAGGTCATTGCCACCCATTGTGTAAAAAAGTTATTCCTCATGTTTCCTCTGCAGAATGGCGGGACTGATCATTGGAACATTCAGTTTCAATGGAATGTCGTGTGATCCACTTCAGGACCTTTGAGACAAAGTATCCAAATTGTAACCAACGTTTCGATTCACAATTTTACCCGTCTGCTTCCGCACTTCTGCTCTACCCTCGCTTCATTTTTAATGCATTTCATCCTGTTTTGAGTTTTTTTTTTACCCTTTTCCTTCTTCAGGAAATTATAGGCGGTGAGCCTTACGTCAGTGGTAGGGAAATTGTTAGAGCGGATTCTTCGGGACAGGATTTACTCCCATTTGGAAACAAATGAACTTATTTGCGAGAGGCAGCATGGTTTTGTGAAGGGGAGGTCGTGTCTCACTAACTTGATTGAGTTTTTTGAGGCAGTGACGAAGATGATTGATGAAGGAAGGGCAGTGGATGTTGTCTACATGGACTTCAGTAAAGCCTTTGACAAGGTCCCTCATGGCAGACTGATACAAAAGGTGAAGTCACACAGGATCAGAGGTGAGCTGGCAAGATGGATACAGAACTGGCTCGGTCATAGAAGACAGAGGGTAGCAGTAGAAGGGTGCTTTTCTGAATGGAGGGCTGTGATTAGTGGTGTTCCGCAGGGATCAGTGCTGGGACCTTTGCTGTTTGTATTATATATAAATGATTTGGAGGAAAATGTAGCTGGACTGATTAGTAAGTTTGCGGACGACACAAAGGTTGGCGGAGTTGCGGATAGTGATGAGGATTGTCAGAGGATACAGCAGGATATAGATCGGTTGGAGGCTTGGGCGGAGAAATGGCAGATGGAGTTTAATCTGGACAAATATGAGGTAATGCATTTTGCAAGATGGGAAGATGGATTACAGGTGGGAAGTATACAGTAAATGGCAGAACCCTTAGGAGTATTGACAGGCAGAGAGATCTGGGCGTACAGGTCCACAGGTCACTGAAAGTGGCAACACAGGTGGATAAGGTAGTCAAGAAGGCATACGGCATGCTTGCCTTCATCGGTCGGGGCATAGAGTATAAAAATTGGCAAGTCATGCTGCAGCTGTACAGAACCTTAGTTAGGCCACACTTAGAATATTGCGTGCAATTCTGGTCGCTACACTACCAGAAGGACGTGGAGGCTTTGGAGAGGGTACAGAAGAGGTTTACCAGGATGTTGCCTGGTCTGGAGGGCATTAGCTATGAGGAGAGGTTGGATAAACTTGGATTGTTTTCACTGGAACGACAGAGGTGGAGGGGCGACATGATAGAGGTTTACAAAGTTATGAGTGGTATGGACAGAGTGGATAGTCAGAAGCTTTTTCCCAGGGTGGAAGAGTCAGTTACTAGGGGACATAGGTTTAAGGTGCGAGGGGCAAAGTTTAGAGGGGATGTGCGAGGCAAGTTCTTTACACAGAGGGTGGTGAGTGCCTGGAACTTGCTGCCGGGGGAGGTGGTGGAAGCAGGTACGATAACGACATTTAAGAGGCATCTTGACAAATACATGAATAGGATGGGAATATAGGGATACGGTCCCCGGAAGTGCAGAAGGTTTTAGTCTGGACAGGCATCAAGATCGGCGCAGGCTTGGTGGGCTGAATGGCTGTACTGTTCTTTGTACTTCTTGTCCACTTAAAAAGTTTCTAAACAATTTGCTAACCTAATATTTGTCAGCATACTCATGATAATATTACAAATATGGAATTTGCAAATCAGGACCACCATTGGGCCATGAGGTTCACAACTCAGTATCGGAATTTTTATTCCCACATCGTGGGCTGGATTTTGTTGAGGTCCCGATGTCCGGAACTGTGGCGGGGAGGGCAGGAAGATTGGTAGCGGCCCACCATGAAGCCAGACGCCAGGAGTGCCGGACCCGACCCTCCTGGTGGTGGTGAGCTCTGTGGCGGTGCCCCCTCCCACCCACCACCCTACGCTGCTGGGCGATGGGACCCGCCTTTGAATATGTAAATTAAGAAAATGAATACATTTAAATAAAATTGTCAGCGATCTTGCCTGCTGCCCAGGATCTTCCGAGTGGCAGCTGGCACTCACCTGCCTTCATTTTCCTGTCTAGGGAATGCTGGCGCCACTGAGGTGGGGAAAGGGAGTACTTAGGATTTTCAGTGTATTAGGGATGGGGGAGTGTACTGTGTTGAATTTACGTTCATAGTGTAAGGTAGGGCGTGAAGGGGTGACCTCTGCACTTTGAACAGTTTGGGGGGCTAAAAGACCAAGTCTTGCATGTATGTCTTTTGGGGGAGGTGGGGGAGAGGGCAACTGTTAACTATTTGTGGGGGAAGAGGTGATTTTTTTATTGCCGTGTACTGGAGAGGTATTTTTTTTTTAAATTTATTTTATTTGGAGATACAGCACTGAAACAGGCCCTTCGGCCCACCGAGTCTGTGCCAACCATCAACCACCCATTTATACTAATCCTACACTAATCCCATATTCCTACCACATCCCCACCTGTCCCTAGATTTCCATACCACCTACCTACACCACGGGCAATTTATTGTGGCCAATTTACCTATCAACCTGCAAGTCTTTGGCATGTGGGAGGAAACCGGAGCACCCGGAGGAAACCCACACAGACACAGGGAGAACTTGCAAACTCCACACAGGCAGTACCCAGAATTGAACCCGGGTCGCTGGAGCTGTGAGGCGGCGGTGCTAACCACTGCGCCACTGTGCCGCCCCTCTACATGTTGTATTGGCCAACTCGATAGTGATTGTGTTGTTTATAGTTGAATTTAGTTTGCAAAAAACCAGCAAGGTGACCATTAGGGGCAATTTGGGATTCATAGGCAATAGAACATAGAACAGTACAGCACAGTACAGGCCCTTCGGCCCACGATGTTGTGCTGAACCTTTAACCTACTCTAAGATCAAACTAACTACCTACTCTTCATTCTGCTATCATCCATGTACCTATCCAAGAGTCGCTTAAATGCCCCTAATGTATCTGCTTCTACTACCACCGCTGGCAGCGCATTCCACGCACCCACCACTCTCTGTGTAAAGAACCTACCTCTGACATCTCCCCGAAACCTTCCTCCAATCACCTTAAAATTATGCCCCCTGGTGATAGCCCTTTCCACCCTGGGAAAAAGTCTCTGGCTATCCACTCTATCTATGCCTCTCATCATCTTGTACCCCTCTATCAAGTCACCTCTCATCCTTCTTTGCTCCAATGAGAAAAGCCCCAGCTCCCTCAATCTTTCTTCGTAGGACATGCCCTCCAGTCCAGGCAGCATCCTGGTAAATCTCCTCTGCACCCTCTCTAAAGCTTCCACATCCTTCCTATAATGAGGCGACCAGAACTGAACACAATATTCCAAGTGTGGTCGAACCAGGGCCTTATAGAGCTGCAGCATAACCTCGTGGCTCTTAAACTCAATCCCCCTGTTAATGAAAGCCAACACCCCATACGCCTTCTTAGCAATCCTATCAACTTGGGTGGCAACTTTGTGCGCTCTATGGACATGGACCCCAAGATCCCTCTGTTCCTCCACACTACCAAGAATCCTGTCTTTAAGCCTGTATTCTGCATTCAAATTCGACCTTCCAAAATGAATCACTTCACACTTTTCCAGGTTGAACTCCATCTGCCACTTCTCAGCCCAGCTCTGCATCCTGTCAATGTCAGGTTGCAACTGACAACAGCCTTCCACACTATCCACAACTCCAGCAACCTTCGTGTCATCAGCAAACTTGCTAACCCAGCCTTCCACTTCCTCATCCAAGTCATTTATAAAAATCACAAAGAGCAGAGGTCCCAGAACAGATCCTTGTGGAACACCACTGGTCACCGAGCTCCATGCTGAATACTTTCCATCTACTACCACCCTCTGACTTCTATGGGCCAGCCAATGTTGCATTCATGTTTCGCATGTGCTTGTAGCTGTTAAGTCTCTTATTTACTTTGGTTTTATGTCTTCATTGAGCACCTAGATAAGCTCCAGAGTCATAGAACCATAGAAAAGTACAGCTTAGGAGGAGGCCATTCAGCCCCGTGAGTCAGTGCTGGGTCTTTGGAAGAGCAATTCAGTTTGTTCCACTCCATAGCTGTTTCCTCATATCCCTGCAATTTTTTCTCCTTCAAGGATTTAATTCCCTTTTGAAGTTTACTATTGAATCTGTATCCAACACCAGTGCATGCCAAATCCTAACCACTTTTGCATAAAAACAGTTTTTCATCATGTCGCCAACCACTTAAAATCTCTGCCTTCTCAGTATTGACCCATCAGCCATTGGAAACAGTTTCTCTTCATTTACTCTATTAAAACACTTCATAATCTTAAACGCCTCTATCAAATTTCCTTTTAGTCTTCTCTGCTCTAAGGAGAACAAGTTCAGCTTCTGCAGTCTATTCACATAACCCTAATCCCTCATCCCTGGAACAATTCTAGTCAATCTCTTCTGTACCGTCTCCAAAGCCTTCTTGTCCTTCCTAAGGTATTGTGACTAGAATTGGATACAATGGGCTGGATTCCAGATTGATTTTTTTAGATTTAGATTTAGAGATACAGCACTGAAACAGGCCCTTCGGCCCACTGAGTCTGTGCCGGCCATTAACCACCCATTTATACTAACCCTACACTAATCCCATATTCCTACCACATCCTCACCTGTCCCTATATTCCCCTACCACCTACCACCTACCTATACTAGTGGCAATTTATAATGGCCAATTCACCGATCAACCTGCAAGTCTTTTGGCTGTGAGAGGAAACCGGAGCACCTGGAGGAAACCCACGCAGACCCAATTGGCGGCGAACTCAACAAATGGCACGCCAAAGAGCCGCCATGATCTTAAGTGCAACAACTCATTTAGATATTTGGGGCGGCTCGCCCCTCCCCTCCTCAATCACATGGAGGGAGCAGGCTGTCCATCTCCAGCAATGGCGTCAGCTTTTTAAAGGGCAGTCAGGCCTGCCATCTTATTTAAATATTTAAAGGAATAGACACCAAAATTAAATAAAGACATTTCTTTCGCCCCTTTCCCACCCTACCAATAACAAGTACGATAACTATTTTCCCTTTCCCCCCTAAAAACACTTACATTTTACATCTGATCTACACCCCCCAACCTGCACAAAGTTTAAGGTTCAACCCTTCCCACCATCCCCTGCACCCATTACGTGTAATTGACCCCGAACTCCCCATCTCGCACTAACAACCCTACCTTCTCCCCCCTCCCCACCAGTGTCGCGTCTCGTTTCCCCAAACGAGGATCTGAAGGCACAGGAGTGCCAGCTGCCATGCCGAAGATCATGGCGGGCCCTCAAGATCTCAGGTAAGTATACGTAAATGCATTAATTTTATTAATTTGAATAAGGTGATTATGGTCCCATCGCCGAGTGGCGGGGGGGCTGCCACAGTGTCTTGCCGCCGCTGGAAGGATCGGGCCAGGGCCTGCCAGTGTCAAAGTCAGTAGTGGGCCTCATCCGGAGCCATCATCAGGCAACCCCCGCCGCAGATCTCGACGTCAAGGGCTGCTTAAAATGCAGACCAATTCTCCAGCTGGTTACGACCTGGTGTTCTATATAGGTTAACATAATTTCCTAACTTTTGAACTATATGCCTCTATTTATAAAGCCCAGGATCCCAAATGCTTTTTTTAACTGCTTTGTTAACCTGTCCTGCCATCTTCAAAGGTCTGTGCATGTACACCCCCTGCTCTCTCTATTCTTGCACCCTATTTAAAATTGTACCATTTACTTTGTATTGCCCCTCTAAATTTTATCAGTCCACACTTTTCGGCATTGAATTTAATCTGCTATGTGTCCAACCTGCCTGTCTATCTCCTATTGAAGTCTATTACAATCTTCATCAGCATTTACTGTACTTACAAATTTCATGTCATTTACACATTTCGAACCCCAAGCCAACATCATTACTGTCACCTCCAAATCAAAATCTGATCAATTATGATATGTGAACTTTTCCATATGTTTCCATTTCAGGTTTTTAATGCTTTCTTTACTCATTGAATATAAATGCAAAAGTGAGGGTTGCAACAGATAATACAATAAGCTGGTTTTGGAGTTAATGTACCATTCTAAAAATTGAATCTGAACTTTTGATTTCAAATTCAGATTTTCAATTTGGATTCAAAGCATGCTTAAGCCATTGGTGAAGTCAGTGACAAAGACCAATCTGGTGAGAGTAAACCTTGAGTAGTTTATGAATTTACTGGAACCCAATATTTCTTACTGCTTGAAATAAACTTCCACTTGCTTTTCATTCTATGCAATACAAATCATTGACGTTTTGAAACATTTTTTGTTGAGGCTGTAATGACAGAGCATCTGGGTAAGACACTTAAAGAGGAAAGTATTCCTGTGAATTATGATTGTTGACTGGATTAACTCTATTCCGGGTTAGACTGGGATCTCACATGCACAGTATAGCTTTGTCCAGAAAAGCTCAGGAGAGTGTTTGAGCTATTGATCATAATACCTATTCCTTTGCAAGTTGCAAGTATCACATAATCACAACCCCAGATGTCTTAGCTGGGTCACTGATGGTTGTCTGTTCTCATAAGATGCTGACTATGTCTTATTCAGCCTATTTATATGGTTTGCTGACAGGCCATACACCATGTTTCTGTTGTGTGATCAGGGTTACCTGACCCTTAATAACAGGATTATGGCTGAACAGACTGATAACAGCTTTATATTTTATCGCAAGTTTCAACTGTGAGTTTTACTTGTCACTAACCTAAATCATACCAGCAGCAATCATATTAACTCTTCTCAAACCAAATGCACCTCTTGTATACAAAAATATGACAAGGTATGTGCTTTATTTCTCAACAATCATGTAATATTAAGTGATGTAAAGCAAGGTATTTAGGTTCAAAAGTGTTTGTTGGAGATAGTTTAGCAGTATTTGTTTTACATACAATTCATCTGGTGTGACATTGGAAAGTTCCATTGATATATGAATGGGGAATGTGGGGAAAGTGGAAATGTTAGCAGTACTGTCCATTCATAGAGCTGGATTTTACTAGGCCCCTGACGTCAGGCTCTGTGGTGGGGGAGACTGGAAGATGGTTCCCGCAAAGGCCTGCCACAGAGGTCAATGCAGGGAGGGCCTTGCCTGATTCTCCCGGTGGCGGCGAGGCTCCATGATGGCACTCCCACCCCACCCCCGCCCCCCCCGACCCCGCCCGCCCTGACGCTGGGCGACCGGACTTGCATCTACATATTTAAATCAATAAAATGAATATTTGAACATAAACTTACCTTCAATTTTCCGGGACCGACACAAACTTCACTGTGGTGGCTGGCACTCCCGCGCCGTCACTTCCCCGTCTGGGGAAAGCAGACGTGACACTGGTGGGGAAGTAAAGATTTTTAGTGTGGGGGGAGGGAACGGGGGGGGGGGGGGGGTCAAATAAACGTAACGAGTGTAGGGGATGGTGGGAAGGGATGAACGTTAAACATTGTACAGTTGTGGAGGGGGGAAGGTCAGATTTCAAAGGTAAGTGTTTTTGGGGGGTGGGGGGCAGGGCAAATAGTTAATGTAATTGTTACTGGGGGTGGGAAAGGGGCGTTCTAATTTTATTTGGTACATTTTGTTTGGGTGGGGTGCTGTGTCTTTAAAAACTTAAATTTGCCGGCATGGCTGACTGCCCTTTAAAAATGGCGCCAGCGCCTGCGCACAGGTAGCTGTTGCCGTTGCTGGCGTCGGACAGCCCACCCCTCCTCGTGATTTGTCGGGGGGGGTGGGGGGGGGGGGTGGGTGGACCGCCCCAGCTATGTAAATGAGCTGCCGCATGGGACTTCGCGGCAGCTTTGTGGCGCATTTTTTCGCAAAGCCCAGCCCATAATGTGTACTCCTGCAATATCCCTAACAGTTTTAAAGCATTAACCAATATGGACTTGTAATCATTAATAAGTGGACAAATAACCCACTTTATAACGATTCAGTCCTATACACCTCCATTTTAACTGAGAAGAAGAATTGACCAGAAGGAGTGAGTCATTGGCAGTCATTCCTTGTGGAAAGATTGATTGCCTTTCTGCTAAGAAAGCATAAGTAGATACACTATCATCACATGATTCTTATTGTGGCTTTAAACATTTTACAATTTCACTGTTAAGTGCATTTTAATATTTTGTAAAAAAAAATGTAAAAAAAAGGTGTCTTTCAGTTCCCAAACTGATGCCTTTCAGAATATAATACAGTTTAAAAAATGGTTCTATTTAAAGTTGGAAACATGTTTGAAAGCTTATTCTCCATCAAAGTGTCGACTAACATTTTTACACAAGAAGTAAGAGCAGGAGTAGATCACATGGCCCATCGGGCCTGCTCTGCCAGTCAAAACAATCATAGCTGACGTTAGGATTCAACTCCACTTTCCCACCCAGTCGCCATACCCCTTGATTCTCTGAGAGACCAAAAATCTGTCTATCCTAGCCTTAAATGTATTCAACGATGGAGCATTCACAACCCTCTGGGGTAGAACATTCCAAAGATTCACAACCCTTTGAGTGAAGTAATTTCTCTTCATCTCAATCCTAAATGATCGGCCCCTTATCCTGAGACTGTGTTTTAGTCATAGAGTTATACAGCACAGAAACAGGCCCTTCGGCCCATCATGTCTGTGTCGACCATCAAGCACCTATCTATTCTAATCCCATTTTCCAGCACTTGGCCCGTAGCCGTGTATGCTATAGCATTTCAAGTGCTCATCTAAAAGCTTCTTAAATATTGTGAGGGTTCGTGCCTCTACCACCACTTCAGGCAGTGTGTTCCAGATTCCAACCACCATCTGGGTGAAAACAATTTTCCTCAAATCCCCTCCAAACCTCCTGCCCCTTGCCTTAAATCTATGCCCCCTGGTTATTGACCCCTCCACTAAGGGAAAAAGTTTCTTCCTATCTATCTATATTTTGTATAACTCAATCAGGTCCCCTCTCAGTCTTCTCTGCTCGAAGGAAAACAACCCTAGCCTATCCAGTCTCTCTTCATAGCTGAAATGCTCCAGCCCAGGCAACATCCTGGTGAACTTCCTCTGCACCCTCTCCAGTGCAATCACAGCCTTCCTATCGTGTGGTGCCCAGAACTGTACACAATACTCCAGCTGTGGCCGAACTAGCATTTTATACAGCTCCATCATAACCTCCCTACTCTTATATTCTATGGCTTGGCTAATGAAGGTAAGTATCCCATATTCCTTCCTAACCACCATATCTACATGTGCTGCTGCCTTCAGTGATCCATGGACAAGTACACCAAGGTCCTCTGACCTTCTGTACTTCCTAGGCTCCTACCACCCATTGTATATTCCCTTGCCTTGTTAGTCCTCCCAAAATGCATCACCTCACACTTCTCAGGATTAAATTCCATTTGCCACTATTCCGCACATCTTACCAGCCCATCTATATAGTCCTGTAATCTAAGGCTTTCCTCTTCACTATCTGCGACACCACCAATTTTCATGTCATCTGCGAACTTACTGATCATACCTCCTATATTCACATCTAAATCATTAATGTACAGTACAAACAGCAAGGGTCCCTGCACTGATCCCTGTGGTACATCACTGTTCAAAGGCTTCCACTCGCAGAAACAACCCTCGACAATCACCCTCTGCCTCCTGCTACTAAACCATTAGTGGATCCAATTTGTCAAATTGCCCTGGATCCCATGGGCTCTTACCTTCTTAACCAATGTCCCATGCGGGACTTTATCAAAAGCCTTACTGAAGTCCATGTAGACTACATCAACTGCTTTACCCTCATCTACACATCTAGTCACCTCCTTGAAAAATTCAATCAAGTTTGTTAGACATGATCTCCCCCTGACAAATCCATGCTGACTATTCTTGATTAATCCCTGCCTCTCCAAGTGGAGATTAATCCTGCCCTTCAGAATTTTTTCCAATAGTTTCCCAATCACTGATGTTAGACTCCCCAACCAGCTGAAATAATCTCTCAGTGTCTACCCTAGCCAGCCCCTTTAGATTCTTATATTGTTACGACCAGGTGAGGAAGGGGTTTCAGGCTCCCCTTTCGCCCCTTCTCTTGTTTGACCACAACAGGGTTTATCTTTTAACACAGTGATTTTAGCTTACCACCTCGGTGAGCCCTTGCTCCTGTTACTCTTATTACAATTGCAAATGAACCAATCAGACAGTTTTTCTTGAGTTTAAACAAGAAAGATGTAAGTTTATTAACCTTACCACTCTAAACCGGTTAAAATTACTAAAATATGCGATGCATCCATGATCATATTCATGCGAGAGGCACATATACACACAAGGAGATACAGAAGGGAAGAAAGAGTTGGGAGTGTTACGACCAGGTGAGAAAGAGGACTAGGGGTTCCCTCTCAGCCTGATTTAACCATAACAGGGTTTTATTTTTTAAAACACAGTGTTTTTAGCTCCCCCTGAGTGAATCCTTGTTCACTGCTCTCCAGTTGTAAGACAAAGAATTCAACAAGACAGGTTTTCTTAGATTTAAATAAGAAAGATGCAAGTTTATTAATCTTAAAACTCTAATTTGGTTAAAACTACTAGGAATGTGCAACACGACCATGCTAGCATGCATACGTGCTAAACACCCATGCAGATAGAAACAGAAAAGTAGAAAAAATAAAGGGGAAAAGTTTGAAGCAATAGCTGGGGTTTATTTACTGTCCTTTGAGTTCAATGTAGAGTCTTTGATTGCAATTAAATCTTGCTGTTTTGTTAGGGCCCAGTGCACGCTTTCAAACTTGTTTCGATGTCGGAGTCTTCTCTCTTGAGGTTTAGGGCAGCACAATGGCGCAGTGGTTAGCACCGCAGCCTCACAGCTCCAGGGACCCGGGTTCAATTCTGGGTACTGTCTGTGCGGAGTTTGCAAGTTCTCGCAATGACCGCGTGGGTTTTTGCCAGGTGCTCCGGTTTCCTCCTACAGCTAAAGACTTGCAGGTGAGAGGTAAATTGGCCATTGTAAATTGCTCCTAGTGTAGGTAGGTGGTAGGGAATATGGGATCACTGTAGGGTTAGTATAAATGGGTGATTCTTGGTCGGCACAGACTCGGTGGGCCGAAGGGCCTGTTTCAGTGCTGTATCTCTAAATAAAATAAATAAATAAAAGTGTCTTCAGTGGTTCTGGAAATTCATGAGAGAGAGAGTCAGGCAGGAAAAAAGCTCTTTCTTCAAGTTCAGTTGCAAACTGACCCAAACTATTCTGTGAGCTGTTGAAAATCAAACCTGGGCCAGCAGGTTAGTCATGTGACTAGTTGTTTTTTAACAAACTCTGCTGCATTTTTGTGGATTCCTTTCATCTTAGTAGACACGCGCAGGTGGTGGGGTGGGAGCGAGGGGGGTTTGGTGGGGGGGGGGTTGCGCGTGGAAATGGAACGCTGGCTTGTTACACATTCAATGTCTGGTGATCAAAATCCATTTGGGTTAATTGGATCAGGGAGCCGTTCTATTGTCTCTCCAGGCAACTGTCTCTTAGTATGCCAATTTTTCCATCCACTGCTGATCTCTTTAAACAATTCATTTCTTCAGTCTAGCAACAGTTTAAAATTAATGTTTCATATGCGAAATTGATAAGCCTCATTCTTGGCAGGTGGGGTCTTCATGACACCTCCACACCCAGTGGAATGAAATGTGATTTTTTGCAGAGCATTTCATTAAAAGGGACTAGAGAGAAGAGTAGGTACAGGAAAATAGATATGCATCTTTCTCATTCATTCAGAAATCCTAAAAATTGTTACCCCCTATCATTTTTTGGTAGCAGAGCTGCTTTAAATTGCGCCTTTTCATTTATGGTGGGTCTGAGATAGTTAGGTTTTGGTTGAGACCTGGGTCAAGGCATCTGCGATTATGTTGCTTTTCCCTGCGGTGGGTAATTTTTAAATGGTAGGGTTGTAGGAGCAGGCTCCATCGAAACAGCCTGGTATTTTGGGCCTTGAACTTCTCCACAAAAGTTAGGGAGTTATGGTCAGTGTAAACCACCGTCTCCCTATATCCATTCTGCACATAGATGTTGAAGTGCAGGAGAGCCAACAACATCCCCAGCATTTCTTTTTCTTTGGTTGAGTACCTTTTCTGGTGCCGATTTAGCTTTTTGAGGAAGTACCCTACCGATCTTTCAATACCTGTATCATCATCCTGGAGCAGGACAGCACCTACCCTTAGGTTACTGGCGTCAACTGCCACTTGAAAGGGTTTATCAAAGTTGGGAGCTGCCAGGACTGGTTCATTCATTAATATGGCCTTTAGCCTCTCGAAAGCAGTTTGGCACTTTTCCATGACTGCCTAGGCTGTCTTTGTTCCTGTTGAGGTCTGCAGGGGGAGGGTTAGATAATAATTAGCCCTAGGTTGGAGTTCTGCTCAAGGGCGTTGGCAGTGGGTGGATCCACTCTGAACTCTCTTTCAGTGCTTTGATGAGTCATGCAAGAGCTTTTCACCTTAGGGTTCCCTTTTCTCCTGACTGCGGGAGAGTATTCCTTGCTAATCTTCCCTTTGTCCTCTGGGACACTCATGCTTCCAGGTATTTGTTCAGATTCTACTACACTCCACTGCGGCACTTCTACTAGCTGAGGCATCACCCTCGTGGTTTCTCTGCCCTCTTGAAGACTTTTTCTGACTCTGCAGGTTCCTGTAAATGCTGTTAGCAACTCTAGTGGGATGCATTTACATAGGAGGATTTAGGGTCTAATGTTTCAAACATTTTGGGGTTGGCTAACCGGACAGTAGGGGTTTCTATTTGGGATTCTTCCAGGACTTCCTTTAACCTGCCCTCTTGGTCACTTTTTCCCCTTTCCTCTCTAACCTTTTGCCAGCCTTGTGCCTGCCTGTCCCCTTTTGTTCTCGGCAGGGGTTCCTTACAGTTCACCAGCCCTCTGCTGGAGGGTCCTCCAAACAATGATGTAGGACTTAGGAGTGCGGATTGGGGTTTCCCTTCAACCTGGCATATGTGGTAACTCCTACAGTACTTCGCTACATCGTTGTGGAGTTTTGGCCAGTCAAACTGCTGTCTTGTGCAGGCTTTGGTTTTTCGTATACAGGAGATTGAAGTAAAGTCCGTACTAAATGGAATTCAAATACTGAGTTTCAATGTCCTTAGTTGAAGTTAAAGTCTTGAGGTCCTCACTGGGCCACGTGCATGATTTGGGCTTGCTCCTCTGGTCCCAGAAGGCTGAAGAGAGGCTTTATCCATCTTCTTGGTTGTTGCCTGTCGTCTTGAGGCTTAGTAGCTGCCACCGAAGCTTCGCTGGGACTTTGCTGGAGAGAGAGAGAGACAGAGAGAGTGGTGCTTTCTTCTTGGAGTTCAGTTACAGTCTCCTTTCTTTCAAAGGCACAACTCTGTGTTACACCAGCAGGTATTCATGTGACCACCTCTTTGTTTGAAAGCAGAAGTTTCTGGAAGGTTTTTCAAAGTTCTTCAAATATACTTGCTGGGTGGGTGGGGGTGGGGGGGTGTTTGGCTCTTTCAAAATCAAAGGGTGTTGCTGGCTTTTGATCAGCACTATTGCTAAAATCCACCCTAGTGATTGAATCAGAGCTCTTGCCAGACTAGATAATTACCTCTATTTCCCAGCTGGCCTTTGTCTTCTCATATGCAAATGGTGCATGGTCATCTTTAGATTTTCTGTTTTCCTTTTATTAAAATGTATTAGTAATATCCAATAAAAAGTCTGAAGCAGAGCTCCATACGCTGAAATTAATATTTTCCGTTTGGCAGGTGTGATTTCCTTCACAATATGTTTCAATCAGATCACCTTTCATTCTTCTAAACTCCAGAGAATACAGGCCCAATTTACTTAGTCTCTCATCATAGGACAACCCCCTCTTCCCAACAATCAGTCGACTGAAGCTTCACTGCACTGCCTCCAATGCAAGTATATCCTTTCTTAAATGTGGAGACCAAAACTGCACACAGTCTTCCAGATGTGGGCTCACCAAAATCCTGTACAATTGTAGCATGACTTCCTCATTCCTGTACTCCATTCCCCTTGCAATAAAGGCCAACATGCCATTTTCCTTCCTCATTGCTTGTTGTACCTGCATGTTAACTTTCTACGTTCCTCGTACAAGCAGACCTGAGTCTCTTTGAACATCAGCACTTACAAGTTGCGCACCTTTTAAAAAACTCTGCTTTTCTATTCTTACGACCAAAGTGCATAACTTCACACTTCCCTACATGATACTCCATCTGCCATCTTTGTTGCCCACTCACTAAACCAGTCTATATCTCTTTGCAGCCTCTCTGTGTCCTCCCCACTGCTTATCTTTCCACCTACCTTTGTATCATCAGCAAACTTAGATACATTACTCTCTGTCTCTTCATCTACATAGATTGTAAATAGTTGAGGCCCCTTGTAGTGATCCTTGCGGCACTTCACTATTTGCTACCTGCCAACTTGAAAATGCCCCACTTATACCCACTCATTGGTTAACAGACAGAAAGCAATCATCTATCCATGCTAACATATCAACCCCAACTCCATGAGCCCTTATTTTGCCTATTAACCTTTTGTGTGGCACCTTATCATATGTCTTTTGGAAATCCAGGTATACTATATCTACTGGTTCCCATACAAGTTGCATCCTTAAAAAACTAATAATTTTGTCAAACAGGATTTTCCTTTAGTAAAACCATATTGACTTGTTCTAATCACACTGTGTTTTTCTAAGTGCATTGTTAAGACTTCCTTGATAATAGATTCCAGCATTTTCCCAACAACTGATATAAGGCTAACTGGCCTGTAGTTCCTTGTTTCTCTCTCCCTCCTTTCTTGAAAAATGGTGTAACATTTTCCAACTTCCAATCTGATGGGACTGTTCTCTAATCTAAGGAATTTTGGAAAATCATAGCTAGCGTATCCACTATCTCTGCATCTATCTCTTTTAGAACCCGAGGATGTAGGTCATCAGGTCCTGGAGTTTTGTCAGATTTTAGTCCCTTAAGTTTCTCCAACACTTTTTCTCTACTGATAAGAATTTCCTTAATTTCCTCAGTCTTTTTAGCTCCTAGGTTACTGCCTATTTCTGGTATGGAACTTGTGTCTTCTACTGTGAAGACAGACACAAAATATATGTTCAATGCCTCTGCCATTTCCTCAATCCCCATGATAATTTCTCCTGTCTCTGCTTCCAAGGTACCAATGTTTACTTTAGCTACTCTGTTCCTTTTGATATACCTATATAAGTTCTTACAATCTATATTTTATGTCATTGGCTAATTTACTCTCATTCTATTTTTTCCTTTTTTTAATCAATGTTTTGGTGGCCCTTTGCTGGTTTCTAAAACACTCCCAATCCTCAGACTTGCTTTTTTTTTGCAACATTGTAAGCCTTTTCTTTTAATCTAATACTATCATTAACTTCGTAAGTGAGCCGTGGATGGTCTTTCTAGCTGAGTTTTTGTTTTTCAAAGGAATGTATTTTTGTTGAACATTTTGAATTGTTTCTTTAAAGTTTCCCACTGTTCATTTACCGCCATACCTTTTAGTCTATTTACCCAATTTACTTTAGCCAGTTCTCCCCCATGCCTATGTAATTGGCTTTGTATAAGTCTAAGATTCTTGCTTATGATTGGAGCATGTTACTTTCAAACATAACATGGAATTCAGTGGTATTATGATCATTGTTTCCCAGTGGATCTTTTACTGTGACATTTTTTATTAACCTACTTGATGACACGATACTAGATATTAGATAGCTTTATCCCTAGTTGGCTCCAGAACGTATTGCTCCAAGAAACTGTCCTGAAAACATTCTACAAACTCATCTTCTAGACCACTCCTACCAATTTCATTGTCCCAGTCTATATGAAGATTAAAATCCCCCACAATTATTACATTACCTTTGTTACAAGCTCCAATAATTTATTGCTGTCCAACGACATAACTACTGTTAGGGGGCCTATAAACTACTCCCACCAGTGTTTTCTGATTCTTGCTATTCCTTATTTCCACCCATATTGATTCTATTTCATGGTCTCTGAGGCCAGATCCTTTCTCACTCATGCCCTCATGTCATCCTTTACCATCAGTGCTACCCCTCCTCCTTTGTTATTTTGTCTGTCTATCTGAAATATTTTGTACCCTTGAGTATTTATTTCCCAACCTTGATCACCATGTCTCTGTGATGGTGATTAGATCCAAATCATGTACCTCTATTTGTGCCACTCGTTCATCTATCTTATTGCAGATGCTTCGTGCATTCAAATATAGAATCTTTAATTTCATTTTTTGCTTCCATTCCCTTCAATGACCTTATTTGCTGATGTACAATTTCTGTTACACTCTCTATCCCTTCCTGTCCCATTCTGCTCGTCTTTACCTGCAACGCTATACTGTTCCGATGCCTTGGCATTTCTCTTTGCATTTCTAAATCTCACCTCTCCCGAACCCTCCGACCACTTTGTTAGTTCACAGCCTCTAGTCCTATTGATTGGCTCACTCTTGAGGTTTTACGCACTGTCCCTTCCTGTCACACCTTGAATATCATTATCCTTATTGCTATCTTGCTCTCTTGCCTTCTCCACTCTCTTTAAACTACATCTTCCATCACTTGATCCCTCTCTACTGCCCAGAACACTGGTTCTAGCATGGTTCAAGTGTAGACCACCTCAATGGTACAGCTCCCACTTTCCCCAGTACTGGTGCCAATGCCCCATGAGCTAAAACCCATTTCTCCCACACCAATCTTTGGCCCACGCATTTAACTGTCTAATCTCATTAGCAATTGCTTTTCTAACCCACACTTTTAAAAGATGAAGCACAATGTTGCAGATTTATTTTCTGTGTTCCTAAACAAATAAATGTGTGACCATTGCAGCTCAGATGGATGCTAACTTGTTTTATTCTTAATCTTCTGCAGGACCTACATTCAATGTTTTACCCCTTCGGCAAATGCACTGTAAAACCATATCAATCATAATGTTGCTTTTAGGTGCTTCTGGGAGACTTTAGTTTGATAAATGCCCTCAGAATTATGCTGGAAAAGCCAAAATATTGCTCATTTTTCTTTCTCTGACAGAAAGATTTCTGGTCAGACATGATTTTCAAGCTGCTAACATAGAGAGTAGTGGTTTGCTTGGAAAACATATTTAATACAATTTAAAAAAAAATACAGCAACTTGTAATTGGAACCTGAAATTTAAATGTTTTTCAATTGTGCAGTGTTTGCAGTACACTAAAGAATGCTATTTATGTTTAAGTTCCAACTATATTTGCATTTTATTTATTTATCATTTTGTCCCTATTTTCTATTTTTTTAAACAACTGAGATCTATTGCGTTCTTTCATTGGAAGAATGGGAGTGTTACAGATTTAACTATAATTTTTATCAGTGTCCCTTGCTTTACGGACAAGATTCATAGTGAGGCATGATGAATAATTTATGTTTCTCTCTAATTTTCAGTCATTGGTCAAGTTACCTAGGCTAATTTTTTGCTGTAATATGAGCAGATTTATCATATGTTACTCAGTTAAATCAGAGGATGCATTGTTTTTGAAGGAAAGTAGTATTTTACAGATAATATAGAATTCCTTTTCAGTTGTTAAAATGAAATGTGCAATTGGCTTGTTCCTTTATGCCACAAGATCTAACTGCAGTAAATGGGAACACTTTGGAGATCAATTGCATGGAAAAACCTGCTCCTCCCTAAGGTCAGAAAAAATACAGAACATGACTGACTTTCCTTTGTTTAACGATGTTTACATATTTCCATATAATCCTGGAATTGGAAAAAACAATTTGACAAATTAGGCCTGTACTGGAGATAGATATCTTCAACTGTGTCTACCTACTCTAACGCTATTTCCATGCCTCTTCCTTGTCTCCTTTTTGTATTCTTTTATAAATACTTACTGTGTTTCTTTTTAAATGATGTTACCCCACATAACAAGTCACATACAGGCATACAGGAAAAGACACTCTGATTCATCCAACCTGCCCCACACAATGGTGATACCTTGAATCTCACAATATATACACTCTCCACCCCTCCCAGAAACTGTGGGTTGGATTTTACCAGCCCCATGACGTCGTGGATCGTGGCGGGCAGGCCCACAAAATGCCTGCGGGAGTGGCCTGCTTACGACCCACGACACCGAGAAAGCCCCGCTGCATATTAGCGGCGGCAGTGAGGCCTCAGTGCTGCCTCCCCCCCCCACCCCCCCACCGCCCCATTACCAAGCAGTGGGGCCTTCATTTCAATATTTAAATTATGTAAAATAAATGCAAATCTCCTTACCAGCTCCCGGTGACGGAGTTCCGAAACGAGATGCTGGTGGGGATGGGGGGAGGTGTTTAATTTTCAGGTCGAGGGGGGAGCGGGACAAACACTTTTTACTGGCTGTGGGGATGGTGGGAAGGGTTTGCAGGGCAAATGTGGTGAGGTTTGGGGGGGAAGTTTGTGCTGAGACCAAATTACATTTCCATCAGATCAGACAATAAAAACACCACTGTGGGGATTGGGAAAGGGCACAAATCTTTTAATGTGTTATTTTAATGACATGTGTTGCAACGCTTTAAAAATTTATCTGAACCTGAAGGGCTTGAAGCCCTTAAAAAATGGCGCTGCAGCTGTGCAGTGGCACCGTACGCCGTTGCAGGAGACTCGGCGGCCGCCCCCTCTGCGTCACCAAGGGTGGCCGCTCCGCCCCCTCCATTTAGATGAGGCCCTGCGCATAATATCGTGTTGGAAGGCCCCTGACTTCAGCCCTGTGTGAGCACCTAGAAGAGACAAAAAGTGAGGAGAGGGTTAAATCTCAAGTTAGTGTGGGAAAATAAATCTGAGAAATTCCTCCATGACCCCCACTAGGTGACTGGAACTAGTCCAGGAGATCATTCTAGCTCTGTTTGTTCCTTGCAGTACCTACTTTTGTAAGAAGTGATCTCCACCGCAGCCAGAAATAGGCCATGTTGATACAGCTACATTCATCACCATCCTTTAATTTCTCTGGTTTAGCCAAACCTAACCTTAGCCCTAACCCTAAGTCTAAAGCTGACTTTCTTGTATCATGCCATATCTAATGAACTAGATATTTCATTATCTTGTTTCAGGATGTTTTCTAATACTGAATCCACACAAATGTTAATCTCAATGCTCTGTGGGTTTCCGGGTTATCTCTTTGTCGCTTTTAAAGATTGGTACTTTCCAATTATTAGACATTACTTCCAGTTGTAATTATTCCACAAATGGTGGCAAGGATGTGATGGATTACAGTAACCACTTTTTAAAAATCCCTTCCATGAAGTCTATCCATGGTGGGTCTTCTTTTGAAGTATCTCAGCCGACCAACAACAATCTTACCTGAAATTTCTGTTTAATAGTTTCTCAATTTACATCCCTTCCCCCTCACCCCGTTACCCCAGAAATTCAAATACTGCATTGAGGAAACTTGCCATGATCTCCTCTGTGATGATAGTTATTTGTTATCCCTCTCCTCTTCTCAGGAATAGAGTTTCTTTTTCCCTTCATGGGGATCCCTTTGCTCCCATGCTGTTGTGGTGTTGTTTTTGATAACCCATAATGCGTCCCAGAATCACAGAATCGTTACAGTGCAGAAGGAGGCCATTTGGCCCATCGTGTCCGCATCGGCTCTCTGAAAGAGCAACTCCCTCAGTTCCATTCCCCTGCCTTCTCCCCATGACCCTGCACATTCTTCCTTTTCATTTAACTGTCTAATTCCCTTTTTAATGCTTCAATTGAAACTGCCTCCATCATGTTCTCAGGCAGTGCATTCCAGACCTTAACCACTTGCTGCGTGAAAAAGTTTTTTCTCATGTCACTTTTGCTTCTCTTACCAAATTCTTTAAATCTGTGCCCTCTCGTTCTCGATCCTTCCCCTCCCACCGCCCCCCCCCCCCCCTCCACTTACCCACACATACACTGCCCACATATCCATTCCTCACAGTTTTGAGAGCAGGATATCTGTTCAACAAGTCAAGACCTGCAGGATTTTCCATTACTGAGTCTTCCAGTCTCCTCCTCATTCCTCCTTTACTGTGGGGAATCATCCACTTCACTTCTTCTGCTTCAATATGTCTCTCTATTTACGGGGTGACCCTCTTCAGGAACATATGTTCCAGAAGCCTTTTCTTGCCATGGATGTTGTAAGGTCATCCTCAAGATTAGCATTCTTCTGTTTCAGCAACATAATTCTGATTGTTAGTGCATGTGAGCTCACAATACAGATTCAAGGGGAATTTTATGTTCAGTTCAAAAATAAATAAATCTGGAATAAATAGCTAGAATTTGTAATGGTGACCATAAAACTACCAGATTGTTGTAAAAACTCAACTAGTTCAGTAATGTCCTTTAGGGAAGAAAATCTGCTGTCCTGACTTGGTCTGGCCTATATTCAACTCCAGACCCACAGCAATGCAGTTGACTTTTATCTCCCCTCTGAAATAGCCCTAACAAGCCACTCAGTTGCATTGAAGAAAGTGGTTCACCACCTTGGCCAAGTGAAATTAGGGATGGGTAATAATTGCTGGCCTTACCAGCGATGTCCACATTCTGAGCATGAATTAAAAAAAGATAGCCTACATGATGTATACTTCACATATTCCCATGGAAGGTTTGGAGACTTGGGGCTGAATTTTCCAGCAGGCATTGGGACCCTGACATCAGGCCCATATGGCGGTCGTGAGGCCGCCTTCATTTTCAGCGTCTCTGTCAGTACAACCTTCCAGGAGACAGCCTCCTAATTGACTGCCTCCATGGTCACCATCCTATTAAGCATGGAGGGTAGACTCCTGAGGTTGCAGGCCCAATCACAGAGCCCAAAGAACAGCACAGCACAGGAACAGGCCATTCGGCCCTCCAAACCTGCGCCGATCTTGATGCCTGCCTAAACTAAAACCTTCTGCACTTCCGGGGACCGTATCCCTCTATTCCCATCCTATTCATGTATTTGTCAAGATGTCTCTTAAACGTCGCTATCGTACCTGCTTCCACCACCTCCCCCGGCAGCAGGTTCCAGGCACTCACCACCCTCTGTGTAAAGAACTTGCCTCGCACATCCCCTCTAAACCTTGCCCCTCTCATCTTAAACCTATGTCCCCTAGTAACTGACTCTTCCACCCTGGGAAAAAGCTTCTGACTATCCACTCTGTCCACGCTGCTCATAACCACAGCAATGTCAGGCTGACAGCAGAGGTGGGTGCCCATGAGACAGGCAGGTGAGCGTGAGGGTGCATCACCATGAAGGAAGAGAATAAATACAGCGCCAAGCTTGGAGCCTTCTCTTACCTTCAAGAGCAGAGAGGAGTCAGATCTGCAAGAATGCAGCTATAGAACCAGGAGAGAATAAATATAGTGCCAGGCTCAGGGCATTCACTTACCTTCGGGAGAGGAGAGGAGTCGGACCTGCAAGGGAGCACCTAAACAGTTTCAGGAATCACTGCACGCTGACAAAGTTTGAAAAAAATTCAAACAGAGACATCACAGGAAAGCTGTAAGATGATTCGTTAGTGAGTAACCTCTGTTAGGGAGTATCTGCAAATAGCTAGGTTAGTACACTACTGTTAAGGTGTGCATGTTCATAGTAAGAAATTGGAAAAATAAACTTAAACTTATAATTTATGTAACAACGTTATAATTAGTTAAGGCACAAAAGCAAAGGGAAGTAAGAAGCTGATGAGTCTACTGTTCTGTTTTTGTTTAAGCTGTAAGGTTTACTGTATTATCAAGGTTTAAATTGGCATAGTAAGTGCTGGTGAGGAGAGCCATTAACTAAAACATTTATTAAGTAAATAATTAATCAGTTATTTAAGACACAATAAGGATGCTGTGTTACAGCTTCTGTATGTGGGAGCTTGTGGACACCAGTGCGATCCATGGCAACCATGTCTGCAGTAAGTGTCAGTGGCTCGAGGAACTTCGGCTCAGAGTTAATGAGCTGGAGACTGAGCTGCAGACACTGTGACACATCAGGGAGGGGGAAAGTTACTTGGATATTTTGTACCAGGAGGCAGTCACACCCCTTACCCTAGGGTCTTCTGATTTGGTCCATGGTCAGGAACAGGATGGTGTGACTGCGAGTGAGGCAGTTATGGGGACCCAGAATGTAGAAGCAGGAACCTCAGCCTTTGTAATTGTCTAACCGGTTTGAGGTTCTGTCAACTTATATGGATGAAAGCGGCGGCTGCTGCAAGGCGGATGAATGAACTGATCATGGCACCATGGTACAAGAAGCCATTCAAGCAGGGGGAGTAAATAGGAATGTAGTGGTAGTAGGGGATAGCATAGTCAGGAGGATAGACAAAGTACTCTGCAGCCAGAGTAAGAGTCCAGACGGTTGTGTTGCCTGTCCGGTGCCATGGTTCGGGACATCTGCTTTGGGCTGGAGAGGAACTTGCAGTTGGAAGGGGAGGACCCAGTGGTCGTGCTCTATGTATGTACCAATGACATAGATAGAACTAGGAAAGAGGTTCTGCTGAGGGAGTACGAGCAACTAGGGTCTAAATTAAAAAGCAGAACCCCAACGATAATAATCTTTGGATTATTAGCTAATCCAGATTGGCATAGGGCAAATAAGATTAGAGAAATGAATGTGTGGCTCCAAGACTGGTGTGGTAGAAGTGGGTTCCGGTTTATGGGCGATTGGCACCAGTACTGGGGAAAGTGGGGGCTGTATCGTTGGGAAGGTCTACACCTGAACCGTGCTGAGACCAGTGTTCTAGCGAGCTGCTTAACTGGGGAAGTAGAGAGGGTTTTAAACTGAATAGTGGGGGCAAGGGATCAAAATTTGGGAAGAGGTAGTGAATCAATGAGTAGAGACAAGGCAAGAGAGAAATGTATTGATATGGGAAATGATAACCAGACCGTGACAGGAAAGGACAGAGCATGCAAATCTAAATCAGATAAGGCTAGCAGTTACAAAAATAATAAAAGGACAAAACTAAAGGCTCTTTATGCACGTAGCATTGGAAATAATACAGATGAACTGATAGTGCAAATAGAAATAAATAAGTAAGATCTGATAGCCATTACAGAGACATGGCTGCAGGATGACATAGATTGGGACTTGAATATTGAAGGGTATATGACATTTAGGAAGGACAGGAAGCTCGGAACAGGAGGGGTGGCTCTGTTAATTAGTGATGGATTTGTTCAATCGAGAGGGATGATCTAAGTTCAGGAAACCAGGATGCAGAAGTGGTTTGGGTTGAGATGAGAAATGCTAAAGGCAAGAAGTTACTTGTGGGAGTGGTGTACAAGCCCCCTAATGGGAACAACATGGTAGGATGGGGTATAAAGGAAGAAATAATGGGAGCTTGTCAGAAAGGTATGGTGATAATCATGTGTGATTTTAATCTACATAGTGTCTGGAAAAATCAGATGGGCAAAGGTAGCCTAAATGAGGAGTTCATAGAATGTTTTCAGGATAGTTTCTCAGAACAACATGTTCTGGAGCCAACCAGAGCTAGCTGTACTAGACCTGATATTGTGCAACGAGATAGGATTAATTAATGTCCTCATAGTGAAGGCGCACTTCGGCAGCAGCGATCACAATATGATTACAATTTTACATTCAGTTTGAGGGAAAGAGTGGGTCTAAGATAGTATTTTAAACTTAAATAAGGTCAATTATGACAGTATGAAAGCAGAACTAACTTAAGTGAACTGGCAAAGTAAGTTAAGGGATAGGTCAATAGAGATGCAGTGGCAGACATTTAAAGGGGTATTTCAGAAAACACAGAAATAGATGCATTCCATCGAGAAACAAAAATTCCAAGGGAGGACCCACTATCCGTGGTTTACTAAAAAGTTAAGGTAGTACCAAACTTAAAGATAAAGCAAATAATTGTACAAAGATGGGTGGCAGATCAGAAGATTGGACAGAATATAAAAAACTGCAAAAAATGATTTAAAAAAATTAATGAGGGAAAAATTAGAGTACGAAAGAAAGCTAGCTAGAAATATAAAAGCAGATAGAGTTTCTATGGATATTTAAAAAAGAGTTAACAAAGTGAGTGTTGGTCTTATTGAAAGTGAGTCTGGGAAATTAATAATGGAAAATAGTGAGATAGCTGATGAATTGAACAGGTATTTTCCATCAGTCTTCACCATTTCCTCAGAAATAGCTATAAATCAGGAAATGGAAGGGAGGGAAGAACTCAAAAAAATTACAATCACCAGGGAAGTGATACTGAGCAAATTGTTGGAGCTATTTGTTGCCAAGTCTCCGGGTCCTAACGGATTTCTTCCTAGGGTCTTAAAAGAAGTGGCTGGTGAGATAGTTGGTTTTGATTTTCAAAAATTCCCTAGATTCGGTGAAGATTCCATTAGATTAGAAAATAGCAAATGGAGACAGAAAGCAGGAAACCATAGGCCAGTTAGCAAAACATCTGTCATAGAGAAAATGTTTGAAGCTATTATTAAAGACACTGGGCTGGAATTTAAGGAGTCCTCGACGCAGGATCCGTGGCGGGGAGGGCCTGAAGATCGCCCTGGATGTGGCCCGTCACGGACCTTGACGCCGGCAGGGCCTGGCCCAATCCTCCCGGTGGAAGCAAGGCACAGTGGCAGCAGCACCATGGCGGCCTCCCCGCCGCTCGGTGACAGAAGCACTATTTTAATATTCAAATCCATGAAATGAATTAATTTGAATATACTTACGCTGCCTCTTGATGGTGCGCCGCGATCTTCGGCCCTGCAGCTGGGACTCCCTGTCCAGGGAAACGAGGCACAACAATAATGGGGAGGGTGGAGGAGGCAAGTTTATCAGTGCAGGAGGAGGGTGGGACAGAGTCAAATTAACAACATGGGTGTAGGGGATGGTGGGAAGGGTTGCAGTTTAAACTTTGTGCAGCTTGCGGGGCAGGGGGATGGTGAAGGTCAGATGGTAAAGGTAAGTGTTTTTGGGGGGGAAGGGCAAATAATTAATTTAATTGTTATTCGGGGGGAGGGGTGGAGAGGGACAAAATAAATGTATTAATTTAATTTTATTCCATCTATCTTTAAATATTGAAATAAGCCGGTAGGGCTGATAGCCCTGTAAAAATGGCACTGGGCCTGCACACAGGCAACTGCTGCCATTGCTAGCAACGGACAGCCTGCCCCCTTCAAGTGATTGGTGGGGGCGGTCTGCACAGCTATTTAAATGAGCCGCTGTGCTTGAGATCACAGCAGCTCTTTGGTGTGCGGCCCGCCATTTTTGAAACTCACCACCGAGAACATTATAGCGGGGCACTTAGAAAAATTCACAGTAACCAGGCAGAGTCAACATAGTTTCATGAAAGAGAAACCATGTGTAACTAATTTATTGGAGTTCTTTGAAGAAGTAACATATGCTGTGGATAAAGGGAAACTGATGGATGTATTGTACTTAGATTTCCAGAAGGCATTTGATAAGGTGCCACATCAAAGGTTATTGTGGACAATAATAGCTCATGGTGGGGTGGAAATATATTGGCATGGATAGAAGATTGTCCAGCTAACAGGAAATAGAAAGTAGGCATAAATGGATCACTTTCTGGTTGGCAAGATGTACCAAGTCGTGTGCCACAGGGATCAGTGTTGGGGTCTCAACTATTTACAATTTATATACATGACTTGGATGAAGAGACCAAAGGTATGGTTGCTAAATTTGCTGATGACACAAAGATAGGTAAGAATGTAAGTTGTGAACAGGACATAAGGAGGCTACAAAGGGATATAGATAGGTTAAGTGAGTGGGCAAAGATCTGGCAAATGGAGTGTAATGTGGGAAAATGTGAAATTGTCCATTTTGGCAGGAAGAATGAAAAAGAAACATATTATCTAAATGGTGAGAGATTGCAGAGCTCTGAGATGCAGAGGAATCTGGGTGCCCTAGTGCATGAATCACAAAAATTTAGTATGCAGGTACAGCAAGTAATTAGGAAAACTATTGAATGTTATTGTTTATTGCGAGGGGAATTGAATACAAAAGTAGGGAGGTTCTGCTTCAGTTATACAGGGCATTGTTGAGACCACATCTACAGTATTGTGTACACTATTGGTCTCTTTATTTAAGGAAGGATCTAAATGCATTAGAAGCAGTTCAGAGAAGGTTAACTCGACTAATACCTGGAGTGGGCGGGTTGTCTTATGAGAAAAGGTTGTACAGACTAGGCTTGTATCTGCTGGAGTTTAGAAGAGCAAGAGGCGACTTGATTGAAACATAGAAGATTCTGAGGGGTTTTGATAGGGTGGATTTGGAAAGGATGTGTCCTCTTGTGAGAGAACATTGAACTAGGGGTCACTGTTTAAAAATAAGGGGTTTCCCATTTAAGACAGACATGAGTAGGATTTTTTTGTCTCAGAAGTTTGTAAGTTTTTGGAACTCTCTTGTTCAGAAAGCGGTGGGAGCACAGTCTTTGAATATTTTTAAGACAATGGTAGATAGATTCTTGATAAGCAAGTGGGTGAAGGGTCATTGGGGGTAGGCGGGAATGTGGAGCTGAGGTTACAATCAGATCAGCCATGATCTTGATGAATGGCGGAGTAGGCTCTCAGGCCGAGTGGCCTACTCCTGCTCCTAATTTGTACATTATTATGTTCATAGGAATGATCAATTAAAAAGGCTCAAAGCCAGTCGGGTCATCAAGATGGAGGGGAAATCCCTCCACAACACTATTAATGGATGGGGCTGTGGCCTTTCATGCCATTGCCCTATCAAAATATTTGAAAATATATTTTTAAATTTACTGAGAATTTGATGACTGTATATCAATTGTCAAGAAAACATGTAATGCTGTATGAGGACTTTTTAATTCATCCATTGGAAACCTACATTAAATTTTGAAAAGGAAAGCTGGGATCCGCTGGGATCCTACATTAACTTTTAAGAAGCCAAGATGGCCACCAAAATTTGCATTGAAATACCTCACATTCACATTAACTGAGAAAGTTATCCAATGTAGCTCTCGTTAGTGTGACATTCAAAGCCATCATGGAGCATTTATTAGTAGAGATGTACCTCAAGGGGGTAAACATTGAAACAATGAGACCCCGAGAGAGACTGAGAATTCTTAGACTTGAATTGAATGAAATTGCAAACGAGGACACTGGACAATCATGTGACCACCTCCCCAATCTGTGAAAACTATTAGTCTGTTGCAAAAGTACAAGCTCCTGAGACTTTGACATGTGTAGAACGCATAGGAGGGTATCTCTGTCTCTCTCTCTCTCTCCCTCTCTATCCAGATTACATCACAAGTTTGAAACCTGTCTGTGATTGCAGAACGTCCAAGTCTACCAGTGCTACAGAAAGAGACCCTGGGAAAGAAAAGCACCTACATCAGTGTCTGTAAGAAAAACCTGAACCAGGTGGGTCAGGTGCAAAGTAGTTCTACCAGCCAGAGACTTTGGAACCACAAATTCGGCTAGAAGACAGCTGAATTACCGGACCCTACAGACTGTATATTAGTTTTAGTTGTTCTGAACTCTAACGCAAACCAAATTATTTCTCATCGTGTGTGTGTGTGTGTGTGTGTGCGTGCGTGCGTGCGTGCGTGCGTGCGTGCGTGCGTGCGTGCGTGCGTGTGTGTGTGTGTGTGTGTGTAAGTTGGAGTGTAATTTTATAATTTTACTTAGATCGAGTTTAGATTTAAAGTATAATAAACTAACCTCTTTCTTGCTTAAACTCAGGAAAACCTGTCCGATTGGTTCTTTGAGGTTCACAACAAAGGTGAAAGATTAACCACTCACTGAATTGGTGAGCACATCCACTGTTTAAAAAGGAATAAACCCAGTTACGGTCAAACAACGAGAAGGACAAGAGGGAAGCCTTGTGACCCCTCCTCATCTGATTGTAACACAATGTAACTAGCAAATAGTTCTGTGTAGTTTTATTAAAGTCATTTTCATTAATTTAAAATCAGGTTAATCACAGCTAGTGGATTGACACTGCGATTCAAAATGCTTACTTTTTGTGAGAAACACATTTTCAGCTGTATTCATGAAACTGCACAAGTTACCACTTTTAAATACAGCATAGAATAATTTTTAAAGTAAAATTTTATTTAAACATTATGTTGTAAGATGTTGTCTGATTGTAGTCGTTCATGACAGATTTTACATGTGGCGATATGCAAATATGTTGGAGTGAAAACGTGAGGAATTAATAAGATTTCTCAACACTAGTGCAATGTCGGGTACAATTTGCACCTAGATCACGATTGTGCACAAAGCAGATGCTCTACCCCTATATGACTATTAGCAAATATCATACCTTAGATGCAAGTATCGTGCTTCCTGGGGAGCAAACATAAAGCTTGCATTCTAAGGCAGGCCAATATCATTGAGACTTCTAAAGGAGAAAAAATGTAAGGATGAAAGGATTTTTGGTGATATGGACCAACTTATGCTGCCAAGACATGCAGCACCTGTATGAAGCTCCTGTAACATGCCAAAGAATAAATAGAACAACGTGCATGAGCAAACAAAGGTATTCAATGGGCAGATGTTTCTGTTTGAGCAGTGCTCCAGAATTAATAGTAAATATTATGACCATATGTTGCATGCTGTACAATATTATCATGAACTTGAATGATAGGCTTAAATGAGGAACAACAGAAAGCCATGGAAAAACAGTCACTAGCAGATAAGTGGCCAGTACGTGAAGAAACAGAGGGCTGAATGTTCCTGGCCCAATGTGATGGGCTAAAAGTTGGGAGCGCTGATAATATGGTAGGGGAATGCATTGGGAAGGAGCCCAATGTCTTCCCACCAACATGGCATATTACAGTTGATACCTCTGTGGCACGACTACTCACTAAGCAGACAATTGCCCAATTAATGGCCACCTCCCACCTCCGCAAGAACTTTGGCCATGTAGGGAGAGCCCACTGCTGCCTCTCAGTGAGTTCCTGAGGGTGGGGGGTGGGGAGGCGGGGGTGGCCCTCCTTTAAGGCCGCTCTGTGGCCCATGGAGGGGCCCCGGTGGCAATGGCTGCCCCTCCGGCTACATTCCTGCCAGTGCACCACGATCACACTCCCACTGATCGCCAAGGCAAGCCTGCCTGGCCCAGGCTGTTCTAAATTAATGAATGTTTGAGGGTGCCTCAGCATTGAGAGGCCCTCTCCATATTGCAGCCTCAACAGTGGCCAGCACTAGAGGTGGCGCTGCTGAGCTGCTGACCCTCTGATTGGGCCAGCAGCTCTTGGGGGGGGGGGGGGGGGGGGAGGGGAGGGGCATTGGCCATTGCTGGTAAACTGCCACCCCAAGGTGGTCCTCCTGCCCGCCAGCGTAGTGTCGGCTCCTGCTTTCAGCCCCAGTGCCGGGACTTAAATTCAGCCCAGATGCATCAGGAGTTGAGTCAGAGGGTTTTCCAATGAGTTCTACATTTGGGAAATGTAGCTTGTCAACAAAGTGATTGGGCTGCACCTGCCCTCACTTAAAGTTCCCAGCCCAGCATATCGAAGGTGCATATTTGCTCCAAGTTACATTGCTGAATCTCAACCAAAATCAACATTTCACAGTAATGTCTTTATGACTTAATAGGTGCTGCCATTGTGCTTAAATAAAGAAACTTTGACTTCTGAGTATCTGAAAAGTCAATCAAATTTTATTTCCTTCATAAATGTAACATGGCTCAGATAAGACTATGTATAGCCACTCTCAATGCATCACTAAATGTCATAAAATACATAGCTATGTCTAGCTCCGTAACTGTCCCAGGATTCACAACAGGAGCACAATTTAACAGTGCACATTGAACTGTATATATGCCATAGAGTGCCAGCATTTATGGGGACTTAAAAGATTCCAAGTTGGCATCAAATAAAGGTATTTGTAGTGAAGGGATTAACAATTTTTATTCAGTTAGTCTTTCCCATAATATGCCTGTGACAGGTCCTCGTCCCCCCAGATGAAGAAGAATATGGAGTATTGGTGATACCAGGCGTGCAGAGGATTTCTTCCTATATCAGCAATGTGTCCAGATGGACTGCTGCCATGTTAATTGCTACACTGGTCTCTGCTTTCTGAGACCTGTTGTGCAGTTACTTGAGCAGAACTTTGTTATGCTCAGGTGTACCCTGATACAAGTGAAGAAACATCCCTCCTTACTAGACAGATATAGTAGTGGATGTCCTCAAGTTGCCCAATAGTCTACAGTTGCAAAATTTGCCTGTGTAGAGCCTGTTTTTTCAGTGCTGTGAGTGCTATATTTGGTGTAAATGGTATCTGCGCTGTGCTTGCACCCTTCAGATGCTGCTATATAGATGCCATTTTAGTGAGGACATTAGTGCGGGTGTTGGAAGTGTGTGACAGAAGTATGTAGAGTATGCAGATTGTGATATTAATTAGTGCATGATGTTGATTTGTCACCAGTGTGGCCATTTTTCACCTCACCATTCTAGTTAACACCTTTTAACCTCGCACAGTGAACATGCGTTCAGCAGTGTTACGGCAGGTGAGGAAGGGTCCTCAGGCTCCCCCTTTCGCCCCTTCTCTGGTTTGACCGCAACAGGGTTTATCCTTTTTACACTGTGATTAAACTTACCACCTCAGTGAACACTTGCTCCTGTTCCTATAATATAACTGCCAAAGAACCAATCAGACAGATTTTCTTGAGTTTAAACAAGAGAGACTTAAGTTTATTATTCTTAACACTCTAAACCGGTTAACATTACTAAAATATGCTACGCATTCATGGACACATTCACATGAGAGTCTCACACACACTCACAAACATATTTCAGAGGGAAAACAACTTTGGTGGTTAGAGTAGAGTCCAGAATAAGTGGAATTTAAACACAGTTGATTAGTCCCAGAGTCCTCAGTTGAAATTGTAGTTCTGAAGTCCAAGCTGGGCCATGTGCACCGTGGTGAGCTCGCTTTTTTCAGAGCTTCGGAAGGCAGAAGAGGGGTTCGATCCTTGTCCCCGAGTTGCTGGCTATGCTGCTCTGACTGGAACAAGAGAGAGCTGCTTTGTTGATGGCTTATTTTTTTTAGTTACTCTTCTCTGCTTTTCTGTGTGATAAAGCTTACAGTCTCCCCAGAGTTTCACAAGCAGTCACGTGACATTACCAAACCTCTTTGTGGTGTTAATGAGATCCTTCTGGAATCTTCTCTGAGATTCAAGGCTCTGCCCATCAGGTTGCCCAGTCACACTTGGTGGGAGTTGGCTCTTTCAAAGTCAATGGGTGTCGATGGCTCCTGATGACTGTGTTGATAAGACCATTTCAGGTAATTCATTCAGAGAGCACCCCATTGTTCTGGCGAGGTTGAGTCAGTCGTGCTGTCTCCAGTCTAATCCTTTGGTGTTTCGAATGTAAGTTGCAGTGGCCATCTTGGCCGCCAGTTTACTTTTTAAAAAAGTTATTTGTAAGAATTTCCAGTAAAAGTCTCAGGCAAGATTCCAACTGATGAAATTAATATTTTCCATTTGGCATGTCGGGTTTTCATGACATCGCCATACCATGCAGAATGAAATGCGATGATGGGAGCATTTCATTACAGGAGTTGACACGAAAACAAAAGAAAACACACATTCATTTTTCATTCACTCATGAATTTTAGAATTGTTGCAGCTTGTCTTTTTTTCTCTCTGCAGCAGCAAAGCAGATTTAATTGCCCTTTTTCCCTTAGACTCATAGAATCATAAAAAGTTTAAGGCACAGAAAGAGTCCACTTGGTCCATCGTGTCTGCGCCAGCCGAAAAATGATCCACCTGTTCTAATCCCACCTTCCAGTATTTGGTCTGTAGCCCTGCAGATTACGGCACTTGAAGTGCATATCCAGACTCCTTTTGAATGAGTTGAGGGTGTTTACCCAAGCAGTGAGTTCCAGACCATCACCAACCTCTGGGTGAAAACGTGTTTCCTCATCTCCCTTCTAATTTTTCTACCAATCACTTTAAATCTATGCCCCCTCGTCACTGACCTCTCTGCTAAGGCGAATAGACCCTTCACCTCCACTCTATCCAACCCCTCAAAATTTTGTACATTTCAATCAGATCTCCCCTCAGCCTTCTCTGTTCCAAGGAGAACAACCCCAGTCTATCCAATCTTTCCTCACAGCTGCATTTTTCTAGTCCTGGCAACATCCTCGTAAATCTCCTCTGTACCCTCTCTAGTGCAATTACATCCTTTTTGTGATGAGATGAACAGAACTGCACACAGTACTCAGGTTGTGGCCTAACCAATGAGTTATACAGTTCCAGCATAACCTCACTGCTCTTGTATTCTATACCTTGATTAATAAAGGAAAAGATTCCATATGCCTTCTTAATCACCTTATCGACCTGTCCTGCTATCTTCAGGGATCTGTGGACATTCACTCCAAGGTCCTTGACTTCCTCTATACTACTCAGTATTTTCCCATTAATAGTATATTCCTTTGCCTTGTTTGACCTCCCCAAAGGCATCACCTCACACTTCTCCAAGTTGAATTTCATTTGCCACGTTTCAGACCATCTGACCAGACCATCAATATCTTCCTGCAGCCTACAGCTATCCTCCTCGCTATCTACCGCATGGCCAATCTTTGTATTGTCTACAAACATCTTGATCATGCCCTCTATGTTTACGTCCAAGTCGTTAATATACACCACAAAAAGCAGAGGACCCAGTACTGAGCCCCGCAGAACGCCACTGGAAACAGACCTGCAGTTGCTAAAACAGCCATCAACAATTACCCTTTGTTTCCTGCCACTGAACCAATTTTGTATCCACCTTGCTGCATTTCCCTGGATCCCATGTGATTTTATTTTTTTAACCAATTTGCCATGTGGGACCTTGTCAAAAGCCTTGCTAAAATCCATGTAGACCACATCAACTGCACTACCCTCATCTATCTTCTTTGTTATTTCTTCAAAAAATTCAATCAAGTTCATCAAACAAGATCTTCCCTTAACTATTCCTTGACGTTTGTCTGGGAGGGTTATATGTTGTCCGATGGGTTTAAAGTTTCCTTAGTATCAATTTGTAATAGGCTGGGGATGGGCATCTCAATAACCATATGGTTGTTGGAGAAGCTTGGTGTCTGCAAATTTCCATGAATATCTCGGACAAGTTCTCCTGTATGCCGCAAGCTTTAACGCCCCCCCTCCCCCACCAGTTGCTGTTTCTGCAACACGTGGTTCTAACACTTCAAGATCCAGTAACTTGCTAATGTCTCTCCCTCTGGTGATATTGGGTGATAAATTGGTTTTAAGCCCCTCTGAGGTGTCTGAGATTTCCTCTGGGCCCTCGTTCTTGCTGGAGTCTGAAGTGAAATTGTGGGATTTGATTAGCTTTGGTCTTGAGCCTTGATCATTGGATTCTTCAGTGAGCAGATCCACCCTGACCTCACTTTCAGTGTTCTGGTGAGTCACACAAGTGCTGCTCACTTGAGGGCATTTTTGTTTCCTTTTTTATTTACTGTGGGGAGGGTCTCTTTTCTAATCTCCCCCACGTCCACTGGGATATCCCTGCTCACAGGCATCTGTCCAGCTTCCACTGCACTCCCCTGCAGCACTTTGACTATGCGAGGCATCACCCTCACTGTTAGTTTGCCTTTTTGGGAACTTTCCTTGTCCCTGCAGGTTTCTGGTAAGGTGCTTCTTTGGCCTACATTTGCGTAGGAGGGCATTGGGTCTAATTTTTTCAACATCTCAGGATTGGCTGGCAAGCTGGTAGGATGTTCCATTTGGGAATCCTCCTTTAACCTGTCCTCACAGTCCTTTTTGTCCCCTTCCTCCGTAACTGTCTGCCAGACCTGTGCTAACTTCCTTCATCATGGGTCAGCTTGTTCAGCCTCAACTAGGGGAGATTGGTTTAACCCATTCCGTGGGTCTTCTAACTCTCCAAAGAAGATTTCAGACAACCAGACAGCATGGTAATCTGTCTGCAGTGCCAGCTCAGTCTTATCTGAGGAAACTGGTTTGGCCATGGCCCGAGTCACCACACAATCAGGGGAAATGCAGCAGACCGTCTCCTGCAACTGTCCCGTCACACTGACCTCCTTCGGTGTCTCTGCAACTACTGGGGAAGCTACCACCTTCACCCCCGCCAGATCATTACCTAGGAGCAGGTCGACCCCATCAACAGACACAAACTAGGGACAATCCCCATGGTCACTGGTCCCGAAACTAGGTCGCAGCCCAAGTGCGCCCGATATAAATGTACGGGCGTACATGGCCCTCCAATACCATTCACTACCATTCTCGCACTCACTACACTCTCTGGGGGGAAAGGTCATGCTTTTTCCCAGCAAAAGGGATCTAGTGGCCCCTGTATCTCTGAGTATGATGATGGACTTGCTTGCCCCACTCTAGTATGGGGTTACTATCCCTTTGGATACTAATCCTGATAACCTTCAGGATCTTGTTAAATTTTCCTGCACCCACAGCAGTATGTTTCCTGGGTCTTACTGCTGTTGCAGTTAAAGCCACAGCCTGCTCTGCTATGCTTTCCATCAGGGCCCCTTCTCCTGCACTGGGTGGGTGTGCCCTGATTATTCCTACAGGCTTTTCCCGTAGTTTCCAGCAGTCAGCTCAGAGGTGACCTACCTTGTTACAATAGAAACACACAGGTCTCCAGGTCTCACTCCTGCTCTCAGCACCATGCTTTTTGACTTGAGGAGGGCTCCCTGCGTGTCCACCTTTCCTCTCTCGCCCAGCGCTGTTTGGACTCCTATCATCTTTCCACCTTTTATCTTTTTCGGGGTTGTGGGGGTGATTAGAGAAGGGTTTCCCTTGGGGTAAGGACATAAATATGAGAGCAAATTCATCAGCCAGAACTGTGGCAATTAGAATTAGAACATTACAGCGCAGTACAGGCCCTTCGGCCCTCGATGTTGCGCCGACCTGTGAAACCATCTGACCTACACTATTCCATTTTCATCCATATGTCTATCCAATGACCACTTAAATGCCCTTAAAGTTGGCGAGTCTACTACTGTTGCAGGCAGGGCGTTCCACGCCCCTACTACTCTCTGAGTAAAGAAACTACCTCTAACATCTGTCCTATATCTATCACCCCTCAACTTAAAGCTATGTCCCCTCATGTTTGCCATCACCATCCGAGGAAAAAGACTCTCACTATCCACCCTATCTAACCCTCTGATTATCTTATATGTCTCTATTAAGTCACCTCTCCTCCTCCTTCTCTCCAACGAAAAGAACCTCAAGTCCCTCAGCCTTTCCTCGTAAGACCTTCCCTCCATACCAGGCAACATCCTAGTAAATCTCCTCTGCACCCTTTCCAAAGCTTCCACATCCTTCCTATAATGCGGTGACCAGAACTGCACGCAATACTCCAGGTGCGGTCTCACCAGAGTTTTGTACAGCTGCAGCATGACCTCGTGGCTCCGAAACTCGATCCCCCTACTAATAAAAGCTAACACACCATATGCCTTCTTAACAGCCCTATTAACCTGGGTAGCAACTTTCAGGGATTTATGTACCTGGACACCAAGATCTCTCTGTTCATCTACACTACCAAGAATCTTCCCATTAGCCCAGTACTCTGCATTCCTGTTACTCCTTCCAAAGTGAATCACCTCACACTTTTCCGCATTAAACTCCATTTGCCATCTCTCAGCCCAGCTCTGCAGCCTATCTATGTCCCTCTGTACCCTACAACATCCTTCGGCACTATCCACAACTCCACCGACCTTCGTGTAATCCGCAAATTTACTAACGCACCCTTCTACACCCTCTTCCAGGTCATTTATAAAAATGACAAACAGCAGTGGCCCCAAAACAGATCCTTGCGGTACACCACAAGTAACTAAACTCCAGGATGAACATTTGCCATCAACCACCACCCTCTGTCTTCTTTCAGCTAGCCAATTTCTGATCCAAAGCTCTAAATCACCTTCAATCCCATACTTCCGTATTTTCTGCAATAGCCTACCGTGGGGAACCTTATCAAACGCCTTACTGAAATCCATATACACCACATCCACTGCTTTACCCTCATCCACCTGTTTGGTCACCTTCTCGAAAAACTCAATAAGGTTTGTGAGGCATGACCTACCCTTCACAAAACCGTGCTGACTATCGCTAATGAACTTATCCTTTTCAAGATGATTATAAATCCTGTCTCTTATAACCTTTTCCAACATTTTACCCACAACCGAACCTGTTGTTCCGCTGTGGGTCTTTATAGAAAGGGGAAGAGAGTTTTTAAATTCCTCGAGAAGAATCACCTCTCTGAGCTTTTCATATATGGGCTGTACTTTAAGGACCCTTAACCACTGGTCAAAAGCCAGCTGCTTACTTCTTTCAAACTCGAGGTATGTTTGATCCGGCTGCTTTCAGAAGGTTCAAAATTTCTGGCGGTATGCTTCCGGTACTAGCTTAGATGCCCCGAGGATAGCATATTTAGTTAATAGTGCTGTGAGTTTTCTACTGCTATTTAAAGTTGGTAAAGCCTGCAGGAAGTGCTGTTGCATGTGGAGAAGGCCTTGGTTCTCACTTCAAGGGTTCTGCTCAGGCCACTTACTGCCAATCATGGATACTGTAGTTACAGCCCCCTTGGCCTATAGCATGATGGGGAGATTGAGCAGTGGCAACATAGAGGGAGAAGGGCTCTCAGCAGGAGCTTATATCAGCCTGGGGGTGGGGGTGCGGGTAGGTTGGAATTTCATGCTATCCACCGCAGCGGGATTGGTGGCATGCGAGCTGATATAATTAGGAGGGAGGTGTTTTTTTGGATTTCTGATGGCGGGATATTTTAGAGGAATTTAGTTGGTGGCAGGTTTGTGGCAATCTAGGGCTCCCACAGTGCAGTGGCAGATTGCATCTTTGCATTTATTTAAATAATGTGAATACTCATTACCATATGCATAGTTATCATTTAGTCCTATCTGCCAGAATAAGTGAACGGCAAGCACTGTTCCCGTGCCACCCGGTTCATGAATGTTTCAACATGGCATTTAATAGTCGGATTTGTGCAGTTGAGTCTCAGGTTTGTGCTGTTCCCTCTCTAACTCATCTGCTAAACTAATGCTGGCATTGGAATGGATGTTTGCCTCCAGGCTTGGCATCAGCAAGGGTGAATCATCTCAGGGGATGGCAGTGAATGCATGGGCAGGGGCAACATGGAGGAGCAGGGAGGGTAGTCGGGAGGGAAGGGTGGGGCAATCAGGTGCATCAAAGAGCAGAGGAGGGTGGAATGGAGATTCCAGGTTGTTGAGTGGTTGATGTTGATGGTCAGGATGCATTTTTTCGGCTGTGGGGGTGGTGGGTGGATTAGATCAGTGCAGTGTGAAGATATTTGGCAAGGGCCTAAAGGGAGAGATGAGTGCTAGCAACGTTGGAGAGCTATTTGGAAAATTGAGGTTACTGGCTAGCAGAGGGAACAGTCACAGTCAACGGGGGCAAATGGATTCTGTAGAGGCGGAAAGTCAAGACTGTAATGGGTGGGTATTCGACAGCTTCGTATGGAGGGGAACGGGACTTAACAACAATGGTCAGTTCGATGTGAGGAGGTTCAATGGTAAGAGTTGACATATTGATAGTAATGGGAGTAAGAACGGGGGGAGGGATGGCATGAATACATTGATGATTACACTGTGTATGATAATGGGGGAGGCTCAATGGTACCAGTGGGAAGGATAACGGTAACGTTGGGTGGGTCAAGGGTGATGGGTTCAAGCTGTAAGTTTGCAGGGGGAGGTTGGAAGGTGAGGAATCTTGTCCTGAATTCCACATGCACCATTTTCTTCAATGATAATGGAAACCACTTGGCCACTCAAGGGGTGTGTCTTCTACCTGGCTGCAATTTGAAGGCAGATAAAGTTCATTGCCTCGATGTTTCAGCTCACTGGCAACACAGGGCTGAATCACCATGCTCTGCTTATTATTGTTCAGAAAAGCCACAGCGACATGGGTCTCATACACCCAATTTGTCCAGTACCACAAGAAGAAGAGCAAAGAAAGAGACTAAGGAGGGCTTTTTTCCCTCAATTCATGATGCCTGAATGCCAGGCAGAACAGGAAGGTGAGGATGCTCCGAATGATACCATCCAGGAAAGTCCTTATTGAAGACAGGCAGTGGTACGTCATCACATCCTCAGGACAAGGACAAATTACTTTCAAATCCCTGAGAGGCAATGCCAGAGATGCCTAAGGATGTCATGTGAAATGGTCACAGAAATTTGTAGGATTCTGCTACCTGACCTGTAGCCGCTCAGCTTCGGTGGGAATCCCATGCCAGTTGCCCTCAGAGTGACTGCTGCACTCAGTTTTTCTCCAGCATCTCCTTCCAGGGATCCACAGGAGACATATGTGACATCTTGCAGTCTGTGACCCACAGATGCATCAAAGAGGTGACCAATGCCCTTTCTTGACATGCCAATGATTTCATCTAATTACCTGTCGATGAGGACAGCCAGGCAGCAAGGTCTGCTGCCTTAGGCACCATCCCCGGGTTCCCTAGAGTGCAAGGGATGATCGACTGTACTCATGAGGCCATTAGAGCTCCCTGGAACCAGCCTGCTGTCTTTCTCAATCGAAAAGGCTTCTACTCTTTAAACGTGCAATTAGTTTGCGACCACAGAAGAAGAATCATGCATGTTTCTGCACATTTCCCAGGGAGCTGTCATGACTGTTACATTTTGAGGGACTCCCAGCTGCCAGCAGTTTTCGATGAACCAGCTGAAGTAGACGGATGGATCGTGGGTGACAAGGGTATCCCCAAGGCGTTGCTGAAGAGAGGTACAATGCTGCTCACACATCCACCAGAGCCATCATTGAATCTACCATTGGCATGCTAAAAATGCAGTTCCGTTGTCTTGACCAGTCTGGAGGGGCTTTTCAGCATGCGCCACAGAGGATGTCACGAATAATCGTTGGCTGCTGTGCCTTGTTCAACCTTGCAATTAGATGTGACAACATTCTGCAGGCAGAGGAACAGGAGGAACACCAGTCCTCCTCAGATGAGGATGACTATGAACAGGGTGAGGAGGAAGACAACAATGACAACGATGCTGACATTGATATGAGGACCATGGAGAGACATGCAAGGGACTTCAGAGAGAATCTCATTTCTGCACGTTTCAGCCAACAATAAGCCACATCATCAAGAAAGATTTGGAAGAGAAACATAATTCCCCACAGAAATTCCCTTTTGCATGAGGTCTTATTCATCTCTGCAATCATAACGAAGCCTTGCCGTACTTGCATGTGATTGGCATTTGAAATCATCTATCACTGATCAGAAGGGCCCCCACTAGCCTGCAAGAAGGCCGCCAGGTTTCACCAGGCAGGGTTCTTGGGACCTTTGCTTTCCGGCTGCCGTGGGTAAAATACCAGCGGCAGCGGAGAAGGTCCTTAAGTGGCAGTTAATTGGCCACTTAAGGGGCTTCATTGGCCTGGGGCGGGTGGGCTGTTTCGCGCCGCTGCCACCCTGAGTAACATTGCAGCAGAGGCGGGAAGGGGTCGGGAATGGCAACCCTTCGCCCCCCCCCCCCCCCCCCCCACCCCTGCAGCCTCCCACTCAATTATTCAGCCCCCCGTCACCAGCCTGCTTGTTGGAGGGCCATAAAATTCTGGCTGCTATTTTTCTATTGTAATTATTGTCCCAGTTTATGGTTTTATTTCTTATGCTGATTGCATTACTGTACATGCATTTTAGCCTTATTTCCTTGTTATTAGTAAGCTTGAACTCTGTCATTAATTTTGATATTGCTACATATTTTGCTTAATCCTCTTTTTGGTCTGTCTAAAATAAATCTCATTTTCCATTCCTCTTCAACTGTCTAGTGTTATCTGATTGTGTTGTTTCTCCTATCCCTTTGCTACTTTTGGTATTTCTTTAATCTATAGTTAGTATCTTTGAAGTCTCAACACTGAGCAACACTTGGTCTGCCTTGCCTGTATTCACTTAAGTTTAAATTCTCTTCCCCGATCTAATTCTTCTCTGTATGAATGGAGGGGTTATTTTGATTTGATTCCCTTCTATGCAGTTTTCATCTTTCCCAGAATATACCCCCAAATTTGTGCACTGCTCCCTCCTGTATCATTTCTTAAGGCACACATCAACCTCTCTAATTTTCATTTCCTAAGCAGTCCAGAAATAATTCTGAGATTACTGCACTTTAAGGTTTTGCACTTTGAATTCTAACTCTTCCTCCATCTGCAAAATCTCTGCTATAGTCTTCCTATGTTGGTGGTTATGACACATTCATCACTGCTGGATCATTACCCTCTGTTTCCAGAAGCTTTTCCACCTACTCCTTTATGTCTTTTCCCATAGAGACAACATACCAACTGGGATTCTTTGTCATGGCAGCAAGAAAGGCTGTCTTTTTTAAAAAACAAATTAATTCATGGGATGTGGGTGTCATTGGCAAAGCCAGAATTCATTACCCATTATTAATTGTCCTCGAGAAGGTGGTGGTCATCCACATCTTGAACCACTGCAGTCCATGTGGTGAAGGTAGTTCCACAGTGCTGTTAGGTAGGGAGTTCCAGGATTTTGACCCAGTGACATTGTAGCAATGCCGATATATTTCCAAGTCAGGATGGCATGTGGTTTGGAGGGGAATTTAGAGATAGTAGTTTCCCGTGCACCTGCTGCCCTTATCCTTCTAGGTGGTTTAATCGAAGAAACCTTGGCGAGTTGCTGCAGTGCATCTTGTAGACGGTACAAACTGCAGCCGAGTTGTGTCGGTGATGGAGGGAATGAATGTTTAAGATGGTGGATGGAGTGCCGATCAAGTGGGCTGCTTCATCACGGATGGTGTTGAGTTTCTTGAGTGCTATTGGAGCTGCACTCACGCAAGCAAATTAAGAGTATTATATCACACTTCTGACATGTGCCTTGTAGATGGTGGACAGGCTTTGATGAGTTAGGAGTTGAGACTCTTGCCACAGTATACCCAGTCTCTGACCTGCTCTTGTAGCTGCACTATTTATATGGCTGGTCCAGTTAAGGTTATGGTCAATGATGACCCACAGGTTGTTGATGGCGAGGGATTCAACAATGCTAATGCCATTGAATGCCAAGGGGAACTGTTTAGATTCTGTATTGTTGGAGATATTCATTGTCTGGCAGTCGTATGGTGCAAATGTTACTTGCCACTAATCAGCCAAGTCTGATACTATCCAGATCTTGCTGCATGTAGGCACGGACTGCTTCAGTATCTGAAGAATCACGAATAATACTGAGCACCATGAAATCATCAGCGAATATCTGCACGTCTGGCCTTGCGATGGAGGGAAGGTTATTGAAGAAGCAAATGAAAATGGTTAGGCCTAGGACACTGCCTTGAGCAACTCCTGCACTGGTATCCTGGAGCTGACATGATTGGCCTCCAACAACCATAACCATCTTCGTTTGTTGTCTTTTTCAGCCCTGAAAAGTGCCCAGTCTACCTTAAATTACCCTGGAAGGGTAATATATCCCAAAAATTTGAGAAACAGGTAAAGCTAACTGTTTCCTGCTGCTGCTATGCACCGTGTGGTGTTTGCCACTAACAGGATGCTGCCGTCAAGCCAAAAAGACATCCTGCCTATCACACAAATGAGTAATGTGATATATGAACTTCAATGCCAGTGTGATGCTAGGTATATAGGCTGTATGTCCCAAAGACTGGTGGATCGTATCAAAACATGCCCCTTCTGCTGTTTGCAATGGGCAAGGTAGGGCCATACCCAACCACCCCGTGCTTGCAAAACTCAAAACACAGTGTCCAACATTAGATGTGATTCTGCAATTGGACAACATTTGCTAAATAATCCTCAATGCTAAGAATTACGCTGACAACCATTTTTAGATTGGCCCTTTAATTAATTGCCACTTAATAGCTTTCTTCTGCTGCCGCTGCCAGCGGCGGGTGGGTACTTTATCACTGTGGAGGCTGCATAGCATTACCAGGCAGCCTCCTTGCGGGCCCAAGGGAGGTGCCCTCCTGATCAGGCACTCTGTGCCCCATGGAGGGCCCCCCAGCAGTGCCTGCCATCCTGGCTAGTGTGCCTGCCACCCCCTTCCTGATTGATCCCCACCACGGCGAGGCCCAAAATCCCACTTCCCTTTTTCGGCATGGGCGTCCACGATCCTCCTGGAGCTGGGTGCAGTCCCAGCAGTGGCCACCGCTCCCGGTGGTGCTGCTAGGACTGAGGAACTGCCGGCCCCCTGACTGGCTGGCAGCTCCTGGAGTCCCTCCTGTCTCAGAGGGATGGAAGACCCGCCCAAGGCCAATTAAGGGCCTGGGCCATGTAAAATCTCTACGTGGCTCCCAGGCCCGGCGGAGGCGGGCTCAGCCCCAACTTTTAAGCCAGTGGGCAGTGCCTCAGACCCAACGTAAAATTCTCGCCTATGTCTCTATTGTAGAACCATAATTCCTGTGAAATTGTATACTCTAGCGTACAAGCTGCATTGTTATTTTCAGCAATTAAGTTGAACTTGAATTTTTGCATTAACAGTGGTGAATTTCTTTCCCATAAATATATCCAATGAAAAGGGGATAAAGTCCCCATCACCATTTTATTTTGTTAACACTCTTACAACCATGTGTTATGATGTGGGTGATTCCCACCTGACCACAGCAAATGTATTTGTATTAGAGTTTAACTCCTTGGTGTTTTATTTTTCACATAAACAGACAGTGACAGGTTTTCTTATTTTTTTTAAACAGAAAATCAACTGTTTATTGATCAATACGCCTTATCCTGTAATTGTTGCAATGGCATCCACTCATGCATTCGCTCGCACACACACACACAAGAAGAAACAGATAGAGAAGGGAAAAATGATGGTGGCTTTCAGTGGAGTGAAAGGTTACAATAAAACTGTTGAATTCTCTTGGGAATCAAGTTCTAGATGGATACAGGCTTGGGATGAGTGTCGAATTCTTTCTTGATTGAAGGTCCTGTTGAAGAAGGTGGGTTACCTCTAGCTCTCACTGTTCTATAATGTAGACGTTGGATTTTTCAACAGGACACATGCTTCCTGTTGGCTGGAATGCAAGCTGTTAGATGTTGCTTCGCTCCTGGATGAGTTTCTCTGTCTTTCTCTCTCTCTCCCTCCGCTGTCTCCTTTTTGAGGAAAAACTGTTACCTCTCACCCCTTGTTAGGAGACGCTCTGTTTTCTTCCCCATGTTGATTGCACAATGGCTCAGGATGTGGCTACTTCACACCTCCTTTGTTTCAGAAGAAGATATTCAACTCTGGAATGTTTTAGGATAGGTGTAGAATGGGTTCCATTGACATCATTTAGCTTTGAAGATTTGTCTTTTGTCTTTGTTAGGCGGTTTGAATACACAAAGGGTCAGTCCCTTTTTCTTTGGTGGCCATTTTGGACCATTGTTCACTTTTTAAAATAAAGGTTCCTTTTTTTTAAAGACAAAGTCCGTTTTTCATAATTTTAGAGTTTGTCCATGATTGTTGTATCATTGCACTTCCAGTGTGTGTGACACCTCCCCCAACAGGTAAAAAATGAAATTTCTTGGATTTCATTTTTATGTTTTATTTTGGGGTTCAGAAAGATGGAAAAAAGGAACAGTAAGAAAGTTTAGGTTCACACCACTGTACACATTTATTTCATTCACTCCTCCATCTTACAACTGCTACAGTTGGCATTGCTTGTAACAGCCATTTGAGGTTTAAGTTTACTTTTTCCATCATCCTTCCTTTGGATGAGGTACCATCAAAAAATTGCATTTCTTTTGGTTACATTTTGTCAAATGGGGTTGTAGTTTTCCTCACCAGTTTGTACTACTTTCGGAATGTTAATCTCCAGGACCATGTGATTGTTGGTGAAGCTTGCAGTATGCAAATTTCTGTTACTGCTTGTTGTGAGTTTCCCTGTTTGTACAAGCTTTAACTACAGCTTCCACAAGACACAGTGTTAATCATTCAGGTTCTGGCACATTGATAGTTAGTATTTCTAGGGTGATACTGGGTGATACATTGTTGTTTAGCCCCTGCGAGGTGTCTGGGATTTCTTCCTGACCCTTGTTCTTGCTGAGTTTTGACTAAATTGTTGGGTTTGATTAGTTTTTGATTTGGAACCTGATCTTTTGATTCTTCAGTGGGCAGATCCGTGCTGACTTCACTCTTACTTTTCTTGTGATTGTCACAAGTGTGGTTCACTTTAGCGTATGTTACCTTTGCTTTTTCGTCAGAGATAGGTGTTTCCCTAATCTGCCTCATGTCCATGGGGACACTACTGCTCGCACATGATTGTCCAGCTTCCACTGCACTCTCCTGTGGCACTTCAACTAGGTGAGGCAGTTCCCTCACTCGTGGCTTTCTCCTTTGGAATTTTTGGTGTCCTTATTTAAATCTTTAAAAAAGGTTTCAGCTAACCATACCTTGATTTCTTTTCTTTCAGCTTTTGTGGCTTTTATCTTAGCTTCTTTAAATATTTTTGGTCTATCTGGGCCCTTTTAAATTCTTCTGGCTTTATCATCCCCTATGGGACTTTTGGGACTTACCCAGCCTTCTGCAGTTGTACAGAGTTTTGTTTTCTCCCCTCTGTTTCTCCAGTCTCCATGGACTGTTCTGGACCCTCTGGGTACAATACTGTGCTTCCTATCAAGTCATTGCTCAGCAATAGGTCGACCCCTTGCATGAGTAAGCTCAGAATGATTCCAGCTGTCACTACCCTGGTGTCCAATTTACTCTGTAGGTAAATTTTAACTAAGGGAACCTTCAAGCATTTGCCAGTAAGCCCTTTTACTAATACTGTGGTATTTGTTCTGCTATCCAGTGGCAATTCTGTCAGTTTGTTTGCCAGTAGGATTTGAAAACAATCGGCATCCCTGCAGATGGTTATCTCCTTGTCTAGTGCCTGGGACACAAAAGGAATCATTTTTCCTTTATGCAAAAAGTTCTGATATGTGCTCTGCTCTTGAGTTATATTGGAACATAGGCTTTACACTTTCAAAGCCACAGACACAGACTTGACTGGAGCACCTCCTGCTGGTTTTTTTGGCATACCAACAATTGGCCTGGACATGCCCAGATTTGCCAAACTGGAAACATGGTGGACAGAACCCTACTGGTTTATCCCCTGGGTTTCTTCTTTTAAAAGTTGGAGACTGGTTGGTTTTCCTTCCCTGCTTTCCTTTTCTCTCGAGCCTATTTCTACTTTCTGTGCATCCCTGCTATCTCTTCCTAGCTTGTAGGAGTTACTAGACCCAAATTTATTCAGAGTTAGGGATTTATCAGCCATTTTAGCTGCTTCCCTTACTCTTGTGACTCTTTGTTCTTTGATGTGGGTTCTTATGACTTGGGATGTTATTTTAAAACTCTTCCAGCAACATCACTTCTCTCAAATTTTCATATGACGATTCTAGCTTGAGAGATCATATCCAGCAATCAAAAACATATGTTTGATTTGAATTCCATGCAAGCCTCTATGGCTCCTTTCCAGGTGTGTCGGAATTTCTGTCTATGCTTCCGGTACCAGCTCATATGCATTTTAGGGGGGAGGTGGTGGCGTAGTGGTATTGCCACTGGACTAGTAACCCAGAGACCCAGGTATTGCTCTGGGGACATGGGTTCGAATCTCACCACAGCAGAAGGTGGAATTTGAATTCAATTAAATCTGGAATTTAAAGCTAGTCTAATGATGGCCATGAAACTATTGTCAATTGTTGTAAAAACCCACCTGGTTCACTAATGTCCTTTAGGGAAGGCAATCTGCTGTCCTTACCTGGTCTGGCCTACATGTGATTCCAGATTCCAGCAATGTGGTTGACTCTTACATGCACTTGAAATGGCCTAGCAAACCACTCAGTTCAAGGGCAATTAGGGATGGGCAATAAATGCTGGCCTGGCCTGCGAAGCCCACATCCCATGAATGAATAAAAAAAAGTGTAGTTTTAATTTGTTCATAATCAGAGGAATTTTCTTCTGACAACAGGGAAAAAAAAACTTCATGAGCCCTCCGTATGAACTCACCTTGGAAGAGGAGAGTCCAAAATTCTGTTGGCCATTTTAGCCTAGCAGCTATTTTCTCAAATTAGATAAAAGATGACTCCGCCTCCTCCTCATTAAATTTTGGCACTAGTCTTGAGTGTCTCAGCATATCAAAGTTTTGCTCTAAATTGGGGATAATGTTTGAGTGGTTGGTAGCATTTTCACTTTGGGTTTGCATTCTCTGTAACGCAACCCTCTGCAATTGTGTTTCCTCTTGTTTCAACTGTAATTCTCTTTCCTCTCTTTCCTTTCGTAACTGAAACTGTATTTCTTGACTTTTCATCTGCAACTGGATTCTAGCGAGAATGATTTTTTCAGTCTCTTGTTCCATGCTATCCTCTTCATGTTCAGAGCCAAATTTGGAAAGGTTGGCTAGACTTTTCACCAGTTCAGTTTTTTTTTTGTTTTTTGTCTGAAAGTGATTCTTACCTCTGTAGCTAAGCTTTTTAAATCTTCAATACTTAATTTGTTTAATTTATCATGGGACATTTCTCCTTACTCTACAAACTCCTTAGCATTAAATGTGGCCATCTCTTTTGTTTCTTGCACTGCAGAGAAATAACAGAATACAAGAAAATCTGTTTATTTTTCCACAATTTTTAGAAGTCAGTTTTCCTCCTGTTTTCCAAATCTCTCATTTATCTGGTGGTTCAGATCCCTCTTTGAGCTCCCAATATGTTACGACCACATGGTGTGATGCGGGTGATTCCCACTGTTCAACTCTTGATTCTCTCTTGATTGAAGATCCTTTTGAAGACGATGGGTTACCTCTAGCTCTCACTGTGGTATAATGTAGATGTTGGATTTTTCAGCAAGGCATGTGCTTTCTGGCTTGCTGGAATGCTTCTCTCTAAACCAAAGGTTCATTTTTTAAAAAGGCAAAGCCCGTTTTCATAACTCTTTAGAGTTTAGGGTCTGTGATTGTTGCATTATCCAATTTTGTGACATCTAAAATTAAAATTCTGCTGGAGTTATGCTGTGAAAAGACTGTTTAGACTGAAACTCTCCTGTGGTTCCCTACCTCTGTTTCTCCCAGATGTTCTGTAACGTAGGAGAGTTATTCACAACAAAAAGTGCATGAAAACTAGGTGACTGAGTTAAAAGATTATGGAAGATAAATAGTCATGAATAGGCTTGTCTACTGCAGCTGAGATCAGGAGAGCATTACAAGCCTCATTCTGATAGATGTCAACTTGTAGAAAATGCAGTCATAATTGTAACATTTCTATTAGATTATTGTAAAACATTATAGAGGTGTACTGCAGTATATCTTTTGGTATTTAGCCACAAATTTCCCAACAACATTGTGTATATGGGAGGCGGTGGCATGGTGGTATTGCCACTGGACTACTAACCCAGAGACCCAGGATATTGCTCTGGGGATAGGGGTTCGAATCCAACCACAGCAAAAGGTGGAATTTTATTTCAATTAATTAAAAAAAGTCTACTGATGGCCGTGAAACCATTGTCAATTGTTGTAAAAACCCATCTGGTACATTAATGTCCTTTAGGGAAGGAAATCTGCTGTCCTTACCTGCTCTGGCCTACATGTGACTCCAGACCCATAGCAATGACTCTTAAATGCCCTCTGAAGTGGCCGAGCAAGGCACTCAGTTGAATCTAACCACTACAAAGTCAATAAAGGATGGACCACCCAGCATCGACCGAGGCAATGGAAACAGCAAAGCCCTGTCAACCCTGCAAAGTCCTCTTTACTGATATCTGGGGGCTTGTGCCAAAGTTGGGAGAGCTGTCCCACAGACTAGTCAAGCAACAGCCTGACATAGTCATAGTCACGGAAACATACCTTACAGACAGTATCCCAGACACTGCCATCACCATCCCCCGGTGGGACAGGACATGCCCACCAGATGTGGTGGCACAGTGGTATACAGGCAGGATGGAGTTGCCCTGGGAGTCCTCAACATTTACTCTGGACCCATGGCATCAGGTCAAGCATGGGCAAGGAAACCTTCTGCTGATTACCACCTACCGACCTCACTCAGCTGATGAATCAATACTCATCCATGTTGAACAGCACTTGGAGGAAGCACTGAGGGTGGCAAGGGCACAGAATGTACTCTGGGTGGGGGACTTCAATGCCCATCACTAAGAGGGGCTCGGTAGCACCACTACTGGCCGAATCCTAAAGGACATAGCTGCTAGACTGGGTATGGGGCAGGTGATGAGGGAACCAACAAGAGGGAAAAACATACTTGAACTTGTCCTCGCCAGTCTGCCTGCCGCAGATGCATCTGTCCATGACAGTATTGGTAGGAGTGACCACCGTACAGACCAGCCTTCACATTGAGGATACCCTCCATTGTGTTGTGTGGCACCACCACCGTGCTAAAGGGGATAGATTTCAAACAGATCTAGCAATGCAAAACTGGACATCCATGAGGCGCTGTGAGCCATCAGCAGCAGCAGAATTGTACTCATCCACAATCTGTAATCTCATGGCCCGGCATATTCCGCACTCTACTGTTACCATCAAGCCGGGAGACCAACCCTGGTTCAATAAAAAGTGCAGGAGGGCATGCCAGGAGCAGCACCAGGCATACCTCAAAATGAGGTGTCAACCTGTTGAAGCTACAACACAGGACTACTTGCATGACAAACGGCGTAAGAAGCTTGCGATAGACAGAGCTAAGCGAACCCATAACCAACCGATCAGATCTAAGCTCTGCAATCCTGCCACATCTAACCGTGAAATGGTGGTGGACAATTAAACAACTAACTGGAGGAGGTGGCTCCACAAATATCACCATCCTCAATGATGGGGGAGCCCAGCACATCAGTGCAAAAGATGAGGCTGAAGCATTTGCAACAATCTTCAGCCAGAAGTGCCGAGTTGTTGATCCATCTCGGCCTCTTCCTGAAGTCACAGATGCCAGACTTCAGCCAATTCGATTCACTCTGTGTGATATCAAGAAATGACTGAAGGCACTGGATACTGCAAAGGCTATGGGCCCTGACAATATTCCGGCAATAGTACTGAAGACCTGTGCTCCAGAAGTTGCCGCGCCCCTAGCCAAGCTGTTCCAGTACAGCTACAATACTGGCATCTACCCAGTACTGTGGAAAATGGCCCAGGTATGAGCTGTACACAAAAAGCAGGACAAGTCCAACTCAACCAATTACCGCCCCATCAGTCCACTCTCAATCATCAGTAAAGTGATGGAAGGTGTCATCGACAGTGCTATCAAGCGGCACTTGCACGCCAAATCCTGCTCAGTGACGCCCAGTTTGGATTCCACCAGGTCCACTCAGCTCCTGACCTCATTACAGCCTTGGTTCAAACATGGACAAAAGAGCTGAATTCAAGAGGTGAGGTGAGAGTGACTGCCCTTGACATCAAGACAGCATTTGACCGAGTATGGCATCAAGGAGCCCTCGCAAAACTGAAGTCAGTGGGAATAAGGGGGAAAACACTCCATTGGTTGGAGTCATACCTAGCAGAAAGGAAGATGATTGTGGTTCTTTGAGGTCAATCATCTCAGCTCTAGGACATCACTGCAGAAGTTCCTCAGGGTAGTGTCCTAGGGCGAACCATCTGCAGCTGCTTCATCAGTGACCTTCCTTCAATCATAAGGTCAGTAGTGGGGATATTCGCTGATGATTGCACAATGTTCAGCACCATTCGCGACTCCTCAGATACTGAAGCAGTCTATGTAGAAATGCAGCAAGACGTGGACAGTATCAGCTTGGGCTGATAAGTGGCAAGTAACATTCGCACCACACATCTGCCAAGCAATGACCATCTCCAACAAAAGAGAATCTAACCATCTCCCCTTGACATTCAATGGCATTATGATCACTGAATCCCCCACTATCAACATCCTGGGTGTTACCATTGACTAGAAACTGAACTGGAGTAGCCATATAAATACTGTGGCTACAAGAGCAACTCAGAGGCTAGGAATCCTGCAGCGAGTAACCCACCTCCTGACTCCCCAAAGCCGGTTTACCATCTACAACACACAAGTCAGGAGTGTGATGGAATATCTCCACTTCCCTGGATAGGTGCACCTCCAACAACACTCAAGAAGCTCGACAGCATCCAGGACAAAGCAGCCCACTTGATAGGCACACCATCCAAGAACATTCACTCCCTCAACCACCGACGCACAGTGGTAGCAGTGTGTACCATCTACAAAATGCCCAGCAGCAACGCACCAAGTCTCCTTAGACAGCACTTCCAAACCCGTGACCTCTACCAACTAGAAGGACAAGGGCAGCAAATGCATGGAAACAACACCACCTGCAAGTTCCCCTCCAAGTCACACACCATCCTGACTTGGAACTATATCACTGTTCATTCACTGTCGCTGGGTCAAAATCCTGGAACTCCCTTCCTAACAGCACTGTGGGTGTACCTACCCCACATGAACTGCAGCAGTTCAAGAAGGCAGCTCACCACCACCTTCTCAAGGGCAATTAGGGATGGGCAATAAATACTGGCCGAGCTTGCGATGCCTACATCCCCATGAATGAATAATATATATATATATATTACTTTCTATGTTCATGCCTGTCCCTAAAAGGAAAGTGGCTTATACTTTCAGATTTGAAGCTTTTAGACAGCTGAGAATAAAACCAAGGCACTGAACACATCGAAGTAATTTCCCGGTAGGGACAAGTCAAAATCAGATGGCCAATAATCCCCCGTTCTTCTAATCCACCCCTGAGCAGCAGATCACAAAGTGCCATTTTTAGCTGCCCGTTATGGGATCATCTGTCAGCTTTTGATTAAGAATGGTGCTTAGGAACCTAATAATAATTCACCTTTGTAAATGAAATATGGCGAAAAAAATTCATGGGACAGTTCTTGATGTTGGCAACGTGAATTTTCTTAAATCCCTGAAATGCAGTGATCTGTAATCATGGATAAGTTTGTCTACTGTAGTTGAGATCAGGCCAGCACTACAACCCTCATCTGGCAGATGTCAACTTATAGAAACCACAGTCATATTGTGACATTGCCATTGTGCAGTGTATTTTACCACTTGTTCGATTAGCTGTCACTTTGGAGAGGGATTGGCTCTTCAATCTTTTGAAGATTGAAGTACTCATCACATTGTACTCATCACATTGACATCAGAATTGACAAAGCAAAGACTATGTGAACAGAGATGGCAGCTCGTTTGGTATTAAGCCATAACGATCTGGTTGGTGCCTGGTAGTGTTAAGTTAGTTGAGCTGCCTTTGGATGGTGCACGGGTTCACCATCCTAAATCAGGATTTCCTAAATCAGGGAAAGGAAAATTGGTAAGGTTCCCATTCTTCATTGTTATCCAGTGATTTATGCCAGAAAGCACCTATTCCATAATGTCAGAGGGAGAAAATAGGAGTGCAGAGAAGTGACAAAATGCACAGAGCTATGTTTTCTTCACATTCCTAGCTGTTGAAAGATACATAACAGGAAATAGGCTAAAGTAAATGAGAGCCCAATCAAGAAATCATGGAATTATGGGATATTTGGTACAGATGGTTTGTGTTGTATATCGATTCCACATTCAGTGGTCCATGTGCTCAAATTAATTTGTAATATGAAATGTATCATGGCAAGAATTTTAATTTCCAGGCACTGATCTTGGTATATCAGAATGCATACCTGTTAAAAAATTCGCTGTGTTTATTCCAAGGGATAAAGGAAGCGTAAAGAGCCATATGGAGCATGGCACATGCATTGCACTGTACTGATGCATCAGTAAGATGTGACAGCACATGAAACATTTGCTGGAATTTTTCATTGGGCGGGAGGCTCTATCCGCTGACCGAAAAATCGGTAGTGAGCGGTGGACGCCAGGCCGGGATTTTTCGCTCCCCAGGCCCTTCATTGGTCTTGGGCGGGACTTCCACCTCTTTGAGAAAGGAAGTCCTGCCTAATGGAGCTGCCGGCCAATCAGCAGCCCAGTAGCTCTTAATTCTAGCAGCGCCACTGGGAGCGGTGGCCACTGCTGGGACTATAACCAGCCGTCGGAAGCAAGAGGAAGGATGGCCCCAGATCTAAGGTAAGTTTTTAGGGCCTCGCTGGGGACAATCGGTCGGGCACTAGTGAGGCAAGGGGGGGTCAGTTAGGGGGTTTGGGGGAAGTGTTGTGCATTGGGGTCAGTTGGGGCATCGGGGGCGGCCCTCCACGGTGCACAGGGTGCCTGATCAGGAGGGCCCCCCACCAGCCTGTGGGAAGGCTGCCTGGTTTCAGTTAATTGGCCACTTAAGGGCCTTGATGGGCCTGGGGTGGGTGGGCCGTTTCTCGCCACCTCCACCCTGCGTGAAATTGCAGGAGGGACTTGGGAATGGCCCGCCTCCTATTCAATTTTACACCACCCCGCATCACCAGCCGCTCATTTGGGGGGGCGTAAAATTCCGACCATTATTTCTATTAATCTCTTTTTTTCTTCTTTTGGCAAAATTACCAGCTTAATATTACTGTAAAAATGAAAGTAAAATGAATGTAATGAATAAATATAACAAAGACTTGGGCTGGTAAAGTGAACAAGCAAATTATTTCAATCAGTTCACCAATTTTAAAAGATGAGTGAGCAAAAGTTATGATTAATAGCCTGAGGTTTGACCATTTACTTGCCTGGAAGAGGAAGGCTTTACTTTTAATGCATTCTGAACTGAGTCATAGTTTTTCTTAGTGCAAAATGATATATTTGTGAAGTTGAGTGCCGATTATGGACATATGGGCAGCACAGTGGCACAGTAGTTAGCACTGCAGCCTCACAGCTCCAGCGACCCGGGCTCAGTTCTGGGTACTGCCTGTGCGGAGTTTGCAAGTTCTCCCTGTGTCTGTGTTGGTTTCCACCGGGTGCTCTGGTTTCCTCCCACCTCCAAAAACTTGCAGGTTGATAGGTAAATTGGCCATTGTAAATTGCCCCTAGTGTAGGTACGTGGTAGGAGAATGGTGGGGATGTGGTAGGGAATATGGGGTTAATGTAAGATTAGTATAAATGGGTGGTTGTTGGTCGGCACAGACTCGGTGGGCCGAAGGGCCTGTTTCAGTGCTGTATCTCTAAATAAATAAAAAAATCATGAAATTCCTTTGTTTATTCCACATCTAAAAAATTATATCTCATTTTAATAAAGCTTCAATAACGTAGTCAGGTAAAAGATTTCTGTATTTCAGATTTTAACTCTTTTGTGGCCATTTTGGAGAACCATTGAATGAGGGAACTCACACTGGTACCTTCTCCCAGTGAAACAAGGAGAAAGCAGTTGTGCATATAACGAATCATCCTGCCTATGGCCTGAGTCATTTTCCTTCCCCTTGGCAATGGGGGGTTAATGTGAGGAGGTATGCTAAAAGTTACTGAGAATCATTGTTGATTGTTATTGTTACAAAAACAGAATTGAACATGTTGTGAACATAAGGAAACATAAATGTGAAAGGCATAATTAGTTAGCATGATAATCATTGTAATCCATTGAGTTATATGTTGTTCATTGATATTCAGCAAAATACATTTTACCTCAGAGGATGAAATTTGCATAAACCTTCGGAATTTAACATTGTATAGTAATGGACAAACGCTTAATTGCACTAATCTGAAATTGATCTTTAAGAGGCGTTAACTGGTAATTTACCAGCAGAAACAAGAATTGTAGAGGTACAGGTCAAATTCTCAGCTCCTGTTAACTCCTAGTGACATTTTAGGGCCGCAGTGCTTACAGTGGGAGGAAACGTCCTGGGAACTGCCTTTGTGATCTAATCACACTGACAATTAAAATGTGACGGACTGAAGACTATCGTGAAATTAAACCAAAAAAAAAATCAGGTCAAGAATTTGAAAATCAATTTAATTATCAAAATATCCAAATAGCTGTATATAATATGATCCATATTTTAAATATGATAGATTCCATTTCATCCAAGTGTATCTTTTAAATGTGGTGACACAACTATGTAGGCATTATATAGAAAAAACAAATTCTACATTTAAATGTCTCGGTAATAGATTTCTCTAAACTTTATAAAGTTTCTGAGAACTCAGAACAGAAACCAGAAAAGACATATTTACACACTTCTAGTACATGTACAGTACAAACATTTGTGGCTCACAGAAAGTGCAGTATATTGAATACTGTTTGGAATGGTACATCTGCTACTGGAATATGTAAAGAGGCTGAGCATACTCTGAAGTGCTAATTACAAGGTTGAGTTTAAGAGCAGACTCTTATTCTCAGAGCTTTCTCTGACTCCACTGAGAAACGTGCTACTTTTTACATAGTGGAAAATTGGATCCAAAAATTGTTCACTGGCATGAACAAAGACATGACTCGGGAATGTTTTCAACCACTTCATGGCCATGTACCCTCACCCAGCCATCTGGTCCCACTTCTGCTTTTCACATTGCTTGTCTCCATAGAGAACCTGAGCCACAGAATGATTCATATTTCTTGCATTGGTCATTCTTATCTTATTGACAGACATGATCGTAATTACATGTGCATAATTTGGTGATTTAATGAAGTATTTCAGAAAGTACAAATCAATTGGGAAAAAAAGATGAAGATCACAATCTATTGTTCTTGCACATATCAGTCAACCACAAGTCCAGAACAAAGAAAAAAGTCATGTCAATAAGATATAAAGTTGTGCAGTTTAATTGCTGCTGTTTTTGTGGAGAAATCTGTTCATTAAAAACATTGATACAAGTGTAAAAGGAAACAAATATTTTGAGGGGTAAGATTTACTTCGCGTGCTGTGTGTAATTAAATCTTAAACCTGTTTATCAAGAATATGTTCATGATTTTGTTATTTACCCATGACAGTCCATAAAGAGTAGGTTAATCCAATACATGTATACCTAGTGAACACCAGAATTCTTATGCATATAAAATTCCATAATTGAGGCTGGATTCAGGATTAGAAAAGTTAAAATAAATAGGCAGTTTAGTTACTAAATTACCGTCTGGCCTCAAAATTTCAAGTTGCTCATTTAAATTAGATGGTCATTCAAATTCAGCCATGATCATATTGAATGGTGGAGCAGGCTTGATGGTGTACTTCTGCTCCTATTTCTTATGTTCTTGTGTCATTTGAAAATGTTTAGTATTAAAGTTTTACTGCACTGAGTAGCTTAATTTTAATTATTGAAAAATTTGTTTTTTTATCTTAAAAAAAAACGACTTTGCCTTATCAGGAACAGACTAGTATCTGAACATGAGTAGGCCATTTGGCCCATTGAACCTACTGTGTTTGATATAGCAGCTCTTTCTTTTATTTTTCTTGAATTACAGACAGATGGTAAGTGATGTAAGTGGCTTTCACTTTTCACCTCCCAACTGACCACAGATAGTGTTTTGTTAAAAGTGGTGCGTTAGTCCCTGATTATTTTTAGGGTCAAATAACCAGGCAACTGACAGGTTTTCTCATAGGTTAAAAAAATGAAAAATAACCATTTATTGTTAAACAATTCCTCAAATGGTTGCAACCTCACCCATACACGCATTCATACAGACATGCACACACCAAGAATAGATAGAGAGAAAAGGATAGGATGCAAGTAAAGTCTAAATTACTTTACAAGTGACCATTGCTTAAAAAAAACCTTCAGAGTTTCTTTCAGGAGGAAATTTTATAACTGTGTTGCAGGCCTGAATGTTCCTTGTTGTGGAGTTGCTGAAGTGTTATAGTCTTCTGTGGTTGAAACTCAGCCCAATGTTGGTGGTGGAAATCCTGGTTTACTGTCACAGATGGAGAGTCTCAAAGTCACCTTGCAATTTCTCTACTGCAGTGGTTGTTCAGGTGTTATTCAGCAGGGTTCTTCTGCTTAGCTGGACCGCATTTCACAGTCCCTGGCTGGAACTGGCTTTCTCAGTCTTTAGTTGATTTTTCCTCTCTCTTCAGGTAAAAACCCATCACATTTGAGTCTCTGTCGGGTGACAAAGGGCCCTTTCCCCCTCTCCCCTGGTCCAGAATATGGAAATCATTGCTATCTGTTGGCGTTTGAATGGGGATCATTCTGTTACAATGGTGCTACTTCACATCTATTTACCTTGGTTTGGGCTGTGGAGTCAGTCTCTACACTCCTGTAGGTCAGAGTAATTGGCATGAAATGGGCTTCTTTCCATTTCAGTATGTTTTCCCCAAAGCTAATTCAGATGCAGTTAATGAGTTTTGTCTTTGCAGACAGGCTTGTTTATTGACAGTACAGGCAGAGGTCATCTGACCTTGTCTCCATCTTGTCTGTAGCCTAAACGTGTCTAATGTCTTGTAGCTCATTTCAAACAGTTGACTTTTGTTTCATAATTCCTCCAGTTCATTTTATTTTTCATCACTGCTCCTTCCATGAGCAAGACACTTTTCTATCTATTTTCCTGTCTTTTCTCAAAGGGATTGATTCAGTGAAACTATAATCCCAGTCCAGAACTGCACCTGATGGGCACATGCATCAAGGAATTGGGCATCGGGCCCAACCTGCTCAATTTATGGTGCTCCCAGCTTTTCAGTATTAGATTTTAATCATTAGAAAATTAGGCCTGAAATTGAACATGGTATTCAATAAAGGTTTGATCAGTCCTCTCTTTAATGGTAGTAATATCGCTTTGATTTCATATTCTAAACTTCTGTGCTGAAGCTTAGCATCCTAATATACTTTTTGATTGTTTTTGGAGACTTGGGAGTTAGTTTTTATTGAGTTATGTACTTGGTCCCTTAAATCCATTTGTTCATGTACCCTTCGAGGGATTCCCAATTTAAATTATATTCCCACCTGCCGATCTAAAATCCATATTGTACTTTCATCATAACACCAAAGCAAAATACTGCGGATATTGGAAATCTGAAATACATCAGAAAATGCTGGAAATACTCAGCAGATTTGGCAGCATTTGTGGAGAGAGAAACAGCGTTAATGTTTAAGGTCTGTGACCTTTCATCAGAACAGATGAAAGGTTCTGATGAAAGGTCACAGACGTGAAATGTTAACTCTATTTCTGTCTCCACAAATGCTACCAGACCTGTTGTGTATTTCCAGCATGTTCTGTTTTTATATTGTACTATTTCATACTTTGCATTTCATAGAATCAGACAGCACAGAAGGAGGCCATTCAGCCCATTGTACCCCTGCCAGCTCTTTGAAAGAGCAGTCCAGTTTGAACCACTCCCCTGCTCTTTGCCCAATAGTCCTGAAAATTTCTTCTTTTCAACTATTTATCCTATTTCTTTTGCAATTTACTGTTGAATTTGCTTCCATCACCCTTTCAGGTAGCGCATTCCAGATCATAACAACATGCTGTGTAAAAAAAAAATCTTCATTTCCTCTCTGGATTTTTGCAAAATATCTGAAATTTTCGTTTGGTCTGCGTCTATGTCCAATTGCACGTGGCTGCCCTCTTTGTCATCTAAACTATCTAGTTCAGTATCATCTGCAAATTTCAATAAATTCCCCTCTCATACAAAAACACAAATCTAGGTCCCTAAGGGTCAGCACTTTCCACTGCCTGCTAAACTGAAAATACCTCTCAGATTTCAACTGTCTACTTCCCACTTCCCAGTCAGTTTCTTATTCATGATCACCTCGAATTCTAGAATCGATGTAGCAAAAGTGTTGTCAATGTACAAAAAAATGCCACTGGTCAAACAGGAAATTTTAAGGGATTTCAAAAAGGAATTAGTACATGAGCAGAATCATGGGTGTTACATTTTTAAAATGATGTAGCGATACCCTCCAAGAAAGAAAGAATTATTCGACAGGTGGACTCAATCAACATGGCATTTGCTTACCTGAAATATGTTGTTGTGTTCCACTGTAACCCTGGATCCTAGTTAGACCAGACTCCAAGGGGTGGAATAGAGGCAGGCGTGGAATGAAAATACCGGTGCCGGTCGGCATGCCGGATTTCCATCACTGTTCCCGATGCCAGCAAGTTTTATATGCCAGTGGGGGGAGGGTGGCCCCCGAGAATTGCCCAGTCTGATAATAATGGTAATTAAGCTTGTTAAATTAAAATAATGATAATTAAGGTTGACAGCTCATTGAGGGCCATGTTCAGATAAATCTAGGGCAGACCAGGTGCTTGGAGGCAGATACACAACACGACCCAGGCCCAGGGAATTAGGTGGGCTCCATCTAAGAGAGGGAGAACAGTGCAGAGGGGGACTCAGCCATCGGCACAGCGCAGGTTATAAGGAGAGTGGTCAGTAAGCACTCGCACAGTGCAAGGGGTCATCACCATACTAACATCGTGGGGACATAAGGGGAGGGGTAAAGGCTTCCAAACACAATTAGGAGGCCAACTGAGCACAAGAAAGCAGCAGCTGGCAATGGGAGCATGACTTTCAGATTTCAGGTCCAGTGGCGATAAGGAGCAATATCCTCTGCAGGAAGGGCAGAGCCCTGGGCATCAGCAGGGCAAAGGAGAGGGACGCGGGGCAGGAGGCCATGCCCTGAGCATAGGATCTACTGCTGAAGATGGAGCTATCTTGAGATGACTGAGAACCAGTGCCCAGGAGGCTGTGCCACTCCAGGGAGATGGTCACAGAGATTTGTGTGCACTGCTCACCATGCTCTGCCAACAGCCATCAAAGTCACTGTGACCTTGAACTTCTTCACCTGTGGCTCCTTCCAAGGATCAGCTGTGGACTTTGATAGCGTCTTGAAAATGGCTGCACACCACAGCATCTCACAGGTCACTGATGCCCTTTATGTGAAAGCTGGGCTGTACATACAATTCCAGACAGATGCAGCCTCGCAGGCACAGTGAGCAGTGAGCTTCGGGCAGGGCATCATCGCTGGCACCTATGTGGCCACCAAGGCAACCAGTGGCTGCCCAGCTAGACTCATCAACAGGAAGGGTTTCCACTTCATCAACGTTCAACTGGTCTGTGACCACAACAAGAGCTGCTTGCATGTCTGCTCTCATTTTCCTGGCAGCTGCCATGACTCCTTCATCCTCTCATAGTCGAGTGTGCCGTAGCTCTTCATTCCACTTCCAAAACTCCATGGATGGATTCTAGGGGACAAGAGATATCCCTTGAAGAGATGGCTACTCATCCCTCTATGAGAATCAAACAGAGGCACAGAGGCACTGCAACCAAAGCCATCTGTTCACTAGGGCCATTGAGCAGGTCATCAGTCTTCTAAAGTGCAATTCCAGTGCCTGGACCAGTCGGGTGGCGCCCTGCAGTACGCTCCATAAGGGTGTCATACATGGTGGTGGTCTGCTGTGCTCTCCATGACATAGGCCTACAGAGAGGTGTTGACCTTGAAGAGGGTGAAGTGCTGGCTGGACACAGCTCATCGGAGGAAGAGGAGAAGCAGGACGTGAAAGTGAAGGAGGAAAGGAAGATGCAGAACACAGAGGTACCCTGGCTGCCCACGTAGGTGGCGAGCCTGGCATGGGGCTCAAGGCTCTTGTTAGGATGCCATTAATGTCAGGGATCATCTGATTCAGGCTTGTTTCAGCCTCTCAGACCCAGGAGGAGCGGCATGGTATTGAACACACTTGAAGATGCCTGTAAGAACACTTACATTGAAAATACAGCCTCAAACAGCTCAAGTCTTACCGCCAATGAAGAATACACATCTGCCCAGAAGTTTCACTGTTGCTGTTCATGGACCCTTGCTCCCCCTCACCACTTCATTCCTCTTTTCCTGTACCACCATTAATAAAAGGAAGCTCTCACATCTAGTTTCATATGTCAATATTTACATGCTCAAAAGTGCAGTTACATGTGAGGACATCCAATCAGTGCTATGCTCTTGGCCACTTCTAAGTGGTGTTCCCCTTATGGCCTTGGAGGAGCAGGTGGAGGCAGCCTGCTCATTTGTCTCGACTTGTGGCTGAAAGGCATGTGGCAGTCATCCTCATTATGGAGGTGCCAGTAGGGAAACCTCCAAAGGCATTCCCCCTTCAGGGAATGCCTCCATCACTGGGCCCTCCTACACAGATACTCACTCAATCAAAGGGGCCAAGGAGGCTGCTGAGGATGATAGCCACTGTGGATGGCTGGAGGAGTGCACAAGCTGGGGGTAACTGGCATCCCCTTCAGACATCCCTGCACCATCAGTGCCACTGAGCGGTCAAGGCTACATAGTGCAGCATGCATCCTGTGAACGTCAGTGTGCAGTTCCTGCACGTACTCCCATGTTGCCACATATGGTTGTCCATGAGATTGTCCAAGTTCTCAATGGAGGAGCTCATGCATTCAGAGTCCTGAGCCATGGTGGCACACATGTGCTGGATGGACTTCTTCATTCTCTGCCCATGATCCCACACTGTGTCAGGGAACTCTGATGTGTGGGAGCACATCTGTTGCTGCTGATCTATGTAGAGCTTCTTTCCTGTGACTCCTGAGGCCCTGCATCTGTATCCAGTTGAGCAAGGCTGGTCTGTCCTCCCTCTGAGGCGGCTGCCCACAGCTGCCACGGCTTCTGGCACCTCCTTCTGCATACATGTGACATGTATAATGTAGTATAATGTGCATCGGCTGTTGCTGGGTAGATTATGCATATAGACATTAACAAGATGTGATGTCATGAGTCTGAACCTTGTGTGGCTCTGTGTTAATGTAGATGCCTTAGAGATAAGAACCCTCTTACTTTGACAAAAGGTCTACTATTCTCATTTAATATTAACAGCACACTGGCCAGTATAGTACACTCATCACAATAAAAACAAGAAATGCTGGAAATACTCAGCAGGTCTGGCAGCATCAGTGGAGAGAGAAGCAGAGTTAACGTTTCAGGTCAGTTACCCTTCTTCAGAACTGGCAAATATTAGAAATGTGAAAGGTTATAAGCAAGTAAAGCGGGGCTGGGGCAAGAGATAACAAAGGAGAAGGTGTAGATAGGACAAGGTCACAGAATAGCTGACCAGAAGGTCGTGGAGCAAAGGCAAACAATATGTTAATGGTGTGTTGAAAAACAAAGCACTAGTACAGATAGGGTGTTAACGGACTGAAAATTGAACAGCCGAAAGTACAAACATGAAAAAAATGTGGGTAAGCAAACTGAACAAACTAATTTAAAATAAAATAAAATCAACACAAAAAAAAATATATAAAAAAAAACTAAAAATAAAAGTAAAATGGGGGTCATGCTCTGAAATTTTTGTGTTTATTTTATTTTATTTCACCTTACTTTGTTCAGTTTGCTTACCCACTGTTTTTTTTCATGTTTGTACTTGCGGCTGTTCAATTTTCACAATCAGCCACAGTAACGGTTGCCGTGGTGGGTTTAAATTGGGCCTGCTCTCTTTCAGTTACGATGAGTCCGTTCCTACCCCCGCAGCCACCAATTAGCTGCCCAACCTGCCCTTTAGCTAATTAACAGTCCGCCCCCATGAAAATCAGGAGCTATGATTGCTTCCCCCCAGGGGCAGGATTGAGACCCGGAAACAGTCCCGAAGTCCATTTCCTGCCCAGAAGGAAAATTCTGCCCCAGGATGTTCCACCTGTACACTTGTGTCACCAAATTAACAAAGATTAGTGGGATGGTGTGTACTCTTTCTTGTTTTTGCCTCATACCTATCATCATTAGTCGGTTGAAAATGTGGCTGTCGCCTCCAATCTGTGAACTTACAAGGAACTTTTTCTGAGTTTTTAATAAGCTAGACACATATTAGCCATTGAGGAGGACATTTATTTCACTGTAATATATTGTCTTTCTGTATAATCTATTCATTATTAGATTTTGACAAGACAATTTTATAGATTGTTTCCTCCCATAGTACACAAAGCACAGATTGAGGTAGAAAGCAAATTTGACCATATAAATGGATCACGCAATCTAAACTTACATAACAATGAAACAAAAACACATCAGTAAAAGAATTGTCTCAGTGTTAAGTGTGAAGACTTTGAATAACTGAATCATAGAGTCATTACAGAGCAAATGGAGGCCATTTGGCCCATTACGTTCATGCTGGCTCTCTGTGGAGTAATCCAATCTGTCCCAATCCCCCACTCTATCCCCATAGCCCTGCAGGTTTATTTTCTTCAAGTGCACATCCAATTTCCTTTTGAAATCATTCAACATCCCTGCTTCCACCACCTCCTTCCCAGGCAGCGGGTTCCAGGATGACCCACTCATTAAACTGAAATGAAAATGTTCCCAAAGGCTCTGTTTCTGCTTGGAGTTTCAGTGTACCTGGGCCCCAAATTGCCACTTTCTTCTATAATTCTGTAAGATTTGTATGAGTGGAGTGGCAGTCTATCTAGCATAGTTACAGGCTTGATGAAATTTGAAAACTGTAATAAAAAAGCCATGAGGTAGTTCTGTGGTTCCCATGATGCTGTGCTGTATACAAGGCAGTGGCTAAGTGGTTGGAATGGACATGTGCAAGCAGCAAGGAAATCTTGAATGTGGCAAGCTTATTTGGGAATTCTGTATTTCAATGTTTTGAGGAACTCAAAAGGAATCATTCAATATGATACGTTTCACTGTATTGACTTCAAAAGGTTGTGGACACAGCTTTGGGATTGTCTCCTGCTTGTTAACCCAACTTAGAAGGATTTCTGAAGAAAATCAGCCTTTAGTTAGTTTCTGGTGAAAAGGACTTTGATATAAAATTGCTTGGAGGTTTTGAGATGTAAAATTGGCCCCTTAGAGTGTGAGGTTAAAGTTCATCTAAACTACTACATTGAACAGATTTTATTTTACAACAAGACCAGTTCATACAGTGGAGATGTATGGCTCAAAAAGTACTTAAGATTCAAAGAAATAATTGATCCATTGGTACCCATATTCTGGAACTCTCAAAATTAATCTGTTTAATTCTTCCAAGACAATTTTGGGGGACTCTTCACTCCTATGTGAATGGGAACACAAGATGGTTGCCTTTCTGTAGTAAGAATTTTGATAGAAAGTCTTTTCTTCTGTTTCTTTTACTGATTGTTAGTTGTAACTGGCTGCCACAGATGCCATTAGTTTAGAAAAAAATGAGTGTGGAAATAGAGTAGCCCTATGGCTGCTTTGTAATAAACACATCAGTTGATCAAACAACCAAACTGCAATAGAAAGAAACTTGGATAATATCACCAATATAGTTACCACACATACCTCATAAATCTTGACTATTACTAAGGTAGATATATGGATTAGAATCACTACATATTCAGTAAATCTCTGCTGTGATAAGAATATGTTTGTACTTAGAAAGTAATTTAACAGCACTAGTCAATGCCTGATCCTTTCAATTGCATTCACTATAAAAGACGGCAGAACAATTTTGACAAATGTTATAACTAACCCAAGGTGACAGGCATGAGAAAAGCAGTATTGGGAGTCTTCATGGGTACAAAGATTGCTCCATTAGTCTGAGCATGACTTAAGCTGATTTATTCATATCCATCTTATTATTATAAATTATGACATAATGGGAATTTAACTATAAATTATGCATGGTAACCATTAAATTTCTTTTGTCCTTGGAGAGATGTATTGGACAACTTGTTTATCTCATTAAGACCAGGGTGCAAGTACACTGAACAGTAACAATGACGGCATTCAGTATAATGGTATAATGTAATGTAACAATGCATAATACAACACAATAAAATGCATGTTGAAACATTAGCTCATCGAAAGGCTATAAACTCCACTAGGCAGGAGTAATTCTGATTCAAATTATGGTACATCATTGATTCTTTTCTTTCTGTAGAAATGCATTTCATTGTATTCAGAACTCGTTTTTTGTAGTTATTCCTTCAATAGAGGATGTAGGCTTCCATAGGAAAATGCCACCAGGAATGAGAAACAAAATGATTGTCTTTTACTGAGAAGGGTTTAGCCAACAGATTCAATTGCAGACTTCCAGCTCATATACATTATACATTAAATAAATATTATGTGAAATTATTCTGCCTGCTTTATCAGCTCTGAAGGACCAAAGGAAAGCCCTTTGTTTACTTCTTTTCTAAAAGTTACATGCAGTTCACCCCTATTTCATGTATAATTCATGAATCCACCATTTTGTGAGCCTAATACCAACACCATCAGAAAAGACTATAGCCCCGATTTTAAATTGGGTAGAAGCAGGTGGGAGAAGGGATGGAGTTTTAGCAGCAAGCCCCCATGACATTTTCATTAGGCTTGAGCAATTTTAACTCAGTGGTAGAGTTGTGCCATCTCCTGAAAACTAACCTCCAATATAAGAATGGCATTGACACTGGCTGTTAAGTTCACTATAGGTTCATTCCAAGATACCACAGAAGGCATCAGCAATACCAATCAATCTTCAGTTCACAGTGATATCAAGCAGGTGACTGATACATTATTCATGAGGGTAAACAGTTGAATGATTACCTCCTAGACAACTGGGCAATAGAATGAAAAGCCTCAAAATGCCACAATTCCCCTAAATCAAGACTGTAACAGTAACATCCATGTCGTCCCACAGGCTGCGGCTTAGAATCCTGTCATCCTCATGAACCACAAATGGTTTCTCTCCATCAATGTCCAGTTGGTAACTATCAATACTGAATCATACAATTGAATGCTCACTTCCCTGGAAGCAGCCATGTTATTCCCATTTTAAAGCAGATTGTAATGTTAGGATTATTTGAGCCAAGAGAAAGAACACAAGATTTAGTCATAAAAGATGTTATCTATCCTCTGGAACTCTGGCTTCTGATATTCTGAAAAACCTTAAACTGTAGAACAGCATATGCAATCTGGCTCATGGAGTCATTAGGAATATCACTGAATACATAGAAAGCATCTGGAAGCAGTGCTTCAAATGTCTAGACACCCACAATATAAGCCCACCAATATTCTCAAAATCATGCTCTAAAATTTTGCAATCTCAACAGGTATATTTCAATGGTAAAGACAGGAACCATGGAGCAGCTAAGCCCTATGGTAATCTGACATTAATAAGACATTCATTCTAAGTGCCCTATTCCTCATCCATCTTGTCAAGACCGTCTAGCATCTTATATATGTCAATCAAGTCTCACCTCACTCTTCTAAACTCCAGTGAAAATAAGTCCAACCTTTCCTCACAAGACAATCTGCTCATTCCAGGTGTCAGTCTAGTAAACCTCCTCTGAACCACCTCCTACATTGTTGAAATGTAGTGCAACTAAAAATAATTCCTTAAAAGTGATTAATTTATGTGACTAGTGTTTCTTTTTACTTCCATGCTTCCCTTTGGTGGCATTGTATATTTAGTGTATGTTAGAGCATAGCTTTATGCTTCTTCTCAATTTTCCACCAGTGGCAGAAGTAGGTGATTGGCTACTGGGTGCCATTGGAAGAATCTTGCAATTGAAGTGGCCCTTTGTCACTTTTATTTGGGCCATGAGATAACCCAGGACCTGTTAGCATCACATCCACCATGACCTTGAAGTGCAATCTCCAAAATGTTGGTGGTGGTGCTTGGAGATCATTGTGAATTCTGGATGCCAGGGATATTGGTTCACCCTGTGGCCAACAGTTTCTTAAAACTCCTCTACCTCCACCTTCTGCTCCTATTCAGTTGTAATCTATGCTTCACCAAGTGAACCTGGCTCATGCTGTTTGCCAGGGCAAAGTGACACTGAGCACTGTAAAGGCCTGGCTTTTCAGCTGCCACTCTGGCCTGTGGTCCCTTCTCTGGAGACTGCTAGAGGCTAGAAATGTGGCAGGGAAGGACTTTCACCCAATTGGCTGGGCTGCTGAGAAGGCCCTAACAAGGTTTTCGGGGTCAATGCCATTTAAATATTTATGGCAGGTTCCTCATGGCATTCTTAACTGAGGTTTGGAGTGTTACTCAGAATTTGTAGCACAGAAACAGGACATTCAACCCAATTCATCTGTGCCAATGTTTCTGCTTCACAAGAGCCTCCTCCCAGTCTATTTACTTCATCTCACCCTATCAACATATCCTTCTGTTCCTTTTCCCCTCATGTACTTGGCTAGCTAGCTTTCTGTTAAATGCATTTATGCTAGCTGCCTCAATTACAATTTCTGGTAGTAAGTTCAACATTCTCACCACTCTTTAAGTAAATCTTTGGTAGGGTGGAAAATGGGCATTGCTGCAGGAGTCCGACACAGGCTAAAGCTTAAAGGGTCAAGTAGCCTTGAAATTCTGTGTATTTGCACTCTCCATCCAACCCCTCAGCATGTTCAAGCTGGAGAAGAGTACCTTTTTGCAGGTTGAGATAATGCCTCTGGAATTAACAACCACTGCAAAGCAAACTGTCATGCTGAAGAAAAGAAATCCGAGTACTCATAAAATGACAAAATCTATTCACGTAAAACAGACAAGTTATTACGCCACTATTAATTCAGCTCTTGTCATATCCGATTAAATATTTTATGCCATTCTGTTTCCCTTAGCAACATGAATTCCTGTTGAATGCTGGCATTCTAAGCTTCTACCACTGCTAAGGTAATTATGATGGGAAATGTAATGTATGAAGTCATTCCATTATTATAGGCTGAGTTGAATGTGCCAATTCACACTTGTGTAGTAGCTTCCAGCATCTGGTTGAATCTGAGAAATCTGGCACGTTCATTATTGGGTGACTGGATCTCCAATTCACATCCTGCAGCTGCCAATCCCAATGCCTCTGAAAACTGGTGTCAAAGCAGAAGAAAATCCTTCCCACAGAAACAGAAGAGCTATATGTTACTATGGTAGCTGAGAAGCACTCAATTGAAGCAGAGCTTACACAGCTAAAAAGAAAAGAAATGCTGGAAGTACTCAATAAGTCAGGCAGCATTTTCTGTTCTTTATTCGTATTTCCTGCATCTGCAGTATTTTGCTTACATAACTAATATTTTTTGTGTTGCAATGAATGAGTGAGTCAAAGAAGAATAACAGGAAAGGAATACTACGTGCCCTGGCCTTCACCGAGGCCTTAAGCCTTCCAATGGTCCCCTACATTCTCAGATGCCACTAAGTCTAGCAAATGCTGTGTGCGGGGTTTGCACAGAGGGAAGCATCTGCCTGTTTATGTCTGCTTTGCCCTGCAAATAGGGTAGTCCTAAGGTGTTGGAAGAACATATACCTGAGTAAAGAACCAAGGCCAGAATTTTACCATCATGGCGTGGGTCCCACCGTTGGCACCAAATGCAGGTCCTGAGCCTGCACGGGTGAATGTGATTTTACCAGCAGCGGCCAATTAAGAGGCTGCCGCCGGGACTGCCATCCAATTAAGGACAGTGGTCTGCCTCCAAGTTGCTGACACAATCAGAGGGCCGGTAGCTCTGCAGCCTCGGCAGTACCACTGATAGAGGTAGCTGCTACTGAGGCTGCAAGGGGAAGGAGTGGATGCCTCCTATTGAGGCACCCTTGCAACTGCGTGAACATTTTTTTGAATGTGCAAGGGCCACGCAGGCAGGCCCTGGCGATCGGAGGGATGAATCCTCCAGTGGCAGCATTGGAGCCGTGAGAGCGGCCGTTGCAACCGGCGGGTCCCTCTGTGGGCAATGGAGCCTCCAGAAAGCCACTGGGAGGCCGCCTTGATGTAGCTAAAAGAGTGGGTATGCGACAGGGGGCCATTCTGAGCCTTGTAAAATCCGATTCGGATCGTAACATGGCCGTCAATAAGCCAATTAATTACCTTAATTGACCACTTGCCTCTGGTCGACGGGCAGCCAACTGCTGTCATTCCCATTTTTGATAATATCCCATGGTGGCAGGAACTCGTCGGGCTCGCCTTCCAACATCTTCCACTGCCATTTTACCACCATTCCCGCCTCCCAACCCATTTCCAAAGGGCTTGTAAAATTCAGCCCCCAGAGTACTCCCGTGTCACGATCATATAGGCTATTTGACTGGTAAGCTTTGTTGTTGGGTCACTTCTCTAAATGGTCAGACAAAACATTAAATGCACCATACTACAGTAGGGTTATACATGTGAAGCCTTGAAAAATCTGCTTTCTGAGGACTTAACATGCAGCCTTGGCCAGGGTGTAAAAGAGTGAGAGGAAATAATTGGGTGAGTAGGATACTTTTCTTATCAAAAGCAAAATCCTGCGGATGCTGGAAATCTGAAACAAAAACAAGAAATGCTGGAATCACTCAGCAGGTCTGGCAGCATCTGTGGAAAGAGAAGCAGAGTTAACATTTCGGGTCAGTGACCCTTCTTCGGACCCTTCCGAAGAAGGGTCACTGACCCGAAACGTTAACTCTGCTTCTCTTTCCACAGATGCTGCCAGACCTGCTGAGTGATTCCAGCATTTCTTGTTTTTGTTACTTTTCTTATCAACTGGATTTGGTGTAATGCTTGGGCAGCTTTACCTTAATGCAATTCCGAAAGCTATTACTGTTTTTTCTTCATTTGCTTCCATATCATCTGGATGTTTGTGATTGCATTCAGTCTGTCAGCAAGCTCCTACGAAACACCCTGTGAATTTCTTCTCCCAGAAGGGTATCCTTGGATCCTAAAGTGAGTAACCCTCCTTGACCAACTTCCTTTTGGAGAACCTTCAAATAGGCAAATAGAGCTAACCAGCTCCTTGCTCCATTATTTTGTCACATTTTACAGTGCAGCTGCAGTCTTTTAGGGCTGCAACAACATACCATTTTCTGCCTCCTCACCCTCTGTCAACAAACTCCCAGTGTTAGGAGCAACCTGCATCAGAGGCATTTTCTGAATATGTGATGTGGTAAATCTTGGAAAATCCTGTTAGATCTTCTCTCTGTGTCTATGAGCTTTATGCTGACTGCTTAATGTCCCTCTACTTTAATGCTTCAGAATATTCACTCTTCTGTTATTGTAGTGAGGTCACATGCCAGCATGGACTCGATGGGCTGAATGGCCTCCTTCTGTGCCGTAAATGATTCTATGACTCGATGACTAGTTGTACTCAAAATAGTGGATAGAATAATCTGAGGAATAGAAAGATTTATTTTTATCCCAGTTTTTACTTCTCTCCGAAACGTACTGAGTCTTATTAGAATTTGGTTTCACAGCCACCTGCACAGTTCTCTGGCAGCATGTATAACTGGCCACTCTTTGAATGAGTTTAGCCAGTAAAGGTTTTTATGAGGCTCTATAAAATTGTTGTAAATTGGGCATGTGCAGTTATCCCTCGACTTTTGGCTTGAATTGTGCTGAAATAATGAGATTCCATGAGTGGCGTGCCCAGCCTCAGGAAAATATTTAAATCCAGTATCAATTGGTCAGTCTCTGGATTTTTCTGTTTATACCCACATTGCAACCTGTCATAACTGCGCAACTGTTCCAGAAACTTGCAGCTGAAGCAAGGTTATTCAAGTCTATTGAAGGGAAAATGTTGATTTTTGACTTTTCTTTGCGTATCATGTTCACTCTGCTGCATTTTCCTCCATGCATTCAATTGATATGATAGATAAACATCTAATTTTACATTTTTGAGTGGCAAGCATTAATCTACATAATCCTATCTTACTGGTCACTGATCATTGAGCATTAATGGAGTGGAGCACTTTGTAGCTCATGAACACAAGGTATTTTGTCCAGGAATCCAGACGGCTACAGAGGTCCATTCAACAGTCCCCTGGACTTTGAGAAATTCCTCCATCAGAAAGAAATTAAATACCCTCTCATTTTGCTGTAGGTTTTACCTGCAGAAAGTGATGTTTGCCTTGGTGAACAGAGCATCAGTGACTATCTTGATGACTCTGTGCGCTACAACTTGACTAATGTTGCAGATGTTGGCCATTGTAAATAATTGCCCCTAGTGTAGGTAGGTGGTAGGAGAATTGAGGAAAGGTGGGGATGTGAGAGGGAAAAATTGGTTTAATGTAGGATTAGTATAAAATGGGTGGTTGATGGTTGGCGTGGACTTGGTGGGCCGAAGGGCCTGTATCGATGCTTTATCTCTCTTTGACTCTATGTTCACTGAACTGGCTTGGAAGAAACCATGGCATAAAAGTTCATGGCAGGAAGACTGCTGCTGAGATTACCATTTCTACCATGGAGGCTGTTTGCAGGATTGCATCACATGGCACTATTCTTTTTTTTACAAATTTTCTGGTGAGCCTCAGCTTACTAAAACAGTTCTCTTCAGACATTGCCAAGTAAATATGCTTGGGTCTGTAAACACAGTTGCATGGGTAATGGTGAATGCAGGTAATATGCCTCTTCAAGCAAAACCTTTCTTATACTCCTTCTTTCATCTTCTGCATGTATTTATAAAAAACCCAAGCAGAGAGGTTCATTACCCATCTCATCCATATTTTTTGCATCAACCAAAAATGTGTCAGTTCCTGTTTAGGAAACCGTTTCTTGAGAGATGCGTTCCTGACCTTTTATGCCTTCTATGTAGAGCGCTTGTGGCAGAACTTGCCTCTCAAAGATTGGCCTTCACAGCCATCAGCAAAGGTGCACCAAGAAAAGACACCCCACTTAAATGGATTGTTTGCGTGTCTATTCTCTTTTGTAGATGGAAGGATGCCAACACACATATATAGAGAGGTTATCTGCAGTACATAATCCCATTGGAGAGTAAATAATCTTGTCGCACTGTTCCTTTAAATCTAATTTGCATCAGATTGATGATTAAAATGGAGCATTGTTGCATTTTGTCCAAGAGCATATTACACTTACCCAATGATCGGGTATGTTCATGAGGCCAGTGGTGGGAGGGGTTATGCTGGGCTATTTAGGGGAAGTTGTTGAGACAATTAAAAGATGGGATAGGTTAGTTTATAATCTTTCAAAGTCTCTTGTTGTGCTATAAGTTTTACTTTTTTACATTTTGGGAATATGTATAGTGGGATGAATGAGAAATTATCATGGTGGCTGTATTGGAGATTTATTTTGCGGCCTTGTATTTCTGTTTCCATATGATTCAACAGAATTCTTTTTGTGGAAATGGAGTAAGGGTTTGTTATTATTGGTAAATTTAAAGAACATAAAAACAGATTTTTTTATCTGGAAAGACGAAATGACAATTAACCGATGAAGAAAGAACAGAATGTTCTGGATGTTCAAAGACGTCAATAACAAATGATAGTTATGCTATTCACAACAAAGCATTTTATTATTTTGATTTTATAATAGAATATACACCTTGACCTAAACGATAGTATCTTCCTCCAAATTTCTTCACTTCTCTATTGACTGGTGACTCGTGCTTTCTGATGCAACAAATCTTTTCAACTGGCTAATATTCCATCTCATAATGTATCCTCTCACTGCCTTTATTTGCTTCATATGGTTAGTTGCTGCATACATCTTTTACTGTCTTATGAAATCCTTAAAATCTGATGGTTATATATGTGCCATCAGTGTGGTAACAACTGGGGTGGGGGGCAACAGGTCAAGGGAGTGCAGAGGAAATGTCTTTCTCCTTTTAAAAAAAAAAATCCAGCCTCCTTTTCTGAAGATGGTGACACACTGAAGTATTACACAACTGTTTGGGTAATTTACTTCAAAGCATTTGTAAATACTTATTCAATGTGCAAACTTAAATAGAGCCAGAATATGGGCCAATGTTACAACCCATGTGCTGTATCTAATGAGAACAATGACAATAAATTCAAACCAACATGGATTTATGAAAGGAAGGTCATGTTTAACAAATTTATTGCAAATGTCTATGGATATAACATTGGTGGATAAGGGTACAACAGTGGATGTTATATTCCTTGACTTTCATTAAGCATTTGATAAGGTCATTCTTCGGAGCTTAATGGCTAAAATAAAACCTCATGGGATCCAAGCTTAAAATGTAAATAGCGCTATTAATTGGCTAAATCTAAGGAAGCTCTAGGTAGTTGTCAATCATAAGAGTACTAATTGGGCAACTTTGGTCAGTGGAGTCGCAATGGGAATGGTTCTTGGACTTTGATGTTCGTAATATTTACTAATGACCTCAACAAAAGTATTAGGAGCAGAATGTTTACGTCTATGCATGCCATTATGTTGTGTTGAAAAGCAAATAGATATTATTTAAAGAGATCTTCAAGTACTTAGTGACTTGCAAAAGAAATAGCATTTAATACCAAGAAATATAAGGTAATGCGAATCAGTGTTGAGAATAACAACTATAATTGCCAATGGAAGAGTGCATAATCAGATCAATTTCAGCAGGGCAAAGATTTAGGAGTTGAAGGTGGCTAAATAATGCAAATACTGTCATGGGGTTCAATCCTCTGAAGGTTCAATGAATTTATGCAGCTAATAGTTGAAACATTCAAAACAGGAAATGTTTCTACTGAGATAGCACTCACCTCATCCAAGGCCATGGTAGGAACACTAAATGTGACTTCAACATTCCTGTATTACAGAGGCCAGAAAGCAGCCAGCATAGCCTACTTCTGATCATTTACAAGTGATTCCTACTTGAAGCATGCATATGCAGGTGCTGTTTGAGGACATGATTGAACTTGGCTTGGATGCCCCCTATAGTAAATAGCCTGCTGACATTCACAGTCAAAGTTCAAAGAATTATAGGTGGAATATAATGCATCGGAATTTCCACTATGCACTTCTAATGGTGAGGCTCCATGTCAAGAGGGTAAAGTCAGAAATTTATCCTATAGTGTATGTCCAGGGATGTATTAATGACACTCATTAAGCATTGGTGCGGCAATACCTGGTGTATTATGTTCAGTTGTGATAATCCAGCATTTAAAAAAAATAAAACAGACCTTTAAAAACATTAACATTGCCCTAATCATCAATTAATCGTCTGAATAAATAACCTTAAGTCAGGAAGGCTGGAATGGTGAATGTAGATTCATTTAAAAAAGTCATGATTTCTCCCCACATATCGTGCACCATGTAGGATCAGGTGATTAGCATTGTGACTAGATGCACATTGATGGAATGAAAACCATTTCCATTCAGAAAATGAAGGGGGTTTATAAATGAGGCTTTAAGTTTTGTCAATTATTCCCTACATCTATGGGAAGCCAAACAGCATAAAAAAATTGGATATCCCACTCAAATAAAAGCAAAATATTGCAGATGGTGGAAATCTGAAATAAAAATAGAAAGTGTTGGAAATCCTCAATATATATGGCAGCATCTGTAGAGAGGGAAATAGAGTTAACATCCGGAATTTTACACCGCCCCAGTGGGTCAGATGGTGGCCTACCCACCCTGATTCCACCTCCGGACAAGTTTACGGAGGTCAGGCGGGGAGGCGGTGGGTGGGATATGACCCGCCTGCCCAAGGCCAATCAAGACCCTTAAGTGGCCACTTAATGGCCACTTAAGGGTCCTCGCCCGCCTCCACAGGTATTTTACCCGTGGCAAGCCGGTGTGCTGGGGACGTGAAAAGCCGCCCAGCGATAGCTGCCGGCCTTTCCGCCCCCCGGGGACGTGCGTATGGCAATCAGTCACAGGGTGCCTCGGGACAATTAAAGCCTGGGGATCCGTAAAATACGGGATGGATGCCCAGGCTAGGCAGAAGCGGGTTCGCCACCGACTTTCACGTCGGAGTCTGGCTCCCATCCAGCCGCCGTAAAATTCTGGCCTACGTTTCATGTCGATGACTTTTCATCAGAAGTTTATTAAAGCTGACCCAAAATCATGTCAGGAGCAGTCTTACTGCAAGATGATGATTCAGGCTTCAAAAGGCCACTGAGCTATTTTTCCAAAAACTTAAACAAACATCAAAGAAAATATTCCACAATAGAAAAGGAAATATTAGGGCTCCTACTAGTCCTTCAAGGTTTCGAAGTTTATGTCAATAATGGACACCGAGAAATTCAAATCTACACCTACCACAACCCCCTAACATTTCTGGAAAAATTCAAAGTTAGAAATGTCATACTGTTTCAATAGAGATAATTTCTCCAGCTATTCAACCTAAAATTGTACATATAGCTGGGAAGAACAACATTATTGCAGATGCCTTGTCTAGAATGTAAAACGCTGTATGACCAAAAAGCCTGTAAAGAAATCAAGACTGAAAGACTGAGGAGTGCATGGGATGAATGTGTACAAATGAGTGCTATCTTATAGCTTCCTTTCCTCCTTTCTGAAAGACAAGAAACAACAAAAAAATGAAATACCAAGGAATTTCATTTTTCCCTTTTGTGGGAGGTGTTCAGAAGGAACCGTGATGAAATAAACAATGAACTGGAGGAATTATGAAATAAAAGTCAACTGTTGAACTGAGCCACAAGAAAAAGGGCACATTTGTACCAAAGGCAAAATAGTGTCGAGGTCATGTGACCCTTCCTGCACTGTCAATAAATGCATCCATCTGTTGAGGATGAAATGCGTTAACCTCGCCAGAATTAGCTCTGGAGAGAACCCATTGAAATTGAAAGGATCACATTACATACTGATGACTCCTATCAACAGTAATGAACCAACAAAGGTTTTGTAGACAGACTGACTCCACAACCCAAACCAAGCAGCACCATTGTAACAGAATGGTCCCTATCCAGATGCCAACAGATAGCAATAGTTTCCATATCCTGGATGATTGTGTGAGAGGGCCCTTTGTCACCTGACATACTCAAATGTGATGGATTTTTACCTTACATGGTAGCTGTCTGGAGAGAGAGGGGAGATCAACCAGCCAGATACAGTCCAGCTAAGCAGAAGAACCCTGCTGAATAGCAACTTGAACAACCCTGAAGCAGAGAAATTGCAAGGTGACTTTGAAACTCTCCATCTGTGAAAGTAAACCAGATTCACACCACCAACATTGAATTTTCACAACAGAAGATTTACAACACTTGAGGCCTGCAACACCGATAAAAAATTTCCTCCTGAAGGAAACTTTGAAGGTTCTTTAAGCAACAGACTCTTGTACAGTAATTTGGACTTTATTTGCATTGTACCCTTTTCTCTCTGCCTATCTATTCTTGTGTATGCATGTGTGTGAATGCATGTGTGGGTAAGGATGCGATCATTTCGGGAATTGTTTAAAAGTAGTTTCTTTTTAAACCTACGAGAAAACCTGCCATTTATCTGTTTATTTGATCCTAAAAACACTCAGGGTCTAACACACCATTTTTAACAAAACACTATCTGCGGTCAGTTGGGAGGTGTAAAGTGGAAGCCACCCACACCACTTACTACCTGTCCGTAATATGCCAGTGGCCATACACAGCCATGAGTGGACGATGGAGGAGTCCATCCATCCCATGATTGCTGCCATGTCTCAGGTGTGAGTGCATGGCATCCTCCATTGAGAGGTTGGCGACCGCTCATGGAGAGCCAGATTCCATAATGTGTGCAGACCTGCACACCATCGCCTTGGCCGTGAGCTCGATGCAGCAATGGCAAAGTGAGAGAAGGACAAGATATTTGGAGTTGTCTCCAGCTCCTTGTCCTTCTCTGGTCAGCAGGGAGGTTCAAGTGAGTCTTGAAAGGGAGGAGGAGAGGCTGACCACCACTGCTAGGGGCTCCCCTCAGGGCACTCTGAGTGTAAACAGCGGCTCCTCAGTCCCTCCGCCAGTGAGCTCAACTCCAGCAGTTGCGATGCCTGAGGAGAGTCCTGTACCAGTGCAGGAAATGCTCAGGCAGCCAGGGCTTTCCAGGCCTCAGGCACCCAGAAGCCAGCCGCTGAAGTCATCCCAAACCAAGGGGAAGCATGATCAGCAGCCTGTCTCCAGCCCAGCTGCTGTCGCTGGGATCACACCTCACAGGAGCACTCTCAAACATATTAAGAAAACCATTTAACCAGACTTGGGGAGTCATGGTGTCTGAAATGAAATGATTAATATAAAGTTCTTTTGTTCAAGTAATTAATGATCATTATATAACAGTCATTATTCCATTATGCCTTAATTGTGAGCTGCTGACTTCCCTCTTCCCCCTCAGTGGAATGCCAGTGTAACCACAGCCCTCATTAACATTTGTTCTCCCATGGGCACCAGTGCGTTTTGCAGCTGGGCGTGAATCAGGGAAAACAAATGGAAAGGTGGTGAGAGTGACTGCCCTTGACATCAAGGCAGCATTTGACCAAGTGTGGCATTAAGGAGCCCTGGCAAAATCAGGTGGAGCTGTGGCAGGTGTACCTCTCCTCCGCTAGTTCCTCACGGGTGTCAGTAACCATGTCTTCAATAACTAGCCCTTGTCTCTGACCATCCATCCTTGCAAGAGAGTGGAGGGCCTGAAAAACAGTGGCACCTGGGATTGTCGAGGTTTGTAGACATCGTGGTTACTTCCCGGGAAGTGGGCAGACACCTGCAGGAAATGCTTTCAGTGGTCACCGACCAATTGAATGTTGATTGAATGGAAACCCTTCCTGTTGATGAAGGCGGCTGGTTGGTCCGTTGGAGTCTTGATGGCCACATGCATACAATCTATCACACCCTGCACCTGGGGAAACCCAGCAATGGTCTCAAATCCGAAAGCCCTCTCGGCCTGACTGTCAGGGTTGGTCCAGTCGCATACATAGTCACCAGCCCTCTTGAACAGGGCATTGGACACTTCCTTGATGCAGCAGTGAGCTGCAGCCTGGGAGAATCCACGCATGTCTTTGCTGGATCCCTGGAATGATCCAGACGCATTAAAGTTTAGTGCCACTGTGAGATCTTCAGTGCCATGGGCATAGGGAGACCTTCAAATGCCATAGGTCACAACTCGTCCTACAGCAGGGTGCATAAGTCAGTGACAGCCTCTCTGGAGAGGCGTAGTCTTCCCTGACAATGCCACTGAGACATTTGGAGATAGCTGATCCGAATCTGGTACACGCAGTGGTGCTGGTGGGCCTTTCTTGGCATGGCCGGCTACTGTTGCTCTCATTGTGGAGCTTCACGGACAGGCGCAGCCGCCTCCTGGCCATCCCTCCATTTGAGATGCCGCATAATACCACAGGTGTCCAAAAAGATAGTGTATGAGACCCATGCCAGGTGACCAGTTGGCCTTCAGATCGTTGTCATTGCAGAGAGGACCCTGTCCTGCCAACTAAGCCTTTGACACTTCACCCGACAGACTCCCTGATGGCCCTCAGTGCCCACCCTTGCTGATAGGCGACCCTCTCATCTAGTAGTATGGGCAACCAAACATCCCACACAACAGTTTGATCACCCAGTACAACCACTCAATCCCAGGCCCCACCCCACTTGCAGAGCAATTGAGACCCAGAACGCCTGTTAGAGATGCCGAGACCCCAAACCACCACCCCACCCCCCCACAAAGCACACAGCAACACAGTCTGACAATGGCCTCTGCACCTCCCTCTTCCCCTATGCAGCAATCTTCAAGGCGGTCTCACCATTGAGGCACTCAACCCTCTCCCCTCGGTGCTGCCAGCTCTTAACCCCCATAAACCCGAAGGCAGCTGCGTGCTGACCTCTGTCCACTAAATCACAAGGCTGCAATTAAATTGAGGTGTATTAGATACAACGTCATTACAATAATCGTCTCAGCAATGTAACTGAGACTCCCGTCGCGTCGGGGCAGCAATGCCGTCGTGGTGCTTTCCCACCTCTGATTTGATCTGGAACCGACATCACGACACCAGATTTCTGGGCGGACGATTCCAACACGATTCTCTGTCTTTCTGCATCACCATTTCTGCTTTTAACGGCCACATTCAATACAGCTCACAAACTTTCAGTCTAAGCATATAACATGGATTCCTCCGAGCTTTATCTGCCTCAGGGATATCTGCTGCAGCCTCTACTACACATGTGTGATTAATTATTTTACTATGAAAATTGCTGAAAATGGGTTGGAGAGGTTGGCGACATACTCTTTATTCCACAATATAGTTTGGTAAGCACCTCTCAGGTCTTTAATGGGAGTGAGTTTATTTTGGTAGGGGAATGTATTTTTGTTTCCTTTGGGGTGAAATTGAGAGCTGACGCTTTACAATTCCCACTGAAGAATTTAGTTTCTACTTCTGTTTAATGTTATATAATATTGTAATTGAATATTGAATAAATTATATAAATGAAGGAATGTCTAAAAATCAATACGAATCTATTTAAAACTTTAATAACCTTAATCATTTTTGGTCCAACAACCAGCCACTTGATGTCAGATTTACATTTTAGAATTTCTGGACAGCCACTCAAAAAGTTCTGTCCAAAACTAGAAGTGTAGTTGGTCTGCTTGATCTCTAGATTTTGGAGTGACATTCCTAAAAATTCAAATATCCTCCTGGTCCTAACACATCATGTTTTAATAGAGGAATTTGGAGATAAAACAAGCACGACATACTTGTTTTCGCAGTTATCAAATTAGGTGCCATCAAAATGCAATAAAATTGTTAATTCCTCTGAAATGTTCTTTTTAATTGCATCTTGATCTGTGATAATTATAACATTGCAACATAGTAATTGTTTTCAACCAAGAGTAGAACATTGGTTCATCTAGCCTACCCATCCAACTTGCCTACAAGATTATTGAATAATACAATTATAGAATGTTTACAGCACAGAAGGAGGCATTTGGCCAGGCCTGTCTGTGCCAACTCTCTGCAAGAGCAACTCAGTTAGTCCCACTCCCCAGCCCTTTCCCCGTAGCCCCGCATTTGTTTCCCTTCAGGTGCTCATCCAATTCCCTTTTGAAAGCTACAGTTTAATCTGCTTCCACCACACTCTCAGGTATTGCATTCCAGATCGCTGCGTAGAAAAGCTTTTCCTCATGTCACCGTTGGTTCTTTTACCATTAACTTTATGTTAGTGTCCTCTGGTCCTCAACCTTTCCACCAATGGGAACACTTTCTCTCTATCTACTCTGTTAGACCCCTCATGATTTTGAATACCTCTATCGAATCTCCTCTCAACCTTCTCTTTTCTTATAATATTGCCTGTTTCTCCACTCTATCCATGCAACTGTAAGTCCCTAATCCCTGAATCATTCTTGTAAATCTTTTCTGCACCATCCCTAAAGCCTTCACATTCTTTGTAAAGTGCAGTGCCCAGAAATGGACACAATACTGCAGGTGAGGCTGAACCAGTGTTTTATAAATGTTTATCATAACTTCCTTGCTTTTGTACTCTATGCCTTTATTTAAAAAACACAGAATTGTGCCTGCCTTTTTAACCACTTTCTCAACCTGCCCTGCTGCAAACATATCCCCAAGTCTCTCTGCTCCTGCACCCCTTTTAGAATTGCACCATTTATTTCGTATTGCCTCTCCTTATTCTTCCTATCAAAATGTATCACTTCACTTTTCTGCATTAAATTTCATTCACCACGTAGACGACCATTCAACCAGCCTGTCTATGTCCTCTTGAAGTCTATTACTATCCTCCTCACAGTTCGTAATACTTCAAAGATTACTGTTATACATCTTTAAATCGAATAATCCTGAGTCCTATTTGCTGACTGGAATCTGTTCTATTCCTATTTGAACCCTGTCAATGCTTTTTGTTCCACCAACTTGGTTTGGTTCACAATCCAACCCTGTTACTGAAATAAGATTCCCGAATTTGCCATTATTTTTTGAGGCCCTTAATTTGAATTCTGTACAATGAATTAACACATTAGAAACAATATTGTAGAAAAATTAAAAATATGTTATTTGTATATTCATTGTGCTTTACATAGTTTAAAATAAATGTGACCCTAATGTTATGGTAGGCCCCCAGCTGCCAAGAATGAGGCACATTAATTTTGACATGAACATTGATTTTAAACTGTTACTGGAGTTAAGAAAGGATTTGTTAAACAGATGAGCCATGCCTGGAAAAGACATTTGCATATTAACAGACAGTGTTTGGAAGGACAAAGCAACCATTCCCTGACATTCAACCCACAATGGACTTTTGATCACCAGACGTTGAAGGTAGGGGAGCTTGCATTCCAGGTTGACTGCTAAGATGGCTGAATACACAAATGGACATGGTCAAACCAGCTAGTCACATGACTAACCTGTTGGGCAACTTGAGTTTTTTGAATTTGTACAAACAGTTTAGGCAGAAAGCTGTTCGCCCCTGGACTGCGATCTCTCTCCTGTCTGCTCCCATCTCTTTCTCACAAGGCTCTGAATCCACTGAAGACACATGAACCCCAAGAGAGAAAAGTCTCCTATAGCGAACAAGATTTAAGAACTGGGTCCCAGCAGAAAGCAAGATCTACCTACAATCAAGGACTGTACAGTGAGCTCAAAGAACCGTAACAACTACTCTTCAGATATTGCCTCAAACTTTTCCACCTTATTTTTCTTCTCTTTTCTGTCTCTATTTGCATGTGTGTATCGCGTATGCATGCTAGTGTGGGCACATCATGTATCCATAGGCGTTAACCAAATCAGAGTTTAAATTTACTAAATTTCAACTTTTCTTCTTTAAACCTGAGAAAGCCTGTTTGTGCTGGTTTCTTTGCCTTTTAATTGGAAAGCAGTGAACAAGGATTCACCAAGGGGGAGCTAAAAACCCTAGATCTCTTTCTCACCTGGCCATAACACAAATCTGATATGCCCTTGATTCTCCAGTGTGCAGGTTAAGAGATATGGTTGTTGCAGATGAAAAATGCAGGTTCTTTGGTATGAGGAATCGTGTTTGAAATGCAGATTGTTTCTGCTATGTAACTAATGGGTAACAGATTACTTTACACCTTCCAGGACAGTTTTCAATCCAATAGATTCAATAGTCATGGTTGCCTATTTAAATCAGCGATGTAATGAATTAAGCAAAGAAATGTTAATTGCTTATGTGGTACTATTGCAAACCACTTTATTGATACTCTCAAGTCAGTAGCTAACCATTTGTGCATAGATTTGGGATCATAACCTGGTGGGCACAGCACAGACATACCTGAGCAGCTGACGGAGGCTGTGACAGCTGAGGACATTGACACTCAGATGACAGTGGGAGGCCAGGGCAATGCTGATCCCCAGGATGATGACAAGCATCAACAAGGCACAGCTGCTGGAGCTGAAGTTGAGGTGCGAGGACGTTTGGCGGAGCTTCCAGAGGCTATATATACTCTAAATGATGGAGAAGTCCAGGCCATTAGTGCAACCATGCATCAGGTGATCCGTGCTTGACTTCCTCCATGGAGAGAGTGGTGACCCTCTTGGAGAGCCATAACCAACAGACCACTCAGTGTATGCCAGAGATGCATGCAGACCTGCATGCCACTGCTACCTCCATGAGCTCTTTGAAGCAATGGCTGGGCGAGGTGGGTCGTTGTGGGGGATGGGGAGGTGCGAGGTGGGGGTGTGTGTGAAGCACCTGGACTTGCCACCAGGCCCTCAGACTTCTCAGGTGAGCAGGGAGGGACAAATATGCCCTGAGAGGGTAGCGGAGCGGCATCCGGGGCTCCTCTCATAGCGGTCCTGGCATGGCCTGTGTTTCCTCAGCCCCTCTGTCAGTGACACCAGGGCCCAACGTAATCGCGATGACAGAGGTGGTGTGCAGGAGACCGTCAATCTGCCGGGGCCCTCCAGGCCTCGGGCAGCCACAGAAAGATCACCAAGGTCATCCAAAGCCATGGGACACCAAGGTCAGCAGCCTGCCTTGGCCTCAGCTGACAAGGCAGGGGCAGCAACACACAGGAACACATGTAAGTGATTTAAGAAGAGCACCTAGTTGCACTTGGGGTTCACAGATTTATTTTCTGTGAATGCATGCTGCCTTGAAATCTTTCTGTTTTCGAATGTTGCAAGGCAAATGAAATCCTTCCATTTCTAGTGGGCCGTTGGGCCTTTAGGAAGCACCCTGGCTCCCTCAAAGGGGGCGATGGGAAGGAGCACACCGTGTGAGGTCAATGCATTTCCCAAGCTACTGTCTAGTGTCTTAATGGGTGCAGGTAAATGGTAATGGAAATGAAGAAATGGCAACAGGGCTGTCGAAGACTGTAGCTTTATTGGATTGCATGGATCTGTTAGTAGATTAGATTAGAGATACAGCACTGAAACAGGCCCTTCGGCCCACCGAGTCTGTGCCGAACATCAACCACCCATTTATACTAATCCTACACTAATCCCATATTCCAACCAAACATCCCCACCTGTCCCTATATTTCCCTACCACCTACTTATACTAGTGACAATTTATAATGGCCAATTTACCTATCAACCTGCAAGTCTTTTGGCTTGTGGGAGGAAACCGGAGCACCCGGAGAAAACCCACGCAGACACAGGGAGAACTTGCAAACTCCACACAGGCAGTACCCGGAATCAAACCCGGGTCCCTGGAGCTGTGAGGCTGCGGTGCTAACCACTGCGCCACTGTGCCGCCCTTGCGTAGTGGTCAACTGAAAAATGCCTGTATTTGTGCATCGTAAGCCTCCCTTGCACATATCACATTGCGCATTGCTGGTGGGCCCTGGGCTTCTTCATCAGTGCCTGGTCAGCATCTTCCTGCATATCCTCATCATCAGAGGAGGCATTGTGTTCCATGATGTCCTCATAGTTCAAAGCATCTCCCCTGTAGCATCAGGTTATGCAGAGCACAACACACCACTACAATGCGCAAGACTCTTTTTGGGCATACGGAAGGGCTCCGCCATAGTGATCGAGGCATCTAAATTGCACCTTCAGAAGCCCTATGGCCTGCTTGATGGTAGCTCGAGTTGTAGCATGGAAAGTTTGGTATCTCTCCTCTGCATCAGTGTTTGGGTTCCTCACAGGCATCAGTAGCCATGTCTTCTTGAGTCTCCCTTAGCACCCAGTATCCATCCTTGAAGGCGCATGGGGGGACTGAAAAGGTTGGGTGCCTGGGATTGCCTTAGTATGTCGGCGGTGTTACTGCTTTTCGGGAACCATGCACACACCTGAAGGATCTGTTTGCGGTGGTCATTGACCAGTTGTACATTGAGCGAGTGGAAGCCCTTCCTGTTGATGAAGGCTGCTGCCTGGTCTGTGGGAGCCTTGATGATGACATGCACCACGCATCCAGTCAATAACACCCGGCACCTGGTGGAACCCAGTGATGGCCCTGAATCTAATGGCCGTCAGCTTGACATTCCAAATCAGTATGAAAGCGCATGTATTGGTTGGCCCTCTTGTGAACATAGGAGCAGGAGTAGGCCATCCAGCCCATTGAGCCTGCCCCGCCATTCAGTACGATCATGGCTGATCATCCACTTCAATGCCTTTTTCCCACATTTATCCCCATATCCCTTTATGTAATTTGTATTTAGAAATCTGTCAATTTCTGCTTTGAACATACTCAATGACTGAGCTTCCACAGCCCTCTGGGGTAGAGAATTCCAAAGATTCACAACCCTCTGAGGAAAGAAATTTCTCCTCATCTCGGTTCTAAGTGGTTTCCCCCTTATTTTGAAATTGTACCCCCTGGTTCTGGACTCCCCAACCAGGGGAAACATCTTAGCTGCATCTACCCTGTCTATCCCTTTAAGTATTTTGTAGGTTTCAATGAGATCACCTCTCATTCTTTGAAACTCTAGAGAATACTGGCTCAGTTTCCCCAATCTCTCTTCATAGGGCAGTACCACCATCCTGGGAACAAGTCTGCTGAACCTTTGTTGCACTTCCTCTATGGCAATAATATCCTTCCTAAGGTAAGGGGACCAAAACTGCACAGAATACTCTGGGTACGGTCTAACCAAGGTTCTATACAATTGAAGCAAGACTTCACTACTCTGTATACATATCTACTTGTGATAAATATTAACATACCATTAGCCTTCTTAATTGCTTGCTGCAACTGCATGTTAGCTTTCAGTGACTTATTGACAAGGACACCCAGGTCCCTCTGTACATTGAAGATGGCATTGGTGACCTATTTGATGCAGCAATGAGCCGCTGATTGGGAGATCTCACTTATATCTCCAGAAGATCTCTGGAATGATCCTGAGGCATAGAAGTTCAGCGCCACAGTGATCTTTAGCGCCAAAGGCATTGGGTGCCCACCCTTCCCACAGGGTTCATCTCGATCTCTATCATGGCACACAGTGCTGTGACAGCGTCCCTGGAGAGGCACAGTCTTCAGCGACACCACTGTTCCAATATTTACAGGAAGTTAAGTCTCTGACGGTAGACCCTCTCTGTGAGGAACCTCTTCTGCACACATAAAGCTGGTTGTGTGTCCCTCTATGCCTTCCTCCTCCGTGTCCCCCCAGAGGCTGAAGCTCCTCTGGCCCTCTGCTTGCTGCTCGCTCTATCCCTCTCTGATGCTCCTCCTCACTGGAGGTCTCAAAGCCTGACTGAATGAGGACCATGGGAGATAGCTGCACTCAGCTTCCAGGGCCTCTCACCACCCTCCCCTCGCCACCACCCGCTGTTTTCACAAAACTGACATTTCCAAGATGGCACTCAAGCAGTATGCCCTTGCTGTGCTGGCAACATTTTCCCTGCTCCTGACTGCCACTGCCAATATCCACACTGTTCCACCCTCGCTGTCAAGTCATGCTAGCATTCCCAATGATTGTCACCTGGAGCCAGCATTGATCTCCCATTAATTTAGCACCTCCTTAGACCTGGCGAAGCTCTGAAGCCCCCTAGTACCCTTTCATACTTTATAACATTCAAAATCCTTGGTAAAATAGCAGTTAATTGTCTGTTAAACTGGCTGAATCAACTTCCTGCCGCATTTCAGCACAAGTTCCTCCTGCCATGCCAGCTACCCTTCGGAAAATCCTGTAGCGATGTAAAGACATCGGGTTCCCGTCCTGACACCCTTTGTCGTAATATGACTGCCCCCCATTTCTAGCCCTTCACCACAGGGATGGTAAAATTCAGTCCTCTGAAGGCAGACTGATTCAATTCAGTGTGGAGCTAAATGGTTGGCTATTACTCAAGCTGCCCAATCATTACAATGTAGTTTAGGACCTATGGGGGGGAAAATGTTATGCTCCCCCCCGCGGCGGGTTTGGAGGCAAGGAGAGCATAAAATTGGGTGAGATGGTAGCAGGGGGTGATGGGTGGGAGAGCGGGGGTTCCCGCCACCATCCCACCTCTGCCAAAATTTAGTCTAGGGCTGGAAGACTGGTGAACGGCCTTTTTGCCGCATCGCCAATTGAGGCCCTTAACTGGGCACTTTCCTGCCACAGCTGCCCTTGCTAATGACACCCCTACACACTCTTCCCTTGCGACCCCCATCCATCCCTCCCTGATGTACCTGTGGCCTGGGTCCAGCAAAACTCCTCGGCCTCCGGTAGGTGCTCCTCCAGTAGCAGCCATTGCCTCCTCGGTGGCGTTGCAGCAGCCAATGTCTGATTGGCCGGCAGCTCTCCAATGGTGGGACTTCTGTTATGGGTTTCTTGACCCTGTGGAAGGCCCGCCATTGACCAGTTAAGTGCCTGATTGGCATTATATTCAGTGGACCTTCCAGAGAAGAGGCAACGTGGGGATCTCAGTGTCACTTTTTTCAGATGTTGAGACCCCCACCGCCAGAACAAAATCCCAGCCATGGAGTAGATTTTCATCTGAACCACCTGGTGCAGAGCATTACCAGGGTGAAGTGCAGACAATGTAAGGTGGGTGGGGAGAGCCCTGTGGGTTTTTTTTTATGGGGTTGCTATCCTCCCTGCCTGATTTCCTTTGCTTTGCCTGGGTGTTGCTTTACACTAGGGTGATAAAGACTAAAATCTATCCAGTAACTCCATCTGAGATAAAGAGTACAATTTTAGCATCTTTCAAGGCATTATTTGAATTGAAATGTGCGCTCATTTGCTGATGTAGCAGCTTCTAGTATGATTTCCCTCTTTTTTGCAGAAGTTCCTACTGATCACAGACTTAATAACTGATGCCAGGTCACTGTCATTATTGCTGCCACTTTTAGCCAGTCGTCAGAAGATGCACAGCAGTGTTTCAGTGAGGGTGTCTGACTGGCATTTCTCTCCCCTAGTTCATCTTTGCCTGGTGCCTCTGCAGACAATGTGGATTAGGCCAGGAAGTCAGTGGAGTGGAAACTCAAATCTACACTTTGACAGATTTAAAATGCATCTTTTTAATCTTGTAAGGTCTGAGATTTTTGTGTGAATGCAAATGCTTTGAGAGTCTGTATATTGGATGAAATAAAGAATTAGTCACTGAAACAGGGTCAACATTAATTAATCTTCAGTGAACATTGAATGGATGGTGTGTGGAACAAACCAGCAAGCGCTCAAACTGTTTTCATGGTCAGGCCTCATTTGCATTCACCCAGCAAGTTTCCAGCATGTTCTGAGCACTGATAGGCAGCTTGATGTTTTTGGGGGCTAGGGGTGGAGAGGAGAGTGTGGCAGGCCATCTACAAAATACAGGCCTGAAACAAAGGATTAAATGATTGGAGGTGTGAGGGGCAGCATTTAAAAACTAGTCTAATGGTACCATGAAACCATTGTCGATCATTGTAAAAACCTATCTGGTTCACTAATGTCCTTCAGGGAAGGAAATATGCCATCCTTACCTGGTCTGGCCTACATGTGACTCCAGACCCACAGCAATATGGTTGACTCTTAAATGCCCTCTGAAATGGCCTAGCAAGCCACTCAGTTCAAGGGCAATTAGGGACGGGCAATAAATGTTGGCCTAACCAGTGACGTCCACATTCCATGAATACATTTTTAAAAATTGCAAAAGTCAAAGAAATATTTTCATTCACCCTGATACAAAATATTTAAGTGAACAGTTAGCACAATTGAAAGGTGCATGTGCTGGGTTTGCTCCTTTTCTTTGGGTGCCTATTAATAATAAGAGCATGGGAAGGATGAAGATTATTTTGTCTTTCTATTTTTGTACGAGGAGGAGTGGGTACAGAGAGGGTAATATATGCTTAGAGATGCAGGGCAAGGCTAATATACTTAATGAGTACTTTGTCTCAGTGTTCACTAAGGCAATGAAGGCTGACAAATATCAGTAGAAGCAAAGAGAGTAGAGGCAATGGATAGGATAAAAATTGAGAGGGGGAGATACTGAAAAGGCTTGCTATGCTTAGGGTCGATAAGTCCAGTTAGGTTGCATCCCCGGTTGCTACAGGAAGTGGGGATGGAGATAGCAGAAAAGCTTGCCATAATCTTCCAATCTTCCATAAATATGAGAGAGGTGCCAAAGGATTGGAGAGTGGCAATTGTTACACCCTTATTCAGGAAAGGGTGTAAAGACAGTCCCAGCAACCACAGGCCAGTTAGTTTAACATCAGTGGTGGATAAGGTTTTAGAAGCAATAATGTGGGAAAATATCAACCAACACTTAGAGAGATTGATGAAGAGAATGTGGTGTCTATATGCATTTTAAGAAAGCATTTGATAAGGTATCACATAAAAAGCTGGTCAACAAATTGGAATAGGAGGGCCAGTGTCCAATTGGATAACAACAAATTGGCTTAAGAGAGAAAACAGCGAGTTGTAGTAAATGATTGTTTTCAGACTGGAGGATGGTAGACAGTGGTGTTCCCCGAGGGTCAGTGCTGGGACCACTGTTTTTTTTGCTATATATAAATGACTGGATCTTGGAATATAGAGTAGAACCTCAAAATTTGCTGGCAACACCAAACTTGAAAGTACGGCAAACAGTGAGGATGATATGAAGCACACGCAACATATCTGGCAGAATAGGCAAAGAGGTGGCAGATGGAATTAAATACTGACAAATTTGAGGTGATGCATTTTGGCAGAAGCAATAGGGAGAGGCGATATATACTTAATTGCACAGTTCCAAAGAGTGTGCAGGAGCAGAGGGACCTGGGGCTGCATTCGCATTGATCTTTGAAGATGGCAAGACACATTGAGAGAGTGGTTAGCAAAGCATATGGGATCTTGGGCTTCATAAATAGAGGCATTGAGTACAAAAGTAGGGAAGTTATGCTGAACCTTTATAAAGCTCTGGTTTGGCCCCCAGCTGGAGTATGCCATCCATTTCCAATCACCACACTTCAGGAAGGATGTGAAGGTCCTTGAGAGGGTGCTGAGGAGATTTACCATAATGGTTCCAGTGATGAGGATTTTAGTTAGGTTGGAAAAGCTGGGTTTGTTCTCCTTAAAACAAAGGAGAGTCAGGGGAGATTTAATAGAAGTGTACAAGACAGACTTAGATAAGTTAGACAAGGAAAAACTGTTCCTATTAACAAATGGTCCAAGGACGAGGGGACACAGATTGAAAGTTTTGGCAAAAGATGCAGGGGGAATATGAGGAAGCACTTTTTTTACACAGTTGGTGGTAATAACCTGGAACCCGCTCCCCAGAAGGGTAATGGAAGTGGAGAGAATCAATGACTTCAAATGGAAGTTGGATGGCCAACTGAGAGAAATAGACTTACAGGGCTACGGGGATTGAGCCAGGGAGTGGAACTGACTGCAGAGCTCTGTGGTGAGCTGGCATGGACTCGGTGGGCTGAATGGCCTCCTTCTGTGTCATAAATGACTCTATGGCTCCATGGCTGGGGTTTTATGGGTCCCCCTGTGGCAGGTTGGAAGCAGGGGGGCGTGGAGTATTTCGACGGGTGGTGGGGGGACGGAGGGCCCATTGACTCCCGGTCACCGAGCGATCTTCCGGGGGGCGGGTTGACCTTCCCGCCCAGAGGCCAATTGAAGCCCTTAAGTGGTCTATTAATGGCAAATTAAGGGCCTATTCCTGCCGCTGCTGGGATCTTACCAATGGTGGGTTAGCCTCCACCATGCACACTCCCTGCAGGTTTTGCCAGGGGTCCCTCCTCCGTGGACAATCTGTGGCCCACGGAGAACACCCCCCAGGAACCGCTTTATCCCCTGAGATCCCTCTCCTTCTGGACTGCACGACTACCTTCCCACCCCCTTGCTGGAGTCTTCTGGACTGATCCCAGCGACTACGCCTCACCTATTTCTAGTCCAGGGTTCCAGCATTGGGCCAGGGTCCAAGGCCTCTGCAGTACCAGCAGTGGTCACCATTCCTGTGATTGGCCAGCAGCTCTTGGAGGCGGGATTCTGGACTGGATCCCATCACGGGACACAGACATAAAAAAGCAGGATTGCTGCATGGGGTGGCGGGGCGGGGGGGGGGGGGGACGGAGGCGGGGGCAGAAAAAGGCACAGGCAGGCTTTCCCCCACCTTTTTGACCCAGTGCCGGGAGCCCTGCCTCCAACATAAAATCCAGCCCTATGACTCTACAGTTTCCAGTACACTTTAGTACCTTGTTTTTCACACAATGTTTCCTAGTTCTGAAATTTTTATTAATTCCTTTTCAAAATGATTTTTGGGGACAAGTTGTTATTACTCCTAAAGGTAGCTTTCTTGGTAAAGCACCCCAAATATAGTATTTCATGTTTGAGGTGGTACCAGATGAAATGAAACATTTAAGGAGATCAGTGGGTCATGAACTTTATTTACACACCTTGACACATCTACCTACCAATTATCACAGTTTATTTGCTCTTCGTCATCAGCAGCAAGGATACTTGTAGTCAACTTACAAATTGGGATGCACTGCCAGTGGTCGATGAAGTCACCGCTATCCTGAACTGTTAGGCCTCTGGCTTATCCTGAGCAGCTGCTGTCGACAGCATTGAATCTGACTGATTCTTTCAATCAAGCATGGTGATTGGCATTTTTTTTGGGTTGGGAGAGGAGAGAGGTTCCCTGGAATTTTAATCAGGGCAGCCTTTCTTGCATCCACCACATGCAGTGCCATATCCTCTTTGCTAACCATCAAAGATGGGAGCAGAAGCAAAATCTTTCAAGCACTTACGTACAGACCCCATTTTGTGCTTCCATGTTTAGGTTTGATATCCTGTTCTCAGCCATTAATATTCCCCACTGACTCCCCACCCCATACAGTTTTTATAAAGGCTGAAAATTTGACTGGAACAATGCTCCAACATTATTTACTCCCTTGATTTTTAGCAGTATCCCTTTAAGGGTTGAATGCTAACATCATTATGCTGGATCGTTTTATATCACTCTATGTATGATATTCAAACTGTGCAGGCCAGGTACATAAATAATATCCATGAGCTGGCCTCTCAGTTTCAACAAGACGAGCTCATCATTCTGCTAGCATGCAATTTGAGTTAACACAGCACAGCTCCAGTAATGCTGAATGAGCCCTGTTTGTTTCGCATGATTGTTACTTTTAAGTTGGGCTGAGTATGAACATCGTTTTAGGTTTGTTACCATATTAAGCTTAGATGGCTGAGGCTAACCTGGAGAATTGTTCAGAATTGAATGACCTTCATCATGGCAAAGCATGATTCTTTATGTAGAAATTATTATGAACAATTTATCATTTTGGAGTGGTGGGTTGCGAACTGAAATATTGATATTATGAGGATTTCGTTGTATCAGTACTGATATTTGCTCTAATTAGTTTGCAAAGCAAAAACAGCCAATTAGAGAATTTAGTGTGACTAGAGAGGCTATGATACTCAGTGCTCTGTTTCATAGTAGATTATTATACCACAGATAGAAAAGGAACTTGAGTAACCTTTTCAAATGAATTCAGAAGCAATAAAAAGAAATCTTAAAGCCAGAAATACTTATATTCACTAACGACAGGGGGTACTGAGATCATTTATTAATTGAGATACTACTTATGACAGGGAATACTAAGATCCCTATTACAGTAAATACTGATATCACTTACCTTGGGAAAACCTGAGGATATCAATGCCATTTTCTGCAAGGAATATCAAAATGATATCAAGGAGTAACAATTCACTTCCCGTGGGGAATATGATGGCACCCAGTACAGGGAATGAGCTGATGCAGGGAATATCGAGATCATTTACTGTGGAGAATACAGATGCTATTTCAAGGACTATTATTGGCTCTTAATGGGCAAAATACTCTTTACACCTATTGCAGAGAATACAGATACTGAATACTGAAATAACTTATGGCAAGGAATACCAAACTCATTTATTTCAAGCATTATCATTAGCACTTACTGCAGAGAATACTGACACTGCCAAATTTTTCACAAGGAACAATCAGTCAGACTGATCACAGAAAAAATGAAGAAGGTAATTTTCTGGGTCTGTGTGAGTGGAGAGAATCCTAGGCCTCCGACTGCGCACGTTCATGGGTGAACTGTCCACTGATTCTCCTGACATGCTGTCAAGAGGTGAGATCTGCCATTGCCTGTACATGCCATGAAAACTTTTTGCAATTTATATAAATAACTTGGATGAAGAGACCAAAGGCATGGTTTGCTAAATTTGCTGATGACACAAAGATAGGTAGGAAGGTAAGTTATGAAGAGGACATAAGGCTACAAAGGGATATAGATAGGTTAAGTGAGTGGGCAAAGAACTGGCAAATGGAGTATAATGTGGGAAAATGTAAAATTGTCCATATTAGCAGGAAGAATAAAAAAGCATATTATCTAAATGGTGAGAGATTGCAGAGCTCTGAAATGCAGAGGGATCTGTATGTCCTTGTGCATGAATCACAAAAAGTTAGTGTGCAGGTTCAGCAAGTAACTAGGAAAGCTAATGGAATGTTATCGTTTATTGCAAGGGGAATTGAGTATAAAAGTAGGGAGCTTATGCTTCAGCTATCCAGGGCATTGGTGAGACCACAAATGGAGTACTGTGTACAGTATTGGTCTCCTTATTTAAGGAAGGATGTAAATGCATTGGAAGCAATGCAGAGAAAGTTCATTAGATTAATACCTGGAACGGGCAGGCTTTCTTATGAGGAAAGGGTGGACAGGCTAGGCTTGTATCCGCTGGGGCTTAGGAGAGTAAGAGGAAACTTGATTGAAACATATAAGATCCTGAGGGGTCTTGACAGGGTGGATATGGAAAGGATATTTCCCCTTGTGAGAGCATCTGGAACTAGGGGTCACTGTTTAAAATTAACAGGTCGCCCATTTAAGACAGAGATGAGGAGAATTTTTTTGTCTTAGAGGGGTGTGAGACTTTGGAACTCCCTTCCTCAAAAGGCAGTGGAAGCAGAGTCTTTAAATATTTTTGGGGCAGAGGTAGATAGATTCTTGATAAGCAGGGGGGTGAAAGGTTATCAGGGGTAGGCAGGAATGTGGAGTCGAGGTTACAATCAGATCAGCTATGATCTAATTGAATGACAGAGCAGGCTTGAGGGGCTGAGTGATCTACTCCTGCTCCTAATTCGTATGCTCATAAGCTCTAACTCAAGCAAGAATGCCTGTTTGAATCGCAGTCTAAAACTTTGAACTGTTCTGGAATAAGTTTCTCATTTAAAATTATCTTTTTATCATTCATTTCAAGAGGGAAGGGGTAGAAGAGTTTTGACAAAATAGAATCAATTGATATGATTTTCGGTATGTGGTTGGTTGAATGATCAAAATTGAAATGTAAAAAATTAAATGTAGTGTTTATTTTTGAAATAAACAAATGTATTTATTAACGATAACACAACTGAAAGGAAGAGAGGAATGGATACACAGTGATACTTGTCCATCCTGCTATATAGTTCCTTCATTTTTCAAAAATTCACAATTATAGGGAGAATTCTCACCAGTTGTTTTCAAGTGCAGATATATTTAAAATCGCACTCCTTTGAGTGTGGGAAGATGAATGATCGGGAATTGTAAAAGGGCTATCTATCCAAGCCACACCACAGCAAGAAAAAAGCACATATGGCATAGTAAAGTGGTTGTCAGAATGCTTCTAAGGCTCCCAGTGCATTTTTCTCGTGGAGATGACTCTTAACTATGTAATTTAGAATAGATATTTTTTAGTGTCAGCTTAACATTTTCCACAGGGATATTCTTATTGTACCTATTGTAGTGAGTCATCAGTGAACAACATTAGCATTTAGAGACTGCTGAGAAAATATATTTTGCTGTGTTGTTCAGCAGTGTCTTCTTACAATATGGAGCTGTAAAAGCACAATGTTCTACAGCTGTATGTACTGTAAGTGTCATTAAAACAAATGTTCTAATAGTGCAAAACTCCAAGTACAAATTTGCATTTAATGAACATAAGAATTGCTTTTAGAAAATCATTGTGGCTCTGTGTGAGACTGAACAAATTGAGACATTTTTCTTTAGATTTTTCCTCTGGAAAGGTCTGGTAAGTTTACTGGTACTGCATGTTCAAAAACATATACAAAATTATAGTCCAAATAATTTCAATTGTACATTAATTAAATGTTAACTTTTAAAATGTGAGAAATTCAGTATATTCTAAATCTTTGCAACCATAGTTTCATTCTTAATTATATGCATTTTATGATATTTAATAAGATATAGTGGACTGGAGCCAACTGAATATTTTATTGGCACTGACTGAGGCAGATTGATTAAAAATTGTTGGACCTTTTAGCTCTTGTTGCCAAACCTCATTCATCCTTCATTACACTGCACATTAGTACAAATGTTATCACTACACAAAGAAGCGATACCATGCCAAGGACACATTATGTTCTCCTGAATAAACTGTGAAACAAATCCTGAATATGGTACATGCACCTGTGTGAGATGTAGTTTGTTTGTGAGGTAGTGATTACTTAGTGCTTAATTTTCTTATAAATCTGTTTTGTTTCCTGGGGTTTTTTGTTTTTTCCATGTTCCTGTTACCTAGTCAGATTGCAGTCTTTTCATCGGAAACCAGATGATGATCCATTCCTTTGTTGTTTTTCCGTCTCAGTGACATCTCATGTTCCATGGAGGGCAATATACCCCCATGTGACTGTTTCACTTTTCCAAGCTAATTTACTGTGCCAGCCCTAAAATAATCAAGATATCAAAGATGGCAAAAATCATCAGTGACACCTATGAAGTGGTTGATGATTGTAAACACATAAAGCATGAACCTTACTGAACATTTTTGGAAACCTCTCCGGTATTTGTTTAAGCTCTTCCGTACTTGCACCTCAGCACACAAGTTTTGCATGATAGTGAACTGATATGATTATGGCTTAAAGTTAGAAATGGAGGTTGTATAGATCACTTTAAATAATACTAATGTATGTCAACCAAGAAAACTATTGTAGTAACTGTGCTACTACTGAGTCTACAAATCTATGAACACTGTAGCTCAGATTAGGAAAAGGATTAAAAAATACTCTCTCCTGCTTACCATCTCTAAGGTGAATAGTCTAGCAAGCGTATGTTTTTTTCTGAGGATTGGGAATTTGAGCCAAATTTTATCAAGTGGTTATTGTTGTGTTATTGGCTCTTGACACAAACATACCAAACACTATAACAATTATTGGCAAACTAAATGAAGGATTCTTTATTGAAGAATACTAGGATTCTACGTAAACTCTTCGTTATAGGTGCTACCTACTGACTTACACTGCTGCAACTGCTGTATCACATGTTAACTTGCATCACTTCCTGTGATGCTGTACACAAAACTATTGACATATTCAGCAGCATGTTAATTAGTATTAAAGTAATTAAAGCAATATCACAACATCCCCCTTTCCTTAATTAGAAAAATTACATAAGTTATAAGCTATGTACGTTTTGAAAGAGGAAAATTGTGAACAGTATTTACACGTGTATAGACTCTCACATTAAGTATTCAAGTGTCTCTGAAATATACAGGTGGTCTGCTGACTCAACCTCATCTGGTAAGAGTGAAATTTTGCTGAGATCGGGAATTTTCAATTATCAATTATTTTCTCTTGACTCGTAGGTCTAGACTGATAATTATCTTGTACTTGAGTGTTGTAAATGTCATCTTCCTTAACTCCACTCTCAGAACTTGAGTGTGAAAGTGCTCCAGGAGTGCTAGGTGTGATGCTGTTGCATAACACTCTCAGCTGACATCTATTCCTCCTCAACGTCGCTGCATTTGGGGAGGTTACCTCGTGTGGCCATGGCTCATTACAAATATTTGACATTTCTGCAGGGAAACCATGTCTTATCTTGTGGGTGGATCACTCTGATGTTCTGTCCGATCTGCAGAGGCGGCAATTCCACACCTGCATGTTTGTCATAGAGTCATAAAGTCATAGAGTTATACAGCACAGACACAGGCCCTTCAGCCCATCATGTCCATGCCAGCAAGCTAGCACCTAACTATTCTAATCCCACTTTTCAGCATTTGGCCCGTAGCCTTGTATGCTGTGGTGTTTCAAGTGCTCATCTAAATACTTCTTAAATGTTGTGAGGGTTGCTGCCTCTACCATCTCTTCAGGCAGTGTGTTCTAGATTCCAACTCTGGGTGGAAAATATTTTCCTCCAATCCCCTCTAAACCTCCTGCCGCTTACCTTAAATCTGTGCCCCCTTGTTATTGACCCCTCCGCCAAGGGAAAAAGTTTCTTCCCATCTAACCTATCAATGCTCCTCATAATTTTGTATACCTCAATCATGTCCCCCCTCAGCCTTCTCTGCTCTAAGGAAAACAACCCGAGCCTTTTCAGTCTCTCTTCATAGCTGAAATGCTCCAGCCCAGACAACATCCTGGTGAATCTCCACTGCACCCTCTCCAGTACAATCATATCCTTCCTATCGTGTGGTGCCCAGAACTGTAAACTGTACTCCAGCTGTGGCCTAACTAGCATTTTATAAAACTCCATCATAACCTCCCTGCTCTTATATTCTCTGCCTCGGCTGATAAAGGCAAGTATCCCATATGCCTTCGTAACCACCTTATCTACCTGTGCTGCTGCCTTCAGTGATCTATGAACAAGTACACCAAGATTCATCTGACCTTCTGTACTTCCTAGGGCCCTACCATCCATTGTATATTCCCTTGCCTTGTTAGTCCTCCCAAAATGCATCACCTCACACTTCTCAGGATTAAATTCCATTTACCACTGCTCTGCCCATCTTACCAGCCCATCTGTATTGTCCTGTAATCTAAGGCTTTCCTCACTGTTTATGACACCACCAATTTTCGTGTCATCTGCAAACTTACTTGTCATACCTCCTATATTCACGTCTAAATCATTAATGTACACTACAAACAGCAAGGGTCCCAGCACCGATCCCTGTGGTACACCACTGGTCACAGGCTTCCAAACGCAAAAACAACCCTCGACCATCACCCTCTGCTTCCTGCCACAAAGCCAATTTTGCATCCACTTTGCCAATTTGCCCTGGATCCCATGGTCTTTTACCTTCTTAACCAATCTCCCATGTGGGACCTTATCAAAAGCCTTACTGAAGTTCATGTTGACTACATCAACTGCTTTACCCTCATCTACACATTTAGTCACCACCTCGAAAAATACAAATTTCAAGTTAGTTAGACATGATCTCCCCCTGACAAAGCCATGCTGACTATCCCTGATTAATCGCTGCCTCTCCAAGTGGAGATCAAACCTGTCCCTCAGAATCTTTTCCAATATTTTCCCAACCACTGATGTTAGACTCACCATCCTGTAATTACCTGGTTTATCCCTGCTACCCTTCTTGAATAATGGCACCACATTTGCTGTCCTCCAATCCTCTGGCACCTCTCCTGTGGCCAGAGAGGATTTGAAAATTTGTGTCAGAGCCCCTGCTATCTCCTCCCTTGCCTCACATAACAGCCTGGGATACATCTCATCTGGGCCTGGGGATTTATCCACTTTTAAGCCCTCTAAAACAGCTAATACTTCCTCCCTTTCAGTGCTAATATGTTCAGGTATATCACAATCCCTCTCCCTGATCTCTACAACTACATCAGTCCTTCTCCATAGTGAACACAGATGCAAAGTATTCATTTAAAACCTCACCTACGTCCTCCGGCTCCACACACAGATTGCCACTTTGGTCCCTAATGGGCCGCACTCTTTCCCTGGTTATCCTCTTGCCCTTAATATACTTATAAAACGCCTTAGGATTTTCTTTTAACATTGCCTGTCAGTGTTTTTTCATGACCCCTCTTCGCTCTCCGAATTATTTTTTTTAGTATCCCCCGACGCTTTCTACAATCCTCTACTGCCTGTGCTGTTTTCAGCTCTCAGAATCTGCCATTAGCCTCCTTTTTTTCCTGATCCAATCCTCTATATTCCTTGATATCCAGGGTTCCCTGGACTTGTTGGCCCTACCCTTCACCTTAACAGGTGCATGTTGGCTCTGAACCCTCACTATTTCCTCTTTGAATGACTCCCACTGGTCTGATGTAGACTTTCCGACAAGTAGCTGCTCCCAGTCCACTCTGGCCAGATCCTGTTTTATTGTACTGAAATCGGCCTTCCCACAATTCAGTACCTTTATTTACAGCCCGTCTTTGTCCTTTTCCATAACTACCTTAAATCTTACAGACTTATGGTCACTATCCCCAAAATGCTCCCTCACTGACACTTCTTCCACTTGTCCAGCTTCATTCCCTCGGATTAGATTCAGTACTGCCCCATCTCTTGTAGGTCTTTCTATGCATTGGCTCAAAAAAGCTCTCCTGTATGCATTTTAAGAATTCCGCCCCTTTTAAGTCTTTTGCACTAAGACTATTCAAGTTGATATTAGGTAAGTTGAAATCCCCTACTATTATTACCCTATTATTTTTACATCTCTCTGAGATTTTCCTACATATCTGCTCCTCTATCTCTCCCTGTCTGTTTGGAGGCCTGTAGTACACTCCCAGCCAAGTGATTGCCCCCTTTTTGTTTTTAAGTTCTACCCATATGGCCTCATCTGAAGAACCTTCTAAGATATCATCCCTCCTTACTGCAGTAATTGACTCCTTGATCAACAGTGCAATGCCACCTCCTCTTTTATCCCCTCCCCTGTCACGCCTGAAGATTCTGTACCCTGGAATATTGAGCTGCCAGTCCTGCCCCTCCCTCAACCATGTCTCTGTGATAGCAATAATATCATAATCCCATGTGCTAATCAATGCCCTCAATTCATCTGTCTTACCAGTAAGACTCCTTGCATTAAAATAGATGCAGTCCAGCCTTGCATTTTTCCCTTGTGCCTTAACAGGTCTATATTTGCTTTGCCTTCCAGACTGACTCAGTTTCTCTTCTATATTTGACTGAGCATCACCCCCTACTGTACCTCCACTCTGTATACATTCCCCTGCCAAATTAGTGTAAACCCACCCCCCCCCCCCCCACAACAGCACTGGCAAACCTCCCAGCAAGGATGTTGGTCCCTTTCTGGTTCAGGTGCAACCCGTCCAACTTGTGCAGGTCCCACTTTTGCCAGAAACAGACCCAGGATATGTTGCTGAAGCATTTTTGGTATCAGTACTTGTCTGCCCTTGAAAATAACTCCACTTGATATCCCTAATTTGTCACAGTTCTGAGATCTGTGGGAACCTCTTGCATTGTATCTGGCCATCCACTGATGATGAGCTGCCATAATGCCCTGAGGACAGGATCTCTGGAAGTCTCTCTCTCTGGAGCTCTTTGTGTTTGTTCTGTCCAAATCGCATTAAGGCAAGGTCTACACATCTCCTATTTCCACATCTATTTCGTCCACTTGGACATTCAACAGTGCATCTTCTGTCTTCTTGGGGTGGGTAGCCTGCTCAACGTGTCAGACGTAACCATGATGTTTCTAGGTTTGTACCGAATCTCGCAATTGTACCCCTCTACTTTGATTAGTAATCGATGGAGTCAAGGTGGCACGCTGATGAGTGGTTTTTGCCAAGTTATTGCTAACAGCTTGTGATCAGTCTTGACAACAAAGTGTTTTCCAAATAGGTATGTACGGAATCTGGTGATACCGAACACTACTGCCAAAGTTTCTCGTTCTATGTTTGAATAGTTCGCCTGAGCGGGTGACAAACTTTTAGAACTGAACGTAATTGGTCTACATTCCTGTAACAGACATGCTTTAAGACCCTTTTATGAAGCATCTACTTTGAATATGGTTTCTTTCCTTGGGTCGTAGTATTGTAAACATGCTTAAGCAGGAAGTGACTGTTTTGACGAATCAAACATATGCTGATAATCTTCATGCCACAAGAATGGTGTATCTTCCTTGAAATGTTCATGCAATGATGATGCTTTCTCAGAGTATTTTGAATATATGGTGCTACGAAGTTAAACAGGCCCAAACACCTCTGTAAATGTTTTTTTGTCTTGAGGAGAAGGCATTGATTCTCCATCCTCAACTTTACTGAGATTTGGTGGTTTTCCAGTGTCAGTATAGATTGAACTGAAGAAATTGACATGATTCACATTGACAGCACATTTTTTGCTATTAAATATGAGACCCTCACTTCTCGCCATCTCCATTCGAATGTGAAGATTCTTGTCATGCTCTTCCTTGGTACTTCCCATGACCACTATGTCATCTGCAATGCAAATACAGCCAGGACCTCTTGCAGTAATGCCATCTGTATGTTGTTGGAACAGGTCTTGACTCACTGACAGACCAAGTGGTAACCATAGAAAGTAACACTTCCCAAATGGTATTCTGAATGTTGTTAGTTTCTGTGAAACCTTGGAAAGGTGCACCGACCAATACCCATGCTTCGCATCCAACTTTGAGAAGAACTTGCCTCCAGCAAACCTTGGGTTAAGCTCGTCTTGAGTGGGTATCTTTTCAATGCTCGATTTAATCTTCTGCGATCCAAGCATACTCTAATGGTCATTATAGTGATACATGAATCAGTGTGTTGCTGAACAAGGCAAATAATCCCTTGTCATATAATCATGTCAATCTCAGCCTTTATCTTGTTTTTTATCCTCACACTGAACTTCCATGGTGGATCTATGGAGCGAATTGTGTCATCTTTCAGGTGAAGAGCGGCTGCTGCTGTAAAACTGCCCATGGTGCCAAATCTATCTGGGTATTTATGTTGCAGATCTTGAATACAATAGGGTCACACTTTCCTTGACTATTTAGCATTGGTGCTTTGCTGATCTTGCTGATCATGATCTGGAGTTCACTGCATGCTGCTAGTCCAGCTACCACAGGACCATTGGTGTCAACAACATAGAAAACTTGTGGAAACCATGCAGAACTTCCATATCTGCATTTCAACATCAATATTCCCATGCAATAGATTGGTGAACCATAATATGCGGTATGTCTAATTCTTGTTGACTGTAACATAGACTTCCACTTCGCCAGGTAGATGTCTTTGAATATCCGCAGTGGTAAAATGTTGGCACTTGCCCCTGTATCTATCTTCAGTCATAGCTTGTGCTTGCCACTTTTGTTAGGACATATAATTTCAACTGTGGTGAAAGTTTGCAGTTCTGTGATTGCATCCATATGCTGTGTGACTGTCACTGTATGGAAAGCTTGTTCACTTTTTAGCTTGAGTTTGCCTCGTTCAGTGCTTTCTTTGCCGTCCAGGTCTCTGCCTACCTCATGGATATGCTTGTGCTTGAAATGGTAGTGAATGCTTTTTTGGTCTTGCCACTAGGTAGCATCCATTTTTTGTTGAGCTGTCACTTCTGACTGCTTCTTCACTGCCAGATTTTCTACACAGTCTTGTCCAGTGTTCCTTTCGATGACATGCCTTGCATGTTTCTCTGAATGCAGGACAGTTACATTGCTGTTGCATTGGACCATACTCACTGCACACCTTGCCCTGCTGAGTTGCCTTGGCTACCTCATCTATGGTTGTTGCTGGTCCAAGCTCTTGTATGTATTGCCTGTTCACAGCTATGGCTTTGTATTTTCTGTCATCTTTGAGTAGACTATTGATGTCGTATCCTCCTTCCTTATTAAGGAGATCTTTTTGAAATGCCTCTATTGGTGTCCATTATTTTCCCGGAGAGTTGTGCATCTGAGAAATCATACTCTTTGCCTTTGTTTCGCCATCCACTGATGAACTGGTCTACAGTTTCTTTGAGCTATTGTCTATAAGCCATCAGTTCAAGTCGATGGATTCTGAAGTTGACTTTGACTCTAAACTGATATTTCAGCATTGTCCAGAGTTTAGATGGCTCTTTCTGGTCTGTTTCTGACAGTCCAGAAGTGTTGATGTGATGGAGACCTTCATTGCCAATCGCTATCTCTATTTTTATTGCTTGATTGTTGGGTTCTGCAACTGCAAAATCTAAAAAGCATAACTCCATATGCTGTCAAAGTAGTTGGAATTCATGAAGCATGTCCAGAACCATTCAATTCATAGTTTGATATTTCGTAGTCATGGTGTCAAAATTTCTTGTTTCACAAAAATTCCTTTTGCCAGGGCTTTCTCCTTAAGCTACTTTTCCTTTAATGACTTTTCTTTGAGGAAAAACAATGCAGGTCTACTGCAGCTGCAGCACTGGACCTCTGCAACACCCTGAGCTTTGTGGCTGCAGAGCGTGCTTTCAGCCTCTGCTCTTTTCGGTGGGAAAACTCCGAACACTTAATAGCAGTGTAGTCTCATAGCCCCGATTTGTTTTTTCTTTTAAAAACCCAATTTCACCAGAACACTGCCATTCTGGTTGACTACATTCCAAACAGATTCCCCTGTCGATTGCTCACTCTCTCGCAGTACTGATTCTCAGGGATGATTTTTGAATCTGGTTCTAAATCTCACTGCCCCCGCTGCTTCTTCTAGCTGTTTTCAATGTTGTCCCAGGCTTTTATGGCTTCTCTAATTGTCCACGATGTCACGCTTGTGATCGCTGGCACCATGTCATACTCTGTTGCTAACACGTTGTGCATCTCTACATCACTGCCATCATATTGTGTTATTCTACCACCGGATTGTATTATTGGCTCTTAACACAAATATACCAATACCAAACACTATAACAATGATTGGTAACCTGAACAAAGGGTTCTTTATTCAGAATAACAGGATTCTAGGAGAGCTCTTCAATACATGTGCTACTTGTTGATTAACACTGCTCCAACTGTATAACATGTAAACTTGCATCACTTCCTGCGATATTCTAAACTATTTACATATTCAGTAGTATGTTTTTTTTAATTCATTCATGGGATGTGGGCGACGCTGGCCAGGCCAGCATTTATTGCCCATCCCTAATTGCCCTTGAGAAGGTGGTGGTGAGCTGCCTTCTTGAACCGCTGCGGTTCATTTGGGGTAGGTATACCCACAGTGCTGTTAGGAAGGGAATTCCAGGATTTTGACCCAGCGACAGTGAAGGAACGGCGATATAGTTCCAAGTCAGGATGGTGTGTGACTTGGAGGGGAACTTGCAGGTGGTGGTGATCCCATGTATTTGCTGCCCTTGTCCTTCTAGTTGGTAGAGGTCGCGGGTTTGGAAGGTGCTGTCGAAGGAGCCTTGGCGCATTGCTGCATTGCATCTTGTAGATGGTACACACTGCTGCCACTGTGCGTTGGTGGTGAAGGGAGTGAATGTTTGTAGATAAGGTTCCAATCAAGCGGGTTGCTTTGTCCTGAATGGTGTCGAGCTTCTTGAGTGTTGTTGGAGCTGCACCCATCCAGGCAAGTGGAGTCAACTTGACACTTCTGGCTGAAGATTGTTGCAAATGCTTCAGCCTTATCCTTCGCACTGATGTGCAGGGCTCCCCCATCATTGAGGATGGGGATATTTTTGGAGCCACCTCCTCCAGTTGGTTGTTTAATTGTCCACCACCATTCACGGCTGGATGCGGCAGGACTGTAGAGCTTAGATCTGATCCGTTGGTTATGGGATCGCTTAGCTCTGCCTATCGTATGCTGCTTACGCAGTTTGGCATGCAGATAGTCCCGTGTAGTAGCTTCACCAGATTGACACCTCATTTTGAGGTATGCCTGTTGCTGCTCCTGGTATCCTCTCCTGCACTCTTCATTGAATCAGGGTTAGTCTCCTGGCTTGATGGTAATGGTCGAGTGGGGGATATGCCGGGCCATGAGGTTACGGATTGTGGTTGAGTACAATTCTGCTGCTGCTGGTGGCCCGCAGTGCCTTATGGATGCCCAGTTTTGCATTGCTAGATCTGTTCGAAATCTATCCCATTTAGCACGGTGATGGTGCCACACAACACGATGGACGGTATCCTCAATGTGAAGGCGGGACTTTGTCTCCACAAGGACTGCGCGGTGGTCACTCCTACCAATACAGTCATGGACAGAAGCATCTGCAGCAGGCAGATTGGTGAAGACGAGGTCAAGTATGTTTTTCCCTCGTGTTGGTTCCCCCACCACCTACCGCAGATCCAGTCTAGCAGCTATGTCCTCTAGGACTCGGCCAGCTCGGTCAGTAGTGGTGCTACTGAGCCACTCTTGGTGATGGACATTGAAGTCCCCCACCCAGAGTACATTGTGGGACCTTATCAAAAGCCTTACTGAAGTCCATGTAGACTACATCAACTGCTTTACCCTCATCTACACATCTAGTCACCACCTCAAAAAATTCAATCAAGTTAGTTAGACACGATCTCCCCCTGACAAAGCCATGCTGACTATCCCTGATTAATCGCTGCCTCTCCAAGTGGAGATTAAACCTGTCCCTCAAAATCTTTTCCAATATTTTCCCAACCACTGATATTAGACTCACCATCCTGTAATATGGAAGAGTCATCAGTGCAGCAGGGCTATGAGAGGCAATACTGTCTGGTCTGATAAATGGTCTCAGTAAAGAAGTAAAAAGTAGACTCAGCTGTCTGCAGCTGACGAGCAGTCGTGGACGAGTAAAATTCAATGTGCAAGCTTCAGTGCCAAATTAGCCATTGTAATCTGTAAGTCAATGTATTAGAGACAGGCTCACAGATTTTAACATCTGTCTCCACTAAACTTGCTCTCAGTGGTTCTACCAGTGGAGCTGGTGCTTTTATCAAGACTCTGGAAAGAGAACCATGCAATTCCATGTAGCTTATTAATGTGGTACATTCAGTGCTTAAAAGAAAATCAGACTTTGGTTGTCAGTATGAAAGATATGAATGCAGGTTGATGTAAGGTTTCTTACACTGTGCTTCTCATAACAGTACAATTGTAAATGCTTTCAGGTTAGGTGAAAATATCCATTGAATCATTTTCAAAAAGGAACTTGGTGCAGGTGACAGTCTTAAAATTAAGGAATTGTGACTGTTGTCTGGGAAGTGGGTAATGCCCTCATGATATGGTGCAAAACCTGCAGTGTGGAGGAATTGGATCACACTATCATACTCCCATTGCTGTTCACTGGGAAAGGAGACTGAAGTATTGGCCCTCCTGAGTAATGCAGTATTCACTTGTTTGATATATCTGGAGAGACAAAATTGCCAAATACTAAATATGTCTGCAGTGACAGACTAGATGAGATGCAGACATAAAATTGAGGGTGGGAACGACCTTGACTGCCACCACTGTCCATATAGTGCAAGTTGGTGGCAGATTTCACTGCAATGGGTGCCACAAATCTGTAACATGCTGCCTGCTGAATTAGCATCTGGAGGCAGTTCAGTTCTATGATTGGAAGGTAGGTTTTTGGGGTCTGTAGATATGATTAGTAACTTAATGGTAGGTGTGTGCCGTCCACCTTTGGTTACATCTGATATCCTTGGCATACATTCCTTATTCTTCAATCTCTTGCATACGTCCACGCCTTCATTCGCCCAGGCCCCAAGCTCTGGAATACCCTCCCTACACCTCTCTGCCTCTCCACCTCACTTTCCTCCTTTAACATAGGAACATCGGAACATGAGTATGCCATTCAGCCCATGAGCCTGCTCCACCATTCTATATGATAATAGTTGATCATCCACTTCAGTCTCATTTTCCCATACTATTCCCATTTCCGGCACAGTGGCGCAGTGGTTAGCACCGCAGCCTCACAGCTCCAGTGACCCGGGTTCAGTTCTGGGTACTGTCTGTGCGGAGTTGGGACCGCGTGTGTTTCCATCGGGTGCTCTGGTTTCCTCCCACAGCCAAAGACTTGCAGGTTGATAGGTAAATTGGTCATTGTAAATTGCCCCTAGTGTAGGTGAATGGTGGGGATGTGGTAGGGAAAATGGGATTAATGTAGGATTAGTATAAATGGGTGGTTGTTGGTTGGCACAGACTCAAAGGGCCCGTTTCAGTGCTGTATCTCTAAATAAATAAAATCCCTTTATGTCATTGGTATTTATAAATCTGTTAATCTCTGCTTTTAACATACTTAATGACTGAGCTTCCACAGTCCTCTGAGATAGAGAATTCCAAAGATTCACAACCCTCCAAGTAAATAAATTTCTCCTCATCTCGGTCCTAAGTGGCTTCCCCCTTATTTTGAAATTGTGCCCCCTGGTTCTAGACTCTAACCAGGGGAGACCTCTTACTTGCATCTATCCTGTCTAGCCCTTTAAATATTTTGTAGGTGTCAATGAGATCCCCTCATTCTTTGAAACTCCAGAGAATACAGGCCCAGTTTCCCCAACTTCTCTTCAAAGGACAGTCCCACCATCCCAGGAACAATTCTGCTGGACCTTTGTTGCATTCCCTCTATGGCAATAATATCCTTTCAAAGGTAAGGGGACTAAAACTGCACATGGTACTTCAGGTGCGGTCTAACCAATTTTCTATACAATTGAAGCAAGACTTTGCTACTCCTGTACTCAAATCCTCTGGCGATAAAGGCTAACTTACCATTCGCCTTCCTAATTGCTTGCTGCACCTGCATGTTAGCTTTCAGTGACTTATTGATGAGGACACCCAGGTCCCTTTGTATATCTACACTTTCTAATCTCTTACAATTTAAGAAATACTCTGCCCATTGGTTTCTCCTACCAAAGTGGTTAACATCACATTTTTCCACATTATATTCCATCTGCCATGTTCTTGCCTACTCACTAAGTCTGTCCAAATCTCCTTGAAGCCGCTTTGCATTTTCCTCACGACACACATTCCCACCTAGTTTTGTATCATTCATGAAATTGGAAATATTACATTTGGTCCCCAATGCTATATGTTGTGAACTGCTGGGGCTCAACTACTGACCCTTGCGGTACCCCACTAGTCACAGCCTGCCAATGCAAGAATAACCTGTTTATTCCTACTCTCTGTTTTCTGCCTGTTAACCAATCCTTAATCCATGCCAGTATATTACCTCCTATCCCATGTGCTTTAATTTTGCTCCCCAACCTCCTGTGCGGGACTTTATCAAAAGCCTTCTGAATCCAAGTATACTATGTCCACTGACTCCCCTTAATCAATTCTGTTAGTAACATCCTGAAAAAACTCCAACAAGTTCATCAAACATGATTTCCCATTCATCAATCTATGTTGACTATGCCCGATCAGATCATTATTATCCAAGTATCCATTTATCACATCCTTTAGGATAGATTCTAGCATTTTCCCTACAATTGATGTAAGGCTAACAGGTCTGTCGTTCCCTGTTTTCTCTCTCCCTCCCTTCTGAAATAGCGGGGTGTCATTTGCTACCTTCCAACCTGCAGGAACTTTTCCAGAATAAACAACTCCTACCAATGTTTGCTGCCCCTTGCTGTTTCTTAGCTCCACCCAGATTCCACATTTGTTCTTGCGATCTGAGATCCTCCCTTACTAATGTGCTGATCCCATACTTCATTATCAGTGCAACACCACCTCCTTTTCCTTTCTGCCTGTCCTTCCTAAATGTCGAATATCCTTGAGTATTCAGTTCCCAGTCTTGGTCACCCTGTTGCCACGTTTCCGTAATGGCAATTAAATCATAACTCTATTAAATTATACTTCTATTTGTGCCTATACATCATCTACCTTGCTGTGTGCATTCAGGTAGAGTGCCCTTAATCTTGTCTTCTTGACATTATTCTGCATTCTAAGCCCAGTTGATGCTTGCCTTTGTTTCGCCTGCCTTCTAACGTTGCTTGCTACTTTTCCACCTCCTGTTACCAGCTTTACTTCCTTCCAATTTGAGCTACCCCTCAGGTTCCCATTCCCCTGACAAGCTAGTTTAAACCCTCCTCAACAGCACTAGCAAATCTCCCTGTGAGGATGTTCGTTCTGGACCTATTAAGGTGTAGCTCGTCCATCTTGTACAGGGCCCACCTGCCCCAGAACTGGTCTCAATGCCTCAGAAATCTGATGTCCTCCCTCCTACACCAATTCTCCAGCCATGTATTCAATAGATCAATCCTCCCATTCCAATGCTCACTCGTACATGACACTGGGAGTAACCCTGAGATTACTGCTCTTGAGGTCCTGCTTGTTAATTTTCTTCCTAACTCCCTAAAATCTACTTTCAGGACCTCATCCCTCTTCCAACCTATGTTCTAGATACCATATTCTCTGGCTATTCACTCTCTCCCAGAAGAATGTCCTGCAGCCGCTTCTTGACACCCTTGACCTTGGCAACAGGGAGGCAACACACCATCCTGGAGTCACATTTACTGCTGCAAAAACGCCTGTCTGATCCCCTGACTATCCAATCCCCTTGCATTATTGCTCTTCCACTCTTCTTCCTGAAGACACTCCTTAAAACCTATCTCTTTGGTAAAGCTTTTGGTCATCTGACCTCATATCTCCTTTTGTGGCTCAGTGCCATACTTTGTTTTATAATACTCCTGTAAAGTGCCTTGGGACTTTTTATTACATTAACGGCATGATAAAAATCTAAGTTGTTGAGTTGTTGTTGTATAAAATTCTGTGAATGGAGAGCACTGGAAGCAACTATCATAGTTTGTAATTCAATCACAGCAAACATATATGTACTGTGCAGCTTTAATTGATCATTTTCCGATCAGCATTTTTCTTGCTGGCCTTTAACACTCACTTTGAAATGAGTGAGAGGAGTCCTGGATGGGAAATGGGGTGGGAAAATAGGAAATTTGTACACTGGTTAATTGAACTGTCATGTACAATGAAGCTATCTTGAAAATAAAGCTCTTGTGCATTCTACATGGGGTGCGAAGCCAGCAAATCTTGCAATTTTCCGATGGTAGGAACTTAAAAGATTGTAAATATGGTATTGGAAGCTTTTGACTTAGTTTGGTCGTAAAACTGTAGAAATTCAGGTGATTGAACTTGGCTAAAATGCGTGGAGAAAACATTAACATCATACAGGCAGTCATGGCAAGTGTTACCTTTTTAGTTACATAAATAGTTCCATTAGACCATTTAGGAAATGGATACCAGAGAAGGATAGAATCCTGATACAATGATGGAAACAGAAACCTTAGATGAAAAACCACATAAAAAAGAATACATCCATATCCTCAGATGTCCCACTGCAGACATAATCATATAGGGGATATCTTCATACCACTAGTAAAATCAGTATCTCAGATACACACCACCTTAGATTCCCAGAGAGATAGACATGCTAGTTGGATATCCACTCTAAACAAATTGAAAGAAAACTGAAGAATGCAGGGAAAGAGATATCAGAGTATGATAAGTACTTGTTGAATCTGGTGCATACCATTACAAAAGAAAAATCATTTTAATATACTGCAGTCAGCAAAAAATACATATGGTATCTTTACAAGTTGTTCCATTACTGTTTCATGTAAGCACTGGTCTATTGTGTATATCCAAAGATTACATGACAGCCAAACAAATTAATAGACTATTTCCACTAGAAATAATTGGAATATTGTGAATGTGCAACTGCTGTTGTAGAAGATGTTTTTCCTTGGTTGGAAGTATATTTTCCTCATCAAAATCTATTTTCTGCTGTGTTTTCCAAAGTGAGTTTACAGATATCTGTCAACTAATGAAGTATTCAGTGAAGTATAAATTCCAGTTCTGAAATATAGGGCTGAATTTAGTCAAAGCAGTGGGGACTCTGACGACGGGTCTAAACGCTGGGGGTGACCCTGCCTTGGCCATTTGTGGGAACCCCCCGGCCACATTTATGGCCCGTCTGGCAACAAATTAGTTGCTGCCAAAGCTCCTGTTCCTTTAAAGGATGAGAGCCCATCCCGAGTGGCTACCGGACAATTGGAGGACCAACAATTCTTCAGTCTCAGCAGCACCACCAGCAGTGTTGGCCACTGCTGGGACTGCACCTGTCTGTGAGGGCACAGCGACAGACGCTGCCCTCGCAATGATATGAGTGGGGTCTGGGGTCGCCACGGCCAGTGAGGCAGGCGCCGGTGGGCAGGGGGTTATTGACATAGAGGGTGGCTATTGCCGCTAGGGACCCCTCTCTGGGGAACAGAGTGCCCGATTAGGAGGGTCCCCCCACTGTGTTCATAAGGAAGTCACCAGGAAGTCTCCCCAAATTGCAGACAGCCCACCTGCCACGAGTAAAATGCCAGCGCTGGTAGGAAGAGGCCCTTAATTGGTCCATAGATGGAAGAGTCGTCCTCCCCTTTTCCGCCGATGGTAAAATGCCATGGCAACAAGAAGGCAATGGGTACTTCGCCCTTGCATTCCCTCACCATTTTATGGCCCTCACCCTGCCTCCCAAATCATCCCTCAAGGGCTGGTAAAATCCAGCCCATATTGTGTTGAATAGCAGCAACTTGATGATTACATATCAATTCATGATGATTTCTAATTGCATCATTGTGCAAATTATTAAATTATTTTGTAAATTACTCATTGAGTTGATTTTGTATTCTCTCCAAGTGTTTAAATTGCAAAATGTTCTATTGTCCTTTTCTATGTCTACAATAGTTGAGTAAATAACGTACAGCCATGAGTACGTGTAAGTAATATGGTATGATGTCATTTTTAATGTGGAGTGAACCTATCAATTAATGGTAACATTCCACCTGAACCAGAAGGTGTAAGGTTCAAACCCAACTCCAGACAGTCAGGGGAGTGGACACTGGAGCACACACTCTGAATTCTGAGTTGCCATTTAACAGGACACTTCCTCATGCTTAGTAGTTTGCCTGGGAATGTGGTGATGATTAGCCCATATCTGCTGCACTTGTTCCAATGATACCTCAGTAGGCCCATTTGAAAATGGATGCACTGGGCTAGCTCTATTTATTACAAAATTTTGATAAGCTCCTTGCTTACTCTCTGGTGTGATGATGGGGGAGGTGGGGTGTGCATGGTGGGTGACGGTTGGAGGGGTAGAAATGCAGATGAACCTGGTGCCATTGTGGTACCATGTAATGTTGCATTGTGGTGATTCCTTCTCCAATATTGACACTGGTTATGGCCAATTGGTCTGTTCTGGATCCTCTGGGTACAATACTGTGATTCCTGCCAAGTCATTGCTCAGCAATAGGTCTACATCCTGCATGGGTAAGCTCGGAATGATCCTAACTGACACTATCTGGTGACCAAATTACTCTGTAGGTAAGTTTTAACTAAGGGAACCTTCAAGCATTTGCCAATACGCCCTTTTACTAATACCATGGTATTTGTCCTGCTTCCCGGTGGCATTTCTGTCAGCTTGGCTGCCAGTAGTGTTTGAAAACCACAGGTATCCCTGAGCATGGTTATCTCCTTGTCTGGTGCTTGGGACACAAAATGAATAATTTTTCCTTTGTGTAAAAAATTCTGGAATGTGCTCTGCTCTTCAGTTATATTAGAACACAGGTTTACCACTTTCAAAGCCACAGGAACGGGCTTGACTACAGAAACTCCTGCTGTTTTTTTGTCATACCAACAATTTGCCTGGATATGCCCAGACTTTCCACACTGGAAACATGTTGGGTAGACCCCTACTGGTTTATCCCTGGGTTCCTTCTTTTAAAAGTTGGAGAATGGACTGGTTTTCCTTCCCTTTTCTCCTTTTCTCTTTTTCTCTTGAGCCCATTTCTGCTTCCTCTGCATCCCTGCTATCTCTCCCTAGTTTGTATGAGTTACAAGACCAAATTTATTCTGACTTGGAGATTTATGTATTAATTCATAATCGTCAGCCATTTTTGTGGCTTCCCTTACTCTTGTGACTCTTTGTTCTTCAGTGTACGTTCTTTTACTGCTTGGGATGCTATTTTTTAAATTCTTAGAGCAACATCACTTCTCACAAATTGTCCTATGAGGGTTCTAGCTTGAGAGATCATATCCAACAATCAAAAGCCACCTGTTTAGTTCTTTCGAATTCAATGTAAATCTGTGAGGGTCTTTTCCAGGTGTGTCAGAATCTCTGTCCATATTCTTCAGGTGCCAGCTCCTATGCATTTCGAGTTGCATTTTTAGTTTATTCACAATTTAGAATTCCAGTATTAGTTTGTTCTTAATCAGAGGAACTTTCTTCTGACAACAGAGAAAAAACATCACGAGCCCTACCCACGAGCTCGCCTTGTAGAGGAGAGTCCAAAATTTTTCAGCTATTTTTGCCTGGTAGCTATTTTCTCAAATGAGATAAAATCTGACTCAACCTCCTCCTCATTATATTTTGGAAAGAGCCTTGGGTGTCTCAGCACATCAAAGCTTTTGTTAAGACCAGGTGAGAAAGGTATCTAGGGTTCCTTCTCAGCCTTCACCTGGTCTTACCATAACAGGGTTTAATTTTAAACACACCATATTTTTGCTCCCCCTTGGTGAATCCTTGTTCACCGCTTTCCAATTATAAGGCAAAGACACCAGCACCAACAGGCTTTCTTAGCTTCAAAAGAAGAAAGGTGAAATTTTATTAAACTTAGACTCAAACTCTAAATCGATTGAATTACGGATACACTATGTGCCCACGCTAGCATACATGATGCACATATGCAAATAGAGACAGAAAAGAGCAGAAGAAATAAAGTGGAAATGTTTGAGGCAATATCTGAAGAGTTTTTGTTACAGGTCTTCGAGCTCACTGAAGGGTCCTTGATTGTAGGTAGATCTTGCTTTTTGTTGGGCCCCAGTATTCTTCTTAAACCTTGTTCACTGCAGGAGACTTTTCTCTCTTGGGGTTCGTGTGTCTTCAGTGGATTCAGAGGCTTGTGAGAAAGAGATGGAAGCAGACAAGAGAGCGATCTTCTCAGTGCAGGAGCAAACAGACTTTCTCCCCAAACTGTACAAATTCAAAAAACTCAGGTTACCCAGCAGGTTGGTCATGTGACTAGATGGATTGACCATGTCTGTTTGTGTATTCGGCCATCTTAGCAGTCAACCTGGAATGCGAGCTCCCCCATCTTCAATGTCTGGTGATCAAAAGTTCATTGTAGGTTAAATGTCAAAAAATGGCTGCTTTGTCCTTTCAAACACCATCTGTAAATATGCAAATGTCTTTTCTTGCCATGGCTGATCTGTTCAACAAGTCCTCCCCCTCACTCCAATAATGGTTTAAAATCAATGTTCATGACAAAATTAATGCGCCTCATTCTTGGCCCAGCATGACACTTTGCTCTGAACTGGGGATAAGGTTTGAGTGGCTGGCAGCATTCTCATTTTGGGTTTGCAGTCTCTGTAACTCAACCCTCTACCATTGTACTTCCTCTTGTTTCAACTGAAACTGTTTTTCCTCTCTTTCCTTTTAAAGCTGCAACTGTCTTTTCTCTTTTCCCTTTTGAAACTGAAATCCTCTCTCTTCCTTTTTCATCTGCAACTGTATCTCTTTCCTTTTCAACTGAATTCCAGTTAGGAATATTCTTTCAGACTCTGATTCCATGCTGTCTTCTTTTGGTTCAGGGGTAAGTTTAAAATGGTTATCTAGACTTTTCACCAGTTCAGGTTTCTTTACCTTTTGTTTAAAATTGATTCCCATCCCTGTAGCTAAGCTTTTAAAATCTTTAATACTTAAATTTGTTTAATTTACCATGGGATATCTCTTCCTGCTTTGGCATTAAATGTGGCCATTTCTTTTGTTTCCAGCATCATCGAGAAAAAACAGAAGAATACAAGAATACCTGTTTTTTTATTTTTCCACAATTTTAGATGTCAATTTTCCTCCCTTTTCCAACTCTCCCACTTATCTGGTGGTTCAAATCTTGGCTTTGAGACCCCAATTTGTTCTGACTACATGGTGTGATGTGGCTAGTTCCCACTGTTCAACTCCCCACCTGACCACAGCAAGTGTGTTTTGTTGTTAGGGTTTAACCCCTTTGGTGTTTTATTTGTCAAATAAACAGACAGCAACAGGTTTTCTTGCAGGTTTAAAACAGAAAATCAATTGTTTATTGATCAATACGCCTTATCCCGAAATTGTCACAATCGCATCCACTCATGCATTCGCACACACACACACGCACACACACAAGAACAGACAGATAGAGAGGGAAAAAGGAGAAAGTGATTTTTAGTGGGGGGATGTCACGATAAACCTGTTGAATTCTCTTGGAAATCGAGTTCTTGCTGAGTACAGGCCTGAGATGATTGTAGATTTCTCTCTTGATTGAAAGTTCACTTGAAGACAGTGGTTCACTTCTAATTCAGTGCTGTCTCATGTTGATGTAGGATTCTACAGCAGGGCACTTGTCTTCTGGTTTTCTGGTAGATGTTGCTTTTCTTCTCTCTCTTTCTCTCTCTCTCCAGGCTGTCTTTTGTAATGTAAAGTTGTGTTACTTCTCACTCACCTCCTGGTAGGAGACGCTCTGGTCTCTTCCCCATGGCGATTGCACAATGGTCCAGGACTTGGCTCGTTCACATCTTTGTTTCAGAAGAAGACATTTAATTCTGGAATGTTTTATGACATGTGTAGGCTGGGTTCAGTTGACACCTGTTAGCTTTGAAAAGTTGTCCTTTGTCCTTGTCAGACAATTTGAATACACAAAGGCCAAGCCTTTTTCTTTGATGGTCATTTTGGAGTATTGTTCACTTTTTAAAAGAAATGTTCATTTGTTGAAAGACAAAGTCTGTTTTTATAACTCTTCAGATTTTGTTTATGATTGTTGTATCATTGTACTTCTTGTGTGCATGACACACTGATGATGGCATTGGATTCCACTGTGACTCCTGTCAATTTTACTCAGGTCCTCCAAGATATCCACATGAGTGGGATGCCCATCCAGCATCCTTTGTAGAGCAGAACTCCAGTGATCTGTGTCTGAAGGCTTGGGAGCTGAACTCATGTCTATGGAGCATCCATTCACTACTGTCCAGTTCATTAACAATACAGGGCATTGGTGAGACCACATCTGGAGTACTGTATACAGTACTGGTCTCCTTATTTAAGGAAGGATATAAGTGCATTGGAGGCAGTACAGAGAAAGTTTACGAGGAAAGATTGGACAGGCTAGGCTTGTATCCACTGGTATTTAGAAGAGTAAGAGGCGACTTGATTGAAACATATAAGATCCTGAGGGGTCTTGACAGGATGGATGTGGAAAGGATGTTTTCCCTTGTGGGGGTCACACATTTAGGACAGAGATGGGGAGAATTTTTTTCTCTCAGAGGGCCATGAGTCTTTGGAACTCTCTTCTTCAAAAAGTGGTGGAAGCAGAGTCTTTGAATATTTTTAAGGCAGAGGTAGATAGATTCTTGATAAGCAAGGAGGTGGAAGGTTATCGGGGGTAGGTGGAAATGTGGAGTAATCAGTTCAGCCATGAACTTATTGAATGGCGGAGCAGGCTCGAAGGGCCAAGTGGCCTACTCCTGCTCCGAATTCATATGTTCATATGTATGTTCTATTTTCATCTCTAACTCTTCTAGGGCCTTGTGTGTTTTATTCTCCCCAAAGAAAAACCCAAGTATCTATATTCTCTATTCTGAAGAAGGGTCACTGACCTGAAACGTTAACTCTGCTTCTCTCTCCACAGGATGCTGCCAGACCTGCTGAGTATTTCCAGCATTTCTTGTTTTTATTTCAGATTTCCAGCATCCGCGGTATTTTGCTTTTATCTATATTTTCTAGGTGGATTTACTAGGTTGATGAATGAGAGACAAAGGGTCAGTGATGTCAAAGGTGAGGATATGGCTAGTTGGGGAAAGGTTTCACACCTTATTCTTCCTCCTCCTCAGTGACATCTTGCTTTGGGTTATCTGGAGGGAAACAAAATGGTGTGATGTTGATATGTTATGTGGCTACCATGACAGTTTCTTTTGTAGCTTTTGAAGGTGGCAAGTTATTTTACTCACTAGTGTTTTGCATTATCGAGTGATATAAAGGCAGCTGTAGATGGCCCAGAGAAACCTGCAGCTGCCATTGACTCTACTATATCTCCGACCTCAATGGCTCCCTAGGATTTCTTCTTCCTCAGAAGGGGTTAGTAATTTGCTTTTGGGTGGAGCACTACCTGTGGCCTGATATTGCCAGTGACTACGGACCACTATTTCCTGTGAAACAGCAGAGAACATGAGTATGGCCATAAAGGATGGGAGGAGTCTTTTCTTACAACAGTTTGCCCATAAAGTTATAAGAAAGGGAGCAAGCAAGAAAGAACATGCATGGCGAATTAGGGAGGTATACTCGTGCACAGCCCACTATGAAATAAAGTGCATTAGAAGCAGTTAATTGGCTATAATTTGCAGTAGGAGTGAATCTAAAAGCATCTGACATTAGGCTTGGCCTTTCCCATTTTGGTTTTAACTATTTTGTGTAGCAAGTTGTTCAAAGGGTAGTGAGAGAAATCGGGCATCTAGGACCTGAATGAACAGGGCAAGATCCTCGGGTCCATCCAGCCTATACCTTGTGCATCACAATATATAGACTCGACACCCTATACAAAAGCAGTATGATCTAATAGTGCAGTTAGGACCACCAATGCAATTTTAATAGACCCATGGTGCAGTCTATGACTCACAATTCTTTGCAAGGTGCAGGGATGCTCCTTCAGGCTCCACAAAAGTAGTGTGGCTATTGCTACCCTGGCCTCACCCCACATCATCATTACCTCGCCTCATTGTTGTCCCACCATCCAACCCTGGCCCGCACTCCAGGACCGACCTATGGGCTGTTACTGGAGTTCCAGCCAGCTAATATTCCCTTGGGCGAAGAGCAGCAAGCTGAATTGGGACATTCGTTTGGTATCCACAGTTCACTTGCCAAATTCAAATGAGGCAGTGGTCTGAAACTGGAAACAGCCACTTCGCCACCCAAATGGGTGGCCAGCTGCTGCCCTTCCATGGTTTGCTGCCCAGAAGTCAAAATCAGTCCCATTGTCTGTGCTATCAAAGGGTAAAAATCATCTGTTACTCTCCTGTTCATTGCTGGCCAGTGGTCTCATCTGGATGTGCAGTTCTGTGCATATCAAGCAAGGGTGGTATTTCCCTGCTGCTGAATGACCTTTGAATACTCACTTCCTTGGCTACTTAGAACTACAAGAGCAATGGAACTCCACTTCTGGATGTGGCACCAGCTTGGGATGAAGAGAACATTTGGCACAAAAACAACAGTGTATTTACATAAATATGCACTATAAATTGACATTTATTTGGAGGAAATTTGTTTCATAAAAGAATGCTATCTCCACTTAAATAGAACACAAGATGTTGAAAAGGACAAAGAATTCACTGGAAATTTTGTGGCAAAACTAGGACAGAGTTTTGAAGAGCAAAGGGAATGCTATCGCCTTGTAACACAAAACTCAAAAAACAAAAGAACACGCTAACATGTTTATTTACAAAAGTATTGAAATTTGGCATTTTATGCTAACACAGGGAAATGTGTCTGTTTAAGATGGTATTGTAGGGAATAATATGGAGCAGGTTACGTAAGATTGAGGTGAATCCATTTTCTGAATGAGCATTCAACAGGGGTGAAATCAAAAAGAAAAATTAGGAAAGCAAAGAGAAGGCATGAAAGAATTTTGGCAAGCAAAATCAAGGTGAACCCAAAGATGTTTTATCAATACATTAAGAGTAAGAGGATGAGTAAGGAGAGAATAGGGCCCATAAAAGACCAAAAAGGTAACCTATGTGTAAGCGGCAGAAGATATTGGTATGGCTCTTAATGAATGCTTTGTGTCTTCACAAAAGAGGGGAATGATGCAGATATTGTAGTGAAGGAGGAAGAGTGTGAAGTATTAGATGTGATAAACATAGGGAAAGAGGAAGCATCCTTGAAAGTTGATCAGTCACCAGGACCAGATGAAATGCATCCTAGGCTGTTAAAAGAAGCAAGAGAGGAAATAGCAGAGGGTCTGACCATTATTTTCTAGTCCTCACTGGATACAAGTGTGGTGTCGGAGGATTGGAGAACTGCTAACTTTGTACCTCTGTTTAAAAAGGGAGCGAAGGATAGACCGAATAATTACAGGCCTCTGTAGTGGGCAAATTATTGGAATCTATTCTGAGAGACAGAATAAACTGTCACTTAGAAGGGCACAGATTAATCAAAGATAGTCAGCATGGATTTGTTAAGGGAAGATCTTGTTTGACCAACTTGATCGAATTTTTTGAAGAAGTAACGAGGAAGATAGATGAGGGTAATGCAGTTGATGTGGTTGACATGGATTTTAGCAAGGTTTTTGACAAGGTCCCACATGGCACACTGTTTTAGCAACTGGAGGGCTGTTTCCAATGGTGTTCCGCAGGGCTCAGTACTGAGTCCCCTGCTTTTTGTGGTGTACATATTAATGATTTGGACGTAAATATAGGGAGCATGATCAAGAAGTTTGCAGACGACACAAAGATTGCCCATGTGGTAGATAGCGAGGAGGATAGCTGTAGGCTGCAGGAAGATATTGATGGTCTGGTCAGTTGGGCAGAAAAGTGGCAAATGGAATTCAACTTGGAAAAGTGTGAGCTGCTGCATTTGGGGATGTCAAACAAGGCAAAGGAATACACGATTAATGGGAAAATACTGAAAAGTGTAGAGGAAGTGAGGAACCATGATGTGAATGTCCACAGATCCCTGATGGTAGCAGGACAGGTCTATAAGGTGACTAAGAAGGCAAATGGATCCTTTCATTTATTAGTCGAGGTATAGAATATAAGAGCAGGGATGTTATGCTGGAACTGTATAACTCATTGGTTAGGCCACAACTTGAATACTGTGTGCAGTTCTGGTCACCTCATTACAGAAAGGATGTAATTGCACTCGAGAGGGTACAGAGGAGATTTATGAGGATGTTGCCAGGACTGGAAAAATGCAACTATGAGGAAAGATTGTATAGGATTGGGTTGTTCTCCTTGGAACAGAGAAGGCTGAGGGGAGATCTGATTGAAATGTACAAAATTTTGAGGGGTTGGATAGAGTGGAGGTGAAAGGTCTATTCATCTTAGCAGAATGATCAGTGACCAGGAGGCATAGATTTAAAGTGATTGGTAGAAAAGTTAGAGGGGAGACGAGGAAAAACGTTTTCACCTAGAGGGTGATGGGGTTCTGGAACTCACTGCCTGAAAGGGTAGTTGAGACAGAGACTCTCAACTCATTCAAAAGGAGTCTGGCTTTGCACCTCAAGTGCCATAATCTGCAGGGCTACGGACCAAATGCTGGAAGGTGGGATTAGAATAGGTAGACTGTTTTTCGGCCGGCACAGATGGCACAGATGATGGACCAAGTGTCCTCTTTCTGTGCCTTAAACTTTCTGTGATTCTATGATTCAACATGCATTGATTGTGTGTGAGCTCTTGTGTGCTTGACTGCATCCATTGATGAAGAAAGGGCTTTTAAATGAACAGTAGAAATTACATTTGGTACAGGGAATTTTGGTACATTTAGAGTTCAAAATATAGAAAAATTGTTTGTATGAGATGTTGCAAATAGAAATGGGTAATGCAGTCTTAATGCTCGTCAATCTGGGACCGAGAAATGTACTTGAAGTCAGAACATGGTAGGTGCCCTAGAAACATCCGAAACACTTGCAGCTAACAATAATATAATACATCAACATACATAATGTCTGCAATAAATCCAAATGTTATCAATTTTTGTACACAATACTCATCTAGAATGAGCTATCTGCCTTCTGCTTTCAGTGCAATATATATATGACTGAAAAGTCACATCTTATTGAGCGAAACCGACAATTGATTTCCCTAACTACTTGCCAGACATTCTTTGAAGACTTCTTGAACTATTCCTATTGATTCATTCTACCATTCAGATTGATTATTCTGAGAAACCATCTCTGACAGATTTCTCAATCAAGACTTACAGATAGCTTTCAAAATGATGATTTCTCTTACCATTTTTTGTAACCAGTAGACATAGTTGTTTTGGATATAGACTGGATCTCTGACTGCAGTTTCACCAACTGAACATTCCCTATAGGCTTCTGAAATATGAACATTTCTAAACAACAAATGTGGACAATACTATCAAGCTAGTACCTTCTCTAGTGCTGGGTCGCTAACCTTGCGGTTGCTGCTGCTGCTCATACTGCTACTGCCTTTGGAACTATCATTAATTTATTTAGTTCTTCTGTCAGTTTTCCTGATATAAACTTGTGAATAAAGTCAAAAAAGGACTGAAATCGAATCAACCTGAGTCTACTCCCAATATTGAGAACTGTGTGTCGAGGAATTATGTAACCAAGAGTTCATTTATCACTAAAAAAAAACTTCCTATGTTTCAAATTTTTATTGATTTGTATTTCCTTCTGCTTCTGCCTGCTTACAATCATAGGTTTATCTGGTGATTTCTTTGTTCTCAGGACAGTAGACCACTCTTGACTGCTGATATCTAAGAATTGAATAATGCAAGACTGGTCGTACAGCACAGAAACAGGCCCTTCGGCCCATCGTGTCTGTGCCGGCCATCAAGCACCTATCTATTCTAATCCCATTTTCCAGCACTTGGCCCATAGCCTTGTAAGCCATGACATTACAAGTGCTCATCTAGATACTTCTTAAAGGTTGTGAGGGTTCCTGCCTCTACCACCCCTTCAGGCAGTGCGGTCCAGATTCCAACCACCCTCTGGATGAAATATTTTCCTCAAATCACCTCTAAGACTCGTGCCCCTTACCTTAAATCTGTGCCACCTGGTTATTGACACCTCTGCTAAGGGAAAAAAGCTTCTTCCTATCTACCCTACCTAGGCTCTTAATAATTTTGTATACCTCAGTCAGGTCCCCCCTCAGCCTTCTCTGCTCCAAGGAAAACAACCCTAGCCTATCCAGTCTCCCTTCATAGCTGAAATGCTCCAGCCCAGGCAACATCCTGGTGAATCTGCTCTGCACCCTCTCCAGTGCAATCACATCCTTCCTACAGTGTGATGGCCAGAACTGTACACAGTACTCCAGCTGTAGCCTAACTAGCGTTTTTTATATAACCTCCCTGCTCTTATATTCTATGCCTTGGCTAATAAAAGCAAGTATCCCACATGCCTTTGTAACCACCTTATCTACCTGTGCTGTTGCCTTCAGTGATCTATGGATAAGTACACCAAGGTCCCTCTGACCTTCTGTACTTCCTAGGCTCCTACCACCCATTGTATATTCCCTTGCCTTGTTAGTCCTCCCAAAATGCATCACCTCACACTTCTCAGGATTAAATTCCATTTGCCACTGCTCTGCCCATCTTACCCATCTATATCGTCCTGTTATCTAAGGCTTTCCTCCTCACTATTTACGACACCACCAATTTTCATGTCATCTGTGAACTTACTGATCATACCTCCTATATTCATGTCCAAATCATTATTGTACACTACAAACAGCAAGGGTCCCGGCATCGATCCCTGTGGAACACTACTGGTCACAGACTTCCAGTTACAGAAATAACCCCCGACCATCACCCTCTGCTTCCTGCCACTATGCCAATTTTGGATCCAATTTGCCAAATTGCCCTGGATCCCCTGGGCTCTTACCTTCTTAACCAAACTCCCATGCGGGACCTTATCAAAAGCCTTACTGAAGTCCATGTAGACTACATCAACTGCTTTACCCTCATCTACACATCTAGTCACCTCCGTGAAAAATTCAATCGAGTTTGTTAGACATGATCTCCCCCTGACAAAGCCATGCTGACTATCCTTGATTAATCCTTGCCTCTCCAAGTGGAAATTAATCCTGTCCCTCAGAATGTTTTCTAATAGTTTCCCCACCACTGATGTTAGACTCATAGTCCTGTAATTACTTGGTTTATCACTGCTACCCTTCTTGAATCCCCTCTCAGCCTATTTACACTCCCAAAACTCTCAGTCCAGTGAAATTTCAAGTGTGAGTGACAATCAAGATTAGGATTCAGCTTTAGGGGGCGGATTTTCTTCTGCTTTGTGCCCAGGGAGCACGTATTTCCCAGGAGCAAAAGGTGTAAAGATGAATTTCAACAGTTCTTTGTCCCCTTTGCTTTCCTATTTTACTCTGGGAATTCCTGAAAGGGCCCACTAAGTATGTGCTTCTATAGTAGGCAAAAGGATTCAAGGGTGTACAAATGAGACAGGAGTGATGTCCTCACACCTTCAGCCTAAATCTTCATTTGGCGGAAACCCAAGTGGAGCAACACCTGCAATTAGCAGATCCTTGTGAGAATTCTCTCCCTAAACCTGTTCACCTCTCCAACCCTCTCGCCTCCTTTGAGATGCTCCTTAAAGTTACCTCTTTGAAAGTTTCTGGTCACCTGACGTAATACCTCCTATTTTGGCGCTGTGTCAGTTTTGTCTGATTACACAGCTATGAAGTGCCGTGGCGTGTTTATACTGTGTTAAAGCCACTATATAAATGCATTTTGTTACTTGTCCTTGAACCCAGGCTCCCCCAGAGCAAAAAAAAGGTGCCCCTTTTTATGACAGGTTTTCAGGGCTGCAGACCTGAGTGTGTTTGATGTGCACCCAAGTCAATCTGTCACAACAATCTCTGTATTTTATTAAAGATATGATTCAGAACAAACAGCAGATTTAATCACATAAGCTGCAATATCATATGGCAGCTTGTCATTTATTATATAGGCATCGGTAATAATCTCAATATCTTCTGGCATGATTCAATGCCGCAGTAAACTGAAATTATAATTTATTCCAATAAATTATCCCTTAATAATTTTCTGTATGTGCCATGTTCTGGAATTCATTTTCTTCAATAGAATGGGAACTGTAACAACCGAAAGATCAACAACTTTCATTTATTTATTTAGAGATACAGCACTGAAACAGGCCCTTCGGCCCACCGAGTCTGTGCCAACCATCAACCACCCATTTATACTAATCCTACACTAATCCCATATTCCTACCACATCCCCACCTTCCCCTACCTATATTAGGGGCAATTTATTACCTATCAACCTGCAAGCCTTTGGCTGTGGGAGGAAACCGGAGCACCCAGCGAAAACCCACGCGGTCATAGGAAGAACTTGCAAACTCCACACAGGCAGTACCCAGAATTGAGTCACTGGAGCTGTGAGGCTGCGGTGCTAACCACTGCGCCACTGTGCCGCCCAACTCAAGAAGAATTTCACTGTAATAGTATTGTACGATGATATTTCATTCACTTGAGATTGCATATCTATTTTTCAATTTGTGAGAGACCCATAACCAGTAATTACGCTGGGTGGAAATTAAGGTCTTTTTGGTGAATATAAAATAACTCAATACTAAATTTAAAAATAATGGTGATGCTAGAACTCAAATGGATGAACCAGTCAACCAAATTCCTAACATTTTTCATCAGTCTGCATTCCATGTCCTTTGTTTTTCCAGTTGGTTTCTCACTCTCTCAGCTTTAGTCCACTGCACTTAGTCTGCCAGAATTAATTCTTCCCCCTGTCGTGATGATTTGTCATTCAGATAAGTTATGCGGTTTAATCAGAGGCTAGTTATTCCAACTCTTTCTGCACCGCTTAGTGAGAAATAGCTGCAAATATGTGTACGAGAGGCAGTATCGTGGGTGAATTTGAAAGGGGGTATGACCCCTAAAAATGCAGCTGTCATCCACAATTTGTAGATTTGGAAAATATACACAATGTATTCTGCAGAGTTTTGTTGTTTCAGGAAAAATGCTGAAAATCCACCTATCTTTTAAATCTGTTCTTCAATGCTAAGTGTATATGGAGATTATTAAGTGATAATTCCTTCAAATATGTTGTTCTTTACTTTTATCTAGGCAGTGTGAATCTCTGCTGTTCAATTTTTATAACATATTATTACATTAAAAAACTGACCAACATTTAGTTCAATTGTATGTCCTTCGTACCATGGTTTTCATTATAAACTGTGGCTCTTTGTTGCTGGCCAGATATGTTACACAAAAGTGCCTCATCAGATTAGCATTGACAAAGCAAGCATTTCACAAATGAGCCACACAGGATCATGCTAAAACCAGTATTGTAGCCTTAACATAAATGTGAATGCATCTGCAGTGATTATTGTCAAATTTTCCAGCATAACAGAATGACTTATTGTGGCATGAAAAAGAAAGATTTTCCATTCATTCCTGTTTTTTTTATTAGACTATCCCAATATTTTATTAGAAATCATTTCCTTTGTACTATTTACAAGGTGACAGAAAATGTAGTATATTGAGTAGACCACTGTGGAAATGCCAAACAAACTGGTTGCAAAATAGTCAAGTGTACTGAGGTTTTATAATTCACTGGATACTCTAATCAGACTAACTATTCCAGTTGCATAATGTTATAATCATTATTTGTACAAGAATTTTGTTTCAATACTTACCAAGATAAAAGAAGATTGCATTGAGAATATTAGTTTCCTGTACACTGCCCTGGTCATGGACATTTGCCCAAACTTCACGATAAATCTACTACATCAAAATAATATTTTAATTTTTCTTAAATCTGTGATTCTTTGCCTTGCTACTGCTAAATTTTAATGTGCATTTAAGGCAGTTTTGTTGCCTGGACTCAATCAAACCACAGAGTTCTTCAGGACTATTTGAAATTGGTTTGATTCACTAGTTGTTCCTATTTATTTGCGCATGATTCAAATGCTTGAGTCCTGGAAGACAGAAGGAGAATGGCTGATGTACACTGCCAAAATAATTGGGCACCCTATTGTCTGATTGTGTTTTCAAATTTTAAATGGATAATGGAAGTTAATATAGATTACAAAATGCTTTTTTAGTACAATCTATATATTGTGCATTAATAGTATGGTTTGGAAGACAAGGACTAGATTAATTTTAAAATTAGGTTTGGGGTGGCACAGTGGCGCAGTGGTTAGCACCGCAGCCTCACAGCTCCAGCGACCCGGGTTCAATTCCGGGTACTGCCCGTGTGGAGTTTGCAAGTTCTCCCTGTGTCTGCGTGGGTTTCCTCCGGGTGCTCCGGTTTCCTCCCACATGCCAAAAGACTTGCAGGTTGATAGGTAAATTGGCCATTATAAATTGCCCCTAGTATAGGTAGGTGGGGATGTGGTAGGAATATGGGATTAGTGTAGGATTAGTATAAATGGGTGGTTGATGGTCGGCACAGACTCAGTGGGCCGAAGGGCCTGTTTCAGTGCTGTATCTCTAAAAAAAAATCAGATAATCTATTTGATGTGGACACTTAACCTTATTTTAAATTTAGGCTGACAGTAAAACTAATATGAGGTAATAAGAGACATATGATTACAAAATACATTTTCTCCACAGTTCCACCAAAGATCTACAACATCTCGTCTAACATCACAGTCAATGAAGGTAGCAATGTGACTCTTGTGTGCTTGGCTAATGGAAGACCAGAGCCTGTCATAAATTGGAGACACATTTCCCCTTCAGGTAAGAGTAAAGTTTATCATTTTTGAGCTCAATCCAGGCCCTTTTGTCACAATCATTGACATATATAAACAAAATTGCTATTTTATTGACCCACCTGAAATACTTGACATTTGGACAAAATTTATTGTAAAGCTTGCTGTAAGTGCACATTACATGCTTGCTAACTTTTAAAGAGTAAAAACTCTGTGACTATATTTGAAGATCAGAAAAGAGAGAGCTTTTCAGCACAAAATACTACATAGAATCACAAACTAGACAATGAACTGGAATTTGTTTAAGTGTTTGGCATTGTGTGTGCAAGATGTAACCATGATTTATAATTGTGTATGAGAAACTTCTTATCCACACCCTCTCCAACTTACTCTCCTGAAAGAACTGACCGATTCTAGATATGATTTCACAGTCACTGACAGAACCTTGCCATAGTAGCCATTCTTATGTGAACATAGACGGTGACACTCAAAAGACTATTTGGCTATGAGGGCACTGCAGTCGATTCTGATCCTGTCCTCATGCAGTCCCTAAATGCATGAATTTTCTAGCAAGAGTTACTTGGATAAAAATAAGAGCAGGCAACATGCCTGACTTTTCCCCCATCCCTAACGCAAAGTCACTATAGCCAATTGTAGTATCCTCATTGGTGACCTGGCTGCGAACTGATTGTGTTGTTAAGAATTATAGTTTTTTTTCAAAATCTTAACTGTGGTTCAATTCATTCAACTATGCTTTTGGCCAAATTGAATATCAAACTTGGAAATTTGATGGCAATATATCTTTTGTAATGACTAGATACCTAATATATTTTTAACCATAAATGGTGCTGCAGGTTGAAAGATGGGGTGGGAACACTTCTTGACCTTTGTTTAATGAACTCTAATTTTGGTTAGCTCTTCTGAGCAAGATATATTAGGTACTGGTAACTGGTTCATTAACCTTTGGTATAATTCTGGTCAGTCTTGAATTTTATTTAAACGTGCGTTGTATGAAAAAGCAGTCTGGGCCCTACATGTTACACACTTGTAGGTTTTTATTTCTTTAGAGATACAGCACTGAAACAGGCCCTTCGGCCCACCAGGTCTGTGCCGACCAACAACCACCCATTTATACTAAGCCTATATTAACCCCATATTCTCTAACACATCCCCACCATTCTCCTACCACCTACCTACACTAGGGGCAATTTACAATGGCCAATTCACCTATCAACCTGCAAGTCTTTGGCTGTTGGAGGAAACCAGAGCACCCAGCAGAAACCCACACAGACACAGGGAGAACTTGCAAACTCCACACAGGCAGTACCCAAAACTGAACCTGGGTCGCTGGAGCTGTGAAGCTGCGGTGCTAACCACTGTGCCACTTTGGATTGCTTATGGCCTTTTAAGGACTGTTTTTAAATAAGGAAAGAGAATTGAGAAATAGGAAAGGATGCAAGACTTTTGTGAGAGATGGTTATAGATGTCCAAATAGCAGTGATACAGTCACAGAAAACATAAACACACAGAACAGAGAAGCTTGTTGCAAAACCCAATAGTAATGCGTGTTTGTATGGCATAGGCGTGCTAGCGTAGGTGCGTCGCGTATCCGTAGGCGTTAACCAAATTAGAGTTTAAGTTTAATAAAGTTCAACCTTTTTTCTTTAAACCTAAGAAAATCTGTTTGGCTAGTTTCTTTGCCTTATAATTGGAAGTTAGTGAACAAGGATTCACTAAAGGGGAGCTAGAAAAATGGTGTGTTTAAAATTAAACCCTGTTACGGTAAGACCAGGTGAAGGCTGAGAGGAAACCCTAGACCCCTTTCTCACCTGGCCGTAACAATAGTAATGATCAAAAGACATTGAGTGTCATTAACTGTGTAAGAGCTAACATTCCACTCCCCACCCCCCTCCCACTGAGAGTGTCTGATAAGCTTGGCGGAATCCACAAACCTCGCAGGAGAGGCTGTTTCATACAGGGAGCTAGTACATGACTAATCTGCTAGCCAACCTGGGGCTTTTTGAATTTTGCTCACAGAACAGTTTTTGGAAGAGACTGCAAATGAACTTCAAGAATAGGGCACTCCCTTTCTCTGTCTCTATCTCTCTCACACAAAGCTCTAGCGACCCATGGAAGTAACTTAAGCCTCAAGACAGAAGACTAGCGAAACAAGTTTGAAAGTGTGCACTGGACCGCAATGAGAACTGCAAGATTTAACTTCAATCAAAGACTTTACATCCAATGCAAAACCTGTAACTGAACTCCATCTTTTACTTCAAACCTTTCCCCTTTTATTCTTTCTCCCCCTCTGTCTCTATTTGCATGTGTGTTTATCGTGTATGCATGCTAGCTTGGTTGTATCGCATACTTTTAGTAGTTTTAACTGAGTTAGAGTTTTAAGGTTAATAAACTTATACCTTTCTTGTTTAAATCTGAGAAAACCTGTCTGGTTGATTTCTTTGCAATTACAATTAGAAACCCCCAGCTTATGCACACTACTGAGTCAGCGGCGCTTGAGATGGCTTGGCCATGTGAGCCGCATGGAAGATGGCAGGATCCCCAAAGACACATTGTACAGCGAGCTCGCCACTGGTATCAGACCCACCGGCCGTCCATGTCTCCGTTATAAAGACGTCTGCAAACGCGACATGAAATCGTGTGACATTGATCACAAGTCGTGGGAGTCAGTTGCCAGCATTCGCCAGAGCTGGCGGGCAGCCATAAAGACAGGGCTAAATTGTGGCGAGTCGAAGAGACTTAGTAGTTGGCAGGAAAAAAGACAGAGGCGCAAGGGGAGAGCCAACTGTGCAACAGCCCCAACAAACAAATTTCTCTGCAGCACCTGTGGAAGAGCCTGTCACTCCAGAATTGGCCTTTATAGCCACTCCAGGCGCTGCTTCACAAACCACTGACCACCTCCAGGCGCGTATCCATTGTCTCTCGAGATAAGGAGGCCCAAAAGAACAATTAGAGAGCAGTGAACAAGGACTCACTGAGGGGAAGCTAAAACATGGTGTTTTAAAAGTTAAACTCTGTTATGGCTAAACCAGGAAATGGCTGAGAGGGAGCCCTATACTCCTTCCTCACCTTGTTGTAACAACCGTTTAAAAAAGGAACAAACCCAGTTGCAGTCAAATAAGAGGAAAGGTGAGAGGCGAGCCTCAGACCCCCTCCTCACCTGACCATAACAGAAATTTGGGGGCTGGGGTTGGGGATCATAACCCAACAACAAATGAGAAATTGGGAGTGGGAAACCAAATTGATCTCTATCAAAAATTTTTTTTAAAAACCTTCAATACAGGTTTTCTTGTGCTCGCTGCTAGAATGCTAACATGTCCACACTCGAGGCCGATACCTTCCCAAGTCAAGGTGAAGTAACTTGGGATAGGTTAAAGGCCCTATCTGTTGAAGAGTTGAGGAATATAGCTGGGCAGTTAGGGATTACTTTCCGTGCAAAAGCTAAGAAATCTGAAATCCTAAGACTTGTGGCCAACCGTTTTTCACTTGAACCTGAAGATTCAGAAACAGATGGGGTAATGTTAGCTAAAATACAATTAGAACAGAGAAGACTGGAGGTAGAATTCCAGAGAGAGAAAGAGCAGAGAAAGTATCAAGAAAGGGAAAAAGGGAAGAAAGGGAAAATGGAAGTGCTTTCCAAAGGGAATTAAGGCAACTAGAACTAACTAGGGTATGCCCCAATACCCCGAGTGAAAGCATGGCTAGCGAGGGAATTACCCCTGGCTCAGGACTGTGTGCTGAGCTCTTAAAGTTCTCCTAGTTGATTCCAAAGTTCAGTAAAGGGGATGTGGAAGCATTTTTTGTCACTTTTGAAAAGCTTGCATAACAGCTGAAATGGTCAGCCGAGAGCTGGACAGTGTTGTGTCAAAGCAAGCTAACAGGAAAGGCTCTTGAGCTTTATCCAGTGTTGCCAGATGAAAGTTCATCAGATAACGTAATTACTAAAAATGCTATCCTGCGGACCTATGAACTAGTACCAGAAGCGTACCGCCAGAAATTCCGAACCCTCAGGAAGCAGCCTGACTAAACTTAGCTCAAATTTGAAAGAGTCAAGCAACTTGCTTTTGACCAGTGGATAAGGGCACTTAAGGTCCAGCTCACACATGCAAACCTCAGAGAGGTGATCCTTCTCAAGGAATTTAAAAACTCACTCCCCCTTTCTATTAAAACCCATGTAGAGGAAGGAAAGGTTCAAAGAGCCAGGCAAGCCGTAATCCTGGCTGATGAATTTACCCTTGTACACAAGTCCTTACACCAAGGGAAACCCTATCCCAGCCACCCCCACAAACCCGAAAAGGATAAAAGGTGGGAGGGTGATAGGAGCCCAATCAACCCTGGGCAAGAACAGAAAGCTGGACATACAGGGGGGCCAAAAAAGACAGTGCTAAGAGCAGGAGTGCGACACGATGACCCGTGTTTCCACTGTAATAAGGCAAGTCACCTCTGAGCTGACTGTTGGAAATTACAAGGAAAACCTGTAGGATTAATCAGGGCACACCAAACCAGTGCAGGAGAAGGGGCCCTGATGGAAAGCACAGCAGAACAGGCTGTGGCTTTAACTGCATCAGTAAAACCCCGTAAACATATTGCTGTGGGTGTGGGAAAATTTAACAAAGTCGCTGAAGGCTATCAGGATTTTGTATCCCAAGGAAAAGTGACTCCATACCCTTTGAATGAGGCAAGCAAGCCCATAGTCTTACTCAGGGATACAGTGGCCACCAGATCCCTTCCCCAGAGAGTGCAGTGAATGCTAGGTTGTTACTGAATGGTGTCAGAGGGTGATGTATGCCCATACCTTTATATCAGGTGAACCTGGAGTGTGACCAAGTTTCAGGACCGGCAACCATGGGGATTGTCCCAATTCTACTGCTGGATGGGGTTGACTTGCTTCTGGGTAATGATCTAGCAGGGGAAAAGGTGGTAGTTGCCCCAGTAGTTTTAGAGAGACTGAAAGAGGTCAGGGAGACAGAGCAGTTGCAGGAGACATTCCCCAGCATTTTTCCGGATTGTGTGGTGACTCGGTCCATGGTCAAACGAGCTCCATCAGAAGAGGCTGAACTGGCACTGCACACAGATGAACCTACTGTCTGGTTACCTGAAACCTTCTTTGGGAAGTCAGAGGGTCCAAGGATGTGTTAAACAGGTCTTCTTTGGTCGAGGTTCAGCAAGCCGACCCAGTATTTAAAAAGGTTAGCACAGACTGCCCAAACCGAAACTGAAGCAGAGGGAGTCACTGAGTGCTACTATTTAAAGAATGAGATGATGATGAGGAAATGGAGACCTTCTCACAAACCTGCAGATGAAGAGTGAACAGTGGTGCCGCCAAGGTACCATTAAGAAATACTAAGAATGGTCCATGAACTTCCAATGGCTGGATATGTCGGTGTACGAAAAACCAAAGCCCGCATAAGACAACATTTTGACTGGCCAAAACTCCACAAAGATGTGGTGGAGTTATGTAAAACTTGCCACATGTGCCAGGTTGTGGGGAAGCCCTCTGTAATAAAACCTGCACCCCTAATTCCCATACCAGCTTTTGGGGAACCCTTCAGCAGAGTGCTGGCAGATTGATTGGGACTTTTGCCGAAAACAAAATGGGACAGACAAGCACAGGTCTATCAGACAGTTCGGGAGGAAGGGGACGAAAAGGACAGTGAGGACAGGTTAAAGGAGAGCCAGGAGGATTTCCAAATGGAACCTTCTACTGTCCGGTTAGCCAACCCTGAAATATTGGAAAAATTAGACCCCACACTCTCCCATATAGATGCAGGCCAAAGAGGCACCCTACCAGGGTCACTGGTTGTAGCAGTTTGTAGGCTTGGAGGGTCCACAGTCGCAGATAGTTTTCAAACTTGATGTTTTCTGGGGAGAGAGAAAGGGAAGCATGCAGCTTTCTCTGCTGCTGCAGTCTCAGTTACTCCTTGTCTTCTCTGAGTGTAAAAAAAACTCCTGTTTTTGCAGAGATGGACAGATGGTCACATGGTTCTCTCAATCCCCTTTGTTTTTAATGCGATACAAGTTTCAGAATTGGCTCCACAGTTTCCAAGATGCCAGTATTTATACTCGGAGGGGTTTGCTCTTTCAAAATCAATGTGTCACGATGGCCTTGACTGCCATGCTAATGAAGCAACCCTTGGTAATCCAATTACTTAGAGCAAGCCATTGATCTGGGTCCAGAGCTTCTCAGATCTCTGTGTGCAGTTCAGTCTTCTGGTATTTCAGATGCAAATTGTGATGGCCACTTGGCTGCCTGTTTTTTTTTAAAGTTACTGTAGTTTTTTCTCATTAGCAGTCTAATGTAAATTTCCAACCAATGAATTAATATTTCTCATTTGGCATTTGGGGTTTTCTTGACACCCCCATCCCACGCTGAATGAAATCTGACTGTCGGAACATTTCACAACAGGGGGTGGAAAAGAAAAAGAAGAAAATACACATTCATTCTCACTCACTAGCCAAATTCACTCATTAACCATAGAATGGTTGCAGTTGGCTTCATCCAGAACAGCAATGCCGATTTAATAGTTTTTTTGGAGTCTTGTCTGGGATGGTCATGAGTTGTCAAATGAGGTTAAAGTTTCTCTAGTATCAATTTGTAATACCCTGGGGATGTGCATCTCCATAAACATGGGCTGTTGCTGAAGCTTGGATCTGCAAATTTCCATTATTGTTTAATGCAAGTCCTCCTGTATGTACAATCTTTCACCTCTCAATTGCTGTTTTTTGCAACACGGGGCTTTAACCATTCAAGTAAACCCTGAGCAAAGCAGGCCAACCACAAAGTGCACTTTGACCAACGAGGACTTCGAGAGTACAGCTTCAGCCGAGGACTACCAGATCATCCACTTCACAGACTGTGTATTTAAATTCTATTTATTCTGGACTTCAATCCAACCACAAAATCTATTTTTCCCTCTGTAATCTGTTTGTGTATGTGATTCTCATGTGAACGTGTGGCATATATTGTAGTGTTTTTAAAATCGGGATTAGAATGTTAAGTATAATAAACTTACCTTTTTCTTGTTTAAACTCAAGAAAACCTGTCGGGTTCTTTCACGATCACATTAAAGGAAAAAGGTAAAACACTCAGAGGTGGTAAGCACAACTACTATTTTAAAAAAGGAATTTTCCCTGTTCCGATCAAATAAGAGGCAGGGCAAGAGGAGAGCCTAAGACGCTCTGTTCACCTGGCCGTAACAACATGGTGAGCTTCAATCTCAGTCATGACTTTCTAGGTGGTACAAAATGGAATATGCAGAGAGAAGAAAGAAAAAAGACTGGTAACTCCAGGTCTTGTACATTTCCTGAAACCAATTATAGCGCGGCACCGAAAGAAAACGAGAACGGGTTTGAGAAGTTTAAAAGGAAAGAAAGGGATAGACATTACAAAATGTCACCTCATCGATTTATTAAAATAAATGCTTCATCATCTATTTAAATGTCTTTTTTCTCAGTTTCAAGGCTAGGCTTGTGGTGTTCAGCAGAGGAAGTAACAACTGAGATTCTTTTAAATGAGGTGTTACATATCTATTTCCAAACTTTCTGAATGAGTTAAACTGAAGCTTCTGTAAGTCGTCTGAGTATATTCTTGAGTGTAATTGACATCACAATTTGGTGCCTCAGATAAAGCTAGGCATTGTAGATTCACAAAGAAAACACAATCACTATACCTTCACTGAATGAAGTAAGCTAATCTTTAGACTGAAAAATTATCAATATAACAGACCATTAAATATTTACTGAAAGAAGCAATGTGCGAATACACATAATGCTAAATACATTGTGTTTGAATATAACAGCTGCAATTGAGTTGTGCTAATAAAAACAGCCTTCATGTTAAATTGTTTTATACGGTTTGTCTTTGGCTATATTTCTGCTTCAAACCTGGTTTACTGAACCTGATTGTATTCCTGCCTGTAGTTATGACATTGATGCTGAGGTACAAACCAGTATTTTATATTGCTTTGTATCATACTGTTGCATAAGATCATTAAAATATCTATTCATTTTTAACTTGGCTTCTGATGTGCCAACATGACACAGCCATTATTTTAGTTCCAAGCAACCAGAAGAAATGGCAGTTCCCAATGCACTTCCTCAAATGCAACTTGTTTAAAAAAAATCTGTGTTCAGTTCTTTAATCAATGACATTTGGGAAATTAATGGACACTTGTTTAATTATTTTTACTTTTTCAACACTCTTTTCCCCCACTACCCTTTGTGTGAAGAAATGCTTCCTGACATCATCCTTAATTAGGAATCATTGTTTAATTTCTCCCCAACCCTTCCCTAACCCAGAGACATTTTGGCCAATATTATTACTCCTAATGCCACTCAAGCTGAAATCAAATAACCTTGCACAGATTGGGAAGCAAAGCAGGTAAATTCTTTGTCTGCATGGCTCAATTTCACATTAGGCAGTGCATTTACTAAGCCTTGTTGCAGTGACACTACTCATCTATTTTCCTAGCTTTCCACTGAGATTTCCTGAGTTAAAAGATGAAAGTGTGTTTGCCAATAATAGGGTTTCAAAATGCTGTTCAAATAAAAAGGAAAAATTTACAAATCCTGGAAATTTCAAGCAATAACATCAAATGCTGGAAACATTAAATAGACCTGTTAGTATCTGTAAAAAGGAAAAGCATATTGATGTTTCATATAGACTTATGGTAAGAGCTGGGTATTAGGAGCACACCAAACTCTATCATTGTAGAAATGTTTATAATATAACATGTCGCAACACACATGAGCAGAGTCCTGAGACATTTGCTAGTGTGGTATATCTGTCTGTTTAAAAAAAACTCACATTTAGCAGATGTCTGTAAAAGATCATGGGCCGTATTTTTAAACCCACTGGAGCTGGGAGCGGGTGCACGCACGATTTGAAGATCACATTCTCGGAAGTTGGCATCAGGTCCCGCCACCTCTGGAACGTAAAGCTATATTTAAAGGGACGCTAGGAGGGAGGGAATGGCAAGCCTGCACATCTCCAATTAACCGCCTGTTGAGCTCATTGTGGAGCTGATTAAGAGGCTTGTCAGCAGCAATTTGTGATTTTCAAGGGAAGGGTGTGGGGACAATGCCAAGTCTGATCTCAGCAGGGTGTAAAAGATGTAAGCAATGCAGAGGAACCTTGAGGGTATGGAATGGGCTGATTAACATGATGTAGAGGCCCAAAATAAAGCTCAGCTGCTCCAAAAAACCCGCAGAATAGCCATTGATGCAGCTGTAAGACTTGCTTTTCTCAGTGGTGAATGGTAGGAATCACGTGAGGGATATGAGCCTTCTGGTATCACTGGGGAACCTGGGGTTGGCAGGGGAAGGCCTGGTGAACACACAAAGCCGAGCTGAAGGAGATCAGATGGGAACAGGCTACCATGACATAGGACAGAGCAGCCAGGATGAGCTTCAGCAGATACAACCTTCTGGATAGCAGGAGGCCAGATGAGCACAGCGGGGGGGCTGCAAGGGGAAGAAGGCACTACCCAAGACATTGAGTCTGCCGGCCAATAGTCAGATACCAGCAAAAGACAGAGTGCTAAAGTTGTAGGAGGCTGCACCTATCCAGGCAGATGGTGTTGGCCATTTGTGCTCTGATCCACAATAACCTGAGGCCGCGCGGCCCCCATGGTAGTCCCCTACCTGCAGCCATCAAGGTTTCTATCGCTGTGAATTTCTATGCAACCAGCTCATTCCAGGGACCAGCTGTGGACCTAGGTGGCATATCGCAATTGGCAGCTCATCAAGCCATTCGGCAGGTGATGGATACCATATTTAGGAGGGCGGGAGACTACATCCACTTTGACTGAGATGGTCTTGCGCAGGCACAGAGGGCATTGGGTTTTGCGTCCATCGTTGGATTTCCCCAGGTACAGGGCATCTTGATCGATTGTGCCCATGTGGCCATCAAGGGACCTAGTGACTGGCCAGTGAAATCCGTCAACAGGAAGGGCTTCCACTCTGTCAATGTCCAACTGGTCTGCAACCACAACAAGAGCCCATTACGAGATCCTCTTACAGAGGCACAGAGCCAATGCAACAGATGCCACCTGCTCAGCAGGCCAACCATTGTGCAGGCCATTGGGCTTCTGAAGAAATGATTCTGATGCCTGGACTGGTTGGTTGATGCCCTCCAGTACCTTCCTGCAATGGTCTCGGTCATTGTAGTGGTCAGCTGCGATCTTCATAACATGGCCTTCCATTCCAGCAAGGTGGTGCATGAAAGGAGACAGGTCACCCAAGGAGAAGCAGGAGATAAGAGAGTAGGAGGTGGAGGAGTATAACACTGAACAGAGCGGTGTCCCTGCTGAACAGCAGGGTGGCCTCCTCCTGCCACCCCCTGGGAACAGGACCTCCTTCCTCTCTCTCACAGCCTCCAGTGTTAGATCCAGGTTGGCATCAATGAAGCGAGAGTCTGTTCTGCCCCAAGTGCCAGGCCTCCAGGTCCCCTGTGACATGTCACTTCCCTTTGGTGCAGTGGAAAATTCTGGCACAATATGCAGATCTCTCCCTCAGGCCAACCAGCAGCCTCAGAGCTAGCTGCTGTGCAGTATCTACCTGAGCCCCATACTTAGGGCTAGAGTTTGTGGCACCAGTGGGGCTCCTGGTGCTGGACCAAAAAGGCCGGGGAGTCCCGCCTCGGCCTTTTCGAGTTCCCCCCACCCGTGGCGCGATCCGATGTTGTTCCGGAACCTAAGTGCCTGCCGCCGGTCTCGCTGTCCATTTAATGACAGGGATCCTGCCTCCAAGAGCTGCTAGCCATTCACAGAGCCGGCAGCTCAGCAGTATCAACAGTGCAATTGGAAGCGATGGCCGCTGCCAGTACTGCAGAGGCCTTGGACCCAGGTCCAGCGTTGGAAACCTGGACCTCAAGTAAGTGAGGCAGGGTCACCGGGTCCAGAAGGCCCGGCGAGGGGGTGGGGTGAGGGGCACCGGGAGTGTGGTCATGGTGAAAGGAGAGTAGGGTCCAGGGAGGTGCAATTTTTGCCGGCGGTTGTCCTCCATAGGTCACAGATTGCCCACAGAGGACGGACCCTCTCCCCCCCACAACAAGCCCGCAGGGAGGGCGCCTCGTATTTAGAGGCACCCTCCCCGTGTGACAGAGGCACCCCCCCTCCCCCGCCACTGGTTAAAACCAAGTGGTGTTGGGGGGGGGTGGTGGAAGTGGCCGTTAATAGGCCATTTAAGGACCTCAATTGTCCTCTGGGCAGGAAGGTCATCATCGGCCTATCCCTCCCCCGACAAAATCATTTGGAGATGGCTGGCGACGGGCTCTCCAGCCCCCACCTCCCAACATGATTCTCTGTCTTCACCACCCCCCACCCCCCACCTACTTCCCCATCTCAGGGGACCCATAAAATCCTGCCCTTCATGTAACCCACCTCCATCACAGTCCCACTGGCTCAAGGTGGACAGGAAACCTGTCTCCATGCCAATTAAGGGCTTACCCATTTGAAAATCTGAACCTGAGTCAGTTTCCCACTGGAGGCAGGTTTTTGACCCAAAACCAGACCTGGTTCCTGTTTCCTGCCTCTGTTGTGTGATTGCCTTTAAGAGTGATGTCCCTTTAAGATCTTAGTATATTAATGAGCTAAGTACCAGGACGTGGTCTTGTGACTATGTGCCAGTCTCAGTCTGTAACTGTAACATCAAGAGGTAAGTCCTGTAAATAGATAGCTCTGCACTGTATATACTTGTTAGCTGTTAATAAACCTGTTTGAGATCTTCAATCAACTGAACTCCACGCATCTCATTTATGTTCCACCAGACAACATAAAAATCTTCTCAGTACAGCCTCCATAACAAAAATCTAGCCTCATAAGTCACATCTTAAGCTTTGTTACAGTTAAACTGAAACTTTAAAAAAGGGAAGAATGTTGGTAATTTCATACTGAGTTTTTCTGACCTGCAGTCAGCAATTTACAATTGCTCTGTAGTTAGTCTAAAGATTTTAAAAGCTGCTGCAATTATCTGGATTTGCCACGTGATCAGTTTCCCATGTGGAGTGCCTCAGCAATAGTCCAAAAGAGATAGAACAGGTTAGCAGTTAAATATTGTAACCACGCTCAGACTAGCCATAAGCAATGCCACAGCTGCTCCACTGGTCATTTATAATCACGCTGCGTGCCTAGGTCATTTGCTATCATTCCACTTGTTTAACTTTATCGAAGTGGAAGAGTAAACTTCTTATACTACACATAAATACAGAGATAGATAATTACATATGTACAGGTACCCATGCTACATTCACATCAGTTCATGCCTATTTAGAGTATTCAGAATAATGCAATGTTTCCCTTTATGTTCTGCAGGTGGATTCAGCAGTAATGAGGATGCTTTTAAATAATATTTGACACTGACAAACAAAGTAAAGTGTAGCATTTGCTTCACTGGCAGTGCAACCAAGTCTTTAGTCTGACTTATTCTAAGTGGTTCATCAATGAATAGCAACGTCTCTATTTCTCTCCACTTTATATCAGTCCTCTACAGTGTACTATCAGATCAGCTCTCCTTGGTGACAGATTTTGCTTTGTCATTCAGCACATCACCATGTTCTTAAGAAACAAATCCTATTTTTTCATAGGATGTGGGTATCACTGGCAAATACAGCACTTAATGCCCATCCCTAATTGCTCTTGGGAAGGCGGTGCTGAGATTGTGTTGTCACTGGTCAAAAAAAAAGTATGCACTTGTTAATTTCATCCTTGAACATGTTTCAAGACATGTGCAGCACTCACTATAGCACTGAAAATCTCGTTCAGTATTTCTATAAGATTTCGGATTATTTGTAGGACTGAAATAACACAGCCATTCTCTCACAATGTCACAAGGGTCAAATGATGCAGATTGTCTATTGTGTTGGAATTGAACCAAAGGCATATTCTAAATCTGCCTTAATGTATCTTCTTTGATAGCTCCCTTCAGTTTTATAGTCCTTGCTGTAAGCCTCAACTGTTCTAGAAATGGCCACTCTGACATTTCCGAGTTGTTTCTGCAGCCGATGTTTTAAACTCCCAGCCTGTAACTGTGAAGTTGGCAGCTATAAACAAGTCAGATAGTCCACACTATGCATTGCTAGATGTATATTGAAAAAAGAGAAAAACCTACATTTACACAGTGCTTTTCACAATCATCGGATGTCTCAAAGCGCTTTACAGCCAATAAAGTACTTTTGAAGTGTAATCGCTGTTGCAATGTAGGAAAGACGGCAGCCAATGTGTACACAGCAAACTCCCACAAACAGCAATGTGATCATGACCAAATAATCTGTTTTTGTGATGATGATTGAGAGATAAATATTGGCCAGGACATCAGGGATAACTCCCCTCTTTGTCTTCGAAATAGCGCCATAGGATCTTTTACATCTACTCAACAAGCATAGTTGCCTCTGAAAGTTTATTTGATCATGGGACAGGCACTGTCAGTGGAGGCTGTGTGCACCAACAAAAGGGTTAACTTAATAGGGACTGAGATTCCGCAGGGGGTTCCATCAGTGTTATAGCAGGAGGCTGATTTCAACCCCATTACATAGGAACAAAACTAGACTATTCAGCCCCTCAAGCCTGTTCCAACATTCAATTACAATCTGTAAATTACCTCCATTTACCCACTTTTGCTCCATATTCTTTAATACCCTTGCTTAACAAAAATCAATTAATCTCTATTAACCTAACCTCAACAGCTTTTTTTGAGGGGGGGAGGGGGGGGGGGGGGTGGTGGATGCAGAGTTCCAGATTTCCACTACTCCTTGTGTGAAGAAATGCATCCTAACTTCACCCTGAACAGCCTATCTTTTAAGCTGATGCCCCCTGGTTCTAGATTCCTGCACCAGAGGAAATGGTTTCTGTCCACCCTATAAAATCCTTTAATCATTTTAAACACCATTATTAGATCATCTTGCAATTATCTATACTTTACACACCTCAGCAGCAGCACACTCTCGTTTACAATGCGCAGGCGTGCCCGACTTGTTAACTTCTTTCCATGTGTTTCGAGGGCTTAGCGTTCAGATTTGTGGACTTCTTTGTAGCTCAGAATATTTGAAGGGACTTTTAGAAAAGTTTTTCATTCGTATTTGCATGCATCTGTCATGAATTATGTTATCTAACATTATTCACATTGCAATAATTTCTCTGCAGAATAAAACATCTGAGAAAATTAACATTGCTCCCCAGCAAAATATATATCACATAGAACTGTGCAGCAACAGATATTACATCTGCAGTGGTACAAATCTTGCTAGTGGTTCTAACAGGAGCTTTCAAATAGAGCTTTCAGAGCAGGCTGTTCCTGATTGTTCCATGAATTGAGTCTGTCTGAAATCTGCCGAGAAAGGCAGGATTCTTGGGCTAATTTTCCATGGAAAGGATCGCGATATGCGTTATTTGAAAATATATTTTAAATTGAAGCTTGCATCAAAGTAGTTAGTTTTTAAGGACTGCCTAACCAGATTGTGAATTAAAGTTAGATGAAAGGTGATTCTCTTCAGACTTCATTTCCCACAGAGGGCAAAGAATGGGCAATTTGGTGGCTTTGCTCCACAAGAAATAAATACTTTGCACTCTGTCGTATCATGACCTGCATAATGTCATTCTTATTATCCTGCTGTTTTCATTTTACCTTACCTACGACATCCTTGATAACATTTCTCTTTTACTTGCATCTTTATCAACTGCTGCTTCCCTTTATGTGCCTTTATCTATGTCCTGTGTGACCAATATTCATATTTTATCATTCTGCTTTTATTTAAATCATCACAACTTCTTGAAAGGTGGTCCAACAGCAATGCCCTCTCCCAAACCAACTTGCATCAGGGTGCTAATCACCCAACACCAGGTCCGCTGGGCGGGACATGTCATTTGAATACCTGACACCAGAGTCCCAAAGCATCTGTTCTTCTCTGAACTCAGTCGCGGCAGGAGACTCTCAAGTGGACAGCAGAAATGCTTTAGAGATGTCCTCAAAGCATCCCTGAAGAGATCAAACATCCCCATTGACTTGTGGGAGTCCCTGGTTGTGCCTGTCCTAGATGAAGAAAGCTCGTTCGGTAAGTCATCATATATCTCGAGGGATTTCGTCGGAAACTTGTGGAGGCAAAGTCAAAGCATCAGAGGGAGCGCACAAACCTCCAAACTACCTGAGCCTTCAAGCACCACCTGCCCGTAATGTGGCAGAGTCTGCAGATCACGCTTTGGACTTATCAGCCATCTCAGAACCCATTGAACCAGAGCGGAAGCAATTCATCCTCGATCCCGAGGGACTGCCTAAGAGAAGAGAGACAACTTCTTCCAGTTCTCCTGCCAGATCTTCTGAATAGTTGGTGCCAAAACTCTGGTCTTTCAAAGGCTTTGATGGTGTTGCTGCTAACCCCCTTACACCCCATACACCCGCAACCCCCCACCCCACGAGACCCCTCCCATCCTGACCTACCTCTGGCCTGGTTCCAGCGCCGTTCCTCGGCCTCGGGTGGGTACTCCACTGGCAGCAGCCACCACCTCCACTGTGGCGCTGCTCAGTTTAAAAAACTGCCAGCATCTGATTAGTCAGCAGCTGTCACAGGGTGGGACTTCTGTCGCTGAGGTCCTTGATCCCATGAAAGGCCCACCATTGTCCAGTTAAATGATTAATTGGCACTTGATTCGGTGGGCCTCAACAGAAGGGACGATGCAGGGTTCTCGGCAGCACTTTTGCCAGAGGTTGAGACCCCCATCACCCGGATAAAATCCCGACCCCAGTCTCTACTGAAAAGAACCAACATTTATTGATCTCTACATTTGTATCTGTACATGTAGAGGAATCTTCTGTTTACTGCCTCTGCTTCATAAGACAGACTGCTACATAATGGTACCACCTGCTGCACAGTGATCTTCAGGCGATATCTATATCAGGACAGCTCTTCCTGTCTTCAGGAAGGTTACCACAACATGAAATTTCATGCTGCTGGATCCTTTTGTACCATTTCAGAAGTCATCTATCACATCAGGCAGTCCGCAATGCACACACGTATCAAGCAAATGTCAAACCAATGGTTGCAGGGCCAAGATCTTCATCACTTTCCCATGAAAGCAACATCCTCTAGATAGGTTGCAAAGATTTCACTACATGGCAGAGTTCACTCAAGTGCAGAGCATCGTGCATGGTACCCATGTGGGCATCCAGACTTTTCTGATGAACACCATAGGTTTCATGAACTGAGGGGATTTATACTCAATTGATCATGTAATAGCTGACCACAAAAATATCATCATGCTTATTAGATAGTAGCAAGTTTCAGGAAGCAACCTTGATACCTTCATTGTGCAACCTTCCTTCCTCAATAGCACAATTACTTGAAGTAGAAGAAGCACTGTATGGAGCCTCTGCATTCATGGTGACTGTGATTACTGAGAAACCCCCTTACCAACGGCAGAGGAACACATTGGCCTCAACACCACACCATCTGTGTGCTTTCCTCAGCTGCAACCTTTGCTTTCAAGATAGTGTACCATGCATCTTCAGCAGAATGAAAGATCATGTCCTCAAGGGCAAAGGTTGTGCACAATGAGTGTGGCAGTTTTCAACTTAGGTTTGTATCTTAGTTGATTGTTCTCACAAGAAACATCACTTTACTTGCCTTTTCATCTTTTTACATTACCTCATTTCGACATGTTTCTCTCTCAAGAATTGAGGGACCCAGGCGATGTTACCTATGAGCTGCATGGCCATGTGGAGGAACCCATGCACAAGTTGGCTCCTTTAAGTTACTGCACGTGCGTGGCCACACAAAAAAATTTGAAGGGCCATGCACTTAAATAAATCACCTGCACACTCCAAAAAAAAAATCAAGGGTATGTTGGAGCTGGGGTGACTGCATTCACACAGTCAGCAGTTTCCCTCTAGGGGTGCTTTTACCAGAGAATGGTCTTCAACCACAATTACAAGCAGCCTCCTTTGCCCCCCTTCTGCAACTTTAAAGCATCTGTTATGATCCTGTAGTTTTTTTTTTCCGGGAAGTATGCGGTGTGCCTTTAAGTCTGTAACAGGATCAGTATTATTTTAAGGCAACAAGCTCCAGGGACTGAGACAAAGAATGCATTCTCATTGCCGTAGGATACAGCCACTCAGGACCAAGGACGAAAGATAAAACGTTGCCGATTGACATTTGAAACTAGCTGAAAAACTGGTTTTTGAGGCACAGTTAACAGACACAGACAGGCAGCTGGACCAGCAAATACTGAAGGAAATGAGAGCTCTCCCTTGGTTTATTTAAACCCTATGTATTATACTCTCAGAACTCCAATGTCAAGCCAGATTCATTTCTTAAAAGAAAATAACCAAATTCCTTGAATTACTGAACTGTAATTGCTGAAATTCACCGCTGGAAAAGAAGAGCATCAATTCAACTGCTGAATTAGACTACGGACTGTTCTACTGTTGAAAAACCTTCCCCCCCCCCCCCCCCCCCCCCACCACCACCATTGGATGGCTGTGAGGACTTCAAGCAACCTTGGACTGTTCCACATTGGAAGATTTCACTTTGGCAAGAGTGTAAATATGCAAGAACACTAATTTTTCAATTTAAAATGTTGTTTATATCTTAGTAGTTTTTAAGAATTTCATTTTTCTAATTAAACAGTTCATTTGTTGATCTAAAGGTTTGGTTAGCCTCATTCGGGAGTTAATAGATGGTACAATTTGGCTGGGTCTTTCTTTAATTTGGAAAGTTTAAAATGATATGTTAGGCGATCTGTGGAGGGATGGGACTGTTTCTCCCACCACAATCAGAATCATATATTTTGATTGGGGGCTTTGATTTGAGCGGTAAGTCTTAACACGTGTCTTTGCTCTTGTCATTGTGAACAGTTAGTTGAGCTCTCAAAATCAGATTTTAAGTTTTTTCTTTCAGCAACAAATTGACCTGTGCTTGAGGGTCATTCTCCACCACCAAAAATCTTGACTGCCTTGCTCCATTGCAGAACTTATTTGTATGTACAGACCTGCTTGCTAAACAAGGCTTTTCTCAAATGCCATGGGCACAAACGTTATGCACTTCACAGCTGCATTAGCAAACTTTCGAACATTTATCCATGAGTAGCCAGTTAGCAGCTGGGGAAATATTAAAGGGTCTTTATCACATATCTCTGGTAATTGCTTGTTGGATTTCCATTATTGCTAACAGGATTACATTGTCAAAAATTTCATATTTCAAAAATGCACATTCCCACAATTTTGTCAGCAGCTGTAAATTAAATGAAAAATAGGATTTCTCCCATTTTGAAAAAAAGAGTTTAGCCCCATGTTATTAGGTTTCTGTACCTCCAGCTTTTTCTCAGCCATGCCTGTAGCAATGGTTTCACACCACTAAATCTATCACAGTAGTATGTTACTATAAATGGTTAGCAGAAATATACAGCGTTACTGTGTCCTGCATGCGGAGATGTTATAAATAATTGTGTTTGAAGCTGGGTAACCCAGAGTCTAAGATTGCCCTTAGTTTTGAGAGAGAAAACATTGATCCAGCCCAGTCATTAATTTTGGTGCCAATCAATAGCGGGTTACTCATGCAGAGTAGGAACGATCAAGGAATTGAAAGTGTGGCCATATGTAATACTGTGAACATAATTCTATGATGAGCATTGGCATCTACATTAGTGTTTTTGCCATTAGTGAACGTCATTGCTAAGTGTGGACATGAAGGCCAATTCGTAAAGTACACTTTGTTAAAATCCCCATTGAGATCAACAAACCAGAAGAAAGGAATTTACCGAATGACCCCAATAAAAAAGTCAAATGGACAAGATTTCACTTTTATAACTTGTACTTCAACAAACAAACCAAAATCAACATAAGTTAGACATGAATTAATGGACAAATCATGGTCAATATATATATATCTTAGATTACACATTAGCTATCAGATACAACAAAGATGGGTCTCACGGATTTACTGGGCAATCCACTCAGCATACATGACATCAGTTACAGCTGCAAAGTTCTTCAAATCTCTGAACTTCCTCAGGCTGATCTTCAGCTCCTGTCTTCCAAGATGCAGCCACCGATTCTCATCCAACAGCAGTTCCCCTTCAACCTGAACTCCATGGGTATGGTCTTCACCAAAACAGTGAACTTCTCCAGAACCTCCTCAGCGCTGCCCACGACAGTCTTGATGACGTGAATCCACCAGTATTACCTTTATCTGAGCCCTTCAGTGACAACCCTGTGCACTGTATGGCCAGGTCTGGTTTATCATTAACCTTAAGTAACAGAAACATCTGCAGCAACTCATATTTGCCCATTGACAGCTCCTAGATCCCACCTTCCTTTCGTCAGCTTGCCTGCACTGCACATCTGCATGATCTGAGCTCGGATAACTCTCTTTTTATCTGGTTCCAACCAGTTTCTGTTTCCCCAGAAACTTAAAATTTTAGTTTCAGGTTCTGTTTCAGTTTTAGTTTCCCTTTCAGTTTGGGTTTGTCTCAAAAAAAATCAAGCTTTGAAACCAGGGTCAGTGCACCTAACAGAACATTTGACAAGTCATCTGTTCAGATAACAGCTCACACACACACTCGCCCACTATTCCTGCAAACTGTGAATTCTACCACAATCTTTGCATTCTAGAAGTGGAGCATGGTAGAGATTATAACAGGTGTGTCCTGGCCATAAACAGAAGCAGGGAGGAGACTGTGAGAGAACTCCTAGTTAAGATCTGATATCCTATGGTGGGATAATGTTGAGTTTATAGACAGGGTGGTGTCAGCTTTGGGCATCAATGAACTAATGTCTAGTTTCAGAGACAGTTATTGAGTGGAAATGAATTCAGGAGCTATTCAATGGGCAGATTATCTTTGGATATTGGAGATTGTTCAGTAGAATCAGAGGGCTGAATATGAGTGGAATTTAAACCTTGAGTAAGTAAAGTATGATTCAAGGATCCAGAGTGGTGGAAGGTGACCTCAAGTGTGAGCAGTGCATGCCAGTAGGTCCAATATGCCAGTACAGGAGTAAAGAGCAGTGAGAGAATGAAACCAGAGGGCAGTTACCGGGGAGCCAGGGAAGGGAGATGAAAGTCTACAGAACAAATGCAGTTAGTCTGAGGAACAGATGTAGGGAAGTGTGAAGCACACAAGATCAGGAGAAGCAGTACTAGCTTGAGCAGTCAATCTAATCCTGTCCAGGTCACGAGTTCTGAAAGATGGTTGGAGTCTGTGGCCACAGGAAATGAGCAGACAGGAAGGAACAAGGCAGAGACACTTCATCAGCAAGGGAGCAGAATACACAGCAGGATGGAAACAGCAGAAACAGATCTGAGCTAGTTCTGCATACAATGAAAGAATCTCAGTGGAGGAGGAGGAAGAGCAGGAAACTGATCCCAGAGAAGCAGACTTAGTACTAGATTGAAGGACGCCCAGCAGAGAACACAGTCACAGTAGAAAATGCTGATGAAGTCCCAGTAAAGCCCAGAATTCATTGGAGAAATTGATTTTGGCCCAGGGGAAAGCAAACCTGTCCAGGACCCAGCACGGCAGCAAAGTAAAGCTGAGAAGCCAACAATGAAGTGCAGCCCTGAAGCTCACCACTTAGCAGTAGCAGGTGGGGCTGAGCACTGTAGACTGAAATAGGTATACAATCTCGGTATCACGCTGAAACTAGAGCTGAGCTTCAAATCCCATTTCATGTCCATACCTCACCTGCACCACCACTGAAAACCATATCCGTGCTTTCCTTAGTTCAAATCTTGAGTTCCTGAAATGCCGTTTTGGCGACCTGAAATCCTCCTTGTTCAAACCTCAAAGAGTCCAAAACTTCAGCACTCACATTCTGTCTTGCACTGAGCTGTGCTCATCCATCACCACTATCCTGCATTTAAAACCTCCAATGGCTCCTTGTCTGCCAATGCACTGAATTCAAAATCTTTGTAAGCACCTACGTATTCCTTCTTGCCCCTGCGCCATTCTATCTCTGTAACCTTCTCCTGCCTTACATCCCAGCCCTCCCCTCTCAGTCCTCCAACTCTGGCCCTACTGTGCATCCTTTCCTCTGGCATTTGTTATTTGTAGAACATCCAGCCTTCTGGATCCCTTTCTCTTGAACTCCACCCTTAAACCTCCTTGCCTTGTCACTTTCTTTCAAGCATTTAAAAGTCTCTGAAAAATCTATTTCCAATGCTTTCAATTATCCTAATATTGTGATCAATTTGTTTATATATGAAGCATCTTTGAATATTTTGTTACATTAAAGACTGTCCACAAATATGAATTGTTTCTTATTTCATGGAAGTACAAAGCAAGTACACTGCTGGTGATAAACTGAGAATTGTGAGATAGAAAGGAAAAGGATGAAAAATAAGTGCACTTTCCCTACTAGCTTTGATTTCTTTGTTCAGTTTGTGCAGTTCTGAGGTGTACAATGTCTCTCTATGGAACCAATTTTTGTTCCAAACAAAATTTTAATTGAATCCAGAATCACTGAATTGATAAACTCAGTAAAATTAATCCTCTTGTGTTCAGGGTGAAAGCTGAGTCTGCAAGTTATTCTCCTGCCCTGTAAATTAAAGGAAGAATGACAGGAATACTGTGATTATTTCACCAATAACTAATCTTGGCTGATGTAGAGATAACAGTTCACGTTGCTGTTTGTGAAAGGACTGGCTACTTGTAGGAAAATGCTTAGGAACCAATTGGTGAAAGTGATTAACTCCAGAATTGCATAGCATTTACAGCAGAGAAGCAGGCCATTCATCCCAATTAGTCTATGCATGTGCTTAAGCTCCACACAAGCCTCTCCCATTCAACTTCTTCTAACCCGATCATCAAATGATGGAATGGAGCCAGTATTAATCATGCCAATTTTATCTGACATCACTGATGCTGTAATTAGCTTGTGGTGTGTGTATGTGTGTGTGTACATACACATCGGGAGAGGATTGAATTGGATTAGTTGTGAAGCCCTCCACTGTCAAATAGTGTGCCACAATCATGCTGGCCAATACTCCAAGCAGCAAAAGATTACTGGCAGTACATCTTTAATAATATATGCATATTTTGAAGTAAAATGGAAAGCTTATATGCATCTGAGAAGCCACTGCTGGTGTTCCACAAACCTATTTTTTTTGCACTGTGCAGCTGATCAGTATATTGTCACTAAGGTAATTATAATCATTGTGGCCACCTTAGATATGCAAAAAGCATCAAGGAGGAAAGAGCCTTTCCACAAAAAAGTTGAGTAATGTTGAGTTTCAATTCCTCGCTGCAAGTACAACATAAGAACAGGAACAGACCAGTCAACCCCTGGAACCTGTTCAATTAGATTATGGCTGATCTGACAAAAATCAATAAAAAGGACAGGCTTGATTTAACTTTTTGCTTCAATGTTAACAGTCTTACTCGCTCATTTTCAAAATAATTTTTGCTGATTATTTTGACATTAGAAAATGCAAAGTGCAAAACAGTCCAGCAGAAAGTTCCTTAATACTCAGGTATTACTCCATTAACACAATGTAAATGTAAAATTACAGTTAGCTTTTCTCTTTCTCTATTGCACCTAATCCACTGCATCAATTTAGCACCTTCTCTTTCCATTACATAGCCCTTTGGTAACTGGAGCACCGTGCTCAGTATAAGCACCCACTTGTAATGAAATTGATATTCCAGGGCAATAGCTGGCACTTAATTCTACAGCAGTTAATTGTATACCTGCTTAATTGCATTAGAGTCTGAAGTCTCTAATTTTTTCTCCCATTTCCCTTGCAACAGTAGCATTATTAATTAAATAGTCTTGCATAAATTGCATACAAAATTCTGCCTTTGGATTGAGTTGCACTTGTTTATTTGCATCTTGCAACACTGTCTGGTGTCCTGATCTAATCAGTGTGAATCGGAAGCATCACTGATATCTCTGAGAGCTTTCAAGGTCATGCTACCACAAACATACCAATAAAAATGAATGGAGAACTAAACTTACATAGATACGAACATATGAATTAGGAGCAGGAGCAGGCCTCTTGGCCCCTCGAGCCTGCTCCACCATTCACAAGATCATGACTGATCTGATTGTAACCTCAACTCCACATTCCCACCTACCTCCGATAACCTTTCACCCTCTTGCTTTGCAAGAATCTAACCATATCTGCCTTAAAAATATTCAAAGATTCTGCTTGCAGCACCTTTTGAGGAAGAGAGTTCCAAAGACTCACGATCCTCTGAGAGAAAAAACTTCTCCTCATCTCTGTCTTACCACTTACTTTAAACAGTGACCCCTACTTCCAGATTCTCCCACAAGAGGAAGCAGCCTTTCCACATCCACCCTGTCACGACCCCTCAGGATCTTATATGTTTCAATCAAATCACCTCTTACTCTTCTAAACTCCAGCGGATAAAAGCCTAGCCTGTCCAACCTTTCCTCATAAGACAACCCGCCCATTCCAGGTATTAGTCTAGTACACCTTCTCTGAACTGTTTCCAATGCATTTACAGCCTTCCTTAAATAAGGAGACCAGTACTGTACACTGTACTCCAGATGTGGTCTCATCCGTGCCCTGTATAGCTGAAGCATAACCTCCCTACTTTTGTATTCAATTCACCTCACAATGAACAATAACATTCTATTAGCTTTCCTAATTACTTGCTGTACCTGCATGCTAATCTTTTGCAATTCATGCACCAGGGCACCCAGATCCCTCTGCATCTCAGAGCTCTGCAGTATCTCACCATTTAGATTTTTTTATTCTTCCTGCCAAAATGGATAATTTCACATTTTCCCACAGTATACTCCATTTTCCAGATCTTTGCCAACTCACTTAAACTATCTGTATCCCTTTGTAGCCTCCTTATGTCCTCTTTACAACTTACATTCCTACCTATCTTTGTGTCATCAGCAAATTTAGCATCCATACCTTTGGTCCCTTCATCCCAAGTTATTTATATAAATTGTAAAAAGTTGAGGGCCCAGCACTGATCCCTGTGGCACATCACTCGTTACATCTTGCCAATCAGAAAATGATTTTTTTATGCCTATCTCTGTTTCCTGTTAGCTAGCCAATCTTCCATCCAGCCACTACACCATGAGCTTTTATTTTCTGCAATAACCTTTGATGTGGCACCTTATCAAAAGCCTTATGGAAATCTAAGTACAGTACATCCACCGGTTCCCCTTTATCCACAGCACATGTTACGTCTTCAAAGAACTTCAATAAATTGGTTAAACTTGATTTCCCTTTTACAAAACCATGTTGACTCTGCCTGATTACCTTGAGTTTTTCTAAGTTCCCTGCTATTACATCTCTAAGAATAGCTTCTAACATTTTCCCTATGACAGATGTTAAGCTAGCTGACCTGTGGTTTCCTGCCTTCTGTCTCCCTCCCTTTTTGAAGAAATGAGTTACATTCGCTATTTTCCAATCTAATGGAACCTTCGCAGAATCTAAGGAATTTTGTAAAATTAAAACCAATGTGACCCGAGGATGAAGTTCATCAGGAATCGGGGACTTGTCAGCCCGCAGCTCCAACAATTTGCTCAGTACCAGTTCCCTGGTGATTGTAATTTTCTTGAGTACCTCCCTCCCTTCCATTTCCTGATTTACAGCTATTTCTGGGATGTTAGTTGTATCCTCTATAGTGAAGGCTGATGCAACATACCTGTTCAATTCATCTGCCATCTCCTTATTTTCCATTATTAATTCTCCCGACTCACTTTCTATAGGACTGACGCTCACTTTGTCAACACTTTTCTTTTTTTTAATATCTATAGAAACTCTTACTATCTGTTTTTATATTTCTAGCTAGCTTTCTCTTGTACTCTAATTTTTCCTTCCTTATTAATCTTTTAGTCATTCTTTGCAGTTTTTTATATTTTGTCCAATCTTCTGACCTGCCACCCATCTTTACGCAATTATATGCTTTTTCTTTAAGTTTGATACTATCTTTAACTTTTTTAGTTAACCATAGATGGTGGATTCTCTCCTTGGAATTTTTCTTTCTAGTTGGAACCTATCTATTCTAAAATATCACCTTAAATGTCTGCCTATGCATCTCTATTGACCTATGCCTTAACCTAATTTGTCAATTCACTTTAGCTTGCTCTGCTTTCATGCCTTTATTTATAATTGCCCTTATTTAAGTTTAAAATACTAGTCTTAGACCCACTCTTCTCTTCCTCAAATTGAATGTAAAGTTCAATCGTATTATGATCGCTGCGGCCTAGGGACATGTTCACTATGAGATCATTAATTAATCCTATCTCGTTGCACAATACCAGGTCTAGTATAGCCTGCTCTCTGGTTGGCTCCAGAACGCGCTGTTGTAAGAAACTATCCTGAAAACATTCTATGGACTCCTCATCTAGGCTGCCTTTGTGCATCTGATTTTTCCCAGTCTATATGTAAATTATAATCCCACATGATTATCATCATACCTTTCTGACAAGCTCCCATTATTTCATAGAGCACTGAAACAGGCCCTTTGGCCCACCAAGTCTGTGCCGACCATCAACCACCCACTTATACTAATCCTACATTAATCCCATATCCCCAACCACATCTCCACAATTCTCCTACCACATACCTGTACTAGGGGCAATTTACAATGGCCAATTTATCTATCAACAAGCAAGTCTTGGGGTGTGGGAGGAAACCAGAGCACCCAGTAGAAACCCACGCGGTCACAGGGAGAATTTGCAAACTTTGCACAGGCAGTACCCAGAACTGAACGCGGGTCGCTGGAGCTGTGAGGCTGTGGTGCTAACCACTACACCACTGTTCCTTTATACCCAGTCCTACCATGTGGTTACTGTTAGGGGGCCTGTACACCACTCCCACAAGTAACTTCTTGCCTTTATCATTCCTTATCTTGACCCACACCGCTTCTACATCCTGTTTTCCTGAACTTAGGTCATCCTTTTCTATTGTGCTAATACCATCATTAATTAACAGAGCCACTCCTCTACCTTTTCCAAGCTTCCTGCCTTCCTAAATGTCGTGTACCCTTCAATATTCAGGTCCCAATCTATGTCATCCTGCAGTCATGTCTCTGTAATGAGTATCAGATCATACTTATTTACTTCGATTTGCGTCATCTGTTTTGTTTCAAATGCTACGTGCATTCAGGTACAGAGCCTTTAGTTTTGTCCTTTTATTACTTTTGCAACCTCTAGCCTTATCTGCTGATTTACTCTTAGATTTGTACTATCTGTCCCTTTCTGTGATGGTATGTTTTTCATTTCCCATATTAATACCTTTATCTCTTGCCTAATGAGGTTCCCCATCTGAAACAGCAACCCATCTTTCTCCATCAGCTGCTTACTAACTCACTGTGGATTGGCAATTTTTCTTTTTTATCCCTCTCTCTTCTCCAATTTTCTTATCTTCTTTCTGAAGGCAATGTGTCGTGCTTGGGTTTGGTTCCACAGGCAAGACTGCCCATGGCCATTGTGCACCTTCCGTGAGTGGATGTCTTCCACAACTGAACTTGGCAAAAAGTATCATTTGGTGAAGAAACATGGCAGCTGAGGGCAATGTATCAGGGGTTAGTCATTAGGTACCAATCAGGACCTTTAAATTGTCTAGTATGTATCAACGTTTAACAAACCCTATGTTCCTAAGTTCCACTGTCTACTACTTAATTTTATTGTTAGCCTTTCATTCAGAAACAAAGAAATTTCACAACAGCTTTCATTTATATGTTGCTTTTAACATAGTAAAGCATCTCAAGATGCTTCACAGGTGTGTAACCAGACAATAAAATCAACAGGTGATTGTTGGTATTTATTTATTCAACTCAAAGTTTCCTTATTGGCTTGAGCCATAATTTTGTTTGATCACCATAGAGTAATAATTACTATCAGTAATGATATCATAAAATTCTTAATCTGCTCATTTCAAATTCTTCTTTCTGCCATTTCAGCAAACTTAAAACAAGGGGGTAAACATTTCTATTGAATTAGCAGAGAGAAAAACTTGATACCAATGCCTCCAGAGTTTATACCATAATATTACAATAATTATGGCCACTGTATTTTCAAAGAGCACTTTAGGTTTGTGACTTTTTTTTTAATAATATGGATAATAAATCATTGGCAATCTGTAAAAGCTCTAATTTTACAATATCCGAAGAAAAGAAAATCAAACAGAAAGCAAAAGAGAAGCCAGAATCATTTCAAATTATTTCTCAGGTAAATAACAGCAATATTGCCAGAGCAATGAGAAGCAAGCAGATCTGAAATGTCTCCCTCCTGCACCTATCTCATTTTAAGACCCTTCAAGCTGTCTGATCTTATTTACTTTCAAGTCAGCCTTGTTTTCATCTCCACAGAGGCAGTCTGCACAAAAATAGGAGCTCTTTTTATTTTGATCTGTATGGTGTACATGAGTTAAGACAATGGTCAAATTGGTCAAATATTTGAATGCTTTTGATTATATTAAAGTGAGCAGGTTGTGTGTCGAAGAAACCTAGCTTGCTGGATAAGACAGAAGACTACAGGATATTCCCTTCCTACTGTGTTATGTGAAGGATCGTGAATAAGGATCTGTACCCGGTAACTTTAATAAAGGAAATACATTTCATATGATGCCAGGAATAATTCATAAATCTGCCATTTTGCTGGTGGTCTGTCACACAAAGAAATGTCACAATGGCTGAAACCCAATCCTCAGTGAGTAATGTATCAGTAGATTGCTGGGCTGATGATATCGTGCAATCTGCCAATCTACACAACTCAGAAAAGTTGATGATGGTTTCAAACAAACTGACAAAGACCCCAAAAAAGCTGATAGCTCTATTAAATCATACAACTGAAAAACATCCCCAAATAAAGCCTGTCGCCAAGGCCAATGTTTTAACATACTTTAAATTCCTTTCCTTCCATTGCATTGAATTTCAGGATTTTTATGAGTGGGATCAAGTGCTACAGTTTAGTTTGTTTCTGCATGAAAACTGAAATATAATGGCTCTATCTATGACATATGAAAAGTAGTCACAATAAGAGTGCAGCAGGACATGAGCTTCTCATGATTTAAGGTGCAGGTTTTCCCATTGTTTCATCAGTGGCATTACAAGAGCAAAAATACACAAACAATGCATTTCTGCATTGGATTTAGACAGTTATGAAGAGGGATGTGTCTACCAGAGGTGCAAAATTAATTTTCTCAGAGTTGGAGGGATGGCACTCCAGAAAATGTTTAATGTTTGGAATTTTTTGTGCATTTTCTAAAATTCTGCATTTGAAGTCAAAATTGATACTGAGTGGAATGCATTAGATCCCCAGCCGAGTCTGTCAACAATATTGTATCTACATAAAGGAGCACATTACAGAAATGCTCAAAACTGGCACAGTAAAAAACATGCTACCACTGGATGCCACTACCACGGATACCACTGAAGAAGCCATCAAGTAAGGATGAGTGACAGCAGGGAACCTTCTCACATTCCTCTTTTGAGAGAGATGAGTTCAGTGTATTTTTTATCTTCCCCTACTTGGACCTTTGAGCTCTTGTATATCTCCCTGACAAAATCTATGGTTTGGCCAAGTATTTCCACAGAAGTCGATCATTTAGCCTATGTGTCTGAGTTTGCTCTTTCCTAAGGAAATAAAAAACTGAACCCACTGCCCCCCTGCTCTCTTTCTATAACGCTATGGGCCCGTATTCAATCATGAAGCACTGCTCCTCTATTGCAACGCAGACTTACCTCCATTCTTCAGGGCAGACAGCACCATGGCCACTACTTGTGTAGACCACGTGGCACACATCACTGACATGGGCAACACAGCTGCATCCCCACTGTGTGCACTCAAACAATTGAAAATGAAGTCACACAGTCCAACTGGCTGATGTGATGCCAGGATATAATAAATGAACAATGCAGGTCCTGGCAACACCTATGTTATCAACTCTTAAGAAAAGAAATGTGAAGAAGCAAGATGGGCCCTGCAGTAGCATTATTTAATTGCACCCTGATTGCAGGAAAGTAAAATTTACTTCCACTGCAAAGTGTCTGAAAGTACTCGGGAGTGTTTTTGGAGGTGTTTTGGTATAGTTGCCGGATACTGTTGCCGCATCCTTACAGGGATGGGTGAATGGAACATAAAGACTGCAACAGGTATGTTGACAGCAATGACGGTGCCACTGGATCTGCAGCAACACAAGGACATGGAGCAGGGGCTGCAGAGAGGACAAGCTCTGCACCATGTCCTCTGCCAACTAGGAGCCAGACTCCTCCATGCTTCTTGACAGTGACAGAAGGTAGCTGGCAAGCTAGCCAATGCACCAAGCATCTTGGTGTGCATGCCCGTTCGGAGCTCTCCTGTATATCACCCCACCAAGGTCCTCATCTGAGGCTTCTGTAGCAAAACTCGGAGCCAGCAAATGAACCATCCTTTACCCCAGCTTGGCTGCAGCCCACTTGTGCCCAGATGACTCAACACATCCTGAACCCAACTTTCTACTAACCTCTAAAGTATGTGCAGTACCAGTGTCTAAGCTGGTGCCTACAAGTATCCGATCAAGTGACGGGATCTCTTCATCACTGCTGTGCTGTTGCTTTCTCTCTCTTCCTCCTTGGGCTGCTGTGGCTGGGCAGGCAGCAGTTCCTGGGTATCTGAAAGCAGGAACTCAGAAGGGGAAGGTTCGGGTGAGGAAGGGAAGTGAGGTTGGGAAGTAATTGGTTCATGGTCACACCATCAGCAGCTTGTTCATTATGTGCCAGATAGCAGGATGAGGGAAAGCTGGGAGTTGAGAAGGAACCTACGGCAGGAACATGTCGTCATCTTCAATGTTCTCAGGATATTGGATGCTATGGGCCCCATTGCAGCTGACCCCATAATGCTGAGAACCATCTCCTCTGTTGCTGTCCCTACCAGTTCTGATATGCTCCCTTCTATTGTGTACCACCTTGTTCTGCAAGAGAGAGGACAGAATGTCAGTGGTTGTATAATGCTGCATTTGGGTGATTTGCTGAATAGCTGGAGGTATGTGTGAGGCTGGCAGCATTAGGAGATGTGTGAGGGTGAGGTTGAGTATCTGGATATTAGGGGCTGCATTTTGCCAAGCCCTTGACGTCGAGTTCCGTGGCAGGGTGCGGAAGGTGGTTCCGGCAGCGGTCACCATGGAGGCCAACGGCAGGAGGGCTCGGTCCAATTCTCCCAGCGGCGGCAACACTCTGTGGCGGCCCTTCATCGCTGGGCAACGGGACCTGGGTTTAAATATTTAAATTAATGACATGCATAAATTTAAATAAACTTACTTTGAATCTTCGGGCCATGGCAGCCGACACTCCCGTACCTTTAATTCCCCGTCCGGGAAAAGGCGGCATGACATTGTTGGGAATGGGAGGAATTAAGATTTTCATTGTGGGAGGAGGGGGGGACGGGGTCAAATAAACGTAATGCATGTAGGGGATGGTGGGAAGGGGTGAACTTTAAACTTTGTTTCGTCTGGCGGGAAGATCAGATTTAAAAGCTAAGTGTTTTTGGGGGTGGGGGGGAGGGAAAATTGTTAACATAATTGTTATTGGGGGGAATGGGAAAGAGGCGTTAGAAATTTATTTGATAAATTTTGAGGGGGATATAACTTAAAAATTTTTAATATGCCAGCAGGGCTGGCTGCCCTTTAAAAATGGTGCCAGCGCCTGCGCACAGGCAGCTGATGCCATTGCCGGCGATGGACAGCCCTCTCCCTCCACGTGATTGAGGGGTCGGGCTACCCCAGCTATTTAAGTGAGCCGCCGCGTGGGAGTTGGCAGCGGCTCTTTGGCATGCAGCCTGCATGTATCGGCCCCCATTTTTTGACCACTGCCAATCTCGGCGGGCTCTTAAAATCCAGCCCTATGTGTGAGTCCTGACTGGCAGGGATTGCTGCTGGGGGAGAGATTGGGGTGTGCTGCATTGAACAGCATGGGAGGTTGGTGTTGTGGTGCATAAGGGATCCATGTGAAGATGCATTCACTGACCTTGACCACTACTGCCAGATCCTTGGGTCCAAACTGTGGGAGTTGACCTTCTTAGTCACCTGTTCCCACTCCCTCCTGAGATTGGTTCTGGAGCTTCTCCTGGTCCCCTATGGGACTTTTAATATGAACGTATATAGTAACATGAATTAGGAGCGGAAGTAGACCATTCGGCCCCTCAAGCCTGCTCCACCATTTGATATGATCATGGCTGATCTGAATGTGGCCTCAACTCCACTTTCCTGTCCGCCCCCATAACACTTGACTCCTTTGTCTGTCAAGAATCTACCTAACTCAGCCTTGATTATATTCAATGACCCAGCCCCTACAGCTTTCTGAGGAAATGAATTCCACAGACTAACAACCCTCTAAGAGAAAAGACATTCTCCTCATCTGTCTTAAATAGGAGACGCCTTATTTTTAAACTTTGTCCCCAGTTCTAGTCTTGCCCATAAGTGAAAATATCCTTCCAGCTTCTGCGCTGTCAAGTCCCCTCAGGATCTTATATGTTCCAATCAGATCACCTCTCATTCTTCTAAACTCCAATGTGTATAGGACCAACCTGTTCAACCTTTCCTCATAAGATGACCACTTCATCCCAGGAATCAGTTGAGTGAACCTTCTCGGAACTACTTCTAATGCAATTGTATCCTTTTTCAAATAAGGAGACCAAAACTGTACACAGCACTCCAGATGTGATCTCACTAAAGCCCTGTGCAGCTGTAGCAAAACTTCCCAACTTTTATATTGTGACAGAAACCACACCTGCCAAATGGAAACATATTAATTTCGTCAAATGGAACACTACTTGAACCCTTTTGCTGGACATTGCACAGAACTTGTTTAAAAAAGAGTTGAACAGCTGAAACATGGCTGCACATTTGCATTCTGAGAGACAATTGAATAGAGAGACAATGGAAGTGCTCACTGATTCAATTAACAAGATTGGTCTAGGCAATCATAATAATCAACCTTCTTTGTCTGTGTAAGAGCCAGAGCTCCACACCCCACCGAGTGTGACTGGAGAACTTTGAGAATCAACAACCTTCACAGAATATGCTGTTTCAAACAAAGAACTGGTCGCATGACCTACTTGCTGGCCAGACTGGGAACTGTTTGAATTGTACCTCATGGAAAGGTTTGAGCAGACTGCAATTTGAAGACCAAAGAGAAGGAAGCTCTCTCTCCCTGTCTCTCTCTCAAGCAAAGTCCCAGGAACCCATGGAAGCAGCTTAAGCCTCAAGACAGAGGACCACGTCAGCCTTCTGGTACCAGAGAAGCAAGTTTGAAAGTGTGCACTGGGCCCAAGCGAGAACTGCAAGACCTCAACTCCAACCAAGGACTTTCCAGCCAAACCAAAAGACAGTAACTGAATTCTATTTATTGCCAACCCTATTTAAATCTCCCCCTTTTAATTCTTTCTCCCCCTCTGTATCTATTTGTGTGTGTGTTTATCTCGTATACATGCTAGCATAGCTGCGTAGTGTAGTTTAGTCATTTTTACTGAGTTAGAGTGAGAAGACCACTAAACTTACATATTTCTTGGTTAAACATGAGAAAACCTGTCAGGTTGGTTCATTTGCAATTACAGTTCGAGTGCAATGAGCAAGGATTCACTGATGCAGTAAGCTAAAAACACTGTTTTAAAAGATAAACCCTACTGCAGCTAAACCAGGAAAGGGGCATGAGGGGAACCTGAGACCCCTTCCTCACCCAGTCGGAACAATATTCTATTCCCCTTGCAACATTCCATTTGCCTTCCGAATCACTTGCTGTACCTGTATACTAACATTTTGTGGTTCATGTACCAGGACACCCAGATCCCTCTGGGTTCCCCCCCTTGCATCCAGCACTGCATCTGTCTGTCTGGATCCTTCTGCTTGCTCTGGTATTCATTTTTTAGGATTTTCCATTTTGGGAATTTTTTTTCAAACTTGATTTTTAAGAAATCTCAGGCTGTCTATACCACGTGTTTGAGAAGCAACATTGCTGGGGCCATCTGGAGGATCAGATTCCTGCACTGAAATCATGCACATGGGGTGGGTGGACCAATTTTGTGATTTATGCATCTCAAATTGAATTAGCGCGGGAACAACACAAATCACAGCCGCCGCCCCAGAAATTGAGGAAAATGAATTTCTATCCCCATGTCTTCCTTTGTTTCAAATGTTTTTTCAGTTTTCCCTTAAATGTTTCAGCTATGCAACTCTGTGGTCTTTTTTAAACAAGTTTTGTGCAATCTCCGGCAAAAGGGTTCAAGCAGTGTTCCATCTGGCGAAATTAATATGTTTCCATTTGGCAGGTGTGGTTTCCATCACAGTATAAAAGTTGGGAAGTTTTGCTGCAGCTGTACAGGGCAATGGTTTTTGCCTCAACTACACCCAATCGGTGCTCCAACAGCCTTCTGCATAAAGAACTTTCTCCTAACCTTGCTTCTTATTCTCTTAGTGACAGTTTTAAATGATGACTCTTCATCATTGACTCCTCAACCATTGGAAATAGTCTTTTCCTATTTGTCCTAATAGGTTTACTATGACAACCCGAAGAACCAACTTAAAAATCATTGTTTTTTTTAATTTGTGTTTTATTATTAGTGTAAGTCCACACATGGGGCTGAATTTTATGAACACTCTGCAAATTGCAGTGGCACGCTTTGAAGTCGGCAGCCTTCAGGCACAGAAGCGCCGTCGCTGAGCCCCGGCGATATTTCGCGCAGGGGCTCATTTAAATGCAGGGGGCAGAATGGCCGCCCGCAATGATGTAGAGGGGGTAGCTGTTCCATCCCCAGCAACGGCATCCACCACCACAGTGCCATGCCATTTATAAAGGGCTTCAAGCCCTGCAGTTTAATTACAATTTTTAAAGGTCCCGCTGGCTGAAAATTGAACATAAAATTTTATTTAAACTTTGAATCCCCTTTTACACACCCCCACCACTGAGTTAACTGTAAATAAAATGATCTATCCCCACTGAAAACCACTTTTTAATATGCCAGCCTTTCACCCCCCACTTTCAGCACCTTTGACCCTCAACCACTTCCCACCATCCCTACAACTAATTACAACAGTTCTCCCCTCTCCACCCCCCACCCTGACATTTTCACTCCGTAAGATCGGCGTGGGATGGCAGCCAGGATAAGATAAGTTGATTTAAATTTAATTACATTGATATTATGTAAATGAAGGCCCCACCACTGGGGAGCCGCACCGAGGCCTCGCCGCCACCAGTAAAATGCAACGGCCCTTCTCGGCATCGGGGGTCGTGGCGGGACTCTCCCAGAAGAATTTTCCGGCCCCACCCCCGCCACGACCCCCAACACCGGAGGCTTCATAAAATTCAGCCTATGTTCTCTGCTGACTTTCAGGGCATTCTGGGGCAATTTAAATCAAAATACCCTGAGACAAACAATGATGATTTATGTGGCCTCCCACTGACACACCTTCAGAAATGTTGGCCTACCTCTTCTGTTCCTATTTATTTGAGTAATGATGAAGAATGTACTTCTGGCCTGGCATCACTTTGGATATTGCTAAATTATTGTTTTCCTAAATTGTAGATTTTTTCCAAACTGGAAGCTTTATCAAATAATAACAACATTAAATTTGAGCAAGTTGCCTAAAGCACATTTTATTTGATTAACCATTTACTACTTTAAGTAGTTGCTAACTCTGTGCTCACTAGTGAGCTTAATAATGTCAGTAAAAGCTAAGTGGACTCTAGAGACAGATAGATATCCACATTTCTTCAAACACAGCGAGTAGGTGGAATGTTACAGATTTCTAGATTCAAAAAATACATCTAAAAAAATGCTCATGACCACCAATGTGCTGTCATCACTAATTTATCTTGTCAAGCCAGTGTTGGTGTTCAGGGTAATTTGTGGCTGAACAAGCCTATTCAGCAAACAAAAAGGCACCACAGATTACACAATATAGATTTAGGCACCAGTGAGCTGCTGATAGCAGTCTGTATTCAGGTGTTGGAACATGAAGAGAGATCTTGCACTAAAAGCTGATTAACTCGTGTTGAATTTTATTGTGTGGTCAAGGGCTCCTCACTGAATGCTAGGTTAGTTTGGAACATTTTAACATAATTTCTTTTCAATTTGCCTTTTTTAAATCAAAGGAAAATGTAATAATTTGCAGTGTTTATTGCCAGAGAAGTTATTTTGTACCTAATCTCTTCCACCTCAGTTCTTTTTGTCTTGCCTCCACTTAATCTGTCCTCACTGTTTTGTAATCAATGTGTATAGAAGTCACAGTAGTGAGCAACATTTCAAGAAAAGCTCTTTTTGTTGTGAAAATAATGTTGTTTCATTATCTTCACTGGAGGAGGCATGTGCCTCAGCTTGTAAGCAATGGCTGCCTAGAACTGACTGGTTTGTCGCAGAGCAGAATGGAATAGAGCAAAACTGTACCTGTCGTTACAAGCTATTAAGAGTATGTGAAACTGAGGTCTTGATACATTTGGTAACTGATGATTCTCAGCACCCGTCAAATAGAAGCATATTGTTTTTTAAACTCTGATTAAGTAACCTCTTTAATAGCCTTGTTGTCAAAGGTAACAACAACTTATATTTGCATAGCACCTTTAATGTAATAAAACATCCCAAGGTCCTTCACTGGAGCGTTATGAAGCACAATTTTACACCAAGCCACATGAGGGGGGAGCAAAGACACACAGAGGTTTATAAACAATGTTACAGCCAGGTGAGGAGAGGGTCTCAGGCTCCCCTTTCGCCCCTTCTCTGGTTTGACTGCAGCAGGGTTTATCCTTTTTTAACACAGTGTTTGAACTTACCACTTCAGTGAGCGCCTGCTCCTGTTCCTCTAATGTAATTGCACAAGAACCAATCAGACAGGTTTTCTTAATTTAAACAAGAAAGATGTAAGTCTATTACACTTAACACGCTACCCCGGTTAAAAATACAAAAAAAAAGCTACACATTCATGCACACATTCACATGAGAATCACATACATGCACTCACACACACACAAATAGATTACAATGGGCAAAAAGATTTGGTGGTTGGATTAAGGTCCAGATTAAATGGAATTTAAATATGATATATTAGTCCCATAGTCCTCAATTGAAATTGCAGTCCTGAAGTCCTCTCTGGGGCATGGGCATGGTTGTGGGCTTGTTTTCTCAGGGCCCATGAAAGCAGAAGAGGGGTTTGATTCTTGTTCCCTGGTTGCTGGCTGCAGTGATCTGTAGGCTTGAGGGAGTTTCTCAGTTGCAGCCAGGTCTTCTCTTGATATTTACTGGGGAGAGAGAGAGAGTTTCTCTGTCTGCTTTCTGTATGACAAAGCTTACAGTCTCTCCAGAGCTGCACAGGCAGTCACATGACACTGTCAAGCCCCTTTGTTCTTTTAATGAGGTTTTTCTGGAATCTTCTCTGAGATTCAAGGTGTCACCCCTCAAGATGTCCAGTCACACTTGGAGGGGGTTAGCTTTTTCAAAATCAATGGGTCTAGATGGCCCTGATGACCATGTTGATAAGGCCATTCTGGGGAATTTAATCACTGAGAGCACCCCATTGTTCTGGATAGGTTGAATGAGACTTTTCATCTCCAGTTTGATCTTTTGGTGTTTCAAATGTAAATTGCAGAGGCCATCTTGGCTGCCACTTTTTTTTTAAAAGTTACTTGTAAGCTTCTCCAGTAAAAGTCTAATGTAAGGTTCCAACCAATGAAATTAATATTTCTCATTTGCCATATAGGATTTTCATGACAGCAAGGATAGGCATTTTAAAATCGAGGCATTGCTTAACCAGTAGCCAATGTAGATCAGTGAGCACAAAGGTGATGGATGAACAGGACTTGGTGCGAGTTAAGACACAGGTACCAGAGTTTTGGATGACCTCAAGTTTATGGAGGGTAGAATTTCGGAGTCTGGCCAGGAATGCATTTGAGTAGTCAAGTCTCAAGATAATGAAAGCATGGACGAAGATTTCAGCACCAGATGAGCTGAGGCAGGGTTGGAGGTGGGTGATGTTACAGAGATGGAAACAGACGATCTTAGTGATGGTGCGAATATGTGGTCCGAAGCTCACCTCAAGGTTACATATGACACTAAGGTTGCGAACAGTATGGTTTAGTCTCAGATAGTGGTCAAGGAGAAGGATGAAGTGGATAGGGAGTGGAATTTGGAGCGAAGACCGAAGACAAAGGCTCTGCTCTGGTCTCCCAAATATTTAATTGGAGGAAATTCCTCTTCATCCAGTACTGAATGCCAGATAAGCAGTCTAACAATTGAAAGAGAATCGAGGGGTCAGAGGTAATGATGAGGTAGAGCTGGGTGTCATCAGCATACATGTGAAAACTGATGTGTTTTCAGTTGACATCACTGAGAAGCAACATGTAGATGAGAAATTGGAGTGGACCAAGGATAGATCCTTGGGGGACAGCAGAGGTCACAGTGCAGGAGCAGGAAGAGAAGCTATTGCAAGTCATTCTCTGGCTACAATTAGATAGATAAGAATGGAACCAAGCAATTGCTGCCCCACCTAGCTGGACGACAGTGGAGAGGTGCTGGAGGAGGTGAATGTTATCAACGCTGCCAATGGCTGCAAATAGGTAGAGAAGGACAAGCAGGGATAGTTTACCTTTGTCACAGTCACATAGGATGCCATTTATGACTTTTATAAGAGCTGTTTCAGTCCTGAGATAGGGGTGGAAACCTGACTGGAGGGATTCAAACATTATTACTTTATTGCTTAGATATGATGGGGGTAATGAGGGTATGCTAGTATAGTGGTTATGTTACTGGACTAGTAATTTGAGACATGAGTTCAAATCCCACCATAGCAGTTGGGGAATTTAAATTCAGTTTTAAATAAATTTGGAATAAAAAGCTTGCATTAGTAATGGTAACCATGAAACTGCCAGATTGTCATAAAAAGATGGAACAAAATCTGCCATCTTTACCCAGTCTGGTCTATATGTCAATTCAGAACCACAGCAATGTGGTTGACTTTTAACTGCCCACTGAAATGACCTCACAAGCCATTCCGTTGTACAGGGTTGGGTCTTGCTGGTGACACTCATGCCCCCTCTAAGAATAAAAATAAATACTTTGGACTGGATTTTGGGGCACCCCTGAAGTCAAGAAACAGAGGGGAACGCGAAAATAATACACTGGCTGGCGTGTCAGTTTCAGGATGCCGTTCGCGGCACTGGCAATGTTCACCAGGGTGAGGGGAGGGCTGTCCTCCCCATTAAATTACCTCATTAAGAGTTTGTTGGAGGGGAAGCTTGGAATATTTAAAGGGGCACATGGGTTGCTGGAGCTCTCAGTTTCTAATCAGTTGAGGTGAGGCAGATACAGAGTGGGGATCCAGTCAAGGCTGCCCCAGGACATCATCCTGGCCCCATAAGAGGTTCAGTGGCAAAGGAGGACTCGGAATTTGGTAAGGGGGTGCCCTTGGCACTGTGCAGGTGGCTGGGAGAGTGTGCACTCAGCGCTCAGGCTTTGACAGGATCATCACCCCCTCCACCCCAGCATCGTTGGAGCAGAAGATCAGGGAGAAAGGCAGCCAACGGAAAACTGGGCAGCTACCTGTCCAAGAAAGAAGGCTGCAGCTGGTAATGGAGGCATGACTGTCAGATTTTGGTTCAGTGGCAAAGAGGAACTCACCCTCCGCAGGAACGGTGGAGCCCAAGAAGCAGGAGGGCACAGGAGAGGAAAGAGGGGCAGGAAGCTCACAGAAGCCATACCCTCAACACAGGATCTACCGTTGAAAATGGAGCTACCTGCAAATGACTGAGACCCAGTGCTGCAGGATACTGCAACTCTCCGGGCAGATGGTCACAGACATCTGTACCCTCATCACCGAAGACCTCACACCTCATAGCACTGGTCACCATGCCCTGCCAGTAGCTGTCAAAGTCACTGTGGCCTTGAACGTCTTACTTCTGGCTCCTTCCAAGGATCAGCTGCAGACCATACTGGCAGCTTGCAAATGGCAGCACACCACTGTATCTCACAGGTCACTGGTGCCCTCTTTACCAGAGCTGGACAGCATATTCATTTCACGACAAATGCAGTATCAGAGGGACAGAAGACATTGGATTTCGCCGCCATCGCTGAATTCCGTCAGATGCAGGGCATCATCAATTGCATTCATGCGGTCATCGAGGCACCCAGTGACTGCCCACTCAGATTCATCAAGAGGAAGGGTTTCCATTCACTCAATGTTTAACTGGTCTGTGACCACAACAAGAGCTTCTTTCATGTACGCTCTCGGGTTCCTGGCAGTTGCTAGTACTCCTTCATCCTCTAGGTTGCCTCAGATCTTCACTCCAACCCTTAAAGTGGGTGGATAGATGTTAGGGGACAAAGGATATCCCTTGAAAAGATGGCTACTAACCCCTCTGTCGGAGTCCCAGACAAAGGCACAGAGGTGATACAACCAGTGCCATCTGTTCAGTAGGAAAACCATTGAGCAGGCCATCGGGCTACTGAAGATGCAATTCTGGTGCCTGGACCGGTCAGGTGATGTGCTCCAATACCCACCTGCAAAGGTCTCGGTCATTATGATGGTCTGGTACACTGTCCAAAACATGGCCGTCCAGAGAGGTGTGGACCTTGAGGATGGTGTGACCCTGGAAGGAGACAGCTCATCCAGGGAGGAGCAGAAGGTGAGTGAGCAGGAGGAAGAGGAGGCAGAGGAAGATGAAGCTGAACAGAGAGGTGCCCCTGCTCCACGACAAGGTGGCCTCCTCCTGCCACCCTACGGGAAGAGGACCTCCCTTTCCTTATGCCCTCTAGCATTAATTCCAGGTTGGCATCAATGAAGCAAGGGGCAGCTCTGCCCCAGGTGCCAGGCTTCCAGCACTCCTGTGACTTCCCTCTGGTGCTATAGAAGGCTTTGGCACAATTAGCAGATTCTTCCTTAGGACAAACAGCAGCCTTAGTGATGCTGCCATGGAGAGTCTAAATCAGTCCCACAGGTCATCTGACCCACTTCCAATTCCACCCTTACTGGTTTTAACTGGACAGGAAACCCATCTCCATACCAATTGCGGGCTTGCCCACACAAAAATCTTAACTTAAATCAGTTTCCTATCAGTTTCATCTCCGTGGCGTAAATTCAGTACTTTGGGCTGGATTTTGTTCTCCCCCAGGTGTCAGGGTTCTGTAGCCGGGGTGGGGGGTAGGGCACGAAGATGGCTCCGGATCAGGCCCGCCACAGACTTCGACGCTATGAGGGCCCGCTCCGATCCTCCCGGTGGCGGCGAGGCTCCGTGGCAGCACGCCGCCCCCCCCCCCCCCCGCCCCCCACCGCCTCCCCCCCCCCCGCTGCTGGATGATGGGATCGCAATTTAAATATTCAAATTAATTAAATTAATAAATGTAAATATACTTACCTGAGGTCTTGAGGGCCCGCCACGATCTTCGGCTCGGCGGCCGGCACTCCCGCGCCTTCAGATCCCCATCTCGGGAAACGAGGCATCACAATGTTGGGGAGGGGGGAAGAGAGGTACATTTGTCAGTGCTGGGGTGGGGGAACGGGGTCAAATATACATAATGGGTGTAGGAGATGGTGGGAAGGGTTGAACCTTAAACCTTGTGCAGTTTGGAGGGGGGTGCGGGGGAGGAACACATGTAAAAGATATGTGTTGGGAGGGGAAGGGAAAATACTTATTGTTATTGGTTTTGGGGGGGAAGGGTGGGAAAGGGGCATAAGAACTTTATTTATTTAATTTTAGGAGATCTTTCTCTAAAAATTTAAATATGCCAGCAGCTGACGCCATTGCCGGAAACAGACAGCCCACCCCCTCCACAGGATTGGGGGGAGGCGGACCGCCCTGGCTATTTAAATTAGCCGCTGTGCTTAAAATAGTGGAGGCTCTTGGCTGCTGCCCGTACGGGCAGGCCGCCTTTTTTTGAGCTCACCGCCAAGATCGGCGGCAGGCTCTTAAAATCCAGCCCTTTATCTTTACTGGATCTTTGCTGTGACCATTACACAAAAATGTTGTGTTTTCCTGCATTAATTCAGTTAATTTTTCAGCTTAATATCTATCATGTTCTGCATGATAACGGTTTAACATGAGGCAGTAAACCGAGGCCCTATCTGCCCTATCTGGTGGACATTAAAGATCCCAGTTTCTGGGCCAATAATTATTCCTCAACCAGCGTTATTAAAACAGCTTCACTGACCATTATCTTATTGCTGTTCGTTGCACTTTGCTGTGTGCACATTGACTGCTTTGTTTCGTTGTGTTATAACAGTGACGACACTTCAGAAGTAGTTCATTGACTGTAAAGCACTTTGAGATGCCCTGAGCTTGTGAAAGGTGCAAATTATTTTATTCTTCATGCTATTCTTTGCCTCTCTATATCTCTTTCCTCCTTTAAGACACTCCTTAAAACCTACCTATTTGACCACACTTTTGCTTATCAACCCTAATATCTCCTTATATGGGTCGGTGTGAATTTTTTTGACAATGCTCTTGTGATGTGCCTTCAGAAGTTGAAATGTTCAAGGTGCTACATAAATGCTAGCTATTTTGTTCTTGTTTCTTTGCTTATTTGGAAACAACCACAAGGTGCTGAGGCCACTTGCCTAGATCTCTCCTGTGGCACTAAGTATTTTTCCTTTCCCGGAGTGGGGATTACTCCCTCCCCTGACTATAGACCCCTTCCACACTATCTGAAATAACGAGCACCTTCCTCCTACTCAGATGTGATCATGTTTCAAACCCAATCTTGTTTCCCCTGTTTCTCTACTATGTTGCTTTTCACCATATTGCTGCTGTCTTACCTGTTCCTTCCAAGGCAGAGTGCAAGACAATACAGGCTCCTATTTAGGGTGCTGCTGCAATCCAACCTGGTACAGCATCATGAGCACTGTCGACTTGACAAGAGGAACAGAAACATGTAAATTTGAGTGTCTGGCTGCCTGTTTTTTCTGATTCCATTCCTTTGATAAGCAAAAAGGAAATACGATGCCTAGGCGCAGCAATGCATTCATCAAAAGAGCATTTCCAAACATCCTATCAACCAACATCAGTGGAGCAATAATATAAATGACAATGCTCAGAGAAATGTATACATTTTCTAATTTCTTTTATATGACTGTAGGCTAAAGCTCCCTATGTGTAGGCCTCGAAGGTTTTCTTTTCCTGAATCTTGCACGTCCCGCCTGTCCATAGCTGGCGTGGAGAACAGCTGTCCTTTATTATTGCTCATGTTTTAGAAATGCCTGTTAAGCTGGTATTAGTTTAGAGCTTGCATAAGTAAAGATTATTTTAAAATATTTCATACAGTACCCACTTTAACTAAGAATATTCAACACATTTGCATACTTCTATTTCTCACATGTTTGTTCTGGTCATGCCTAAATTAGGAGCACAGGAACACTTAGACATCTTTTTGTCCTTCACCTGTACCCATGGCATGCTCAGAAGATTTCAATGATTTAAATTATACCTGACAGGATGTTTGGGCTCTGTGATTGTGCTCCACGTGCAATGCACTACTGTTGTGTTGCACTTATATTGCTGCTGATCAGCAGTCACTGGTATCAGACCCACCGGCTGTCCATGTCTCCGCTTTAAAGACGTATGCAAATGCGACATGAAGTCCTGTGACATTGATCACAAGTCGTGGGAGTCAGTTGCCAGCGATCACCAGAGCTGGCAGGCAACCATAAAGGCGGGGCTAAAGCGTGGCGAGTCGAAGAGACTTAGCAGTTGGCAGGAAAAAAGACAGAAGTACAAGGAGAGAGCCAACATTGTAACAGCCCCAACAACCAATTTTATCTGCAGCACCTGTGGAAGAGCCTGTCACTCTAGAATTGGCCTTTATAGCCACTCCAGGCACTGCTTCACAAACCACTGACCACCTCCAGGCGCTTACCCATTGTCTCTCGAGACAAAGAGGCCAAAGAGAGAGAGAAAGAGAGAAGAAAGAGATCAGCAGCGAGAAAAAAGGTCGACCCAACTTTTACTTGAGATTCCAGTTCAAATTGCATGTTTGTTAAAATTCAGAATAGCAATTTATCAAGGATATTTATAATAACAATAACATTTATGTAGCACCTTTAATGAAACAGAAGTCCCAAGGTGCTTATCTGGAGTCATCAATAAAAACGTTGACACCAAGCCACAGAAGCAGCCATCAGATCAGATGACCAAAAGTTTGGTCAAAGAAGAGCATATCAAAGGAGGAGAGAGAGGTAGAGAGATGGTGAGGTTTAAAAAGGGAATTCCAGAGTTTAGGGCCAAGGCAGCTGAAAATGTAGCCGTCAATGCTAGAGTGATTAAAATTGGGGATGTTCAAGAGGCCAGAATTGGAGGAGCACGGAGATCTCAAAAGCTTGTAGGAGTGGAAGATGTCACAGAGTTAGGGAGGGGCATGGCCAAGGAAGGATTTGAAAACAAGAATGAGGATTTTAAAATTGAGGTGTTGTCGGACTGACCAGGAACCAATGTAAGTCAGCTAGCGAAGGGGTGTGGGGTGAACAGGACTTGATGCAAATTAAAAGACAGGCACTGGCATTTTGGATGAGCTCAAGTTTATGGAGAGTGGAAGATGGGAAGCCAGCCAGGAAAGCATTGGAATAATCAGATCTAGAGGGAACAAAAGCATGGATGAGCTGAGGCATGACAGTTAGGCGACATTATGGAGATGGAAGTAGTCAGTCTTGATAATGGTGTGGATATGTGGTTGGAAGTTCGTCTCAGAGTCAAACACAACATGAAGATTGTGAGTAGTCTGACTCAGGTTCAGACAGTTGCCAGGGAGAAGGGTGGAAATAGTGGTCAGGGAAGGGAGTTTGTGACAGGGTCCAAAGACAATAGTTTTGGTGTTCTCAATATTTAGTTGGAGGAAATCTATACTCATCTAATACTGGATGCCCGACAAGTAATGTGGCAAATCAGAGACAGTGATGGAGTTGAGAGTTGGTGGTGAGATAGAGCTAAGTGTTACCAGCATGCATATGTAACCTGATGTGTTTACAAATGATGTCACTGAGGGAAACATATAGATGAGAAATAAAAGGGAGCTAAGGATAGTTCCTGGTGACTCCAGAGGTAGCAGTACAGGAGTAAGAAGAGAAGCTATTGCAGGTAATTCTCTGGCTTTGACTTGAAAGATAAGAATGGAACCAGGCAAGGGAAGTTCCAACAGCTTGTTGACAGAGGAGAGGTGTTGGAGGAGGATGATATGGTCAACTGTCTGAAATGCTGCTGATAGATTGAGAAGGATGAGGAAGGGTAGTTTACTACGGTCACATGGAATGTCATTTATAACTTTGATGAAGGTTGTTTCAGTACTGTGACTAGGACGGAAACCTCTTTGGAGGGAATTAAACATGAAATTGTGGGAAAGATGAGCACAGATTTGGAAGGTGCTAACACATTCAAGGACTTTGGAGAGGAAAGGGAGATTGGAGATGGAGCATGAGGACAGAGTAGTTAAGGGTAGGGTTTTTGAGGGTGTGATGACAGCAAATTTGAAGAGGAGGGGACATTACCTGAGGAAAGGGAACCGTTAACATCAACAAATTATGGCTAAACAGTTGTTAGACCATTGTGCACTGAGACAAAGACAGAACATCTTACACTATGACACAAACTGACCAGCACAAATGGTGACACAAACAGATCATTGGAAACTCAGAAGCAATATCGACCATCATACGATCAAACACAGATCATCAAATGAGGCATTGTATATGTAGACTAGTATCCCCAATATACCATGAGATGTTCATGGTTTTATCCCCATTGGGCAGCCACAATATTGGTCTGTGGAGCCAAAATTAGGCTGAACGATCCACAAGCAAATTACTTCCCCAGGAGCTTATTGATATTCATGAATATTTCTCTATCATCTTTGTAATTCTACATCATACATTATTTTGCAGCACAATTGGCAGAAAGTTATACCTTTTCTGCCAATCCTTACCATGAGGTGGCTCTAGGAAATGTGGCCTTGGGAGACCTGCCATCAATATTTATAAAAATGAATTTCCTCTGATTGGGAAGCATCTGGTTTCTACTTCACATTTGAATTTTTGGAACAGCTGAGATTGATAACTGATCACATGGGAGTCATCATAAATACATATCAATTTGAAGTATCCTGTGTTTTTTCCAACCAAGATGAAATTCTGATCATAATATTGCATGCAGTTGAAATTGTGTGATGGGCATATGCAGTTGATAGGAAGAGAAAAGGTCAGACTTTTGTTATAGCCTTACTATCTTGGTCTCAGATGTATGTATGAGAATCACAAGCCATGTGGCTTATTAGAATAAGTAGAGTGCAGGTGTAAGTCTAAAGGCTTCTGTGGTAATGTCAGTCAACAAATGTGATACACATTACCTCCCTTTGTCTGTCATTTTAAGTCAGTGGGTTTATGCCTGTGTTAAAATGCCAGACAGAGGATTTTTATATCAGTGTGTTAGGCATTCACTTGCTGAAATTAACAACAGTATTTTCTCAACTGCAGTCACAAGTTTCTGAGGCTCAGTGTTTCATCTTATATGAAACTTAGTGAAATAGGGACCTCAAATAACTTAAGATCCCCATTAAATAATTACATTCATTTAGATCACAGTTGTGAGTTCTGCTTTTGTTTTGAAGGTATTAGTCCTGGATAGAATGTATTCCAGGATATCATGTACAGGCAGGTCAGGTGTGATATGTGAATGGAGTTTACGTACACCAGTGAATGACCAAGTTCTGAACTGATTTCTTTAAGTACTTCATTGTCCTGTTCATATTTTCTGGAGTAAAACATCAATTCCTGTGTCTGTTTACAATTTTAGCTTCAATCATTAACATTTTAGTTAAGCATCAATCAAATTAAATAACATTCTCTTTGTTCTATAAAATCCTTGCCATCATGGGGAGTGATTTTTTTTTTACAAAAGTCATCTGCTTCAGTTAAAGTTAGGTTTGTAACACGGGTGAAAGGTTAAAAACACAGTCAGCAATCTTTGTGTATATCTACATCTTTATTTTTCTATGATAAGATTGGTACTTAGTTGTAGTAATTCATTTTATTTCTTATTCAGCCCCCTCCACTTCTACTTCTTTTCTCAACCCTGTTCTCTTGAAAATAGTAATTCATGATTCACATTGGGATATGGTTACACAAATACTGGTAATCTTTCTGTAGCTTACTTCAGTGGTATCTGTCATTTGTGAGCCTGTTCAGCGAATGGTGGCTGACTATGGATCCATAGGTATCACGGGTGAGTGCCTTCTTGTCCTCACCTGGCACCTGCACATATATTTCTCCAGCAGATATAGAGATTTTGTTAACCCTCTGCAGCTCAGAAGACACTTAAGCCAAATAATCTCTCTGGTTTTAGTCTTTTAAATTTAGCAAGGAATTGTAAAAGCAGTATGTAGACACAATGGGATGTGAAGAAATACAATCAAATTTACTGTGCATTCTTCCCCTGTTATGATTGATTGTTTTCTAGTTAGCTTAATAGAGTCATAGAGATACAGCACTGAAACAGGCCCTTCGACCCACCAAGTCTGTGCCGACCATCAACCACCCATTAATATTAATCCTACATTAATCCCATATTCCTTACCACATCCCCACCTTCCCTCAATTCTCCTAACACCTACTAGGGGAAATTTACAATGGCCAATTTACCTATCAACCTGCAAGTCTTTATACTATTAAACATTCCTGCAGATTATCACTGGAAGAAAATCTAAACCTTTACTACCAAACACTCCATTTCCTCATTCATGCCAATCATTTATTTTCCACGCAACATCTGCTAACTTTGTCTAAAGTCTAAGACTTGAATACTGCTGCCTTACCTGGGGAGCTCTTATACCATCTCCCTCATATTCTTGGACAGCCTGAAGGAAAACACTTGTGGTCTGAAAGGCAGTTCTTTCATCCATATCCTTCAAATGCTCTCCCTGTATTTCAGCCTTTCTTCATTTTATCTGTCCCATTATGGTCAGCGCTCTCCTGAACTTTTTGCCCTTGTTCCTCTAACCTCGAAATGTGTGTGGGTGGGTGGAGGGGATGCCATTTTCAATGCGGGTGTGAGTAGGAAACTGGCAGTTGCAGATCAGCTGTCCATTATACAGCCCACCCAATTATCCTCTCGATTGACTTCATTGTTGTGAATTTTTGTAGGTGTCACGCCAATGTGCTTTGTTGAATGATAACTTTCTTTAATCCACTGACTGGAAATCTGAATTTATATTTTTAAAAGATATTTTAAAAAGAACAGCTAAAAGGATGACTTTTCCGGCAGCTTAGGATGGCCACCTAATTTGCAACACTCTATCCTACATTGCAAAAGACTATGAGGAGGAAGACAAAATGTCTGCTCATTTCCCAGCATGAACCAAGACCCAGAAAGATCTTCTTAGCAAGAGAGAAATACTGCTAACTGCTATGTTTGAATGACTGAGTGACTGTCATGTGACAAGCCCCTCCCCACTGTGATTTTAAGCTTATGTTTCTCTGCAGCCGAAAGGAGAAGCTTCTGGACTCTAACACGTGCAGACCCAAGTGGGGGTCTCTCTCTCTCTCTCTCTCCCCATTCCAGCTTGAAAGCTTTCAAATCCTGCTTGTTGACTTGACCACTTTTGCACACTGCAGCTACAATCAGAAACCCCGTTGGAGGAAATCATCTGCATCACTGTCTCCAAGAGACATCAAACCAGTCATCTACCTATTCAAACTAAAATCCTCAGGACCACAGAATTCAGCTAGAACCCAGCCAAATCACCAAATGCCACAGACTGTAAACCCCTTTTTTCTATCGACTCTAACTCACCCAATCTATCTTTCCCCATTCTGTAACCAATTTGTGTGTGTGTAAACCTCTTGTGTGTGTGTGTGTGTGTGTGTGTGTGTGTGTGTGTGTATGTGGGAGAGAGAGTGAAAGTTGGCATGTAGTTTATTATTTTCATTAGAGGGAAGCCCTTCAATCCCTCCTCACTTGACCATAACAGTAGGACACATTGGTATTGTGATGAATCATTGTGGCAAACAAAAGTATTGTGACAAATCCATACAGAAAACAAGGACAATGCACCAAATCCATGTGGAATGTGAGAAATTTGACAATTTATCATTGGGAAATGAGGACCAAAACATGTTAGTGTGTTGGAATGGATACAGGGAGGAGAGACATCAGTGATTCCAGGACATCAATCTCTAAACAAAACAGAATTAAGCTTGCGACCATTGAAGAAAATAAATGTGAAAGGTGACATGATCCAGGTCAGTAAATCACTGAAAGGCAAGGAGATAGTATAAACAGAAGCAAGCTGCTTGCTAGGAATCTGAGTCTTGTTAATTTTTTCATTTCAAACAATTTCAAAAAATAAGCAGAAATGTATAGGGTGGCACAGTGGCACAGTGGTTAGCACCGCAGCCTCACAGCTCCAGTGACCCAGGTTTGATTCTGGGTACTGCCTGTGCAGAGTTTGCAAGTTCTCCCTGTGACTGTGTGGGTTTCCACCGGGTGCTCTGGTTTCCTCCCACAGCCAAAGACTTGCAGGTTGATAGGTAAATTGGCCATTGTAAATTGCCCCTCGTGTAGGTAGGTGGTAGGGAAATTGAGTGAATGTGGTAGGATTATGGGATTAATGTCGGATTAGTATAAATGGGTGGTTGATGGTCAGCACAGACTTGGTGGGCCAATGGGGCTGTATCTTTAAATAAATAAATATATTTGTTCCCCTACTCAAATACGTAGATGTGAACGCAATTCTCATTAAAAACAGTGAAAGCTGTCAAAATGAAGAAATATCAAGTGATGAAAGAAATATGATGTATAAAGGATTAATATGAATGATCCTGTTCAACTGGGACTCAAGGAGTATTATCAGAAGAATTGAAGTGATCAGAGCTGAATGATGTAAATATAATGTTTGATTGATATCCTTTTTTATAGAATAACCTTTTATAGTTAGTGTAAAATTTCAAAGCGTCATTTTGGGCATTTATCTAAAGATGATAGAACCATAGAAGTTTACAGCATGGAAGGAAACGTTATGGCCCATTGTGTCTGCACCAGCTCTTCTATATTTCAGTACCATTGCCTCACTCTCCTTCGTAGCCTTGTACTTTCCACAAAGTTGTTTATTCATTCTTCCTACATGAGGTGCAACGGTCTCATCCTCAACACTTTGAACAAAACCTTCGGTGCACTAGCAACTCTGCATAAAGAAATCTCTTCCAACTACTCTCCTCACTTTCTTAAGTGCCAGTTTTAAATTGATAACTCTCACGATTGGTTCCCCAATCAGAGGAAATACTTTGTTGCTATTTGCTCCTTGTTAAGACCTTCCACAATTTAAAAAATGTCTTTTATTAAATTAATAGACAAAAAGATTAGGAGCTGCAGGCCTGTTATTTCCTGACCAATGATCCTTACAACTATCACTTCATCATGAGACTTCCCCAGTTGGGAAATCAGCCTTTTCCTCTTTACCTTCTCTGATTCACTGGAAAAAAAATCCCAGCATCTCTCCTCATAATTATAGTTTCTTATGCCTAGTATCATCCTGGTGAATTTACTCTGCACACTGTGGATTATTGTTAATTTGTCTTGTTTTGAGATGTTTGATCATTTTTATCTGCATGGAAATTATTTTGGGATTGAGCTGTGTCTTAAAGCAAAGGAGGCTGTAAGAATCTTTTTATTACTGAATTTCTACAATTCAGCTGCTCCTCAACAACAGGTGAATTAGTCATGCTGTAAAATAATAAGTAAGCAATATTTTGCTGAGTATAAATCAGTCTCAAAAATATTTGAATCAAAATCCTGTTCTCTCATTGGTGCCTCCATCAATTTGTCCTATGTTATGAAGTGTTTCTGAAAAGGACTCTAAATATACATTCATGTTGCTACTGAGTTGCTGCCAACAGTATTCTGTTCATATTTAACGGGATGGGTAACTTTGACCCAGAAATACTCAGACAATCTGGTGACCCTGTCGAGACACAGGCCACGATCCTGTTTCTTTTGTACCCTGCCACAAAGAGAAAATAAGAATTCCTGCCGACTCTGCACCCTGCTTCCCTCAACCCTCCTCCATGGATTGGGGTTCTGAATGCACTAATGCAATGATATAAATACCACTTGATATTTGATATCATTTTCACCATGGGGATGAGAAGTGGAGAAATTACCATTGGGCTGTGCAGTCACTGCTCTCTGTTACTCTAGTTTCAAAATGTTGGGGAAAGTGCGGTGTAAATGTTCCCAACGTGTATGTAGATTTATCAATGAATTCATCTGGATTGTGCTGCCAGATATTTAGGCATTATGCTGGATGAGATTAGAACTTTCTTCTCGACTAGGATCAACAGTTAAAATAAAGCTGTGCTCTATGCTCACTTTCAAACTGTAATGACACTGTTGACTTTTTTTGCCAGGCTGTAACACAGTGGTGCTAATAAATAAATAATCAACTGAAAGTTATTACTGAAATTATTCAGAATCAATTTAACATGTACATTTTTACAGTGATAGTGATGTAAATTCATATCAGTATCTGTAAGAAAAATAGAAGCTACCTTTCTGCCAGGAAAATAACAAGTCTTGTGTGAATAAATCTTCTTTGATGAAGCTGAGTTATTCCTAACTTATGAGTGTGGAAGAGCAGTAAATTCAATGCAAGGTTCAGACAGCTTCTTTTTCTGCATAGGTCAAATTCAGCCAATTTGTTCCGTTCTCCAGGCTGTCGGTTCTCACAAAGGTGACTTTACGTCATCAGAAGTGATACTGCCTATAATGCATTTCACTCATTCAGAATGCAAAATCAATGGAAAACTGTATCATTTATTTATAATTGACACAGAATTAAACTTGCATGGCTCAAATAATTTCTTTTATGAGCCATGGTTGATTTCTCATTATTCGGTGATTAATGCCTGCACACGTTTCCTTTGACATCATCTGCCAGAATGCAATCCTCACCACCAACACTGAGAATAAGAGTCTCATCCATATAAACACCATGAAAATATCTTTCTTCATGGACATTTGGAACAACGGATGCTCCATCTAGCTTTTTTATTTGTTGCTGCTTGTTGAGATGCAGTGAAGCACAATTTATAGGAAAATACTCAATTACAACCAACAAAGCAACAGGCATTGTGTGTGCTCATTATGTACACTCTTTCTGAAAGTAGAATTCATTGAAATCATACAGCTTTCAGTATTGGCAGTGACAATGGGGTTGAATCTAGTTCTGTGTACGGTGTTGCTCACACACAAAAAGGAACAGTTAACATATATTTACACTTAAGAGATACACCAGATTCTGGTGTATTGTTTTGATCTTTTAGTCCAGTACAAGTCAATCCTGATCGTAGGAGGTAAGGTAGATGGAGGTGGTGGGATGAAAATCCTGCTCAAAGATAGGATGAATCAAGGCACTAAATTGAAGGAGTGGTGCTGCCTTATTTGGGTGTCTTTCTCAGGCCTCGTCCCTAGCACAGCCAGTGGTGAAACTCTGCTGGCCACAACTGCAAGTTTTCTAAAACACTATAAATTGTATTTGCTACAGGGTGAATGTTTCACAATGTGGTTTTCCCATGTTTGGCTTTTTTTATTAAAAGACACAAACAATGCATTTGCAGCTGTGGACATTATCAAGGATGCAATTTTTACTGCTATAACACGTGCATGTAATGAAGCCTTATGCATGAAACATGGTTGTCCAGACAAGTTTACTGTGGTGAGATATCCCTTTAAAATGCAGAGCAGGAATTGTTCAATTAATTAACATCTCAGGAACAGGCGGACGTTTGTTTGAATGGACAACCTCTCTGTCCACCACCGTGAAAGAAATGTTACAAAAGTGGTCAACTATACTCCTACAAGAAAGAAAATAGAGAAGGCATGTTTGATCCACGTTGCAAAAAGTCATAAATATATTATGAGCCATCTGCACTATTTATAACCTGCTTGTTTTCCAACATCTACATAAGTTGACTCCAGAGGCTTCTTTGGGGAATTTTGGAAGTATTTCCTTCTTTGTGTTACTTCATTTGAATCATTTATTGACCTGATCCATTTTTTTCAATTCCTCAAATGTACTTTGCTGACATTACTCTGGTTCTTCTTTCTGGAGTTTCTCTTTGCTCTCTTCTTTTCTCAATTTTGTCTCTTTTCATTACCTGCTAATCTGCTCCCTGTTTTTGCCAGTCCTACAGCAATTGTATGAAATATGAGTCATTGGCCTTGGGATGAGTGTTCTCCAATTTTCCCTGTTAATCCGCGGGGAACCAGCTCGGCTGTAGTAAGCACATAATGCACAGAATGTAGCTGAGATTGATTAGCAGAGGAGCAAATGTTACTTCATATCCCAGAAATCGTAGCCTGTAGATATTCATGACCCGATCTGCTGGGGTGCCTTGCCACCACTCTACTGCTGCATTACTGAAATCTCATTGGGGTATTTCTGTCTTCATGTGATAGTATAAAACGAGTGACAGCCTGAAGTGGTAGCCCATTTTACATCTCTCCAGATTTTTTATTTCCATTGACTTCAATGAAAATAAAAATCAGAACAGGCTGCCAACTCATTATCACCCAGTTTATACTATTTCATGAAGTCAAAATCTACCATATTGTGTTACAGTTTCACTCAGAAATTACATTAAAAGGGAGAAGCATTCACTAAAAGGAGAAATGGATTCAAATTCCTTTAAAAGTGACAGGACACCTTATTTATCAATGATTGTTTGACAAAAGTTCACTACAATAATCTCCAGCTGAGCAATCTTTTAAACAAAAAGACTAAAAACAAATTCAGTTTTATTTATTTTGTGTGTTCTGCTGTGTCTTAGGCAAGATTTGCCTCTTCACCAATACCACAAAAAAAATACTGGTCTTTTCATCTCACTGCTGTTCATGGGATCTTGTTATGTGCAAATATCGACAATGTTTTCTTACATAATAATAGTCATTGCTCAAAGTAATTTGTTTTATGTGAAGCACCTTAAAACATCTTTTGGGAGACTAATAAGATGCTGTAGATTTACATAAGGCTTTCTTTCTTTGAATAGCAGCTTTCTTTTGTCTATTAATTTTGTTCATACTTTAATGCCAAAGTCATTATATTGCTCTAATTTGTTCACGTATTATGGTATCGTAGTGTCTCTACCTGCCTGAGTGCAGATTTTTATGGTTAGACATTTTTTTATGTTTTGGATTAGGCAGGAACACAAGTGTGTTTAATAGCAGAAATTAATTCAAGAGGACCTGAGGTGTATTTTTACAGAGGGAGAGGATTCAGAGATACATCGAGAAGGGAGATAGATGGTGTCAAGATCAATTAAAAGCAGTCAGGTTTGATGGGCCTAAAAGCATTTTACTGTTCCCAAAAATGTATGTGTTCATTAGTGCCACTTCACAGTCCTAGAATGTATATATGACAGCCAGACAGCTTCATTTCCAGTGGCATTGGCTATCTGATATCTCCCCATGCTGGAGGGAACACAAATGGCATCATTGATGCTTTTCCACTCTTATTTCCTTACCCCGCCACCCCCCCCCCCCCACCCCCGCCGGGAGCTACGGTGGGTGCGCAAAGTGGCGGCAGTCCCGCTTGTGACATCAGCAGTTGCGCCGCCATGATTACGCAGTGGGCGGCCATTTTTCTTAATGGCAGCCGCTGTCCCCCCAGTCACTTGGTGGGGAACGGCAATGGAGGCATCGTTCACGCGTCACCCGATGTTGCAGCAGGAGCTGGCGCCATCTTTAAAAGCCTGCCAGCCCTGCATTTACTCTGTCCATGCATTCAATATCAGTTCATTGAAGCAACACTTCTGTGCTGTCCCCCCATTCACACACAAGCCCCTTGCAGAGCTCCTCCCTGTTGACACACTTCCCCAATGCTACTATGGTGAGGTTACATTCCCTCTCGTGGCACTGAGGACTGTTGACTCGGTGGTGCCAGCTTTTTCAAAGTTGCAAAACTGAAGGCACATGAGTGCCGCACGTCAACTACAAAACTGAGAAACCTTCAATGGATCGCAGTGAATTAGATTCAAATTAATTTAAAGCAGCATTTCAAACATTTAAATGATATTGCCATTGCGTAGGAGTGTCTGTAGCACCACGGTACTTCCCCACCTCCAACATATTCAGCACACTGCGGTACGGTGCTGTGTTTCGTGGCAGGCGGTTCCACGGAGACTCTCCCCCACCCCCAGGCCACTGAGCCCGCTTCCAACAAGAGTTGGGTGCAGCAGGAGGACTCAGGTTAGAAGAAGCCCATAGTAGAGAGCAACTTACAGAGGTTTTCTTTAATCATACTCCATTTCACCACATGCCCTATGCATTTTCATGCATGAATAAAACAACTGATTAGGATTGCACATGGTCAGTACAAACACTCTGAATTGAAAATAAACAGGGATAGGCAGCAACATGTTGCACCACAGACATTTAACAAAATTATTGACTCAGCCATGAACATGGGACAATTAAACCTGTATATAAAGTGCATAGCCAACCTAATGCCATCAAAACACAGTCCGATTTAAAATGCATTTTTCCCCATTTAGTGGGATACCTAGCATTGTTTATGCTTGCACGATAGTCAATCTCTGCCCGCATGATGTAGTGATGCAGAGAATCCGGATAGATCCATCTGTCAGGAGTGATCTTGATCACTTTCTCTCCTCTCTTGCTCTTTCTCTCCCTTTCTGTCTCAATCCCTATCCCCTATGTCCGTCTCTCACCCGTCTCTCTTCCCTCCCTGTACCCATCCCACTCTCCCCTCTCGCTTCCCCCCCTCCCCCTTTTCTCTCTCCTCCCCCTCCCTCCCTCTCCATCCCTCCCTCCCCCCCATCCCCCCTCCCTCTCTCTTCCCTTCCCTCTCTCTCCCCCACCACCTCTCTCCCACCTCCCCTCTCTCTGTCCCCTCCCTCACTCTCTCTCTCCCCCCTTCCCTCTCCTCCCAACCACCCCTCCCCCCACCCTCCCTTCCACCTCCCACCCTACCCTCCCCTTCACCTCCCACCCTACCCTTCACCCCCTTCCCCCTTCCCCATCCCCCTCCCCTCCCCCTCTCTCCTCCCCTCCCCTCCCCCTCTCTCCCCACCCCCTCTCTCCCCACCCCCTCTCTCCCCAACTCCCCTCCCCCTCTCTCCCCACCTCCCCTCCCCCTCTCTCCCCACCTCCCCTTCCCCTCTCTCCCCACCTCCCCTCCCCTCCCCTCCCCCATCTATCTCCCCTCTCTCTCTCCACCCTCTCTCTCCCTACCCCTGTCTCCCCCATCTCTCTCCCCCTCTACCGATCAGAGTGCAGAGGTCATCCCTTTCCCCTCTACCCATGAGTGCAGAGTTCACATTCACCCCTTCCCCCCATCCCCCCATACCCATCAGAGTGCAGAGTTCACCCTCGCCCTGCCCAATCTATCAGTGTAGACTTCACCCTTTCCTCCCACTATACCCATCAGAGTGTAGAGTTTACCCTTTCACCACCACCCACCCCATCAGAGTGCAGGTAGGTGGGAATACCGAAGGAAAACTGCCTTTGCGGGCTTCATCCTTACAAACAACTGTGTGGTTAACATCAAGTGCAGACACTTGGCCTCTTATAGAAACTAATCTGCATTACAGCCCTCCTTTCAACCTCTCCTTCCTCTTGCAAATAAACTGAAAAAAAAAGCTGCATTCAGATTTTTTAATTGTTTCAATCAAAAATCATGGTGCCAAAAATATTTCAACCCCTCCCAATTTCCTGTCCCCCATTTACATGTCTTGTACCAGTCTGACTAACTCACTGGCTGGAAATTAGATCCTGTTCTCTTTCAGTAGATGCAAAATGGAACTGAGAATAGGCGAGCTTTTAAGATATGATTCCATGAGTGCCAACGGCCCAACTGGTAATTTGCTGCAGTGGATATCTTTCACAAGCCCAAACCGATATTAACACATGTGCACTTTCCTGCACTGAATAATGATCAGGAATGTGAAACCTGACAGGCTTTTTACCCCTCCCTGGTCCAGGGCCACAGAATCCACCAGTAGCAGTTTTCTAACTGATGCTCCAGATGAGAATCAGCTAACTCATTACAGATAAGGAATGGAATCTGGGATGTGCCAGCCGACACAACTTAATGGCACATTAGGTGGTGCAAAGAGCGTAAATCTTCACTGCAGACAGATATCTGTAAAACTGATGTATGAACATTCTGTTGCTGCAACAGTTTTGCTGACAGCTGTTTGTTAACAAGGCAGCTGTCTGCAGAAAGGTGTAGACTATTTTAGGAACAAATATAGAAAGGAAGTTGCATTATTTTTAAATTGTTGTACAATCCATACCTAAGAGTAAACAGATTAAATTTAAGCCAGCAGTGTCTTCTTTAGTAACAGGGCATGAGACAGACTAATTGCAAATTGTTCTTTTTAGTGTGAACTGGGCAAAAATTTAAAATCTGAAGCTAGTAGACATTAAGCAGAAAAAAATCAATAATTCTTGGCTCTAAAAAGGAGAGAGTTGAAGGATCTCTGCTAACTGATCAATTGACTTATTCTGTAAGGAAATATACCTGGTTAGTAAATGGAGAGAATGCAATAGTTCAATCAGTGACAGTGATATTACAACCCATAATTTCCTTGCAAGTTTTTATGTAACTGTGGCATAAGGGTGGAGTTGCACCATTTTTACCCAAGATATTTGTGCCTAACAGAATTACACCAAAACATCACTCAAGAAAAAATATGCACTGCTCCCACGTTGCATCCACCCGAAACCGGACCTAGCTCATTAATGTTGTTCTGCCCACTGGAAAAGTCTAGGGAATGCAAATTTCCTGCATTTATGACAATTCTAAACAGCCCCGACAATCAAATATTTCTGCAGCACCTGTGGAAGAGCCTGTCACTCTAGAATTGGCCTTTATAGCCACTCCAGGTGCTGCTCCACACACCACTGACCACCTCCAGGCGCTTACCCATTGTCTCTCGAGATAAGGAGGCCAAAAGGAAAGAAAACAAGAGTAAATTTATACTCAAAATATTGGGTGCAGCTGGACCCAAAGTAACTGCTTCTGGTGTTTTGTAGCAATTTCCTCCTTACAGCCTTACTCTGTATTTTGGAAGAATACTTTTTTGCAGCATCAGAATCTGTTTAATGAACAAGAGAAATAAATCCACAGTTGCATTTTCTGAAACATGTTATGCTTAATGTTTACTAGCTTCAGATTTTAAATTTCAAAACATTAATAAGATAAAAAGGGATTGAAAGCAAGAAGATGTCTTATGGTCTGTGATTTCCTGGAGACCAATTGTTGATTTTTGTGATTGACGCTTTGGGCATGGGGGAAGTTGGGAAATGCAATGGGGAGAGAGAGAAGCCGTGAGTATCAGAGGGAAGGACGAAGGCTTCATCGAAGGACTAGGTGTGGGGGAGCACGCTTGCTTTTCCTGGCCCATAAGGAGTGCTGTAAAAGGCACTTAGGGTCGTGGGAGCTGCCACTTCCACAAGTTATCATTACTTTCACCCATCCCTGAGAAAATTATTTTCAACATTTAAGTTGGCCTCTCAATTGTACTGTGGGTTCAGCTCTCTGGCTGAGGACAATCAGAAGCCTCAAAACTCATCTCCATAAAAACTGCATGGATGAATACATTCTCAGTTTTTTTAAATTTTAAACCTCATCCTCAACCCTCTTTTGCTCATTGTGGAGGGGTGGAGCGGTTGATATCAAGCCCCAAGTTTTTCCATGTTTGCTGATGAAAAATTAGCAGATTTAAGTTTCCCATGTCGGACCTGAACTTTAAATTGGTGATTTTTAGAAATATTTTGGACTGGAATGGCCAAGCCCTTCTCTTTTGTTTCTTTGCTCCCCTCCTCCTTTCCCTGCCTCTGTACTTGCTTTACACCTGTTACATCTCTAAGTTTTCCCAATTCTGATATAAGGTCATAGACTTGAGATGTTAATTCTTTTTCTTCGTCCACAGGTGCTGCCAGACCTGCTTCAGAGCTCCAGTATTTTCTGTTTTTATCTCTAAAGAAGCAGCATTAGCACAATTGTGTCTGGAGATCTCAAAAGTAATTTTTGAGTTGCTATAGATCCATTTCTCATTGTACTAATAAGAAATTAGTGAACAACCATGCATAAACTTTGTATAACTAATAGAAAAAACAAATATCCTTAAGAAATATTTCCAAAAAATAGCAACAAAGCAAGTAGTGGCTGTCTGTTAAATAATATTTAATAATATGCAGACATATTTGTAGATTGTTGTCCTGAGATGCTCTCATGTCTTTAAAGCTGTTGTGGGGGAGATGTATGTATTTCCATAAAGGCAATACAATTCCAGAATATTTTAAAATAATTGACTAATTAAAGGAATATGCACTGTAATTATACTCGATATTGACCTGGATTTTGCAATCAGCAGTGAAGCAAGAGCACTTACCACTGACCTCAAAGAAAGCTGCCCACAAAGAACTAGTGATTTCTGTGGCTGGAATTTCCCCTTTGCCCACTGCAGTTTAAATCTGGCACAAAACCAAGGGGATGTCTTGGCATGCAACAGCAGTGATGTCAGCAAGAGTTAGGCAACCAATAAAATTGAAGTAAAAACAAGAAATGCGGGAAATACTCAGCAGGTCTGGCAGCAACTGTGCAGAGAGAAGCAGAGTTAACGTTTCAGGTCAGTGACCTTTCATCAGAACTGACAAATATTAGAAATGTAAAAGGTTTTAAGCAAGTAAAGCGGGGGTGGGGCAAGAGATAACAAAAGAAAAGGTGTTGATAGGACAAGGTCACAGGGAATAACTAACCAGCAGATCATGGAACAAAGGCAAATGGTATGTTAATGGTGTGCTGAAAGACAAAACGTTAGTACAGAGAGGGTGTTAATTGACTTTAAAATGAACATCCTAGCTCCAAGCACAAACATTAAAAAAACACAGTGGGTAGGCACAGAAGAAACAAACTAAAAAAACTAAAATAAAATAAACGGAAAAAATAAAAAATAAAAAAAAAGTAAAAATAAAAACGGGGCACGTCATGCTCTGAAATTATTGAACTCAATGTTCAGTCCGGCAGGCTGTAGCATGCCTAATCGGTAAATGAGGTGCTGTTCCTCATGCTTGCGTTGATGTTCACTGGAACACTGCAGCAATCCCAGGACAGAGATGTGAGTATGAGAGTGGGGTGGGGGGAGGGTAGGTGTTGAAATGGTCAGCAACCGGAAGCTCGGGGTCATGCTTACGGACTGAGCAGAGGTGTTCCGCAAAGCAGTCACCTAATCTGCGTTTGGTCTCACCCCAATGTAGAGGAGACCACATTGTGAGCAGCGAATACAGTATACTAAATTGAAAGAAGTACAAGTAAATCACTGCTTCACCTGAAAGGAGTGTTTTGGGCCTTGGATGGTGAGGAGAGAGGAGGTAAATGGGCAGGTATTACACCTCCTGCAATTGCAGGGGTAGGTGCAGTGGGAACGAGACGAGGTGGTGGGGGTAATGGAGGAGTGGACCAGGGTGTCGCAGAGGGAACGATCCCTTCGGAATGCTGACAGGAGAAGGGAGGGGAAGATGCGTTTGGTAGTGGCGTCATGCTTGATGTGACGGAAATGGCGGAGGATGATCCTTTGGATATGGAGGCCGGTGGGGTAGAAAGCGAGGACAACGGGAACCTGTCGTGGTTCTGGGATGGAGGGGAAGGAGTAAGGGTAGAGGTGCGGGAAATGGGCCGGACACAGTTGAGGGCCCTGTCAACCACAATGGGGGAGGAATCCTCGGTTGAGGAAAAAGGAGGTCATATCATAGAGTCATAGAGAGATACAGCACTGAAAATGGCCCTTCGGCCCACTGCGTCTGTGCTGACCAACAACCACCCATTTTATACTAATCCTACATTAATCCCATATTCCCTACCACATCCCCGCCATTCTTCTACCACCTACCTACACTAGGGGCAATTTACAATGGCCAATTTACCTATCAACCTGCAAGTCTTTGGCTGTGGGAGGAAACCGGAGAACCTGGCGGAAACCCAAGCGGTCACAGGGAGAACTTGCAAACTCCGTACAGGCAGTGCCCAGAACCAAACCCGGGTCACTGGAACTGTGAGGCTGTGGTGCTAACCACTGTGCCACCCTATCAGAAGCATTGTCGTGGAAGGTAGCATCATCAGAGCAGATGCGTCGGAGACAGAGAAACTGGGAGAATGGAATGGAATCCTTACAGGAGACGGGGTGTGAAGAAGTGTAGTCGAGGTAGCTGTGAGAGTTGGTGGGCCTATAATGAATATTAGTAGAAAGCCTATCTCCAGAGATGGAGACAGAGAAGTCGAGGAAGGGAAGGGAAGTGTCGGAGATGGACCATGTGAAGATGAGAGAAGGATGGAAATTAGAAGCAAAGTTGATAAAGTTTTCTAGTTCCAGCGGGAGCATGAAACGGCACCAATACAGTCATCAATGTACCGGAAAAAGAGTTGGGGGAGGGGGCCTGAGTAGGACTGGAACAAGGAATGTTCGACATATCCCACAAAAAGACAGGCATAACTAGGACCCATGCGGGTACCCATAGCAACACCTTTTACTTGAAGGAAGTGAATGGAGTTGAAGGAGAAGTTGTTCAATGTGAGAACAAGTTCAGGCAGGCAAATTGAAGTCCAAACACACAGCAAACTAGGAACTTAAAAGCACCTAAAATCCTTGACTTTGAAATTTTAAGATAGCAAAATAAATGTATGATAGTATTAAGATAGAAGCCAAAATAAACAGACTTTAAAAAAAAGTTGCTTTTAAAATATGTGGAATTGTTAATCTTTATGGAAAATTTTGACATTTCACTAATATAAAATTTACCTTTCCAGGGTCAGTAAGGATGTTTAGCAGTAATTATAGAAGTTAGCACACTGTTAAAAACCCAGTTACACTTCATTCAACAAGGTGCAACTTTTTCCAGGGTTTTTACAATGTTACAAGTAGAAGTTCTCATCAATTCATGATTGCAAGGGAGACAGCATTCTGTGGGAACCTCTACAATGTACCCTATGAAGGAGCATAGACTCACTGAGAGGAACTTCTGGATTTCCGTGTTGTTCTTATTAATAAGGGAATCAAAGGGTCTCGGGGTGGGGGGGGGGTGGTGGTGGGGGTAGGCAGGAAAGTGGAGTTGAGGCCACAATCAGATCAGCCATGCTCTTATTAATGGCGGAGCAGGCATGAAGGGGCCGAATGGCCTATTTCTGCTCCTAATTCGTATGTTCTTCGCATGCCCGAGCTCCTGAAGTAGCTGTCAGTTTCAGTGAAGTAATGATGGTGAACACTGACAGTTTGACTGTCATTACCACAGCAAAATCTGAGCCATAATATCAAAAGTAGTTGAAGATCTTCACCTTCAGCCTTTTAACACTTTGGATTCCAATGGTGGCCATGGTATACTTTTAATTGAAAGTGGATATGTTTGTTGAGCTTTTTGGAGGCCGACTTGGTTAGTTCTTTCACTTGTTTCACACTTCTAGATTAGTGGTCTGATGATTAGTCTTTTTATAACAGGAAATAAATTGTCAGGTTGCCGACAGCTGGATAGAAACTCCTGTTGCGAGGTCTAAATGCTTGGTGTGATTTCTTCAACCCTGAGCGGTCCAACATGTAGGTCTGTAATCAAAGTATCATTGAGTTTTCTTGTTATTGATTTTACAATTGATTTTTGTTTTTAGGCACAGCTGGGTAAAAGAGGGAGTCCCATCATCAAAGCACTTCCAGTTACGGAAACATTTTAATATCTGTGGCAGGAGAGGAAGGGGGGCTTATTTGTATTTTATTTTAAATATTTCCATTTTTAAACTCAATATTGATCATGTGATTGTGCCTAACAGTGCAGGTTTTTGTTGCTGATCAGGGAGAGGGCAAAGCAATAGGATTAGTTTTGCATTGCTCCAGTTGGCACCGACATTTGCAAAATGGCCACTTTCTGTGCTGTAAACATGAATGGTTCAAATGATCACTCCCCATTGGCAGAAGTGCACCTTCATGCATGTTGTGAGCAAAGAACCAAAGCTGGTTGTTATCTTTCTGACTTAAGTGGCCTGCTGGCCCTCACTTTATAGGCACTGGAGAGTTCCTGCTCAGTGTGGTCCATAACCCAATCGGAGTCAACATCTTCAGGAGAAGTGGGTGAGTTTAGCAAAGAAATAGAAAAAAAACCCAGCAGATTTAAACAAAGCAGCATTTAAGAAGAGAAAGCATCATCATCCAGCTCCAATGAATGTATTAATTTTAATCTAGCTTTTCTTTGACATAAAGTTTGACAAATGTAAATTAAAACTGAAGATGATATATTTTGAAATCTGTGACAAGGGTTCTGTGACAATTGGAGCTGACTATGTGAGCCTCTTATTATGTGCCACTAGAGTAAAGGCAAATCCAATTGTGCTTGACTATCATCTTGGTGGTAATTTGTTAAACTAGCACATTTTACAGTAGAGTGCAGAGTGGTGTTGATGCTGCATATAAATGAAGTGCTAATTAGGATGTCCTGCCTTACTTCCACCTCTCCCCCCATGCACCCCTTCATCACATGCCATCCACTGTCAAATCCACCATTTATATCTTTTTCAGTAAATTTAAACAGATACCCTGCTACACTAACTGAAATAGTTCTACTTGCAAGTGATTCTAATTAATGAGAAATGCAAAATAAATTACTTAGCATAGAAACTTCAAACTGATCTCTGACTACACTAATTGCAGGGAAAAATCTATGCTAGGCTCAGAAAAATTGGATTTGTGAGAATTATCCAGTAACTGTTTAGTTGCTAAAACAGCTGAATGTCAAACTGATTTCCTGATTTGTTATTTTACTTATTTAGTCATCAACAGCCAACGCCTATGTTGGGACTACTGGTCCATTGAACCTTCTGGTGTTCATTGTTAAAATGCTCTGGTGCTTAAAATGTGACAGGACATAGAAACATAGAAAATAGGAGCAGGAATGGGCCATTCAGCCCTTCGAGCCTGCTCCGCCATTCATTATGATCATGGCTGATCATCCGACTCAGTAACCTGTTCCCACTTTCACCCCATACCCTTTTATCCCTTTAGACCCAAGAGCTCTATCTAACTCCTTCTGGAAAACATACAATGTCTTGGCCTCAACTGCTTTCTGTGGTAGCGAATACCACAGGTTCACCACTCTCTGGGTGAAGACATTTCTCCTCATATCAGTCCTGAAAGGTTTACCCCATATCCTTAGACTATGACCCCTGTTTCTGAACTCCCCCATCGGGAACATCCTTCCTGCATCGACCCTGTCAAGTCCTGTTACAATTTTATAGGATTCTATCAGTTCTCCCTCACTCTTCTGAACTCCAGCGAATATATTCCTAACGACTCAATCTCTCCTCATACGTCAGTCCCACCATCCCAGGAATCAATCTGGTAAACCTTCGCTGCACTCCTTCTATAGCAAGAACATCCTTCCTCAGATAAGGAGACCAAACCTGCACACAATATTCCAGGTGTGACCTTGTATAATTGCAGCAAGACATCCCTGCTCCTGTACTCAAATCCTCTCGCTGTGAAGGCCAACATACCATTTGGCTTTTTTACCGCCTGTTGGACCTGCTTACCTTCAGCAACTGGTGTATGAGAACGCCCAGGTCTTGCTGCATATTGCCTTCTCTCAGTTTATAGCCATTCAGATAATAATCTGCCTTCCTGTTTTTGCTACCAAAGTGGATAATCTCACATTTATCCACATTATACTGCATCTGCCATGCATTTGCCCACTGACTGAACTTGTCCAAATCACCCTGAAGCCTCTCTGCTTCTTCCTCACAACTCATCCTCCCACCCAGTTTTGTGTCATCTGCAAATTTGGAGATATTACATTTAGTTCCCTCATCTAAATCATTAATATATATTGTGAATAGCTGGGGTCCTAGCACCGATCCCTGCAGTACCCCACTAGTCACTGCCTGCCATTCAGAAAAAGACCCATTTATCCTTACTCTTTGTTTCCTGTCTGCCAACCAATCTTCTGTCCATCGCAAAACACTACCCCCAATCCCATGCGCTTTATTTTTACACGCTAATCTCTTATGTGGGACTTTGTCGAAAGCCTTCTGAAATTCCAAATAAACCACAACCACTGGCTCCCCCTCATCAACTCTACTAGTTATATCCTCGAAGAATTCTAGTAGATTTGTCAAGCATGATTTCCCTTTCGTAAATCCATGCTGACTCTGCCCGATTCTACCACTGTTCTCCAAGAGCTCTGCCATAAAATCTTTGATAATGGACTCTAGAATTTTCCCCACAACCAACGTCAGGCTGACTGGTTTATAATTCCGTGCTTTCTCTCTACCTCCCTTTTTAAATAGTGGGGTTACATTAGCTACCCTCCAATCAGTAGGAACTGTTCCAGAGTCTATAGAATCTTGGAAGATGACCATCCACTATTTCTAGGACCACTTCCTTAAGTACTCTGGGCTGCATACCATCGGACCCTGGGGATTTATCAGCCTTCAATCCCATCAATTTCCTCAACATCATTTCTCTACTAATACTGATTTCCTTCAGTTCCTCTCTCTCACTAAGCCCTGTGTTCCCCAACATTTCTGCTACGATATTTGTGTCCTCCTTTGTGAAGACAGAACCAAAGTATGCATTTAGTTGGTCAGACATTTCTTTGTTCCCCATAATAAATTCCCCTGTTTCTGACTGTAAGGGACATCCATTTGTCTTCACCAATCTTTTTCTCTTCACATACCTATAGAAACTTTTACAGTCAGTTTTTATGTTCCCCGCATGCTTGCTCTCGTACTCTATTTTCCCCTTCTTAATCAATCCCTTGGTCCTCCTTTGCTGAATTCTAAACAGCTCCCAATCCTCAGGTCTGTTGTTTTTTCTGGCAAATTTATATGCCTCTTCCTTGAATCTAATGCTATCTCTAATTTCACTTGTAAGCCATGGTTTGGCTACCTTTCCCGTTTTACTTTTGCGCCAGACAGGGATAAACAATTGTTGCAGTTCTTCCAGGGACTCTTTAAATGTTTGCCATTGCCTATCCACTGTTATCCCTTTAAGTAACGTTTCCCAATCTGTCATGGCCAACTCGTGCCTCATACCTTCGTAGTTTCCTTTAGTAAGATTAAGGACCCTAGTCTCAGAATCAACTACATCACTCTCCATCTTGATGAAGAATTCTATCATATTATGGTTGCTCATCCCCAAGGGGTCTCGCACCACTAGATTGTCAATTATTCCTCTCTCATTACACAATACCCAGTCTAGGATGGCCTGTTCTCTAGTTGATTCCTCAACGTCCAGAAAACCCGTATACATTCCCAAGAATTCCTCCTCTATGGTATTATGATGAATTTGATTTGCCCAATCTATATGCAGATTAAATTCACCCATAATTACAGATGTTCCTTTAGTTTAGTTTAGTTTAGTTTAGAGATACAGCACTGAAACAGGCCCTTCGGCCCACCGAGTCTGTGCCGACCATCAACCACCCATTTATACTAATCCTACACTAATTCCATATTCCTACCAAACATCCCCACCTGTCCCTATATTTCCCTACCACCTACCTATACTAGGGGCAATTTATAATGGCCAATTTACCTATCAACCTGCAAGTCTTTGGCATGTGGGAGGAAACCGGAGCACCCGGAGGAAACCCACGCAGACACAGGGAGAACTTGCAAACTCCACACAGGCAGTACCCAGTATTGAACCCGGGTCGCTGGAGCTGTGAGGCTGCTGTGCTAACCACTGCGCCACTGTGCCGCCCCGGGTTATCGCATGTGTCACTAATTTCCTGTTTAATACCATTCCCAGCATCACCACTACAGTTTGGGGGTCTATATACAACCCCCACTAATGTTTTTTGCCCCTTACTGTTTCTCAGCTCTAACCATACTGATTCCACATCGTCAGAGCTAATATCTTTCCTCCTATTGTGTTAATTTCCTCTTTAACCAGCAATGCAACTCCACTGCCTTTTGCTTTTTGTCTGTCCTTCCTAAATACTGAATACCCCTGGATGTTCATTTCCCATCCCTGGTCACCTTGCAGCCATGTCTGCGTAATCCCTACTATATCAAACCCGTTTACATCTATTTGCGCGATTGATTCATCCACTTTATTGCGAATGCTCCGTGCGTTAAGACAGAAAGCCTTAAGGCTTGTCTTTTTTAACATTACTTGTCCCCTTCCCACTACTTTTCACTGTGGCCCTGTTTGATTCTGGCCCTTGGTTTCTTTGCCTATCACTTTTCTTATTCCCCTTACTGTCTTTTGTTCTTGTCTTTGATCCCCCCCTCCTCTGACTCCATGCAAAGGTTTCCATCCCCCTGCCATTTTAGTTTAAACCCTCCCCAACCACTCTAGCAAATACTCCCCCTCGGACATAGATCCTGTCCGGCCCAGGTGTAACCCGTCCAGTTTGTACTGGTCCTACCTCCTCCAGAACACATCCCAATGTCCCAGGAATCTGAAACCTTCCCCCTCACACCATCTCTTCAGCCATGTAATCATCCGATATATCCTGCTATTTGTACTCTGACTAGCACGTGGCACTGGTAGTAACTCTGAGATTACTACCTTTGAGGTCCCACTTTTCAACTTACTTCCTAACTCTCTGTATTCTGCTTTTAGGGCCTCATCCTTTATTTTACCTATGTCGTTTGTACCAGTGTATACCACAACCACTGGCTGTTCACCCTCCCCCTTCAGAATGTCCTGCAACTGCTCTGAGACATCCTTGACCCGAGCACCAGGGAGGCAACATACCATCCTGGAATCTCTTTTGCGGCCACAGAAATGCCTATCTATTCCCCTTACAATTGAATCCCCTATAACTATTGCATTCCCACACTTCTAACTTCTCCCCTGTGCAGCTGAGCCAACCGTGGTGCAACAAGTTGGGCTGTTGCTGCTTTCCTCTGAGAGGCCATTCCCCCCAACAGTATCCAAAGCAGTATATCTGTTTTGCAAGGAGCCACAGGAGATTCCTGAAATGCCTGCCTAGTCCTCTTGCTCTGCCTGGTGGTCACCCATTCCCTTTCTGCCTGTGGAATCTGAGCCTGCGGTGTGACCACCTCTCTATATGTGCTATCCACGATACTCTGCACCTTGTGGATGCTCCACAGTGTCCCCAGCTGCCGCTCCAGCTCCGAAACCTGGGCTTCCAGGAGCTGCAGTTGGAGACACTTCCTGCACACACGCCGGTCCCGGGCACCGGATATGTTCCTGGCTTCCGACTTGTCGCATGAGGAGCACACCATAGCGTTGAGCACTCCTGCCATGACTTAATCCTTTAAATTAACCTTTTGGAAGATCTTGTCAAATAATATCAGTTACTCTAGGGCCCTTCTTCCCTGATCCTCGTTACTGCAGAACTCCCTAAAAAAAACTACTTACTATATATGAAATAAACTTTAATCCTTTCTTACCTGAGATATTTATACAGCTATTTAGAGCTAGTCCCTAACAGCAGTGACTCACCAACCAATCACCCTGCAGCTTTCCTGTGACGTCACTGTTGCCTTTTTTTTTCAAAACTCTGGCACGTTTGAAGAGGTCTGACTGCTCTCCGCTCCTGAATGTAAGTGAGGGCTTACATGTGAGTTCTGGTCAATGAGTCCCTACACTCCACTTTCAACTCTGAGTGGTGAAGTGAACTAAAACAAAATATTTTGCAAACCTTTGGATAAAAAGGGAAAAAAAAAGTATCCAATGTTGCCCTCATCCTGATGGCCAACTTAGTGTGCAGGTGCATAAAGGAGTGCGTAGACCTCAGTATTCCTAGCGACTGGGGTTCTGGCAGCGGGCTGGAAGGCGGGTGGAGACCCGCCTCAGTCCTCCATCGGACCCCTGTTGAAGTTTCACAGTGGGTGGCCAATTAACTGCCCTCTGTCGAGGACACTGTTCTTATAAGGGACGAACTCCAGCATCCAGAGCTGCTGGCCAGTCAGAGGGCCAGCAGCTCTGCAGTACCAGCAGTGCCATCCAGAGCAGTGGCCACTGCCAGTGTTGCAGACAGCCTGCATTGCTGAGGATGGAGGAAACCCCAGGACGCAGGTAGGTGGGGTCGGGGTTGCCAGGACCAGTCAGGCAGGCCCAGGTCGGAGGGGCCCTGCTGGGGCCGCAGCCATCACTGCTGAGGGGGCCCCTCCAGGATCCATGGATTGCTCCCAAAGGAGGGACCCCCCCCCCCTCTTGAGCCCACGAAGCCTCACCTAGCAGCATCTCCATGCGGCAGGCTTCTCCATTTTCAATAAAATTGGAGCAGAGGTGGGAGGCTGCCCTGAAGTGGCAGGGAAAAATTAGAGTACAAGATAAAGCTAGCTAGAAATATAAAAACAGATAGTAAGAGTTTCTATAGATATTCAAAAAAGAAAAGTGTTAACAAAGTGAGTGTTGGTCCTATAGAAAGTCAGCCTGGGGAATTAATAATGAAAAATAAAGAGATGGCAGATGAATTGAACAGGTATGTTGCATCGGTCAGAACCATAGAGGATACAAGTAACATCCCAGAAATAGATGTAAATCAGGAAATGGAAGGGAGGGAGGAACTCAAGAAAATTACAATCACTAAGGAAGTGGTACTGAGCAAATTGTGGGAGCTGCGGGCTGACAAGTCCCCAGGTCCTGATGGACTTCATCCTAGGTTCTTAAAAGAAGTGGCTAGTGAGATACTTGATGCGTTGGTTTAAATTTTCCAAAATTCCCTAGATTTGGGGAAGATTCCATTAGATTGGAAAATAGTGAATGTAACTCATTTATTCAAAAAGGGAGGACTTCAGAAAGCAGGAAACTACAGGCCAGTTAGCTCAACATCTCACATAGGGAAAATGTTAGAAGCTATTATTAAAGACATTATAACAGGGCACTTAGAAAACTTCAAGGCAATCAGGCAGAGTTAACATGGTTTTGTCAAAGGGAAATCATGTTTAACCAATTTATTGGAGTTCTTTGAAGAAGGGCTGTGGATAAAGGGGAACCAGTGGATGCACTGTACTTAGATTTCCAGAAGGCATTTGAAAAGGTGCCACATCAAAGGTTATTGCTGAAAATAAAAGATTATGGTGTAGGGGGTAACATATTGGCATGGAAAGAAGATTGGCTAGCTAACAGGAAACAGAGATAGGCATAAAAGGGTCATTTTCTGGTTGGAAAGATGTCATGAGTGGTGTGCCACAGGGATCAATGCTGGGGCCTCAACCTTTTACAATTTACTTGAATGAAGGGACCAAAAGTATGGTTGCTAAATTTGCTGATGACACAAAGATCGGTGGGAAAGTAAGTTGTGAAGAGGACATAAGGAGGCTACAAAGGGATAGAGATAGGTTAAGTGAATGGGCAAAGATCTGGCAAATGGAGTATAATGTGGGAAAATGTGAAATTGTCCGTTTTGGCAGGAGGACTGAAAAAGAAACATGTTTTCTAAATGGTGAGAGATTGCAGAGCTCTGAGATGCAGAGGGATCTGGGTGTCTGAGTGCATGAATTGCAAAAGGTTAGTCTGCAGGTACAGTAAGTAATTAGGAAAGCCAATAGGATGTTATCGTTTATTACGAGGGAAATTGAATACAAAAGTAGGCAGGTTATGCTAGTTTTACAGGGGATTGGTGAGATCACATTTGGAGTACTGTGTACAGTTTTGGTCTCCTTATTTAAGAAAGGATGTAAATGCTTTGGAAGCAGTTCAGAGAAGGTTTACTAGACTAATACCTGAAATGGGCGGGTTGTCTTATGAGGAAAAGTTGGACAGGCTAGGCTTGTATCTGCTGGAGTTATAAGAGTAAGAGGAAACTTGATTGAAACATATAAGATCCTCAGGAGTCTTGCCAGGGTGGATGTGGAAAGGCTGTTTCTTCTTGTGAGAGAATCTAGAATTAGGGATGTTTAAAAATAACAGGTCACCATTTAAGACAGAGATGAGGAGAAATTATTTCTCTCAGAGAGTTGTGAGTCTTTGCAACTCTTTTCCTCAAAAGGCAGTGGAAGCAAAGTCTTTGAATATTTTTAAGGCAGAGGTCGATGGATTCTTGATAAGCAAGGTGGTGAAAGCAAATCGCTGGTAGGGAGGAATGTGGAGTTGAGGTTACAATCAAATCATCCATGATCTTATTGAATGGCGGAGCAGGCACGAGGGGCCGAGTGGCCTACTCCTGCTCCTAATTCATATGTTCGTATAATCATAATCTCAAATTTGAACTTTATGTAATGTATTTTTACAAATTTTATAACCCCAAAGTACATTTTTGGATTAAAAAGGTTGCCTCCCAACAGACAATCGTGACGCATTTTGTGGGATAACTGAGGTAATTTTCACAACTTGTGAGCTTTCTGTAGAATAGCCCTTTAACGAAAAGCTCTGCATGCTAAGTGCATCGCTATGCACATCAATTCAGATACATCTTCTCTTTTGTTGTTTGAATGGATCTCTGTACTCTCATCTAAATATCATCCTTACATATGAAGAAAGAAAGAACTTGCATTTATATAAGTATCTTATCACATTTTCAGGCTGTTCCTCTGAAGTGTAGTCACTGTTGTTAAGTAGGAAAGCATGTAAATAAACATAGCACTTAACTTACACACAGCAACGTGCTACAAACAGTATTGAGATAAATGATCAATTGGTATTGGATGAGGGATAAATGTTAGTCATGGCACCAGGAGCAATTTCCTGCTCTTCTCTGAATAGCGACATGGGCTTGAAATTGCCTTGCCTAGTGCCACTGCTAGGTGCCGCTTTTGTGGTGTGAGCTGCACCACCGACTGCTTGCAGTGCAGCCCGTGCAGCACTACAGGAGAAGAAGGATGCACACAGGTTCATCCTCTGTACTCAATGCGAGGCTTTGATTCAGTGCCATCCTGACGTCAAACAAACTAACCAACTGATGTGAAGCCAGGATTCCAAATTTGGGTAACGCTAGTCCTGGCAATGAATTTGTGCATCACTCCTGAAAAAAACAAACGCAGATATGCAAGATAGGTCATGTACTCGGCCTATTTAAAGGGACCCTCAACAAGTTGCAGCTGAATTGTTTTTGACTTACTTTTGCTCGGACAGAGTTGCTGGAAGCACTGTGGTGAATTCCTGAAGCTGTTTTGTGGAGGTTTCAATAAAAAATTCAGTGAGGAGAGAGGAGGACAGGACCCAGGTATGGTGGCAGTTGTTGTAGTACCTCTTGGTCAGCAAGATGACCAGGAAGTGGAATGGAGGAGACAAAGAGGTGAAGCTTTGCAAGAGGTGAGGAGAAGGAGGGCTCTCTATCAAAGGCCCTACTCATCAGGGATATTCCAAGATCAGTACTTCTGCATTCGAATGAGGCAGGAACAGTGCCTGAAGAGGCTCAGATTTACCACCGAGGTGGTCACTGAGCTGTGCCATATCCTTCAGCCTGACGTGGAGCCTCACTGCTGGGCATGGATGCCCCTTTTACTCCTCTTCTAGGAAGGAGCAGGAGACATCACAAGTATCTCACAGTATGGAGTTCTTCACAGCATCCGGAGGTCATGGGAGCCATATACACCAAGTAAGGGTGTCTGCGTGGGTTTCCTCCGGGTGCTCCAGTTTCCTCCCACAGCCAAAAGACTTGCAGGTTGATAGGTAAATTGGCCATTATAAATTGCCCCTGGTGTAGGTAGATGGTAGGGGAATATAGGGACAGGTGAGGATGTGGTAGGAATATGGGATTAGTGTAGGATTAGTATAAATGGGTGGTTAATGGTCAGCACAGACTCAGTGGGCCGAAGGGCCTGTTTCAGTGCTGTATCTCTAAATCAAATCTAAATCAAATCAAGGGAACTTCATCATATTCTTCCTCAGGAGGCAAGAGCAGGATGAAAGGGCATGTGGCTTCGCCAGAATAGTAAGTTCCCTGATGTTGCAGAGTGCCATTGACTGCACCCACCTGGCTCTGTGGGCCCCCATGTCAATGTGGAGAGGTACAGAAACTGTAAGGGCTACCACTCCATAAATATGCAGCTGGTGTGCAATCACACTAAGAAGTTCATCTTAGTGAATGGCCACTATCCTGGCAGCAGCCATGTTGCCTTCATCCTGTGATAGTCTGTTCTACCCACTTCCTCAGGCCTCCAAGAAGAACCAGAGGCTGGCTGCACAAGGACAATGGCTACCTCCTCTGCATGTGACTGATGGCTTCCTTGTGCCATCCCACCACGTGAGCAGAGCGGGCATATAATGAAAGCCAGGAAGCCATGCGTAACATTGTGGAGCAGGCGATCGACCTCTGAAGCAATGCTTCTGCTACCGACACCACTGGGAGAATCTTAACAGTACATGCCAGAGAGAGTCTCCCAGGTTGTGATGGCATGCTGCACCTTCCACACCTTGGCCATTATGAGGGCAAAGCCATTGCCTCCTGTGATCTGGAGGCCACATTGGGTGGAGGAGGAGGAAGAGAAGGAGGCAGGGAGGAGGCAGCATGGACCTCATATAACTAGACACAGTGAGAGAGAGCAGATTGTGAGGCTCACTTCAGCTGCAACAAACTTCCCCAGCCCCAAAAGGACTCACCATTCTCAAACTCCAGCACTGCCATAGCCATTTTGGAGACTTCCCACCACACAGTTCCTTTGGCCACATCAATCAATAAAAGGCACCAAGAACAACCTTCACAAAACAGCTTTTTCCAACATCAGATCCAATTATACAAACAACAATAAACTGTTCAGCCTTGTGCATTCCCTTAATGCCTGTCTTGCTGGTGTCTTTGCCTGTCTGAGAGCTCCTATGCAGTGCTATCCAGTGGTTACAGCATGGCTAGTTGAAAAGCTGTTGACTTTCAGTGGGGAAGACTGCAGTTGGCCTAACAGGACCCCCTAGGGTAGTTCTGGGCCTTGAGAGCTCACCTTTGGACTGCACCACATTGGCATGGGCAGCAGTAATCTTCATTGGCTGGCTGAGAGGCAAAACAAGGGCACTGATGGAGTGGCAGCAGATTATTTATGTTGTGATCTTGAGAGAGGGCAGCAGGTTCGTCCTCCATCGTGCCTCTGTCAGTGCCATGGGGCAGCACATCAGCAACTCTACTAATCTGTTGGAGGACAGATTGCTGGACTGTTGTGATAACCTGCAAGCCCCTTTGAACACTGAGATCCACAGCCATGATGGCAGCCTTCTGCCCCTGCATGGCGGCAAGCATGGATCTCATGGCTCCAGTCTGAGCTTCCACCGAAGACACTGAGAAGTTGCAAGAGTGGAAGCTGAGACAATGGACACCAGATGCTCCATCATGGGTCAGTCTGCCAGTGCTGTCATGGAGTTGGCCACCACTTGCATGATGGAAAGTGTGGGCTCCAACTCTGCATGATGCCTTCTGCCACATTGGAGCTATACTCCTCCATGCTCCTTGGCAGTGAAACTAAGCTCTCTGGCAGGCCTGCCAGTGCCCCAAGCATCTCTGTTTGCATCGCTATCAGCACTCTCCTGTATGCCGCACCATTGAATTCCTGAGTCCCCTGCAGCAGAACTCATCTGCAACCTTTCCCTCTGGGGAGCTGGCACATTGAGTTACCCCTTCCCCCTGGCGTGGCTGCAGTCCATTTGTGCCCGGTTACCGATCATATGCTAATCCCAATTCTATACGAGCCTCTAAGGTTTGAGCCATGACAGTATCTGAGCTGATGGCTGGGATTGTAAGATGAAGTGACAGTGTCTCCTCATCACTATCATGGGGTTGCTCTTCCTCTGCCTCCTGTGTGTGCTCAGGCTGTCCAGGCACCAGTTCTGAAAGCAGAAAAGCAGAACGGGAAGGTCAGGGTGAGGGAAGGGAGCTGGGAGGAAAGCAGGAAGTCCATGGTCACAACATCTTCAGCTTTCACTTGATGCCATATCTCAGGATGAGGGTGAGGAGGGAGTTGAAAAGGATGTCATGCAGGCCTCCACCTGCCAAGAATGAGGTATATTAATTCTGCCACATGGGCATTGAATTTCAAATTGTTGCTGGCAAGAAGAGAAGACCTGGTACAAGGGGTTGCCAGGCCCCTGGCTGGAAGGACATTTTTGCATATTAACAGACAGTTCCCTAACACACACAATACACAGAGCCAAGACATGGTCAGGCCAGTTGGTCACATGACTAACCTGCTTGGCAACCTGGGGTTTGCTGAATTGCAGTTATGCAGAAAGCAGAATGCTCCTTGACTGAAGCACACCTCCTCTCCTGTCTGTCTGCTCCCATCTCTTTCTCATGGAACTCCAAAACCCACTGAAGACACATGAACCCCAAGAGAGAAAAGTCTCCGACCGTGAACAAGGTTTATAAAGAATACTGGGCCCCAACAAAAAGCAAAATACACCTACAATCAAGGACTCTACAGTGAGCTCAAAGAACCGTAACAACAACTCTTCAGATATTGCCTCAAAACTTTCCACTTTATTTTTCTTCTGCTCTTTTCTGTCTCTATTTGCAGGTGTGTATCGCGAATGCATGCTAGCGTGGGCATGTCGTGTATCCGTAGCTGTTAACCGAATTAGAGTTTAAATTTAATAAATTTCAATCTTTCTTCTTTAAACCTAAGAAAACCTCTGTGTGTGTACTGGTTTCTTTGTCTGAAATTGGAAGGCGGTGAACAAGGATTTACCAAGGGGGAGCTAAAAACACGGTGTGTTTAAAATTAAACCCTGTTACAGTCAGACCAGGTGAAGGCTGAAAGGGAACTCTAGACCCCTTTCTCACCTGGTCGTAACAGAAATTTGGGTGCTAGCGTCCGGAATTGACCCACAGACAAATGAGAGAAATTGGAAGTGGGAAGCCACATTGTTCCCAATCAAAAAAAGAGGGAGATTAATACAGGTTTTCTTGTGATTGTGTGTGATTGAATACTAACATGTCTGCAACTGAAGCTAGTAGCTCTCCAAGCCAGGGTGAAGTAATTTGGGATAAGTTAAAAGCACTGTCTATGGAGGAGTGAGGAAAATGGCTGAGCAGAGTGGGATCACTGTACGTGGCAAGGTTAGGAGCTGCTAAGGCTAGTGGCCAACCATTTTCCCTTGAATCTGAAGAAACAGAAACAGGGTTAGAAGCAGACCCAGAAAGGGTACTGCTAGCAAAGATACAATTGGAACAAAGGAAACTTGAATTAGAAGACAGGAAAAAAGAAAGAGAGAAGAGAGGGAGAAAGAGAGGGCCTTCCAGAAGGAATGTGAAGAAAAAGAGAGAGAGGAGAGAGAGAAAGAAAGACAGGAGAAGGAACAAGAGAGAAAGAATATTCCAAAAAGAATGTGAAGAAGAGACCTGAAGCAGCTTGAGTTAACTAGGGGGCGACAGAGTAACCCCAGTAACAGCATGGCCAATATGGAGGAGCATAATTCAGGGCGGGGTACAAAATTGTTAAAACTAGCAGATCTAGTTCCAAAATTCAATGTGGAAGATGTGGAAGTGTTTTTTGTGTCCTTTGAGAAACTGGCAAGGCAGCTAAAATGGCCAGCTAGACCTGGCCTCTTTTACTGTAAAGCAAGCTAACTGGAAAAGCCCATGAGGTCTATTCCCTGTTGCCAGATGAGAGTTCATCAAATTATGAACTGACCAAAATGCTATCCTTGGGGCACATGAATTAGTACTTGAAGCTTATTGCCAAAAGTTTAGAACCCTCAAGAAGCAAGCTAATCAAACTTATCTGGAGTTTGAAGGAAGTAAGCAGCTGGCTTTTGACCAGTGGCTGAGGGCTCTTAAAGTACAGCTCAGCTATAAGAATCTCAGGGAAGTAATTCTGTTAGAGGAGTTTACAAACTCTCTCTCACTCTCCATAAAGACCCATGTAGAGGAGCAGTGGGTTCAGAGAGACGGCAAGTGGCTGTTCTGGCCGATGAGTTTGCTTTAGTTTATAAGTCGGTTTCCCAGGGGAGAACCTTTCCTAGTTACCCCATAAATACGAAAGGGATAAAGGATAGGAAGGTGATAGAAGACCAGGCAGTCCTGGAAGAGAAAGGAAAGCAGGAGACACAGGGGGCCCTCCTCCAGCCAAAAAGGAAGGTGCTGTGAGCAAGAATGAGACACGGAGACCTGTGTGCTTCCATTGTAATAAAGCAGGCCATTTAATAGCTGACTGCTGGAAACTAAAGGGAAAACCGGCAGGGTTGATCAGGGCACACCCGCTCAGTGAAGAAGAGACCCTGATGGAAAGCACAACAGAACAAGCTGTGGCCTTAACTGCAGTAAGAGTGAGACCCAGGAAGCTCATGACTGCAAGTGCAGGAAAGTTTAATAGGATTTCTGAAGGTTATAAGGGTTTTGTGTCTGAAGGGAAAGTAACCCTATTCCCCTCGAATGGGGCAAGCAAGCCCATAGTGATTCTCAGGGACACAGGGGCCACTAGATCCCTTTTACTGGGAAAAGGCCTGACCTTTCTCCCAGAGAGTGCAGTGAACACCAAAATGGTGGTGAATGGAATTGGAGGGCAGTGTCTGTCTGTACCTGTACACCGGGTGTACCTGGAGTGTGACCTCATTTCAGGACCGCTGACCGTAGGGATTGTCCCTAGTTTGCCTGTGGACTGGGTTGACCTGCTCCTAGGTAATGATCTGGTGGGGGTAAAGGTGGTAGCCCCCTCAGTAGTGAAAGAAAGACTGCAGGAGGTCAGAGAGACGGCAGTGGCGGGAGACAGACTCCTGTAGTTTCCATGAATGTGTAGTGGATCAGGCCATGATCAAACCAGCTCTCCTAGAATAGACTGCATTGGCACAGAAGGCTGACGACCATGAGGTCTGCCTGTCCAAGACTTTCTTTGGAAAGTTAGGAGACCCAGGGAATGAATTAAATGGATTTTCCCTAGGTGAGTCTCAGCGAGCCAACCTAGTATTGCAAGAGTTAGCATAGGCTGCCCAGTCTGAAAGTGAAGCAGAGGGAGTCCCTGATTGCTATTATTTAACGAATAAGGTACTGATCAGGAAATGGAATTTTCCTCACAGACCTGAGAGCAAGGTGTGGACAGTAGCTCACCAGTTAGTGGTGCCGCAGAGGTACCGGGGAGAAATATTAAGAAGGGCCCAAGAGACTACAGTGGCTGTACATGCCGGTATATGAAAGACCAAAATCTGCACAAGTTTTACGGGCCACAAAGATGTGGTGGAGTACTGCAGAAGGTGCCACATGTATCAGGTTGAGGGAAAACCCCAACCTACAGTGAAACCTGCACCCCTAAGTCCTGTACCGGTATTCGGAGGGCCCTTCAGCCGAGGGCTGATGAACTGTAAGGGACCCCTGCCGAGACCAAAGGGAGACAGGCAGGCACACAGCTGGCAAGAGGTTAGACAGGGAAGGGGGAAAAGTGACCAAGAGGGTAGGTTAAAGGAAGTCCGGGAGGAGTCCCGGATGAAAACCCCAACTGTCTAGTCAGGCAACCCCGAAAAATATGAAAAGTTAGACCCCACATCCGCTTCCGTAAATGCAAACTCTAGAGGTACCCCACCAGAGTTGCTTAGAGCATTTACAGGAACCTGCAGAGACAAAGAAAGACCTCTAGGGGGCAGGTGATGCCTCACCTAGTCGAAGTGCCACAGAGGAGTGCAGTAGAGTCTGCACACATACCTGCAGGCAGGAATGTCCCAGAAAACAAAAGGGAGAATAACAAAGAATCCTTCCCCACAGTCAGAGGAAAAGGGAACCACCCATCCCCTGGGGTCAAAAGTCTTTACATGACTCAGCAAAGCACTGAAAGAGAGTTAAGGATAGACCCGCCTACTACTGACTCTCTTGGAAAAAATTCCAATTTAGGGCTAATTAAATCTAAAGTCCCCCCCACCCCAACTTGGCAGATCTCAACAGGAACAAAGACCCTAGGCAGTCGTGGCAATGGGAAAGCTGAAGAAAAATTTCCCCAAAGAATCAGATGTTAATTGGGATGCCAAAAAGGGTGCAATTAAAAGAGCACTGGCACCAAGAGAAAATAGGCAATTTTAATAAGCTTTAGGATTTATGAATGAATGGAAGTGAATGAGAGAAATACCTGTTTTTTCCTGTATATTATATTTTTGTCTCGATCCTTTTAATGAAATGCGCCTTTTCTCAAATAGCATTTAATTCCCTTGGGTATGGAGGTGTCATGCAGGCCCCCACCTGCCAAGAATGAGGTATGTTAATTCCACCACATGGACATTAAATTTCAAATTGTTGCTGGGAAGAAGAGAAGGCCTGTTACAAGGGGTTGCCAGGCTGCTGGCTGAAAAGACATTTTTGCGTATTAACAGACAGTTCCCTAACACACACAATACACAGAGCTAAGACATGGTCAGACCAGTTAGTCACATGACTAACCTGCTTGGCAACCTGGGATTTTCTGAACTGAGAGTCTGCAAAAATCAGAATACTCTTGGACTGAAGCAGACCTCCTGTCCTGTCTGTCTGCTCCCATCTTTCTCACGGAACTCCAAAACCCACTGAAGACACATGAACCCCAAGAGAGAAAAGTCTCCGACAGTGAACAGGGTTTAAGAAGAATACTGCGCCCCAACTAAAAGCAAGATATACCTACAATCAAGGACTCTACAGTGAGCTCTAAGAACCATCACAACAACTCTTCAGATATTGCCTCAAACTTTTCCACTTTATTTTTCTTCTGCTCTTTTCTGTCTCTTAATTGCATGTGTGTATCGCGTATGCACGCTAGTGTGGGCACGTCCTGTATCCGTCGGCGTTAACCGAATTAGAGTTTAAGTTTAATAAATTTCAATCTTCTTTAAAACCAAGAAAACCTGTGTGTGTACTGGTTTCTTTGTCTGAAATTGGAAAGCGGTGAACAAGGATTCACCAAGGGGGAGCTAAAAACATGGTGTGTTTAAAATTAAACCCTGTTACAGTAAGACCAGGTGAAGGCTGAAAGGGAACCCTAGACCTCTTTCTCACCTGGTTGTAACAAGGCGCATAAGGCTGTCACTTACTGTCATCCTGGACAGCTTCGATAGTGCCAAATGCTCCAGGCTGTTACTTCCAGACCCATCTACTTGAGGGTCTCAGGGAATGGAGACGTGGAAGCCCCGCGCACCTTACCGGTTTTTCGGGTCTCCCTGGTGTTGTGTGTGACTTTCTCCTGGAATATAGAGGACAGACTGTCAGCGATTGTGTGATGCTGTGCTTGGCTGATGTGCCTGCCATCGCTGAATAGCTGGAGGTTTGTGGAAGTTGCAAGAGGTGGGTGTAATTCTGGCAGCTTTGGAAGGTGTGTGTATGAGTGAGCTGCAATATGAGAATGTTCGACCTGAGTGCTGAGTGCCAGGCAGGGAGTACTGCTGGGTGAATGTTAGGTAAGTGATGGACTCAGCAGAGTGAGAGGTTGGTGGTGTGGTGGGTATGAGATGTGATGTGAGGATGCATTCATTCACCTTGACCACCTGTTTGAGGTTATTGTACTTTAATTGACACTGCTGCCATGTCCTTGGGGCCAGTCTCTGGGCATTTACCTCTCTCCCCTCACCTTCAGTCTTCACAAATGATTTATCAGCAGCCTTCAATTCAGGTGTGCAGCCTCCCATTAATTTTTGTTTATTTGTGCACGGGATGTGGGCATCGCTGGCTAGGCCTGCATTTATTGCCCATCCCTAATTGCCCTTGAGAAGGTGGTGGTGAGCTGCCTTCTTGAAGTGCTGCAGCCCCTGGGGTGTAGGTACACCAACAATGCTGTTCAGAAGGAGTTCCAGGATTTTGACCCAACGACAGTGATGGAACGGTGATATAGTTCCAAGTCAGGATGGTGTGTGGCTTGGAGGGGAACTTGCAGGTGGTGGTGTTTCCATGCATCTGCTGCCCATGTCCTTCTAGATGGGAGAGGTCACAGGTTTGGAAGGTGCTGTCAAAAACAGAGAGTGAGCCTTTAAGAACAGCAATCTGGCTGCACCAGGTGGTTTCTGAACAATGATACTGGGCTTCACTACTGAGAGCAGAGGTAATCGGCAATGTTAAGAGGAAGGAAGCAGCGCTGGACCTGCTCAGCCAGATGCTACGTTCATGCAGATAGGTGAGCACACCAAGTTTGCGTGTTGTCCAACTCGAATCAGGACTCCCGTGCCCAAAAATAGGATAAACCAACTTTTAGCGCAGGGCCTTTTACTTCCACCTGCACAAGTTGATGGAGCCTCAGCTTAACGTCTCATCTGGTAGACAGCACCTCCGAAAATGCAGCAATCCCTCAGCACTGTTATTCAAGTCAACCTAGATTATGCACTCAACTTCAGTTTTCTGACTTTCTCAAAATGCAGCTTGTTTGCAACAGGTAGCACACTACAATACAAATGTACACTTGCTTTCCCATTATTTTGAAGAGTTCTGTCACACCTCTCCACTGTACAATGAGTCTGTGGGTGGAATTTCAGAGATCAAGGCTATCTCCTGCAGTCATAGCAGTTAATGCCTGTGCACTTTTCCAGAAGAATTAAGCATCACCACAGAGAAATTCATGAGCACTCCAGAGACAGGATTACGGTATATCTCTGGTGCCTGGGGGCATTCTGCAGTACTGTTTGGCAAGGGTCTTAAAAATCATGGTGGTGTGTTGTACATTGCATGGTTTTGCTTTACAAAGAAACCTTCCTATGGAATCTTCAGAGAATGAAGGCTTTGATAGGGAATAAAAAGACATCAGAAAGGGGAGCAGTATGTTGTACAAACCCTGTTCTTAATACTCATTACAGTAGTACAAATGTTGTTATGTTCTTTACTAATTGCAGTGGTACTAAGTATTAATAGCATCCTCTTCTTCGTAGTAATTGTTTTTTTTCTCAAAAATATACTTTATTCAGAAAATTCTGTAAAAAATTGCATTACAAAACAATTCAAAACAGCACCAAGTTTACATTCCAGAAAGTGCAAAGGAAATCAGTTTTCTTCAATACAGGAGTGAGTTGCCTCACAACCCTTCCATTCCATTTTACATACAATGTGCATTTTACAGCAAACCCATATTTGGTGTGTACAGCCCAAGGGATCTTCCATGGGTCCAGCCCCTCAGTTCACTATGGCGGGAGGACCTTACACAGTGGTCTTTCCCCATTGAGCCTTTGCGGCAGCTGCCCCAAGATTTCGTGCATCCCTCAGCACGTAGTCCTGGACCTTGGAATGTGCCAGTCTGCAATACTCGGTCGTGGACATCTCTTTGTACTGGAAGACCAGCAAGTTTCGGGCAGACCAAAGAGCATCTTTCACCAAATCGATGGTCCTCCAGCAGCAGTTGAAGTTTATTTTGGTGTGCGTCCCTGGGAACAAACCGTAGAGCACAGATTCCTGTGTTACAGAGCTACTTGGGATGAACCTCAACAAAAATCACTGCATCTCTTTCCACACCTGCTTTGCAAAGGGACATTCCAGAAGAACGTGGACAACAGTCTCTTCCCCACCATAGCCAACCCGAGGGCAGCGTGCGGAGGTGGTGAGAGGGGAGGGCCCTTTTCACCACCAGCCAAGCGACATCTTGGTGCTTGTTTTTAAGTTCTGGTGATGAGGCATTCTTCCAAATGACTTTGGCAGTCTGCTCGGGGAACCATCCAACAGGATCCATCATCTCCTATTCCGGTAGGGCCTTCAGGACATTCCATGCAGACCACTACCTGATGGATTGGTGATCAAAGGTGTTTTTCCACACAAACTTTTACACGAAGGATAGGTGGTACGGCATGGTCCAGCTGGATGGAGTGTTCTACGGCAATGTGTCCAGACCCATCCTTTGTAGCACTGGGGACAGATGGAATTTCAGCATTTAGACACTTGGTGTTTGCCTACTGGGCTCTACGCACAGCTTGATACAACCGCACATGAAGGTGATCATCAGGATGAGGGCAATATTGGGTACTTTTTTTCCGACTTTATCCAGAGGTTTGAATATCGTGTCCCTCCAGACCCGGTCCATTTTGCATCTCCAGATAAAGCGGAAAATGGCTCGCGTGACTGCCATGGAACACGAGTGGGGTATGGACCAGACCTGCGTCACATACAGCAACAACGTGAGCGCCTCACACATGATGGCCAGAATCAGACCCACAATGGAGAGAGAACACTGCTCCCACATGCTCAGTATATGGTGTAACATGGCTATTTGCTCCTTCCAGTATTTGGCGCCCGCCCCGGCTCTTCCAAACCATATCCCCAGCACCTTCAGATAGTCTGACCTGATGGTGAAGGGAACAAGGGATCGGTCGGCCCAGTTCCCAAAGAACATGACCACGCTCTTGCCACATTTTACTTTGGCTCCCGAGGCCAGTTCAAACTGGTCGCAGATGCTCAGTCTGTGAACGGACAGCAGATCCGAGCAGAAGACGACAACGTCATCCATGTACAGGGAGGCTTTGACCAGAGTGCCTCCGCTGCTTGGGATTGTCACTCCTTTTATGCCCGCATCTTTCCCGATGGACTCAGCAAAAGGTTCGATACAGCAAACAAGCAAGGCCGGAGAGAGAGAACAGCCCTGTTTGATTCCAGATTTGATCGAGAAACTTTCTGATTCCCACCCATTGATTGAGACTGCACTGCTGATGCTTGCAGAGAGCAGTTTGATCCAATTGCGGATTCCCTCCTCAGACCCCATTTTGGAGAGCACATTCATCATGTTTGTGTGCAATATCCTGTCAAAGGCCTTCTCCTGGTCCAAGCTGATGACGCAGGTGTCCAGCCCCCTGTCCCATGCATCGGTGATCATATCCCTGAGTAGCGCGAGACTACCAGAGATCTTCTGCCAGGTACAGTATAGGTCTGGTCAGGGTGAATCACCAACTCCAGACTGGCCATGACTTTTCACAGAATCTTGTAGTCTACATTAAGCAGTGAGATGGGCCACCAATTTGTAATTTATGCCTTCTCCCCCTTCCGCTTGTAGTTGAGGGTTATGATGCCTTTCCTCATGGATCCTGACATGCTGCTGGCTGGAAGCATACCCTCATACACTTCCAGCAGGTCTGGGCTGATCCAGTCCCACAGAGCCAAATACAACTCAACCAGTAAGCCATTGCTTCTGGGAGTTTTGCTCTTCTCGAAGGATCTGACGGCCTTTGTCAACTCGTCCAGAGTTAGCAGTTTGTCCAGACTCTCCCACATGCTGTCATCTTAGACCACCGTGATAGATGACAGGAAAGACCCCATTGACTGCAGCCGGAGCAGATTTTGCATTCTTTTCTGGAGTCGGGACAATTCCCTCTGTCTCTCTCTTGCCCTCTGAACATCTTTGAGGATAAAAAACCGCTTGATATTCGCCTTGATCACTTCCCAACAGTGCACGGAGACTCAAAGAGGGGTTTCACAGTTCTCCAACCTTTGTAATCCCTTTTGAGTTCCTCAATGTTCTCTGGGGTTAGCAGTGTAACATTCAGTTTCCATGTCTCCCTGCCAACCCGCTGATCATCCTGTAAGTGGCAGTCAACCAGTAGGAGGCAGTGGTCAGAGAAGAACACCAGCTTGACGTCGGTGGATCTGACCGTGACAGCACGAGACACAAACTGGAAGTCAGTCCTGGAACGGGCAGACCCGTCCGGTGTTGACCAGGTGTATCTACGCTGTGCTCCGCCTGCAGGTTTGCTGAAGATATCGTGCAGCTCGGCATCTTTTACTGTTTCCATTAGGAATCTGGATATAGTGTCCAGTTTCCTGTCATCACTGAAGGATTGTCCAGCTGCATCAATGATGCAGTTGAAGTCACTGCCAAGAATGACTGGCCTGGATGTCGCCAGCAGCTGTGGGAGCTGCTGGAGGACGGTCAGTCGCTCGCTGCATTGAACCGGGGCATACACGTTGATTAACTGGAACGGAGCATTGTTGTACATTACATCCGTTATGAGAAGGTGACCGCCAACCACCTCTTTAACTTCGGAGATGGTAAAGTTGCCTCCCCGCAGCAGAATACCCAGGCCTGAGGAATGGGAATCATTTCCCCCGGACCAGGTCGATGGCCCGTGGGACTACCAGCACAACCATTGTCTGTAAGTGCTTAGGTGCGGGATTCCACACTCCTGCAGAAACAGCAGGTTGGCTTCAACCTTGGCGGGGTAGTCCAAGGTTGAAACACATCGCATAGTGGATTTAACGCTATGCACGTTAATCGAAGCAATCTTTATACCCATTTTAAAGTTGGGTGTTGCTTACCACACCAGGTGTCCCTGCTAGTCCCAGTCCTTGGATATGTTCCTGCATACCCATAGTGTACACAAGTTGTTTCACATTCGTTGGGCTCAGAAACCCCTCCTGGTTACTGATGGGGTTTTTGTTCCGCCGGGGAGACATCAGGGAGGTCTTGTCGGCAGCAAGGCTTGGGCTGTCCTCTGCTGGTGGTGTCTTTCCCCACTGTCCCTCCTTGAAGACATCACTGCTCCCGGCTTCCCGGAGCTGGAGTGCACCAGACGCTTCGCTGCTCTCGGTCTCCCGGAGCTGGGGTGCGCTGGGCATCTCGCTGGTTTTGGCGCTTTGGAGTTGGGGCGCGCTGGGCCCATCACAGCTTCTGGGGCTGGATGGCTTGCTTTTTCAGCTCCTTTGAGTTCTGCCGCTTCCTTTGCAGGTACCGTCTTTCCGGCCCTTCCTTGTCCAGTGAGGAGGAGCTGCTGCCTGTCTCAGATGGTAGCCTCCTCTTGCCACTGGTTTGGGTGGTGACCTGTTCCTTTATGGAGACTTCTTTGTGGTTTTCCTTTTTACCACTTGCCACTGAGCAGTTTGACCATCTGCTGCCTCCTCCTCCGTTGATTCTGTCTGTAGAGGAGGAGTTTCCAGGCATGGGGTAGGTGTTGGGTTGCTGGGTGCAGCTACCTCCCCTTTCTTCTCCTTCTCAGATAGACTTTCCTCACTGCGGGGATGATTGTTCGTCTCCTTCCCAGCACCCAGACATGTTCACCATTCCTTCTCCGGACTTTCCTTGTACTTTGCCGCCTGTGCATAACTGAGGCAACATTTGGGGCAGGTTTTGTAGATGTGGCATGCCTCACCACACAGGTTGCAGCACTTGCTCTGTTTACAGTCCTTGGTCTGATGGCCTTCCTTCTTGCAGTTTCTGCAGGTGACTGTGCTGCAGTTGGCCGCCATATGACCAGATTTGCCACAGGTCGACAAACTCAGGCCTGCTCCGCTTAGACCAAGAAGCCTCAACTTCCCCCGATAGCGAAGCTGGAGGGGGCGATGGATGATGGCTCCATTGGCATCGACCTTCAAGGTCACCTTGACCTGCTGCCTGCTGGTCCAAATCCCAAATGGGTCCTAGACATAAGTATTGCTGCTGGCCACCTCGACGTACCTGCTGAGGAAGGTGAGTACATTCACGAACATGGGGGTTGTAGAGGTGAATTGTCACCACCCGGTCGCGTTGCTGCATCAACATGAAGAATGACTCCACTGTGAGGATCGACAGCGGCACCTGGTTTCCCTTCTCCTTGAACACCTTCAGGGACTAGATACATCCCGTAACATCAAAAGTACATCACATCAAAATATCCACTGCTGGAGAAGTCCTGCAGGCAGAATATGTCTGCAGCTTGGAATCCACAGCAATCAAGGATTTTCTTAATGAAGAAGGTACGGTCAACCAGTGCACCTCCTTCATTATCCTTCACCACCACCTGAATGGTGTTCCGTACTTCCTGGCCTGAGGCTCTAGAATTGGTTACAGCCATTTTACTCAAAACTTTCCTGGAAAAGGATCAAAAGCCACTAATCATGGTCTCTCCCCTGCCAGGTAAGTACTTAGTACTAATTGTAGCAGCTCAAATAGTGCTATAGTCACATGTCCTGTTGTTAGTGCTAATTGTGGTAGAAGATTACAACTTAGGTGGCCAATCACATCTCAATCAGTGCTATCATTTCAAATCAAAAATGTCCAATCCCAGTGGTTAGAGCCAGATGTATAGGAGTTCAGGTGTGACATAGAAAGTCAAAGCTGGTCCACACAAGGAAAAAACATAATATGTTATCACTATACCATCTCACAATGCTAATTTGACTGGCTACTTACTCTCATAATTACCAGGTTTATTTTCATAATTCTGAAGACCTTGCAATTTGATCAACATCCTCATTTCTTTATTTATAGACACTTCTTTGATAGTCACACTCTCTATTCTAAAATTGAATCCATAATCAGGTCTTTGCACAAGGATAAATGGTTACCTGTCTTCAGCCAATTTTACTACATTATTATCATGAATTTCAAAGTTCATTTTGTTTCCTTAAATCCCATGTAACAATATCTAGCACATTTTTTTTAACCATATAACTTTGAGTGGAAAATTGATTTTTATATTCAAGACCCATGAGACTGAACAGGAATCACCTAGACTATAGAGAACAGTAGGAGATGGAAGTTTGTTCCCTTTAGCAACAGGAGGTTGAAACTTCTCTGAAAGAGTGCAATGAATGTCAGTGTGATTCATCTATTGTAGGTGTACTTAGTGCTTTCATTGAGCCCACTATCAGGAAAATATCTTCCAGTGTAACTTTCTTCAAGTGATATTATGAGAAAATTAGCCAATATTGTTTACGTTTATGCACAGACCTGAAGGTAGGATAAAAGTACTCTGAACTTTGAATGGAGTCCTTAAAAATTAATTCTAGAAGAGTTGTTTGATGTAAAAGTATGGGCAATTCCCTCATTTCATTGTTTGGCTTAAAAACAATCATCCAGATATACTGCTGCTGATATTAGCAGACTATAACATATTTAAATCCATCAGTTTAATAAAGGCATAACTTTTTTATGAAACAGATGAGCAGTGCTAGGACCCATTTTCTGCTCACCACATTCCGTCTGCTCATAGTGTTGGTAAATTCCATCCAGGCTTGCTTGCTTTGGGAGGATGGCCTTCACCTGGCTCTCTGCTCTTTCTCACTGCCTTGAGGAGGGCTTCCCGGTCCACATCCACAAAATAAGATGCTGCGACATCTTTCCACAAGCAGGTAATGCAATGAAATGGCAGCCACAGTAATGGCCGCCGTGATATGTTTAAATTGGGCCCACCTCCTTCCATTCCCGCCCTGTGACAGCTATTTGGCCGCCCAACTCACCCTCTAGCTAATTAGCAGTCTACCAGTGTTAACTGGCTGTAACTGCTTCACCCCCGAGGTGGGATCGGCACCCAGAAACAGTCCCAACAATCCTTTCCCACCCCAGTAAAGAAAATCCAACCCAGAAATTCAATCACTACAAACATTTTAAAGGTTCTAGTCCAAACCTACTTTGCAAGCATCTCTCCCAAGCATCTTGGCACTTTAATTATTTTTCTTTATCAGTCCTGGGTTTTTTGCCTGTCCCGTAATATTCTGTGGCTGTGGGGAGTTGGGGCTTGAGCGTAGCTTGGGTGGGAGAAGAGATATGGTGAATGAGTGGTGGGGTGGGTAGGAGATGTCCAATCATGATGCTGCAGCCATCATGAGCTTGGGGCCTGATTGGCCAGCCTGTCCATCATCTTCATATGTTAAAGGGATAAACACAATTTTAAAAAGCTTATATATTCATCTGTAAGCAATAGTAACTCCATCTTGAAAAAAAACACTAAAAAGGCTCCTGGGCTGGAAGCTCCCTAGGAAGCTCCCTTGCTGTTCAACTCTATCCATGGCCATCTGCTCCCATCCCTAACGTTTTCTCCCCCAATCTGCCCTCTTAAACTGTTTAAATTCCCCTGGCTCTTTAAATCAGTTCATTTTAGCCCTATCTAAAAGTTAACAGTTAGTTCAGTGTATGTTACCTGGGCCCACTGCCCTCCCCCAGCCACACCTGCTCTTTGTTTTCTCAATGAAATTGATCCGGATGAAACTGACGAGAACAGCTGCCGAAACTTTAATCTCCGATCCTGCTGTCTTCACAGTCCAGAGTGTCTGCAGCCACGGCATGCGGTAAGTCCATTGAGGTGAAGAAGGAGCTGCGGGACCCGAGAGAAGTCCTGTGAAAAGGTGCCCCGAACACCCAAAACATCCACGAACGGCCCCCCCGGCCGCAACTTCAAAGCGCCCGCGGGAGATGGCTCGGAGAGCATCTGCAGCGTACTGTCGGCAATGCTGCATGCCTTTATTTAAACCACTGCAAAAAAAAACCCTTAGCAAATGTAACCACCTCTAAGTCTGCCAAATGATGCTTCACCTCCCGAAGGACGTGGATGCGCTTTCCGGACGTCGATGGTGGGCACTGAGGAAATGGCTTATTACCTGCACCAGATTCCACCCCCCCTCCCCCCCCCTTTACCCCCCTTCCACCCCCCTCCCCTTCCCTGCTCCACCCTCTCAGCTCACCCCCTCACAACCCCGTCCCAGCCCGCCCCCCCCTCGCACCATCTTCACCCCGCACCCCCTTCCCCTGCACCCCCCCCTCCTCCCTCTACCCCTCCCCCTTGCATCCCCTCCTCCCACCGGCACCATCCTACACCTGTGTAGGGGCCCCAACAACCCCACTGCCTTGTGGGCGTCTCGGGAGAGACCAAGGCTAAGGGAGTAAACCCTAACAGAAAATCCGGAGCGGAACCCCGTAGGCGGTCATGTGTCACCTTTGGCATGTTTCCGGCAGTTCCTGCAGCCATACTGGTGCCAAACGTCGTGTCCTGCACTCCTTTGGACCCCACCAGAAAGGCCGAGAGGGGGGTTTTGACGACTGGGCAACTCTCAACCTCCATAAATTTGCCCAGGCATGCGCCATGGAGAGGTCACTCCATAGTTGCCTCACAGCGACTGAAACAACACGGAAGGCAGCAGTTACGGGTTATAAGTCCAGATAAATTGGCGTAGAAACTGGGCGCCACGGGTTGCCTTTGTCGGTGGGAGAGGTCATTGCACCTCACTGGACAGCTACTGCCCGCCTCAAACCGGGCAGCCCCCGGTCAATAAGGTTCTGTCCCGCCACAGTCTGCCTGCTTCAATGGGTGCTTGGAGCTCAGGGTCATTGCCCGAAAGGTGGACTGATACACCGCACCAAACAACATGAAAAAAGGAAAGAAGGTACCAGCCCTTCGCTTTGCAAGCTGGAACGTCAGAACTATGTGTCCTGGCCTGTCGGAAGACCTTACACAAATCAACGATTCTCGGAAGACCGCCATCATTAACAACGAGCTCAGTAGACTCAATGTGGACATTGCAGCACTTCAGGAGACTCGCCTCCCCGCGAGTGGCTCTCTAGCAGAGCAAGACTACACCTTCTTCTGGCAGGGCAGGGATTCTGAAGAACCAAGACAGCATGGAGTGGGCTTCGCCATCAGAAACTCCTTGCTCAGCATGATAGAGCCTCCCTCAAATGGCTCGGAACGCATACTGTCCATCCGACTGCTCACCACCTTTGGTCCAGTACACCTACTCAGCATCTATGCTCCAACACTCTGTTCCGCACCTGAAGCTAAAGACCAGTTCTATGAACAACTCCATAACATCATTAGCAGCATCCCCAACACCGAACACCTATTCCTGCTGGGGGACTTTAATGCCAGGGTTGGGGCCGACCATGACTCATGGCCCTCCTGCCTTGGGCGCTATGGCGTTGGAAGGATGAATGAGAACGGGCAGAGACTGCTTGAGTTGTGTACCTATCATAACCTCTGCATCACCAACTCGTTCTTTCACACTAAACCCTGTCACCAGGTTTCATGGAGGCACCCAAGATCACGTCGTTGGCACCAGCTAGACCTCATTGTCACAAGGCGAGCCGCCTTAAACAGTGTTCAAATCACACGCAGCTTCCACAGTGCGGACTGCGACACCGACCACTCCCTGGTGTGCAGCAAGGTTAGACTCAGACCAAAGAAGTTGCATCATTCCAAGCAGAAGGGCCACCCGCGCATCAACACGAGCAGAATTTCTCACCCACAGCTGTTACAAAAATTTCTAAATTCACTTGTAACAGCCCTTCAAAACACTCCCACAGGGGATGCTGAGACCAAGTGGGCCCACATCAGAGACGCCATCTATGAGTCAGCTTTGACCACCTACGGCAAAAGTGCGAAGAGAAATGCAGACTGGTTTCAATCTCATAATGAAGAGCTGGAACCTGTCATAGCCGCTAAGCGCATTGCACTTTTGAACTACAAGAAAGCCCCCAGCGATTTAACATCCGCAGCACTTAAAGCAGCCAGAAGTACTGCACAAAGAACAGCTAGGCGTTGCGCAAACGACTACTGGCAACACCTATGCAGTCATATTCAGCTGGCCTCAGACACCGGAAACATCAGAGGAATGTATGATGGCATGAAGAGAGCTCTTGGGCCAACCATCAAGAAGATCACCCCCCTCAAATCTAAATCGGGGGACATAATCACTGACCAACGCAAACAGATGGACCGCTGGGTTGAGCACTACCTAGAACTGTACTCCAGGGAGAATGCTGTCACTGAGACTGCCCTCAATGCAGCCCAGCCTCTACCAGTCATGGATGAGCTGGACATACAGCCAACCAAATCGGAACTCAGTGATGCCATTGATTCCCTAGCCAGCGGAAAAGCCCCTGGGAAGGACAGCATTACCCCTGAAATAATCAAGAGTGCCAAGCCTGCTATACTCTCAGCACTACATGAACTGCTATGCCTGTGCTGGGACGAGGGAGCAGTACCCCAGGACATGCGCGATGCCAACATCATCACCCTCTATAAAAACAAAGGTGACCGCGGTGACTGCAACAACTACCGTGGAATCTCCCTGCTCAGCATAGTGGGGAAAGTCTTTGCTCGAGTCGCTCTGAACAGGCTCCAGAAGCTGGCCGAGCGCGTCTACCCTGAGGCACAGTGTGGCTTTCGTGCAGAGAGATCGACTATTGACATGCTGTTCTCCCTTCGTCAGATACAGGAGAAATGCCGTGAACAGCAGATGCCCCTCTACATTGCTTTCATTGATCTCACCAAAGCCTTTGACCTCGTCAGCAGACGTGGTCTCTTCAGACTACTAGAAAAGATCGGATGTCCACCAAAGCTACTAAGTATCATCACCTCATTCCATGACAATATGAAAGGCACAATTCAACATGGTGGCTCCTCATCAGAGCCCTTTCCTATCCTGAGTGGTGTGAAACAGGGCTGTGTTCTCGCACCCACACTTTTTGGGATTTTCTTCTCCCTGCTGCTTTCACATGCGTTCAAATCCTCTGAAGAAGGAATTTTCCTCCACACAAGATCAGGGGGCAGGTTGTTCAACCTTGCCCGTCTAAGAGCGAAGTCCAAAGTACGGAAAGTCCTCATCAGAGAACTCCTCTTTGCTGACGATGCTGCTTTAACATCTCACACTGAAGAATGCCTGCAGAGTCTCATCGACAGGTTTGCGTCTGCCTGCAATGAATTTGGCCTAACCATCAGCCTCAAGAAAACGAACATCATGGGGCAGGATGTCAGAAATGCTCCATCCATCAATATTGGCGACCACGCTCTGGAAGTGGTTCAAGAGTTCACCTACCTAAGCTCAACTATCACCAGTAACCTGTCTCTAGATGCAGAAATCAACAAGCGCATGGGTAAGGCTTCCACTGCTATGTTCAGACTGGCCAAGAGAGTGTGGGAAAATGGCGCACTGACACGGAACACAAAAGTCCGAGTGTATCAGGCCTGTGTCCTCAGTACCTTGCTCTACGGCAGCGAGGCCTGGACAACGTATGCCAGCCAAGAGCGACGTCTCAATTCATTCCATCTTCGCTGCCTTCGGAGAATACTTGGCATCAGGTGGCAGGACTATATCTCCAACACAGAAGCCCTTGAAGCGGCCAACATCCCCAGCTTATACACACTACTGAGTCAGCGGCGCTTGAGATGGCTTGGCCATGTGAGCCGCATGGAAGATGGCAGGATCCCCAAAGACACATTGTACAGCGAGCTCGCCACTGGTATCAGACCCACCGGCCGTCCATGTCTCCGTTATAAAGACGTCTGCAAACGCGACATGAAATCGTGTGACATTGATCACAAGTCGTGGGAGTCAGTTGCCAGCATTCGCCAGAGCTGGCGGGCAGCCATAAAGACAGGGCTAAATTGTGGCGAGTCGAAGAGACTTAGTAGTTGGCAGGAAAAAAGACAGAGGCGCAAGGGGAGAGCCAACTGTGCAACAGCCCCAACAAACAAATTTCTCTGCAGCACCTGTGGAAGAGCCTGTTACTCCAGAATTGGCCTTTATAGCCACTCCAGGCGCTGCTTCACAAACCACTGACCACCTCCAGGCGCGTATCCATTGTCTCTCGAGATAAGGAGGCCCAAAAGAAAAAAAGAACATGATGCATTACTTTGTGTATCATTGGTATGTTGATTCATTAATGATGACATTGTCAATGATGGTTGCATTCTGTATGAGGGCAAACTTCCTGGCTCCAGGAATTGCAGTGGAAACATTAGAAAAATGTGTGTTAGTAGTGAATGAGTTAAAAGGCTTGTTTTTCTTTGGAATATAGGACTACTGAAATGCAGTTTCGGCAAACGTCTAAAAATGGCTTGCTCAAATTTCCAGCAAAAATCAGAATACTGTAAGAACAGGGCCATGCATTTTTATTGGCTCAGCTAACAACAGTAATTTGATAGCATCAAAATGAAATAGTCAGATCTTACACATCAAACTAAATTTGGCCTCACAGACATCTCAAAACCACACTGTCACAGCCAGTAGGAAGAGGTAGCCCATAGTAGTGCTAGATATTTGGAACTATTTAGTGATTTATTATTCCACTTTTGCTGTGCATTTTAGTCTTCTCATTTTAGCTTTCCATATCCCATTCTGCTGCAAATCTCCTCCTGATGTCTTGGTATGAACAAAATTTCTATTTGTTCAGGTGCTATTTAACAATAGTAAAATGATGGAAGGAATCCATTTCAGCTAATTTTTGGGGCATGTAGGAAAGGCTACAAACATTGAAAAAATACCTCTCAGAATTTTTTTCCTCAGCCGAAAAAGTACTGTAAATCTGATAGATTTTCTTGGGAGCTGTGAAACGTGATAAATATCTGCATTTGTGCTCTTGTATAAATCAGAACAATTGGACAACAAGAACATCTTTATTTACTGGCTTGTTGAAAGACCGTAATTTGAGACTCCTTGTAATGAAATATTTAGCTGACAAGTCTTATTCTTCACCCCAAATTTCAGTAGTGCAGTCACTTCAATCACAGCGTCACAGTAAATCACAGATAAACCATCACAATGGTAGCTGCTTGTGACTCCTTATTATCTTGCAGTTTATTTACAATCAGATTTGGGATTTCCTATATGTTTGTTAGTGTCTGATGTATGGTGAGCAGTTCCTATAAGATAGAAAGTCCCAGACTTTAGTAATACCAGGAAGAGTTTGGAAAGAGCTCATGTCAGGTCCTTTCTAATAGGAAGGCTGGGAAAGTAGAGGATAAATCATCATAGCCCTTGCACGACCTCCCTTTTGTGAATTTGGTTAACATTGCAAAGTCCCAGTGCAAGCTGCAAGCTTTTCCTCTTCACCTGTGAATGGCATGTGGTGTGGGACTGAAGAGAAGATGAGATGGGGAATAATATTAAATAGTTTACAAGAAAAACAACGAGATCTGCTTCGAAGGCTTTTTCACCCTCTCTGCTTTGTATGTGAGCATCTGAAAGCTCTCTAAGTTTTATTTGTGTGTTTGTGTTGTTATGACCAGGTGAGGAAGGTTTCTCAGGCTCCCCTCTGGCCCCTTTCCTGTTTTGGGTGGAACAGGGTATAATTTTTAAAAAACCAGTGTTTTAGCTTCACCTCAGTCTCGCTATGCAGCTGTCTCTTGGAATGCAAATGAGCAACCATGTTTTAACTGTTCAACTCCGTGGTCCTTTTAAGCAAGTTATGTTCAATGTCCAGTAAAAAAGGTTCAAGCAGCATTCCATATGATAAAATTTAAAAATTAATATGTTACCATTTGGCAGGTGTGGGTTCCGTCACAGTGTATTGGGGAACAGTGGGGGGTGGGGTGTGGTGCGTGCGGTTCAACAAGATTCTGTATTATTCAGATAATCAGAGGCAGTACAATTCAGGTATAATATTGTAAATGTTACTTAGAACAGAAACAGGGGGAAAAAATTGACGCACCTGATGATACAACAACAACAATACCCAGCAGATTCTTCCACTATTTTGTGTCTTTCACATCAATTTGACACAAGATCTGAAATATAACTGACCAATTAGATGAGTGCTTCACCTTCGAAATATTTACAAGGGCATGCTGCATAGAGTCATACAGCACAGAAACAGGCCCTTCAGCCCATCATGTCTGTGCTGGCAATCAAGCACCTAACTATTCGAATCCCATTTTCCAGCACTTGGTCCGTAGCCTTCTATGCTATGGCGTTTCAAGTACTCATCTAAATACTTCTTAAATGTTGTGAGGGTTCCTGCCTCTACCACCTCTTCAGGCAGTGCGTTCCAGATTCCAACCACCCTCTGAGTGAAACATTTTTTCCTCAAATCCCCTCTAAACCTCTTGCCCCTTACCTTAAAACTATGCCCCCTGGTTATTGAACCCGTTTCTTCCTATCTAACCTATCCATGCCCCTCATAATTTTGTATACCTCAATCATATCTCCCCTCAGCTTTCTCTGCTCGAAGGAAAACAACCCCTCGCCTTTTCAGTCTCTCTTCATAGCTGAAATGCTCCAGCCCAGGCAACATCCTGGTGAATCTCCTTTGCACCCTCTCCAGTGCAATCACATCCTTCCGATAGTGTCGTGCCCAGAATTGTACACAGTACTCCGGCTGTGGCCTATTTAGTGTTTTATACAGCTCCATCATAACCTCCCTGCTCTTATATTCTATTCCTCGGCTAATAAAGGCAAGTATCCCATATGCCTTTCTAACCACCTTATCTACCTGTGCTGCTGCCTTCATTGATCTATGGGCAAGTACACGAAGGTCCCTCTGTACTTCCTAGGGTCCTACAATCCATTGTATATTCCCTTGCCTTGTTAGTCTTCCCAAAATGCATCACCTCATACTTCTCAGGATTAAATTCATTTGCCACAGCTCCGCCCATCTTACCAGCCCATCTATATCATCCTGTAATCTAAGGCTATCCTCCTCACTATTTACAACACCACCAATTTTCGTGTCATCTGTGAACTTATCATACCTCCTATATTCACGTCTAAATTATTAATGTACACTACAAACAGCAAGGGTCCCAGCACCGATCCCTGTGGTACACCAGTGGTCACAGGCTTCCACTCGCAAAAACAACCCTCGACCATCACCCTCTGCCTCCTGCCACTCAGCCAATTTTGGATCCAATTTGCCAAATTGCCCTGGATCCCATGGGCTCTTACGTTCTTAACCAATCTCCCATGCGGGACCTTATCAAAAGCAGCTCACATTATGTTTGCTACATTGTGAACTCCAACCGTACTTTTTTATGAATATATCTTAGTCATGATTAGTAAAGTAATAATGTCATTACACCAACAATCATTCCCCCTCTCTGTGTATAAGCAAAATGTCTCAGGAATTACTTTAAGTAGTCAAACTGCCTATTTAAAAGCTGTTCTTGCTGTGAAATTTAAAGTGCTCCCACAAATGCACCAAGTACACATGTATGATTTCTGCCATTTAACCCCAAAATCAGCCACTTTGTTTAACATTTCATCATGTGATACATACAGTATACTTGTCTTATTCCTACACCAGAATAGACTGAGCAAAATACATAATGCAATGAAGAATTTCATTTAAAAGGGATTCTCATAGCACTTAAAAATGAAAACTGCTCTACTGTTGTCATTATCATAAGATGCTGCTTTTGGCTTCTGCATTAATTGAACACTGTGACTGCCTAATTATATTTGGCTGCTGTTTCGTTGCAGATACAGGCCTCAGACTAGTGTCTGTATAATACAATGTGAGGCCAGCAGATGTGAATTATGCTGCAAGCTGTAGCTCATTCTGCCCTATGTTGGCAAAGCAGTGCTACTTATAGTTCGATAGATGTACATGTCTGCTCCTGGACAGCAATTTATAATCAGAGAGCCAGCAGGAGTGCTACTTCTTTCATAGCATTAACTAAGTTAATGAAGTGGTCAGAAGCTTTTAATGGACCACCGGGGCACTTTTAAAACGAGGTTATTGTGCACTTATGTCACTATTGTAGGTTGGTTACCTTAGCGACAACCAGTGCCTGTTTTAAAGATGTGGGAACTAACAGTTCTGTTCTAACAAACTGTTCTATGGATGCACAAAGCTCCCACTGACCTTTGGTGTGAATGCTAAGTGGTATGAGACCAGCTATTGGAAATAGCTTCACTCCTCTCAGCCTCATTGAACTTTGGAGTCAAATCCGAACTCAATTCCTGAGATAGATTGATGCTTATGTGTTGTTATGCATATACAATCAGTTTGCATCTGGCAAAAGTGGCAGTGTAATGACAACCATTAAGAAAAAAATATTTTGATTCCCGTTTTTCTATTTTAAGTGAGTGTAAAATTTGCTTCCTCATCACTGTGTTGCACTTTCCCATGCACTTGATTTATAAAATTAAAATAGCGAGGGTTATTTATATCAACAATTCTGAAGCAAACAGAGCAGATTTTGCCATCAGTAAGCACATAGGTCCTGACTTAAGCAAAACACAGGAGGAAGCAATTAGAGGTGTTGTCTGACCCATTGACAATGGCTATTAGTGTTTTAACCCTATAATCTAATTGACTGTGACAGTCTTGCTTTAAATTGAGTCCACAGGAGGCAGCTGCTTAACTTATTTTTCATCTGCTAACTGCAAATCATTAGAATGGTATTATTTGTGGTTTGTTTCATATCATACATGTTTAAAATCAACTTTTGTTGTCTGGCTTCTCTATGTTTATCCAGGGTATTCTTTGCAATTCTGTGCACATTTTCAATGGCCCTAGCACTACAGTTTTACGATAATACAAAGATTCAGCACAACCGAATAAGCAATAACTTTGCCAAATAATCTTTTATTTCCTCAGCCAGTAGAACCTAAATACCATACTCATTCTTGTCATCATGGTGACTCAATTTAGTGACACAATTTACCTTATTGCATGGTCGTAGTCAAATGTAAAGTCTTCAAAGCACTCATTCATGGTTTGGAATGATTTGCACTTTTCTTAAACAGCCTGCACCCATCAGTTGGGCTTTTCTGCTATCAGTCTGCTGGCAGAGGTACCGCTAGATTCATTAATTATATAGGGGGTAAAGCTTCCGCCGCTTTACACAAGTATTATCAGTGCAATCTGGTTTGAAGCAGTGCAAAAGATTGGGAAATTCACCCTTGTGTTTTCTGCAATCTTTGACACTGGTTTAAGATTCAATTCGTCGCGATCAGGCCCTGCCCACAATCTGGCCACATTCCAGGTCGAAATTCCACCAATTGCATTGGTTCAGGAAGGTGCTTCAAATTGCATTGATTTTCTAAAAGGCACACGACAGAAAAAGTTACTCTTATCAAAAATATTTAATTTATGAGAAACTGACTAATGTACACCAATGAAAGTACTAAATAGTTAATTTTGCCTTTTGAAAGTCATTTTCAGTGATTTTAAACCAAGTTGTTCACAGGTGGAGGACCAGACACTCCATTAAAAATGTTTATTTTTGGCAATAAACCCATTTTCAGCTATATTGTTGAATTGCTCCAGGCTCCCACTCTTCAATACATCAATAAACACTTGTTAATGAAAACAAAATAAAGAAACAATTACATTCTATTACACTGCCCAATTGTGTTGGTTCATTTAAGTTGTTTGTGATTAAGCAAATGAATTTAACCAAAACCTGAACTGTAACCAGCACAATTTTGTCTGCAATTTTTCAATTGGGCCAAAAATAGAAACTCTGCCCCTAAGTATCATAATATTCTATTATGGAGCTTTGTTAATAAAAAAAAGAAAAACTTGCATTTATGTAGCGCTTTTCATAGCCACCAGACATCTCAAAGCTTTACAGCCAATGAAGTATTTTTGAGGTGTAATCACTGTTGTAACATAGGAAATGCGGCAGCCAATTTCTGCACAGCAATGTGATAATGAGCAGATAATCTGTTTTTGTGATGTTGATTGAGGGTTAAATAATGGCCAGGATGCCAGGGATAACTTCCCTGCTCTTCTTTGAAATGGTGCCATGGGATTTTCTTCATCCACCTGAGAGGTCAGATGGGGCCTCGATTTTAACGTTTTATCCAAAAGACGCTACCTGCAACCGTGCAACACTCCCTCAGTACTGCACTGGAGTGCCAGCCTTGATATTTGTGTTCAAATTCTGGGGTAAACTTAAACTCAGAACCTTTTGTTTCAGAAGCGAGAGTCTTACCAACTAAGCCACAGCTGACATCCTCGTTAGCTTGGGGATTTTTCGTGTAAGAGCCACAGAAATGTTAATCAAACTTTTCCAATAATAATACTCAACTTAAATTTCAAAGGAACCTTTGATCAGCCAACATTGATGCATGAGCTCGTTGTAATATAATAACACATTTTTGTCTACAAACTTGCAAATCATCTTGCTGGTTGACTAACAGACCTATAATGCCTCTCTAAACTACAGCAATATTCTTCACCCACTTATATTATTCCTGACTTGGGATATTAATACCATGTTTTATATTTACTAGCCAGCATAAAATGGCTCCAAAGGCATTTTTGAGCTACTTTTGTTTGCTGGAGTACTGGGTATAATCACTGATAAATCATTACGAAGGACCTCCTGAAATCTTCTTAACTAGTAACTAACTGATCAGTGAAGGAAATTTCTGCATATTAGATGCAATGGCTGCAATTTGCAAACTGGTTAAAATTCAGTTCTAAATGGTTTAAGATAGATTGCTAAATGCTAGAATTCTAATGTACTCAATAGCATGCTGCTTTTTTTCCAGGTCAGTCTCTTTGCATAAGTATTCACAGTCCTAGATACAGATTTGGATGTTTGCACGATGCTCACTCGTGGTGGGAACTGAAAATTATGGAGTAGGTGAAAATAGGAGGGATGCTGACAATTCAAGGGAAGTGGCAAAATAGGAGGACAAACATTCTTACAGCCTTTGAAAAGCCGAAAGGGATATGAAATGCCTGGGGAATATCAAGGGAAGGTGAACCTGCTGTGTGGGCCTGAGTGTGGAGACAAATGATTGAGTAGCCCAGTAGCCAATCTATTCATTTAATGGCTGCGGCATTGCAAGTGCTGTGAAGAGGGTGGCAATCCACAGTACCATTGGTATAGGTCGGCATTGAAGCATGCCTGGCAAGAAATGGAGGCAGGTTTATTGCTGAGCTGACCATCACTGTCACTTGCTAAACCAATCCTATGCTGCAGTTTAGCCTTACAAGGCGAATGGTACAAGAAAATGGTACAGCTCTGCACCTTGTTTTTGCTGACCTGTGAAGTCATTTCACATGATAGATCCAGGATGAGTGCAACAATACCTGCAGAAATGATTGGTGACCCTTTGGTTATGCGTAGCCAATCAGACTACACTGTCTTTTGATAAGATTGGCAACTCTTCTTTCATGTGAAATCACTGAAATCTTGACGTACTGTACTCCATTTATTCAATCTGTCTCATATTATATGTGTGTCTTTTGGACCTTCTATCACAACTTATATTAGAGTTTCTGCCACCACCTGTACTAATCATCTGCCAAAATGAAACACAGATATCTCTGTCTATATATGCAGATATGAGGCTGCAGGTGATCAGACACAGAACACCTCTGGTGCAATGGGACTCACCAGGCAGCCCCCCTCTGTTTATCCTCTTTCTCTTCCAAAAAAAGGTATAAATATGGGGATTCCCATAGGGAAACCCATTAGTGATGCTAATGTTGCTGTCAGAAAGAAAAATAGAGCAATTACCACAGAAGTTCATGAAAGCCGAAGTGGCAATAGAAAAAAAGCAATGTTCCAGAAATGGTCTGACAATTGATCTCCTGGCAACTCTGGACACCCATTTTATATGGGGGTAATTTGTACCCGGCTTCCATCATGTTCAAGCATCAGAAAAAGTGTGCAGCATAGAAATGTGCTGACAATAATCTGCACATTGTGCACTTTTGGGCTGAATTTTATGGGCCCCCTTGAGATTTATTTGGAGGAGGGCTGACACAAGAATTGTGACGGGAGGCGGGCAGCGAAAAGCCCGTCACTACCCTTCCGCAACACTATTTTGTCGGGGGCAGGTTAGGCCGACAACGACCTTCCCAGCCCAGAGGCCAATTTAGGCCTTTAAGAGGCCTTTTAACAGCCACTTAAGGGCCTCTTCCCCCTGCTTCTGTCATTAAGCAAATGGTTGGGGGGGCATCCATCATGCAGGTAGGTTGCTCAGTAAACCAAGGTGACCTCCATGTGTGCTTGGTGTGTGGGAGCCCTCCTCTGTGGCCCACAGAGGGCTCCCACCAGCAAACAAAACACCGCCCTGAACCCTTCTCCCCCGAAACTCAATGCCCACCCTCCCTCCCTGCCCCCATTGCCAGGGCCTTCCAGACTGGGCTCAGACACCCCGCCTGACTTACCTAATGTCTGGATCTCTAGTGCTGGGCCTTGGTCCAAGGCCTCTGCAGTACCAGCAGTGGCTGCCGATACTATTGAGCTGCCAGCCCTGTGATTGGCTGGCATCTCTTGGAGGCAGAATCCCAGTCTTTAAAGGGACAGGGATCCTGGCTGTTAATTGGCCCAGCTCTGTAGCATCACTACTGGGAGGCTCCAGCTGGCTGAGGTGGGAACCTGACCCCCCCAAAACTTTTGGTTCAGTGCAGGGAGCCCCACTGTGGGCACAAAATTTCGCCCGGATATGGGATCTCTGCCCCTTTAAATTGTCTATGTCCCTCACTGATCTCTTATGACTCATGTGTGTCAGTTTACAGGGTGTAGCAGACATGGAAATTAAGTGCTATGTTTCCTTTGCCATCAAATTATTGTGCTGTGGCCTATGGAATGCCAAGGAAACTGATTGTGTCACTTTAAATGTAACTGTCATCGGCCAATCGAATTACTTTTATTTTACCCTGCAGATTTAAGCTGACTGATATTGAGATATGTTTAAAAATAATGTAACTAGTCTGGACAATTGATTAAAATGGTCACAGCAATGCATTAAAGTGAGCTGTTTTGTCTGGTGGACAATTCCCACTGTGCCCTTTTGTAATCTATGAGCAAGAGTGATGCTCACTTTATTAATTTGAAAATACCTAAGAGGAGTCTTTCCATCATTTCACTTAACCAGCGGGTGTTTGCAGAATGTTTTAAATGAGACACGATGTGGCTCCAGATAATATGGAATCAATTTGTACATCTGTCTTTGAGAGATGTGACTATATAAATAATGAAGGCCGGACACGTGAGGGAAAGAATAACCTATTGCATTCTGCAAAAGAAAAAATTAACTATAGTTTATTTTATTTTATTCAATTAGTCTGCAAATCTTAATCCTTTGAGAACTGAGAACTCTATTAATTTATTTATTCTAATCCTTCTCATAATTTATGATAAGCAGGTCAGGAACATTGCCGGTTTGAATTTCAATGAACCAATTATGCCTGTAGATAAATAATTGCATGAAACAGACAGAAGCACTTTTTATTCAGCATCCCTGTGGTAGACAGCAGTTTAAAGCTACAACAAGGAAACAAATAAATCCCCAACAGTAAGCTTCAATTGGGATTTAAATAAGAGAGGTATATATATATCCAGTCGGCAAGAGTGTGACAAATGAACATGAAATTACTACACTTGAAATTTATATATATATATATAATTTCAGGTTTAGCAATTTCATGTTCATTCATAAAATTCTTGCTAACTAGCTATACTTGATGTTGTGCTGTGTTAACTGGTAAAATTTGTATGTACTTAAATCATAACCCCAGGCAATCAGAACATAAAATCTTGTATGAAGCATGATTCACACTTTTTCTAGTTTCCCTGAAGGTACAGTTGTTAAAAACACAGATTGACTTGCAACTAAGGCCCATAGAAGAAAGATACTTTGGAAGAAATGGGTTCTCTTGTTTTCATTTGGTATCAAATAGCAATTTTAAGCACTACACGTAAAATGGAGATTATACCTTCATTATAGTCAGCATGTTTGCTCAGAAGCAGGGGGTGGGGGATAATTTTCAACCATTGCCTGGACAGTATAGTGTCTGCTCCTTGTAGAACCTGCTCAGTTTTCATCCCTGGGCGAGCTCTACAATGGACGGGAAATCCACTCTGTCGGATTAGCATACGAACAAACGGGTGGTAGTCAAAAATTACTCACGAGGTGTCTGATTTACTGTCACTATACTTCTTTGAATGTGAGAAAATATTTTGACATGTTTTACATCAGTCTTAATTGAAGAGTGGTTAAGTGCTGATGTACCACAAGAAAGAAACATGCTTACTGCCAAGCGTGACTGGAATGTGTCTGCCATCTAAAGTGGGTTGAAATTATGTGAAAGCAGCCAAACCCAGATGATGTACATTTATGATCCACAATACCAATAGATTGTAGAGATTTGTGGCATTGTTCAACCAGTTTCCAAAGCTTGTTCTTCAGAGATCTATAAGTATAAAACAACACATAGCTTATCTTCGCACAGAGTATGAGAATGAATTAGGCTCCATAACTTTGTGCTTATGTATCTTGTACAATGGCTGTGTTCTGTTTTTTTTCTGAAGAACAATATTGCTTATTTGTTCCTGAAAATTATATCTTTAATTAACATTACAAGAGGAGTAGGCCATTTAGAGCCACTTGCCTGCTCCAACATTCAGTAAGATCATAGCTGATCTGTGGCCTAACTCCATATACCTGCTTTTGCCCGATATCCCTTTGGCTTTTGTTAACCAAAGATATTATCAATTTCAGTTTTAAGATTAATTGATCTAGCATCAATTGTCATTTGCAAAAGAGAATTCCAAACTTCCACCACCGTTTTTGTGTAGAAATGTTTCCTAATTTCACTCCTGAAAGGTCAGGCTTTTAGACTATGCCCCTTCGTCTTAGATACCCCAGCCTGTGGAAATAGTATCTCTCCATCTACCCTATCTGTTTCCCTTAATATCTTGAAAAGGTCAATTAAATAGTCCCTTACCCTTCTAAATTCCAGGAATACAACCCTAGTTTGTGAAATCTCTCCTCGTAATTTAACCCTTGGAGTCCAGGTATCATTCTGGCACAGTTAGGCTGCACTCCTTCCAAGGCCAGAATTGCTCACAGTACTCGGGTGTGGTCGAGCCAGGACTTGGTATAGTTGAAGCATGACTTTTACCCATTTGTATTCTAGTTGTTTAGATATAAAGAACAGCATTTCATTAGTTTTTTTGATTATTTTCTGTACCCTTTCATAACATTTTAATGATCTCCATACCTGAACTCCCAAATCCCTTTGGACCCTCACTGATTCACCATTTAGAAAGTATCCTATTGTATCCTTGTTTGGTCAGAATAGTGGATGACCTCCCATTTGCCTACATTGAAAACCATTTGCCACAGTTTTACCCTTTGGAATCAACCTCCTGTGTTTTAGAATGGTATTATCTTCAACAGAATACTCTTTCGCTTGCCTCCATAAATATTCTATTTGTAACTAAACCTGTTAAATTAAACCTAGTATTAAGAGTATCTATGTGGTTGAAATGATTTGTCTTTCGAAGTGGCATAATGGAATCTTACATTATACCCAATTAAAGGTTTACAATAAAAGGTGGATTGTTTGCCCTGTGACATGCCCTATCCCATTTATTATATGCATAAAGTTATGTTTCAGATTGGATCCATCTGCGGAAGCTATCCTTTGCAATGAGAACAAAATAAAAGCACTGAAAGAAAGATCTTTTTATAATAGGTACATGTTCGATTCCTGTTGTGTGCTAAGTTAGTTGATCTCAACTAGAACAGTAGTAGGAGCATTACAATTGGTTTTCGTGCCCTTAGGTTATGAAAGGGGGGAAAAATCAGCTCTGGTTTCTGTACTTGATTATTATCCACTGACTTATGTTAGAAAATGAGCTTGTAGAAGCATTCAGTGAGGACATGATTGAACACGACTGTAATGTTTCACATGATTGAATAACCTGGGCTCACACCTGAACAATGGCTACTGCACAGGTACAAAAAGAATAATGGAAACGGCTTGTGGGACGCTGACCTTTATTTCAAGGCTGTTGGAATACAAAAGTGAGCTTTTGATGCTTTGGTTGTCTATCTGATGTACTGCAGTCAGTTTTAGGCAGCAAACCTCAGAAAGTGGAAATCTGGACCTCGCTCCCCAATAGAGGACCAGATTTTCAAAGCCCATTGGAAGTGGAAGTAGATGTGCGAGCAATTTGACGGTCACATCCTCAGAGGTTGGCACTTGGTCCCGCCACCTCCGGAACGCGAAGCTATTTTTAAAGGGATGCCAGGAAGGAGGGAACTGCAACCCACACGTCTCCAATTAATCACCTGTTGAGCTCATTATGGAGCTCATTAACAGGTTTTCAACAGAAGTTTGTGATTTTCAAAGGAAGGGCATGGGGAGAACACCATGAGCTGGATTGTACCTTTAGGCGGATGGGAGTTCGCCATCGATGTAAAAGTCAGTGGCAAACTCGCTTCTGCCTAGCCCGGGTATCCATCCTGCAGTTTATGGGTCTCCTGGCTTTAATTGTTCTGAGGCAGGACTTCCATCTGCTTGAGGGAAGAGGTCCCGCCTCAGTGAGCTGCTGGCCAATCAGCGGGCTGGCAGCTCTTAGTCCCAGCAGCGCCACCGGGAGTGGTGGCCACTTCTGGGACTGCAGCCCAGCCGATGCCATGGAGCCAGGAGTGAAGGTAAGTTGGGCATGCCTCACCAGGGGCATCAGTCATTCCCTGGTGAGGCTGGCGATCGTCTGGGGGGAGGGGGCGTCTTGGGACCCGGGGGTGAGTTGGGAGGTGGGGGCGGCCCTCAATTGAGCACCCTGTGCCTGACTGCCATCCCCTCGCCACCCCCGCCGCACAGAAAGGCCGACAGCTATCACTAGGTGGTCTTTCATGTCCACAGCACGCCCGCTTGCCATGAGTAAAATACCCATGGAGGTGGGCGAGGGCCCTTAAGTGGCCACTTAAGGGCCTTGATTGGCCTCCGGCAAGCGGGCTGTTTCCCCCCACTGCCCGAACACCGTAAAGTTGACCGGAGGTGGGAGCGGGGCAGGTAGGCCTCACGGAGCCTCCCGCTCAATTTTACTCCACCCCCATGCCGCCATTGGACCCGCTGGGGCGGCATAAAATTCAGGCCCATGTCTGGACCACTGCAGGGTTTAGAAGATGGGAACAATACGGAGGGCCATGATGGCTATGGAAAGGGATGATTAACATGATGCAGGGGTCCAAAATAAAGCTCAGTTGCTCCAGAAGTGCCACAGAGTAGCCATTTCTGGAGCCTTAAGACTTGCTTTTCTCAGTGGTGGGTGGTAGGTATCTGGAGAGGCATGTTGACCCAACTGTCATTACCAGGGCACCTTGGAATGGCAATGGAAAGCCTAGTGTACATACAAAGCCCAGCCGCGGAAGTTCAAATGGGAACAGGATACTCTGACATTGGACAGAGCAGCCCGGATGAGCTTCAGCAGATGCAACCTCCTGGAAAGCAGGACACCAGAGGAGCACAGCGGGGGACTGCAAGAGGAAGAAAGCAAGCTCCAAGACATCAGGTCTACCATCCAAGAGTCAGCTACCTGATGAGCGCCAGTGTCGTAGGAACTATGCCAATCCAGGTTGTTGGTCTTGGACATTTGTGCTCTGATCCACAATAAGCTGATGCCTCGTGGCCCCACTAGCAGTCCCTTGCCAGCAGCTGTCAAGGTCTCCAACACTATGAATTTCTATGCAACCGGGCCATTCCCGGGATCAACTGTGGACCTAGGTGGCATCTCACACTCGGCAGCTCATCATGGCATCAGGCAGGTCACAGATGCCATTTTCAGGAGGGCAGGGGACTACATCCACTTTGACACAGATGGATCTGCGCTGGTACAGAGGGCATTGGGTTCAGTCTCCATCACTGGATTTCCCCCAGGTGCAGAGTATCATCAATTGTGGCCATCAAGGCACCCAGTAACCGGCCAGTGAGATCCAGCAATAGGAAGAGCTTCCACTCCCTCAATGTCCAACTGGTCAGTGACCACAACAAGAGCATCCTCCATGTGTGCACTCACTTTTCTGGCAGCTGCTTTGACTCCTGCACCCTATGTCAGTCTACACTGTGCCGTTCTTTCAGTCCAACCCCCAAAGTGTGTGAGTAAATGCAAGGAGGCAAGGAAAATCCTTTGAAGAGATGGCTACTGACCCGAGACAGCGAGACTGGCGGAGAGGAAAAAGGAATGGCCCGGAGAGCAAGAGCACCTTGAGACCAGCAGGGAGGTTGACAGAGCAGCTTCCAAGAGCGAGAGTACAACGAGACTGGTGGGGAGGATAAAAGAGCTCTGGGAAGAATTCAGACCGACGGCGTTCGAAAAAAAAAGTGTGATGTCAAAGAAAGGCATGTAAGTCATTGGTTAGTAAGTATTTATTTTCTTCACTCGCTAAACTTGAGCATTCTTTCAAATTAGGAGCTGGGAAATTAATAACCTCAATCAGGGAGTGTATAACAGTGAGTGAATTAATAAGAGTAGTAGCACAGAGCAGGTCTAGACACATGAATTAAAATTAATAGTTTAACCAAGGTACCAACTTGATTCTAAAAGAGGGAATAGAGTTCCTCAGGGTAGTGTCCTAGGCCCAGCCATCTTCAGCTGCTTCATCAATGACCTTCCTTCAATCATAAGGTCAGAAGTGGGGATGTTTGCACAATGTTCAGCACCATTCATGACTCCTCAGATACCGTGTAGAAATGCAGCAAGACCTGGACAATATCCAGGCTTGGGCCGACAAGTGGCAAGTAACATTTGGGCCATACAAGTGCCAGGCAATGATCATCTCCACCAAGAGAGAATCTAACCATCTCCCCTTGACATTCAATGGCATTACAATCACTGAATCCCCCATGATCAACATCCTGGGGTTACCATTGACCAGAAACGGAACTGGAGTAGCCACAAAAATATCGTGGCTACCAGAACAGGTCAGAGGCTAGGAATCCTGCAACAAGTAACTCACCTCCTGACTCACCAAAGCCTTTCCACCATCTACAAGGCACAAGTCAGGAGTGATACTGGAGGATAGAATACTCTCCACTTGCCTGGATGGGTGCAGCTCTAATAACACTCAAGAAGCTCGATACCATCCAGGACAAAGCATCCCACTTGATTAGCACCCCATCCACAAACATTCACTTCCTCCATCACCAACGCACAGTGGTAGCAGTGTGTACCATCCACAAGATGCACTGCAGCAATGCACCAAGGCTCCTTTGACAGCACCTTCCAAACCCGCAACCTCTACCACCTAGAAGGACCAGGGCAGAAAATGGTTGGGAACACCACCACCTACAAGTTCCCCTCCAAGTCACACACCATCCTGACTTGGAACTATAACGCCGTTCCTTCACTGTCACTGGGTCAAGATCCTGGAATTCCCTTCCTAACAGCACTGTCTGTGTTCCTACCCCACATGGACTGCAGCGGTTCAAGAAGGCAACTCACCAACACCTTCTCAAGAGCAAGCGAGAAACAACGAAAGCGGAGCCAGAGCATGAAGAGACCGGGAGAGAGAGCGAGAGTTCATTCAGTGAGCGGTACACAGCGAGAGCGGAGCCGGAGCACAAAGAGACCGGGAGACAGAACGAGAGTTCATTCAGTGAGCGGTACACAGCGAGAGCGGAGCCGGAGCACAAAGAGACCGGGAGACAGAGCGAGAGTTCATTCAGCGAGCCGGCTCACCTTCCGGGAGCAGTCTAGGTGCGCCAGAGTTTTGAAAAAAAAAAGTCAACAGTGACATCACAGGCAAGCTGCAAGGTGATTGGTTGGTGAGTAACAGCTGTTCGGGAATAACTCTAAATAGCTGGGTTCGTAACTAAAGTAAAGAGAAAGGTCTACAGTTCTTTTTAATATAGTAGGTAGTGTTTTTTGGGGGGAATCAAGGTACCTGGTGTAAATAAACTAATTTTTGGGTAATTTAAGGGAGTAAAAACAGAGTGAAAAAAAAACAAAGAGTGACATCACAGGAAAACCGTAAATTCATTGATTGGTAAGTAACTGCTAATTTGAATTACCTATTCTAAGTTGATTTCAGATTAAAGGTGAATAGCAGAAATATTTTACAGATTAAAAACTAAAGACCAGTCGGAAATTTAAAAAACGAATTAAAATCTAATTAAATAAAATAGAGATGCAGGGCCAGGCGATGTGTTGTACCTGCATGATGTGGGAGCTGGTGGACCCCATTGTAGTTCCTAGTGACCACATCTGTACTAAGTGTTGGCTGCTCGAGGAACTCCGGCTCAGAGTTGATGAGTTGGAGTCTGAGCTTCGGACACTGCGATACATCAGGGAGGGGGGAGAGTTACCTGGACGCTGTGTTTCAAGAGGCAGTCACACCCCTTAGATTAACTACCGTGAATTCAGCCAGTGGTCAGGGACAGGAGAGTGTGACTATGATCGAGGCAGGTAGAGGGATCTAGGAGGTAGTGTTGCAGAAGCCTCAGCCCTTGTCCAACAGGTTCGAGATTCTTGCTCCCTGTGTGGACAAGAGCAGAGACTGTAGGGAGGGTGAGCAAACTGACCACAGCACCGTGGTACAGGGAGCCATTGAAGTTGGGGGAGAAAAGAGAAATGGAGTCGTAATCAGGGATAGTATAGGGGCATAAACACTGTTCTCTGTGGCTAGGATCGAGAGTCCCGAAGGCTCTGTTGCCTCCCTGGTGCCAGGGTTTGGGATATTTCATCTAGGCTGCAGAGGAACTTGGAGTGGGAGGGGAAAGATCCAGTTGTCGTGGTCCACGTAGGTACCAATGATGTAGGTAGAACAAGGTTAGAGGTTCTGCTGAGGGAATATGAGCAGCTAGGGGCTAAATTAAAAAGCAGAACCAAAAAGGTAATAATCTCCGGATTACTACCTGAGCCTTGAGCAAATTGGCAAAGGGTCAATAAGATTAAAGAGGTAAATGTGTGGCTCAAAGGTTGGTGTGGGAGAAATGGGTTCGAATTCATGGGACATTGGCACCAGTACTGGGGAAGGAGGGAGCTGTTCCGATGGGACGGGCTCCACCTGAATCATGCTGGGACCAGAGTCCTGGCGAATCGTATAACTAGGGCTGTAGATAGGGCTTTAAATTAAATCATGGGGGGGGAGGGTTCAGTTGCATGGGAAAATAGGAAGTTAAAGGAGAAGGTAGGAGTGCAGGTTAGTGGTGAGGCTGATTGTTACCAAACTGCAAGAAGTAAAATGGTTAAACCAGAAGAGAGAAATAATAAACAGGCGAATAAAGCATCAGTGCTGAGGGACAGGTTAGGGGGTATAGCCCAAATAAGAGTTCTATATATAAATGCATGGAGTTTAAGAAATAAACTCGATGAACTGCAGGTGCAGATTCAAATGGAAGATTAAGATGTGGTGGCCATTGCGGAGATGTGGCTGCAGGATGGTCGGGACTGGGAACTAAATATACCTGGTTATAAAGTTTACAGGACGGACAGGGAAAATGGCAGAGGGGGTGGATTAGTCTTACTGATTAGAAATAATATCACCTCATTGGTGAAGGAGGATATAATGAGGGGAAAGCATCCAGTGGAGACCTCATGGGTGGAATTGAGGAAAGAAAAGTATCTAAAACTGTAATGGGTGTTGTGTATAGACCCCCTGGTAGCAGTTCTGAGGTGTTAACTTGGATAAATGCACAAATTAGACAAGTGTGTAACAAAGGCAGAGTAGTATTAATGGGGGATTTTAACTTACACATAGATTGGGAAAGGCAGACTAGCACCTGTAGAAAGGTGGTGAATTTCTGGGATGTGTCCGGGATAGTTTCCTGCAGTAATATGTCCTAGATGTAACAAGAGGACAGGCAATATTAGATTTAGTTATGAGTAATGAGCCAAATTTAATTAGTAGCCTAACTGTGCGTGAACATTTTTCAAATAGTGATCACAACATGATAGAATTCAAGGTAGTGTTTGAAAGTGAAAAGCACGAATCAGCTACTAGAATTTTAGACTTGGGTAAGACTGACTTTACCGGGATGAGACAGAGACTGTCCACAGTAAACTGGGTAGATCTGTTAATGGGTCAAATGACTGAAGAACAGTGGAGAATATTTAAAGAAACATTTAACGAAATACCCCTGAGAGGAAAAAGCTCCACTTCACAGAAAAAACAGCTATGGACAACTAAAGAGATTAGGGATAGCATGAAACAAAAATAAATGGCTTACAAAACTGCAAAACGCAGCACAGGTCCAGCCGAATGGGATCAATACAAAGACCAACAAATGGTCACAAAGCAGCTGATAAGAGCTACTAAAAGAGATTATGAAAGGAAACATGCAAGGGACATCAAAATCAATAAGAAGAAATGCTATAGTTACATAAAGGGGAAACGGGTGATCAAGAGCAATGTAGGCCCACTAAAAGCTGAAGCTGGAGATATTGTCATTGATAATGGGGAAATGGCAGACATGTTGAACAATTGCTTTGCCTCAGTATTTAAAGTCGAAAAGGGGGATAACTTGCCGGAAGTCCCGAAAAAATTAATAGCCGATAGGGGACAGGGACTTAATACAATTAATGTAAGTAAATCATCAGTAACAAGGAAATTAATGGAACTGAAGAGTGAGAAATCCCCAGGACCTGACGGTTTCCATCTGAGGGTGTTAAAAGGAAATAGGGGAGCACATTGTAGATGCCCTAACCATAGTCTTTCAGAGTTCCCCAGAGAGTGGTCCCTCTGGATTGGAAAGTTGCACATGTCACTCCACTTTTTAAGAAGGGTGAAAGGGGGAACCAAGGAAATGATAGACCAGTTAGCCTGACATCTGTGGTGGGCAAGTTGCTGGAGTCTATAATCAAGGATGGGGTGACTGAACACCTCGAAAAATTTCAGTTAATCAGGGACAGCCAGCATGGATTCATGACAGGAAGGTCATGCCTGACAAATCTCATTGAATTTTTTGAAGAGGTGACGAAGGTAGTGGACAGAGGAGTGTCTATGGATGTTATTTATATGGACTTCCAGAAGTCATTTGACAAAGTTCCACATAAGAGACTGTTAACTAAGGTAGAAGCCCATGCAGTTGAGGGTAAATTATTGACATGGTTAGGAAGTTGGTTGAGTGGTAGGCGACAGAGAGTGGGGATAATGGGTAAGTACTCCGATTGGCAGAATGTAACTAGTGGTGTCCCACAGGGATCTGTGTGAGGGCCTCAATTATTCACATTATTCATTAATGACTTGGGTGATGGCATAGTAAGTCATATATCCAAATTTGCTGATGATACAAAGTTAGGCGGCATTGTAGACAGTCTAGAAGATAGTATAAAATTGCAAAGAGATATTGACAGACTAGGTGAGTGGGCAAAACTGTGGCAGATGGAGTTCAATGCGGGCAAATGTGAGGTTATCCATTTTGGACCAAAAAAGGATAGAATGGGGTACTTTCTAAATGGGAAGAGGTTAAGTACAGTGGATGTCCAAAGAGACTTGGGGGTTCAGGTACATAGATCTTTAAAATGCCACGAGCAAGTGCAGAAAATAATCAAAAAGGCTAAAGGAATGCTCGCCTTTATATCCAGAGGATTTGCGTATAAAGACACAGAGGTTATGCTGCAGCTGTACAAAACCCTGGTTAGACCCCACTTGGAGTACTGTGAGCAGTTCTGGGCACCACACCTTAGGAAGGATATATTGGCCTTGGAGGGAGTGCAATGTCGGTTTACAAGAATGATAACTGGACTACAGAGGTTAAGTTACGAGGAGAGATTACACAAATTAGGCCTGTTTTTGCTAGAATTTAGAAGGTTAAGGGGTGATCTGATTGAAGTCTTCAAGATATTAACAGGAAAAGTCAGGCTAGATAAAGATAAACTATTTCCACTGGTTGGAGATTCTAAAACAAGGGGGCATAGTCTGAAAATTAGGACCAGACCGTTCAGGAGAGATGTTAGGAAGACGAGAGTGGTCCTAAAGGAAGAGTGCTAAATTGGGGGAAGGCCAACTATACCAAAATTCGGCAGGAGCTGGGAAATGTAGATTGGGAGCAGCTGTTTGAAGGTAAATCCACATGTGATATGTGGGAGGCTTTTAAAGAGAGGTTGATTAGCGTGCAGGAGAGACATGTTCCTGTGAAAATGAGGGATAGGAATGGCAAGATTAGGGAACCATGGATGACAGGTGAAATTGTGAGACAAGCTAAGAGGAAAAAGGAAGCATACATAAGGTCTAGGCGGCTGATGAAAGACGAAGCTTTGAAAGAATATCGGGAATGTAGGACCAATCTGAAACGAGGAATTAAGAGGGCTAAAAGGGGTCATGAAATATCTTTAGCAAACAGGGTTAAGGAAAATCCCAAAGCCTTTTATTCATATATAAGGAGAAAGAGGGTAACTAGAGAAAGGATTGGCCCACTAAAGGACAAAGGAGGAATGTTATGCTTGGACTCAGAGAAAATGGGTGAGATTCTAAACGAGTACTTTGCATCGGTATTCACCGAGGAGAGGGACATGACGGATGTTGAGGTTAGGAACAGATGTTTGATTACTCGAGGTCAAGTCGGCATAAGGAGGGAGGAAGTGTTGGGTATTCTAAAAGGCATTAAGGTGGACAAGTCCCCAGGTCCGGATAGGATCTATCCCAGGTTACTGAGGGAAGCGAGAGAGGAAATAGCTGGGGCCTTAACAGATATCTTTGCAGCATCCTTAAACACGGGTGAGGTCCCGGAGGACTGGAGAATTGCTAATGTTGTCCCCTTGTTTAAGAAGGGTAGCAGGGATAATCCAGGTAATTATAGACCGGTGAGCCTGACGTCAGTGGTAGGGAAGCTGCTGGAGAAGATACTGAGGGATAGGATCTATTCCCATTTGGAAGAAAATGGGCTCATCAGTGATAGGCAACATGGTTTTGTGCAGGGAAGGTCATGTCTTACCAACTTAATAGAATTCTTTGAGGAAGTGACAAAGTTGATTGATGAGGGAAGGGCTGTCGATGTCATATACATGGACTTCAGTAAGGCGTTTGATAAGGTTCCCCATGGCAGGCTGATGGAGAAAGTGAAGGCGCTTGGGGTCCAAGGTGTACTAGCTAGATGGATAAAGAACTGGCTGGGCAACAGGAGACAGAGAGTAGCAGTAGAAGGGAGTTTCTCAAAATGGAGACGTGTGACCAGTGGTGTTCCACAGGGATCCGTGCTGGAACCACTGTTGTTTGTGATATACATTAATGATTTGGAGGAAAGTATAAGTGGACTGATTAGCAAGTTTGCAGACGACACTAAGATTGGTGGAGTAGCAGATAGTGAAGGGGACTGTCAGAGAATACAGCAGAATATAGATAGATTGGAGAGTTGGGCAGAGAAATGGCAGATGGAGTTCAATCAGGGCAAATGCGAGGTGATGCATTTTGGAAGATCCAATTCAAGAGTGAACTATACAGTAAATGGAAAAGTCCTGGGGAAAATTGATGTCCAGAGAGATTTGGGTGTTCAGGTCCACTGTTCCCTGAAGGTGGCAACGCAGGTAAATAGAGTGGTCAAGAAGGCATACGGCATGCTTTCCTTCATCGGACGGGGCATTGAGTACAAGAGTTGGCAGGTCATGTTACAGTTGTATAGGACTTTGGTTCGGCCACATTTGGAATACTGCGTACAGTTCTGGTCGCCACATTATCAAAAGGATGTGGATGCTTTGGAGAGGGTGCAGAGGAGGTTCACCAGGATGTTGCCTGGTATGGAGGGCGCTAGCTATGAAGAGAGGTTGAGCAGATTAGGATTATTTTCATTAGAAAGACGGAGGTTGAGGGGGGACCTGATTGAGGTGTACAAAATCATGAGAGGTATAGACAGGGTGGATAGCAAGAGGCTTTTTCCCAGACTGGGGGTTTCAATTACTAGAGGACACGAGTTCAAAGTGAAAGGGGAAAAGTTTAGGGGGGATATGCATGGAAAGTTCTTTACGCAGAGGGTGGTGGGCACCTGGAACGCATTGCCAGCGGAGGTGGTAGATGCGGGCACGATGGAGTCTTTTAAGATGTATCTAGACAGATACATGAATGGGCAGGAAGAAAAGAGATACAGAAGCTTAGAAAATAGGCGACATGTTTAGAGAGAGGATCTGGATCGGCGCAGGCTTGGAGGGCCGAAGGGCCTGTTCCTGTGCTGTAATTATCTTTGTTCTTTGTTTGTTCTACTTCTTCACGCAAAGGGTGGTAGAGGTTTAGAACTCTTTCTTAAAAACAGCAGTTAAAGCTAGAACAGTTGTTAATTTTAAATCTGAGATAGATAGATTTTTGTTAAGCAAAGATGCTAAGGGATATGGGCCAAAGGTAGATATATGGAGTTAGGCCGCGGATCAGCCATGAGCTTATTGAATGGCGGGACAGGTTCAAGGATCTGAATGGCCTACTCCTGCTCCTATATTCCTATGTTCCAATTAGGGATGAGCAACAAATGCTGGCCTAGCCAGTGACGTCCACATCCCATGAATGAATAAAAAAAGTAATTTTTTAATATATTGTGTGTGGGCAGTTGCGACCTGTTATTTGCAATTCATGCACCATGTGGGAACTCCAGGACACTTCATGTGTATTGAGGGAACACCGACTGAATTTTATGGACCCCCCGAGACAGGTTCGGAAGTGGGGGGCCCATAGAATTGCAAGGTGAGGTGGGGAGGTGGAGACCCCTTGGCCCCCCCCCCCTCCCCATTGCAATCAATTTTATCGGGCCACTTAATGGCCTCTTTCTGCTGCGCTGGGATTACCCAGCGGAGTGGGAGTGGGGGTGAGTGGAGGTGATGGCTGCCATGTGGATTGGTCACCTTGGCAAGGTGAGCTCCCTGCAGACTTGGGGCAGGGCTCTCCTTCATGGGCAATCTGTGGCCCACGGAGCGCCCCCACTGTGAAACCCCATGCCTCCCTGAGCCTCCCTCCTACTGCAGTAAATGCCCACCCTCCCCCCACCTTGCCGGGGCCTGCTGGTCTGACCCTGGTGATCCTGCCTCACTCGCCTTCGATCCAGGCACCAGCGCTGGGCCTGGGTCCAAAGCCATGCAGTACCGGCAGTGGATACCTCTCCCAATGGGAGTGCCGATATTACTGGGCGGGATCCCTATCTTTAAAGGGATGGGATCCCGGCACCAGGCTATTAATTGGTCCGGCATCTAAGAATCACTCTGCAGAGGGGCTCCAGCTGGCTGAGTTGGGTCTCCCCCACCTTTTTGGCCCGGCGCCTGGAGCCCCACCGTGAGCACAAAGTTCATCCCTATGTGTGTCGGAAGTGTCTCTAGCTGCTTCAGCTCCAGCTTAGGATTTCCAAACTTGAGGGGCAGCTGGAGTCACTGTGGAGCATCAGGGAGCAGGAAGGTTTCCTGGATCATAGTTTCCAGGAGGTTGTCACCCCAGGCAGTGAGAGTTCACGATACTATGTGGTGATCATCCAGTAGTGTAGGAAGAGGCAGGAGGTGCAAAATTCTTTGGGGCGTGTGCCTCCACACAGGTACTCAGCATTGGAGACTGCTGGAGTGATGAAACCCTGAAGGAGTGCTGTCCAGACCATGGCACCAATGGGCAAGAGACTGTACAGGAGAGAGCAGCAGAGTGTAGAAATGCCGTTGTTATAGGGGATTCCATAGTCAGGGGGACAGGCAACCATTTCTGTAACCATCATTGTGAATCTCGCATGGTGTGTTGCCTCCCTGGTGCCTGGGTAAAGGACATCATGGATAGGGTGCAGATTATTCTGCAGGGGGAAGGGAGTGAGCCAGAAGTTATGATACACAGTGATACCAAGGACATGGAGAGGGCAGGTATTGAGGTCCTATGGTCAGGATTTTAAGGACCTAGGGAAGAAGTTAAAGAGTAGGACCTCAAAGGTAGTAATCTCTGGATTAGTCCCATTGGAGAACGAAAAAAGAGAGGTGGGTGGCAATGTTGATTAGGGAAGACATTGTAGTGTTGGAAAGAGGGGATGTCTATGAGGGGGCAAGGATAGAATCCATTTGATTAGAGTTGAGAAGCAAAAATGTTATGATCGCACTACTATAGGTATTCTATAGGCCTCCAAATAGTGAGTGAGAGAGATAGAGGAGCAAATCTGCAGGGAAATCACAGAGATGTGCAAGAGCTACAGAGTGGTGAGACTGGTGGACTTTCATTGCCCAAATATTGATTAGGATAATGTTAGAGTAAAGGGAGAGTGAGCAATTTCTGAAATGTGTTTGGGAGAATTTCCTTGATCAGTATCTTCTCAGACCAACTGGAAAGGAGGCATTGCTGGATCTGGTACCTGGAAATGAGGTGGGCCAAGTAGACCAAGTGGGGGAGGTCTTGGGTATGAGTGATCATTGTATCATAAGGTTTGGACTAATGCAGAAAAGCAAGGAACTGATATACAATAGAACGTCTGGATTAAAAGAGAGCTGATTTCAATGCCATGAGAATGGATCTAGCCAGGATAAAATAGAAAAGAAGACTGACAGGAAAAACGGTAAAAAAACAATGGGTTATCTTTAAGGAAGAAATGCTTCAGGTACAGGATAGGCACATTCCAACAAGGATGAAAGGTAGGGGAATCAACAACAGGACTCTTTGGATGACAAGGGAGGTAGAGATTACGATGAAACAAAAAAGAGGGTGTATGATGCATGTCAGCTGAATTCTTCATGTGAGAATCAGGCCAAATACAATAAGTTGCGATGGAAGGTGAAGAGGACAAAAAAACTGGCAAAGAGCAAATATGACAATAGTATGGCAGTTAACATGAGCAGGAACCCAAAAATCTTCTCCCAGCATGTAAATAGTAAGTAGATAGTAAGAGGTGGAATGGGACTTATTAAGGACAAAGAAGGTAATATGTGCTTAGGGGCACTCGGGCAAGGCTTAATGAGTTTTTGTATCGGTCTTTACTAAGTAAGAGGAACCTGACAAAATATCAGTAGAAATAGAGTAGAGGTGATGAATAGGGTAAAAATTGAAAGGAAGGAGGTACTGGAAAAGTTGGCTATGCACAGTGTAGGTAAGTCATCTGGTTGAGATGGTTTACATCCCAGGTTGCTAAAGAAAGTGCAGGTGGAAATAGCAAAAGGGCTTGCCGTAATCTTCCAAACTTCCCTAGATATGGGGGAGGGGCCAGAGGATTGGAGAGTAGCAAATGTGACACCCTTATTTAAGAAAGGGGGTAAGGACAGTCCTAGCAACTGCAGGCCAGTTAGCTTAATATCAGTGGTGGGTAAGGTTTTAGAAACAATAATCAGGGGAAAAAATCAACAATGACTTGGAGGAGTTTGATTTAATTAAGAGTAGCCAGCATGGATTTGTAAAAGGCAGATCATGCTTCACTAATCTAATTGAATTTTTTGATGAAGTTGCAGAGAAGGTTGATGGATGTGATGGATGTTGTCTATATGGATTTTAAGAAAGTGTTTAATAAAGTGTCACATATAAAGGTCAGTCTCCAATTTGATGAAACATTAGCGTAAGAATAGGAAACAGCGAGTCATGGCAAATGGTTGTTTTTCAGACTGGAGGATGGTAGACAGCGCTGTTCCCCAAGGGTCATTGCTTGGACCACTGCCTTTTTTGCTATACATAAATGACTTGGATCTTGGAACACAGAATAGAATTTCAAAATGTGCCAGTGAACTGTTATGATCCCATTGGAGACCAGTAACTTTGTAAAAATTCGCACCCAGTTATTACCAAAAGTATTACACCACAAGATTTCATGTTTTAAACAAAGAAAGCTTTACTGCACATGAGTTAACCAAAGCAAAACACTACTAACTTAACACTACAGTTTGAAATCACTTATTCTTTAAACTTAAAATCTTCACAAAACATGAAAACACATACTTCAAACTCTAAATCTCAACAGAACACCCCCCATTTGAATTTTACTTCCACCCCAAGAGTTCCCTGATATGTTACAAGATCTTGGCGGTTCATTCACTTCTCCTGGGACCAATTCAAAATGTACCACAGCTTTTAGGAATTCACTTTGATTTTCCTTAGATTCTTAGCTATCTTCCAAGAAATCTCCTGGAGATTTTCCCTCTAGCATCCAGCCAGGCAAGCCTCCAGCTCTCCTTCAACACCTCATAAATGTGGATTTCCCAGCCTGAGTATGGGCCTTACTCAAAACAGAAAGACCCCTGGTTCCGGATGACCTTCCTGCTCCTGAGGCCACTTGCTTTCAAAAGCAACTGCTTTCTATGACCAACTGACTTCTGAGAACCAGCACAGATATAAAAACACCTGACCAACAGGCATCCGCCTGCATTATCTATCGCCATAGCAATGTGATACACGTAGGATGTCCCAGATAGCAGTTTAAGCTAATTACCTCCAACATCAAAACGTCTCTTTGATTTCGGCTCCCACATGAATAACAATAATAGGACAATTCCTTCCAGACTTCCTGGTTCCAGTTCCCCAACTAAACGATGCATCTGCTGTTTTATGGCTCTCACCTCTCTAACTTTGTTCTTGTAAGCACACATGGAAAGATCTTTGAAATAAACCTCTTGAATGGTCCTGTAACCTTTTTAAATTCTGGAATTTCAGTTATCTTACAGCTACAAATTTAATTTCCCCAAAACTAAAAGTGACCTCTAAGATATTAATACAAACCAAAAACTAGATGATCGTGACAATACTAAACTTGGAGGAGTGGCAAACAGTGAGGATAATATGAACAGCCTGCAATGGAACATAGATAGACTAGCAGAATGGTCAGACAAGTGACAGATGGAATTTAATACAGACAAGTGTGAGGTGATGCAGTTTGGCAGAAGTGGCAGGGTGAGGCAATATAGATTTAATGGCGCAGTTCCAAAGAGTGTGCAGGAACAGAGGGACCTAGGGGTGCATGTGCATTGATCTATGAAGGTCGCAGGACATATTGAGAGAGTAGTAAGCAAAGCCGATGGGATCCTGGGCTTCATAAGTAGAGGCATTGAGTGCAAGAGCAGGGTAGTTATGCTGAACCTTTATAAAGCTCTGGTTTGGCCCCCACTGGAGTATTGCATCCAGTTCTGGTCACCACATTTTAGGAAGGATGTTAGGGCCCTTGAGAGGGTGCAGAGGCGATTTACCAGAATGGTTCCAGAGATAGGGGATTTTAGTTACAAGGTTCAGTTGGAAAAGCTATGGTTGTTCTCCTTGAAGCAAAGGAGGTTGAGGGGAGATTTGATCGAGGTGTACAAGATTATGACAGGCTTAGTTAAGTTAGACAAGGAAAAGCTGTTCCTATTAACTGATGGTCCAAGGACTAGAGGACACAGATTTAAGGTTGTGGGCAAGAGATGCAGGGGGAATGTGAGGAAGAGCTTTTTTATGCAGCAAATGGTAATGGCCTGGAATGTGCTGCCCATGAGGGTGGTGGAAGTGGAAACAGTCAATGACTTCAAAAGGAAATTGGTTGGGCACATGAAAAATAAACTTGCAGGGCAATGGGGATCGAGCGGGCAAGTGGAACTGACTGGATTGCTTTGCAGAGAGCCGACATGGACCTGATGGGCCGAATTGCCTCTTCCTAACTCATTTGACTCCCTAAATCTATGGGAGCCCTAGACAGAGGCACAGAGGCGGTGTAACCTATGCCACCTGCTCAGCAGACCAACCACTGAACAGGCCATCAGGCTGCTGAAGAAGGGATTCTGGTACCTGGACCAGTTGTGTAGAGCCCTCCAGTACTCTCCTACTCTCCTGCAAGGGTCTCTGTCATTGTGACGACCTGCTGCGCTCTCGATAACATGGCCCTCCAGAGAGGTGTACCTTGAGAACGCTGAGGCCCTGGAAAGAGACTGCTCATCGGAGGATGAGCAGGAGATAAGAGACCAGAAGGAAGAGGAGGCAGAGAGTGATAACACTGAACAGAAAGTTGCCCCACTGCACAACTAGGTGGCTTCCTCTTGCCATTCTCTGGGAAGAGGACCTCCCTCTTCTCCTTAATGCTCTCCAGCATTAGATCCAGGTTGGCATCAATGAAGCGAGGGTCTGCCCTGCCCCTACTGCCAGGCCTTCAGCTCCCCTCTGACATTTCACTTCCCTCTGGTACAGTGGAAAGTTTTGGCACAAACTGCAAATCTCTCTCTCAGGACACCAGCAGCCTCAGTGATGGCTGCCATGGGGTGTCTACATGAGGCCCACACTTCATCCGACTCACCTCCATTTCTGGCACCACTGTGTCTAAATGGACAGGAAACCTGTCTCCATACCAGTTAAGGGCTTACCCATTTGAAAATCTGAACCTGAATCAGTTTCCCAACGGAGGCAAGTTTCTGACCCAAAAAGAGACCCAGCTCCTAGTTCCCGTCTCTGTGACGAAATACCAGCCCAGAATGTCCATTAAAATCTTCAAGATTGAGATAAATGGATTTTTGTTAGGTAAGGATATCAAGGAATTATGGAATGAAGGTGGGTAAATGGAGTTGACGTACACATCAGCCATGACCTAATTTATGGGTTCATGAGGCAGAATGGCATACTTCAATTCCTACTTGAGTCCATTCATTGTGTCATAACTGAAGGCACACAGACAGGATTCGTGAGCCATGTAGTAGGGAATACACAGGGTATACAGAGGCTTCATGTTGCCTTCCTTGAAGCTTTTATCTTCAGAGTACTTTCTCCGCAGTGGGCTGAAACAAAGGCTTTATAATGAAGGGAGCATCTACACTCACCAGACTTAAGTAACCCAGCTGAACATGACCCAGTATTCAGAACTTGCCAGGGCTATCTGGAGTGGAGCCCAAACCTTTTGATTCAGAGGCAGGAATTCACTGAAACAGTGGTTACTATGCCTGAATGCAAGTATTCTGCTGGATGTCAACACAGTATCTAGAAACCATAATCTAGTTTCCACTCAGTGGACTGTCTGGAATGGGGCTTGAACCCTTCATCTTCTGACTCAGAGGTAGGAATGCTACCACTAATCCAATGACTCATTGCTGGGTGCTTGGCTAAGGGAAAGCAAATGTACCTATCCGTCTGAGAAGATAAACCCAACAGGACTCAGTGCCTTCAGATGAATAAAGAACAAAATGAGCGATTAAAAGATGTGGATCCAGAAATTTGGGAGTGTCTATTTTTGAGTGTTCTGGGGTTGGAGGTGGTGAAGTGTAAATACCCTGTGTCAGAATAGCGTAGGAAGGAGATCATGGGGGATGGAGATCTGAGATTGGCAGGATCAGGAGTGGAGGCCTAAGGTTCCACGATCCAAGGTCATTAATGGAGGTTGGGGTGATGCTCAGGGGTCGATGACAGCGCCAGTCGTCTAGGTAGATAAATGTGGGGTTGGAAGGAGCAGTCCTTCTCCTCCTGGCTCCACATTCAGGTAAGTTGCTTAACTTCTTTGTTGCAGGCAAACCCTAGGGTTGCTTTCCCTGCTCATGATGATGCTAACTGCCTCAAGGTAAGCCATTCTTGGAGACAGGATCTGAATTATGCCCCTTATTTTCATCTCCAATTTGCCTAATGCCTGCCTCAGGCATGGTTAATGGATGGCTCTTGTTTATCCTTACCCAGTATGGGAGGTGGCGCACTTTCTGCCCCAGATGTGCACACACTTCCTGCCCACCATTTCATGGCCTTATGTCTCCATGTAGCACCCGCTTTCCAGGCTGTTTCTGGCTATTGTGTCAATAACTGGTGCTTGAATCTTTTGGAAAGGTGCTGTTTCTTAGTTTGATGGTTATGTATGGAGGCTCTGCTGAGTAAAGACAAAACTTGTCTAGGCACTTTGTTCTAAAGGACACCACAGTCACCATTTAAAAAGCATGGGAAATGAAGTCAGCAAACAATACTATGGCCTATTTGCTTGAAGCGATGAAAAAATTAATAAATTGTCTTTCAACACTTCTGAATATGTTTTAATAAATTCAGTGCAAGAATGTTGTTTCTCTTCAAAATTAATTTAAATACTATACTGCAATATAGTTGTTTTGGACTCATAAAGAAAGATGGAAGCTTTGTTTTGAAGTGGCTTAAGTTCTGGTGGGCCAAGTCAGTACAACTCAGAATTGCATTAAAATTCAGCAACCTTCCATCATCTTCTGCCTTTCTTCAAATGCTTTGAAAGCCACTTGCACCCTTTCCTCTCCCATCCTTAATGGTACCATATTGTTACTGACATGACACAAATTTTACATATAGTCCAGTGAGATTATATTATCTATAAATTAATGTCGTAATCATAGAATCATAGTAAGTTTAAGGCACGGAAAGAAGTCACTTGGCCGATCGTGTCTGTGCTGGCCGAAAAACGATCCACCTATTCTAATCCCACCTTCCAGCATTTGGCCTTTAGCCCTGCAGACTACGGCACTTAAAGTGCATATCCAGACTCCTTTTGAATGAATTGAGGGTTTCTGCCTCAACTACCCTTTGAGGCAGTGAGTTCCAGACCCCCACCACCCTCTGGGTGAAAATGTTTTTCCTCATCTCCCCTCTAATTTTTCTACCAATCACTTTAAATCTATGGCCGCTTGTCACTGGCCTCTCTGCTAAAGTGAATAGACCCTTCACCTCCACTTTATCCAGGCCCCTCAAAAGTTTGTACATTTCAATCAGATCTCCCCACAGCCTTCTCTGTTCCAAGGAGAACTACCCCAGCCTATCCAATCTTTCCTCATAGCTGCATTTTTCCAGTCGTGGCAACATCCTCGTAAATCTCCTCTGTACCCTCTCTAGTTGTGAGCTAACCAATGAGTTATACAGTTCCAGCATAACCTCCCTGTTCTTATATTCTATACCTCGGCTAATAAAGGAAAGGATTCCATATGCCTTCTTAACCACCTTATCGACCTATCCTGCTACCTTCAGGGATCTGTGGACATTCACTCCAAGGTCCCTCACTTCCTCTACAGTTCTCAGTATTTTCACATTTATTGTGTATTCCTTTGCCTTGTTTGACCTTCCCAAATACATCACTTGACACTTCTCCATTTCCATTTGCCACTTTTCTGCCCATCTGACCAGACCATCAATATCTTCCTGCAGCCTACAGCTATCCTCCTCGCTATTTATCACACAGCCAATCTTTGTCTCGTCTGCACACCCGTTGATCATACCCCCAACATTTACGTCCAAGTCATTAATATATACCACAAAAAGCAGGGAACCACTTACTGAGTCCTGCGGAATGCCACTGGAAACAGCCCTCCAGTCGTTAAAACACCTGTCAACAATTACCCTTTGTTTCCTGTCAATGAGCCAATTTTGTATCCACCTTGCTGCATTTCCCTGGATCCCATGGGGTCTTATTTTTGGAACCAGTCTGCCATGTGGGACCTTGTCAAAAGCCTTGCTAAAATTCATGAGACCACATCAACTGCATTACCCTCATTTATCTTCATTGTTACTTCTTCAAAAAATTTGATCAAGTTGGTCAAACAAGATCTTCCCTTTGCAAATCCATGCTGACTATCCTTGATTAACCTGTGCGTTTCTAAGTGACAATTTTATACTGTCTCTCAGAATAGATTTTGCTTTTGCATACACACATGCTTCTCCATGACAGAGGCACGCACACACGCACCTGCGCACATTGGGAAGTGTCCTTGGCCCACCTTCTGTTTCAGCAATTACCTTTGCTCCATCAGAAGATCAGAAGTGGGGCATTTCAGTGACAATTCCATGTTGTTCAGCTGCTTTCACAAGTCCTTCGATAATGAAGCAGCCCACACCAGCTTACAGCATGACCTGGATAACAACTTGGCTTGGACTGATCAAGGTGACTTAACATTTGCACACACAAATGCCTGTTGATTACTATCTTGAACAAACTTAAGCCGAGTCATCTCTTCTTGACTTTCAATGATGCCACAGTCACTGAGTACATCACCATTAACATCTTGCAGGTCATCATTAATCAGAAGCTAAAATAGATCAGCCATATCAACACCATGGCTACAAGAGGAAGTCAGAGACTGAGTACTCTGCATTAAGTGGCTTACCCCTTGACCCCTCACAGCACCTTCACCATCTAGAAGACTCAAGTTAGGTCTGTGATGGGTGCAGCATCAGCAACACTCAAGAAACTTTACACCATGCAGAAAACACAAAATCTCCTGGAACTAATGCAGCCTGATTCATTTAAAGCCTTCTCTTAATTAATTTGCTTGAACAGTTAAATCCCATGTGTGAGGTTTACAAAACAATCAGTGAACATAAGGCCCATTCATCTCAGATTACTGACAGCACAATTAAACTATATCAACAGCCATCGTCTTGCAACACAATGCTAACAATTCTGTTTCGCTAAATGATTCAGTTAAGGGAATGAGAATTTCTGACACGTACCTTGCCTACAGGCATATCTATTCATGTTTACTGACTTTGCCAGCAAAGATCTGTGGAGGCTGAGTCATTGAATATATTCAAGGTTGAGATAGACAGATTTTTGAATTATAGGGGAGTCGAGGGTTAAAGGGAACAGGCAGGAAAGAGGAGTTGAGTCGTAGATCAAATCAGGTATGATCTTATTGAATGGTGAAGCAAACTTGAGGGTTTGTATGGCCTAGATTCCTGGGGCATTGGGACCAGTGCTGGGGGACGTGGGACAAGTACAAACTGGACGGGTTACACCTGGGCAGGACTGGGATTGATGTCCTCGGGGGAGTATTTGCTAGAATGGTTGGGAGGGTTTAAACTAAAATGGCAGGGGGATGGGAACCTTTGCAAGGAGTCAGAGGAGGGGGGATCAAAGACAAGAACAAAAGACAGTAAGGGGAATAAGAAAAGTGATAGGCAGAGAAATCAAGGGCCAGAATCAAACAAGGCCACAGTGAAAAATAGTGGGAAGGAGACAAGTAACGTTAAAAAGACAAGCCTTAAGGCTTTGTGCCTTAACGCGTGGAGCATTCGCAATAAAGTGGATGAACTAACAACGCAAATCGATGTAAACGGGTATGATATAGTCGGGATTACGGAGACATGGCTGCAAGGAGACTATGGATGGGAAATGAACATTCAGGGGTATTCAGTATTTAGGAAGGACAGACAAAAAGCAAAAGGCAGTGGAGTTGCATTGCTGGTTAAAAAGGAAGTTAACACAATAGTGAAGAAAGATATTAGCTCTGACGATGTGGAATCTGTATAGGTAGAGCTAAGAAACACAAAGGGGCAAAAAACGTTAGTGGGGGTTGTATATAGACCCCCAAACTGTAGTGGTGGTGTTGGGAATGGCATTAAACAGGAAATTAGAGATGCATGTGATAAAGGAACATCTGTAATTATGGGTGAATTTAATCTGCATATAGATTGAGCAAATCAAATTAGTCACAATACCGTAGAGGAGGAAGTCTTGGAGTGTATAAGGAATGGTTTTCTGGACCAATACGTTGAGGAACCAACGACAGAAGAGGCCATCCTAGACTGGGTATTGTGTAATGAGAGAGGAATAATTGACAATCTAGTGGTGCGCGATCCCTTGGGGACGAGCGACCATAATATGATAGAATTCTTCATCAAGATAGAGAGTGATGTAGTTGATTCTGAGACTAGGGTCCTGAATCTTACTAAAGGAAACTACGAAGGTATGAGGCGCGAGTTGGCCAAGACGGATTGGGAAACGTTACTGAAAGAGATGACGGTGGATAGGCAATGGAAAACATTTAAAGAGCGCATGGATGAACTGCAACAATTGTTTATCCCTGTCTGGTGCAAAAGTAAAATGGGAAAGGTAGCCAAACCATGGCTTACAATGGAAATTAGAGATAACATTAGATCCAAGGAAGAGGCATATAAATTTGCCAGAAAAAACAACAGACCTGAGGATTGGGAGTAGTTTAGAATTCAGCAAAGGAGGACCAAGGGATTGATTAAGAAGGGGAAAATAGAGTACGAGAGCAAGCTTGCGGGGAACATAAAAGCTGACTGTAAAAGTTTCTATAGGTATGTGGCGAGAAAAAGATTGGTCAAGACAAAGGTCCCTTACAGTCAGAAACAGGGGGATTTATTATGGAGAATAAAGAAATGGCTGACCAACTAAATGCATACTTTGGTTCTGTCTTCACAAAGGAGGACACAAATATCATACCAGAAACATTGGGGAACAGAGGGCTTAGTGAGGGAGAGGAACTGAAAGAAATCAGTATTAATAGAGAAATGGTGTTGGGAAAATTGATGGGATTGAAGGCCGATAAATCCCCAGGGCCTGATGGTCTACATTCCAGAGTACTTAAGGAAGTGACCCTAGAAATAGTGGATGTGTCGGTGGTCATCTTCCAAGATTCTATAGACTCTGGAACAGTTCCTACTGATTGGAGGATAGCTAATGTAACCCCACTATTTAAAAAGGGAGGTAGAGAGAAAGCAGGGAATTATAGACCAGTCAGCCTGGCGTCAGTAGTGGGGAAAATTCTTGAGTCCATTATCAAAGATTTTATAGCCGAGCACTGGGAGAACAGTGGTGGAATCGGGCAGAGTCAGCATGGATTTACGAAAGGGAAATCATGCTTCACAAAGCCACCAGAATTCTTCGAGGATGTAACTAGTAGAGTTGCTGAGGGGGAGCCAGTGGATGTGGTTTATTTGGACTTTCAGAAGGCTTTCTACGAAGTCCTACATAAGAGATTAGCATGTAAAATTAAAGCACATGGGATTGGGAGTAGTGTATTGCGATGGATAGAAAATTGGTTGGCGGACAGGAAACAAAGAGTAAGGATAAATGGGTCTTTTTCCGAATGGCAGGCAGTGACTTGTGGGGTACCACAGGGATCGGTGCTAGGACCCCAGCTATTCACAATATACATTAATGATTTAGATGAGGGAATTAAATGTAATATCTCCAAATTTGCAGATGACATAAAACTGGGTGGGAGGGTGAGTTGTGAGGAGGATGCAGAGAGGCTTCAGCGTGATTTGGACAAGTTGAGTGAGTGGGCTAATGCATGGCAGATGCAGTATAATGTGGATAAATGTGAGGTTATCCACTTTGGTAGCAAAAACAGGAAGGCAGATTATTATCTGAACGGCTATAAACTGAGAGAGGGAAATATGCAGCGAGACCTGGGTGTTCTCATACACCAGTTGCTGAAGGTAAGCATGCAGCTGCAACAGGCAGTAAAAAAGGCAAATGGTAAGTTTACCTTCATAACGAGAGGATTCCAGTACAGGAGCAATTATACAGGGCCTTGGTAAGGCCACACCTGGAATATTGTGTGCGGTTTTGCCTCCTTATCTGAGGAAGGATGTTCTTGCTACAGAGAAAGTGCAGCGAAGGTTTACCAGACTGGTTCTTGGGATGGTGGGACTGACGTATGAGGAGAGATTGAGTTGGTTGGGATTATATTCGCTCGAGTTCAGAAGAGTGAGGGGGGATCTCATAGAAACCTATAAAATTCGACAGGACTTGACGGGGTAGATGCAGGAAGGATGTTCCCGATGGTGGGGGAGTCCAGAACCAGGGGTCATAGTCTAAGGATATGGGGTAAACCTTTCAGGACTGAGATGAGGAAAAATTTGTTCACCCAGAGAGTGGTGAGTCTGTGGAATTCGTTACCACAGAAAGCGGTTGAGGCCAAAACATTGTGTGTTTTCAAGAAGGGGTTAGACGTAGCTCTTGGGTCTAAAGGGATCAAAGTATATGAGGTGAAAGTGGGAACAGGCTACTGAGTTGGATGATCAGCCATGATCATAATGAATGGCGGAGCAGGCTCGAAGGGCTGAATAGCCTACTCTTGCTCCTATTTTCTATGTTTCTATGTTTCTTACTCATGCTCCTAATTCTTATGTTCAAAATCTCTATCCTGCTTCCAAAGAGATCTGGTTAATTCTCAGTAAAAATAAAAAATAGGAAAGGGTTAACCAACAGCACATTTTGTTTTGGTTTACATTTCATACACATCTACATACGTTATACTATTTTAATGATATCACACCATCTTTTGTATTGTCATAAAAGCAAAATACTGCAAATGCTGGAAATCTGAAACACAACAAGAAATGCGGGAAATACTCAGCAGGTCTGGGAGCATCTGTGGAGAGAGAAGCAGAGTTAATGTTTCAGGTCAGTGACCCTTCTTCAGAACTGGCAGATATTCGAAATGTAAAAGGTTTTAAGCAAGTAAAGCTGGGGTGGGGCAAGAGATAACAAAAGAGAAGGTGTTGATAGGACAAGGTCACAGAGAATAACTGACCGGAAGGTCATGGAGCAAAGGCAAATGGTATGTTTTTGGTGTGCTGAAAGACAAAGCATTAGAACAGAGAGGGTATGAATGGATAGAAAACTAAGCAAACTGGCCCCAAACAGAAACATGAAAAAAAGTGGGTAGGCACAGTTGAAACAAACTAAAATAAAATAAACACATAAAAAACAAGAAAAAATAACTGAAAATAAAAATAAAAAGAGGGGGCCCGTCATGCTCTGAAATTATTGAACTCAATGTTCAGTCTGGCAGGCTGTAGCATGCCTAATCGATAAATGAGGTTCTGTTCCTTGAGCTTGTGTTGATGTTCACTGGAACATTGCAGCAATCCCAGGACAGAGATGTGAGCATGAGAGCAAGGGGGAGTGTTGAAATGGCCAGTAACCAGAAGGTCAGGGTCATGCTTTCGGACTGAGCAGAGGTGTTCTGCAAAGCGGTCACCCAGTCTGCGTTTGGTCTCACCAATGTAAAGGAGACCACATTGTGAGCAGCAAATACATTGTATTGTATTGTGTTCAGATTTTTCACTAATAGATCACACATCTAAACACCATCTTTGTAATTTACACAGCTCCTTACCATTTCAATTGTTTGCATAGACAAATCTTGCTGCTCAAGTTACATCAATCGTGTTAATCTCTTCATATTTATGGTATCTGATGTATAATTTGTGATGATATCAGATCTTACCAGGCATTGAAGTATTTGGTATGCTTATGTTTGAGGTACAGCCAATTAAAACAGCAAAAGGAAGTAACTGAGCTTTAAGGATATTGCAGTAATCATATACTGAGATTTCTAAATTCAGCAAAAGTTTCAAACTGCAAAATGAGAAAAGCCTGTGCTAACATGTATGCACAGAAGAAACTGTTCATGAAATAATCATTTGTTTATGAAAGAAAAATGAAAGTTTTGGAAGATTTATGTTCTGTAGGGAAATGCCTACAGTCGGAAAGAGATTTGTAAGAACATATATTGAGGTCAAGTACAGAGGGATTACAGTAACAAGATAACTAAAGTAGTTTCTTGTATATTACCTTGCTTTCACATTTGCTCCCACTATCTTGCCTCATTTCATAAGTGTTTTCACTAAAATTCTTAGAGTTGAGGGTAGTATTACAATTAAGTCTTTTCAAAGTGAATCAATACTTTTGTTTCATCTGTATTTCAATGGTCACAAGCCTTAGAACAATAATTCTCTTACTAATGCTTTTCTGGAAAGATATTTGTTGAGTGGTGGAACGAAGTGCTCCTGAATTGGAATTGATTGAGATTTAGTTTCTAATTATGCTTCAAAAGACAATAATGCTCGGCTATGTGGGAGTTGGAAATATCAGCATCAATAAAAGACATTAATTCTGAGCTTGGTCTGAGACACAGTGTCACGGAGAGGGAAGAGATGGATAGGAGTGATAAATCTTACTTGATTGACATTGTGGCTGGGATGTTAACTGCCAGCTGGATTCTGGAAACCACAATGGTGAGTTCATTTTCTGACAATTCTTCTGGGTGGAAAGTGGTGGTAAATTGCAAGGCCACCCAGCGACAGTCATTGAGTGGCAAGATTGGCTGCTGGGCCCCCATGCAATTGAGAGTGGGGATGGTGGTGGTGGTGAGGGTGAATTTATAGCAGGGGAGACTTAAACTTTCCTTCTGAAGCCCAAAGGCGTAGTCCTGCTTCTCCTAGCTACACAAGGAAGATGGGAAAAAAATAAACTTATCTTTAGGTGGGTGTCCTTGTCGCTTATTCAGGAGAGAAGGTAAAAATCCTGCCTGACTGCTCCAGAGGAGGTAAGTAATGGACTGGTCAGGTGGGAGAAAAGTGGCAAATAGAGTTCAATCTGAAGAATTGTGACATAATGCATTTGGAAAGGACAAACAAAGTACAGGAATGCACACTAAATGGTAGGATATTGAGAAGTGTTGAGAAACAGAGGGACCTTGGAGTGCATGCCCACTGATCCCTGAAGGTAGAGAAGGCATACCGTGCTTTCCTTTATTAGAGTCATAGAGAGATACAGCACTAAAACAGGTCCACTGACCATCAACCACCCATTTATACTAATCCTACATTGATCCCATTTCCCTCTCACATTCCCCACCTTCCCTCAATTCTCCTACCTCCTACCTAAACTTGGGGCAATTTACAATGGCCAATTTACCTATCAACTCACAAGTCTTTGACATGTGGGAGGAAACCGGAGCACCCAGAGGAAACCCACGTAGGTCACAGGGAAAACTTGCAAACTCCACACAGGCAGTACACAGAACCAAACCCAGCTCACTGGAGCTGTGAGGCTGTGGTGCTAGCCACTGTGCCACTGTGCCACCGAGGCATAGAATCTAAGAGCAGGAAGATTATGCTGAAATGTTAAAAAAAATTAGTTAGGCAAAAGCTAGAGTACTATCTACAGTTCTGGTCACTGCATTAAAGGAAAGATGTGATTGCACTAGAGACAGAACAGAGGAGATTTATGAGGATGTTGCTGGCAATGGAGAATTTTAGCTATGAAGAAAGATTGGATAGGCTGGGGTTGTTTTCTTTTGAACAGAGGAGACTGAGGGGAAATTTAAGTGAAGTGTATAAAATTATGAGGGCCCTGGATAGAGTGGATAGAAAGGAACTATCTGCTTAGAAGAGAGGTCAATAACCAAGGGGCATAGATTGAATGTGATTAGCAGAAAGTTTAGAGGGGAGAGGAGAATTATTTTCACAAAGGGTGGTGGGGGTCTGAAAATCACTGCTTGAAAAGGTGGTCGAGGCAGAAACACTCATTGCAATTAAAAAATCCTTGGATGTACACTTGGAGTGCTGTAACCTACAGGGCAACGGGCCAAAAGCTGGAAAGTGGGATTAGGCTGGATCGATCTTTTTTGGCACAGACATGATGGAATGAATGGTCTCCTTCTGTGCCATACATTTTCTATTTCTCTAATATGACATACAAGAAATTAAACATGAAGTGACTTCAAAGTGAAAATTGCATTGAAAGTTTAAGAATATGTTATAGACCTCTAGACTGACCTGGGTTAAGGTTATACACTTCAGTTGACTCCAGGCTGCATATTATTCTTGTAATGCCTCTATATTCCTGCATTATAACAGTGACAGCACTTCTAAAGTACTTCATTGACTGTAAAGTGCCTTGGAGCATCCTCAGGTCATGAAATGTGCAATACAAATACAAGTCTTTTTGATATTCTGCAAAATTTGTGATAGTGGTTGGATTTAGTTTTGCATCTCTATTTTTGCTAACACTTGCATACACCAACAGTCAGTGTGCTATGTGGGATGCAATAGTACCATGAAGATGATCAATAACTGTGACAAGATCACTGTACATTTATCAGTTATTCACTTCTGTGAAGCAGTCGTGAGTTTATGACATTTCCAAACCCTGAGAAAGCACGATAACACATTCTCATGAAATGCTTTGTTTTTATATAAAATTTATGAGATGGGTTGGTATTATTTAGTGAGACAGTGCTTTCCTGGTGGTAATTCACAGACTGAATTTCTGTTCTCCATTACAGGGTGATTTGAAGCTGCCACCATTATAAATGCTAAGTTCTTTCACATCACAAGTCAGAAAGATAGGACATGGCATGACACCAGATCTGGGTTCCACTAGGTTTAGCTGGCAGGGAGAAAAAACCTTCCCAGTCCAGATTAATAATTCATATTCCATGTAGCCCATCACACATGCTATTGTTCTCAGCATTTTCATCTCTTCTCTTGATGACCTCTCCAAAAAGAAACAAATGCAATTGTGTAAGAATAATTAAAACAACCAAAAAAGGAAACAATGGAAGGATTTTTAAAAAGAGAGCACATTGCAATCGACAACTTTGATATGCCTTCAGTTTTAAATTATGAATGTATTATGAATTAACTAACAAACTTCAAGGATGTCTTTGATCATAGTGTGTGAGTGATGCACACTGAGTGAAAGAACTGTTACCTTTGTGAACATCTCAAATACCAGCTGTCAATCTGGCTCAGTAATTAGGGCTTACAAGTAAAATACAAGCTGAGAATTTGATGTTGTTTTGACATAAAAGAATGAATTTTGGGAATGTAACCTCTCTTCTGTTCTTTTGCATCTATTGTTTTATTCATCTCCTCACTCAGCTATAAGATTGCACTGGCATTTGACTATACCAGTTATGTTGCGACTTTTGATCTGCGAATTAGGATGCCTAGGCTGATATAGACTCATAAGGAGTAACCTGTAATGCCTGCTGCCTATTTCATACTGTAATCATGGGTATTAGAACCCGGATAAAAGAACATTAATGACAATGCAGAGAAGCAAACATAAACGTCAATTCTTTTGTCATCGATTTTGAGCTGGAACAGGTTGGTAGTGCAATGAAAATCACAGCATAGCACTTAACACACCATGTTAATTGTATATCAGTTGTGTTTAGTTACATGCAGTTGGAGGGCATTAATTGGGGTTTCACTTGAGCACATATAAACAGACACTTACTGAAACTGGGAGATGGTTGAGTTATGAGGTGTATGCTTGTAATGTATTACTCTGTAAATAAATGTAAGATTAAGTAAAGATTGGTTCCAGTACTATCCTTCACCACCTGGCTTTCCGGAATAGAACACCCTAATCCCATTGATGTCCAGATCACTGCCATTTTGGTATTGTTATGACCAGGTAAGAAAGGGGTCTAGGGGGTCCCTCTCAGCCTTCACCTGGTCTTACCATAACAGGGTTTTATTTGAAGCACACCGTGCTTTTAGCTCCCCCTTGGTGAATCCTTGTTTACCTCTTTCCAATTATGAGGCAAAGTAACCAGCACAAACAGTTTTTCTTAGGTTTAAAGAAGAAAGGTTGAAATGTATTAAACTTAAACTCGAATTTGGTTAACACCTATGGATACACGATGCGCCCATGCTAGCATGCATACGCGATACACATTGGCAAATAGAAAAGAGCAGAAGAAATAAAGTGGAAAAGTTTGAGGCAATCTTGAAGAGGGTTTTTGTTACAGATCTTCGAGCTCACTGTAGAATCCTTGATTGTAGGTAGATCTTGCTTTTCATTGGGGCCTAGTATTTTTCTTAAACCTTGTTCATGTAGGAGACTTTTATCTTTTGGGGTTCATGTGTCTTCAGTGGATTTGTAGTTCTGTGGGAAAGAAATGGTAGCAGACAGGAGAGGCTGTGGCGAGCCAGCCAGGAGAGGTCCTTTCAGTCCAGGAGCAGACACTCAAAAACTCTGTGGCTTATTCAAAAAACCCTGGACCAGCCAGTTAGTCATGTGACCGGCTGGTTTAACCAGTTTGTGGATTGTATCACCTTAGCAGTCTCTGGAATGCTCCTCTTACACACAATACCTGGTGATCAAAGTCCATTTTAGGATAAGAGAAGTAACCTCTCTTGTCCCTATTGGTATGCAAATGTCCTCCATCCAAGTCTCGCAGCCCTTGTATCATGCCTTCTCTTCTTTCCAACAACAATTTGAAATTTAATGTCCATATGGTGAAATTAATATGCCTCATTCTTGGAAGGTGGGGGACCAGCATGACAGTATGCTCTTTATATTGGTAGCTCAGGTATCTGCAAAAACAATGGACACCTCATTATTCTATGCAAATCACAATCCTCTGTCATACTTAGGATATCCATTGAGCAGAGCAATGTTATGGAAGTCCTGCTCAGTGGAAATGTACAGATTAATCAGCGGTCTTTCAAGTGACTGTCAGATATCACTCCAGAAGCAGAAAAGGTCAATTCTTTGAATGATTTCTATGGGTCCGGGAAGTGCAGAATCATTCCATCTGCTGTTGCTCCATTCGCCGACCCTATCGACTATTGCTGCCCCTCTTACGGAATTCAGCCGGCCCTGCTCCATGTAATAACTGTCAGATTTCTTGTCCCCACCATCAGCAAGCTGACTGTTTGCACTCCTCATGCACAGGTAGCTCGGTGACAGCACATTAATGAAGTCTGACCATGAGAGTCGGTTCGGCCTCTCACCAGTGACATCAGTTGGGCAACTTGTAGGGTCCGCCTGATGTCTGTGCAAAATGAAAATCGACCCCATACAAGGAAGAAGAAATGATGGAGAGGGAAAGTGAAAGAGCAAGAAAAAGAAAGGGTGTGGATCAGTGGAAAGTCAAGTGGAAGTAGAAAGACAGTGATAGGAAGAGAGAATGCAGATACGGAGAGGGGCAATGAAGTATGGGAAAGACATGTAAGATGGACAGAGCAGTAGAGCTAGATACAGAAAGAGAGGAAAAGGTGACTTTATGAATGTGGAGATCAAAGAAACCAAGGCTGGAGAAAAGGATGGGATGGAGAGCAAGAAAACTGAAGAAGTAAATGACACAAGATAGAAAAATGGAAACAGTGATGGAGACAGAATAGAAAGGAGAACAGGAATGACAGGCAATAGAAGGGAAAGGGAAAGCAGAAGAATAATAAAAAGAAAAATATTAAGGTATAGTGAAGGAGCAAGAAAGAAGGGAGAGAAAATGATTGGAGGAGAGAGGACTGGAACAAGAGAGGAAGACAGAATAGGCAAAAACTATTGCACACAGGGTGAAAAGCAGAAGGATGATTTGCAGTTCCTTTAGGTGGTTATGTTCCTGTCCTCTGCTCATTGTTTGATCCTGACAGCCAGGCTGATATTGGGATTTATCATGTGGGGATTGCAGTCATGAATGTCAATCCTGCTGCTTTTGTATGGCATGACTTAAAGAGCGGCATTGTGAAAAGCCTGAGAGACGTTTGCCAACGTATTTTCTTGGCTGTGAAATAATTTATTTCCTAAAGCAACCATAAGAGCAAGGAAGGCAACTAAAAGCAAATGAAAAACTAATTGCACACATTAGTGAAGAAATTAAGTGATTGAACAATGCAATTCATTGCAGGATAACATATATATAGACACATAAATTCTGAATATGAGGCTGTGATTCAGTTGAATGGCTCTTATGACATCATAATAATGAGTGAAACTCAATAGTTTGTCAAGGTCAGCAACACCCTCGTCCAAAATTTCCTGCCATGTAGAGTTTGTTGTACAGTACAGAAGTCCCAGGAAATTGTGACGTAAGTGACTTTGCCTGAGACTGGTCCAAAATTGAGGATTGGGCATAATCTAAATAAGTTAGATGAACTACTGCCGTCTGTTGCATCTTCACAGATTGCTTACCCGACCAGTTTTGGGCCACCTGCCTCACTGTAAGTGTCCCTCAGGTAAGTGCTGGGGGAGAAAAGGATAGCGGGAGAAAGGTCCAATTATGGTTGGCCTTTTCCATGGCAGATGATTCCCAGGCTACACCCACACCAGGTGAAGCTGAGCACAGTAGGCCTGGATCCTGCTTTGCTCCCTGGGACACCAATTTTCTGTGGGGATCTGAACCAAAGTGTCAGGTCACTCTTTTACATCTATAGCACATCTGATACCTGATGGCTAGCAGGTTGCCTGAAAAATGGTTCAATTCACTTTCAGGTTGGATCACTTTCTGGCATCCTTGGGTACAGGATATTGGTTCCTGGAATTGGGTCACCTTGCACCTGTTTACTTCCATAAATTGGGCACATTAATATTAAATTTCTACCCTTTAATTTCTGATGTAAAATGAATATTGATAATGAAGTTCCAGATCAATTAAATGGATTTATACAGAAATGGTTCCAAAGTGTCAAGGCACTAAACCTGACCTTCAAAATGAGAACTGGCACTTCCATCCAAATGAAGTCAGTAAGACGCTCCTGGCAAGTTTTTAGTGTAAAGTTTTCAATACTAAAATCTCAATGAATTTGACAAAATGGGTGAAATTAAACAGATTAAAATATAATCACTATCTGGATAATTTTCTTGTAACATTTGGTAGATTATCTTTTGAACTGACGAAAGTCTTTAGGTGAATCTTGCAGTTTCGTGTTAAACCATAAAATAACATTTTTCTAGGATAATGTTTCTACTCCTCAGGCCATTAATTTTCTCAAACAATATCAGATTTTAAAGGTGCTTGCGATTAATGTTTGAACATACTGATGTCCGTTCTTGATTATAAATGGATTTGAATGAAATTAAAAATATCTTAAATATGAGACTTTGAAATATATGGTGTGCACCATTGATCTCACCTTTGCAGGAAATTTTTAAATGAAGCCTCAACCACATTGAAGGCTAATTCTTATTTCCTACAAGAAATATTGAAAAGTTTTTTTAGTTTCCTAAGTTTGATTGTGTCTTTTTGTACTATCATTTAGGAACAATAGTATATCAATAGCCAAAGGTTACTAATAGTACAGTATTTAGAAGGTTCTAAAATATGCTGCCTTTTTCTGCAACAGTTAAGTAATATCTGATATTGATTGAGAAAATTAATGGCCTGAAGATTAGAAAAATTGTCCTGGCAAAATGTTTTCACAGTTTAACATGAAACTGCATAATTCACCTAAAGACTTTATCGGCTCAAAAGATAATCTACAGAATGTGAAAAGAAAATTGTCTGACATTGATCATATTTTTATCTGTTTCATTTCACCTATTTTATCAAATTCATTGTAATTTTAATATTGAAAACTTTACTCTAAAAACTTGGCAGGAGGGTCTACCTGACATCATTTCAACAGAAACGCCAGTTCTGATTTTGAGCAAGGTCCGGGGTTAGTGTTTCAATACTTCAGAAATATTTCTGTACAAACCCATTTACTATATATTATATGGCCATTTTTGCAGTCCAGTATGTTGGGAAAGCAAAGGCTTCCGAGAATCCAAAGAAGGACATGAGTGTGACAGTGTGCCACATGTAAAACAATTACTGCAGGTTATCATTTTGGACACTGAGGGCTAAAATTTCGGACATAAACAATGGCGGTCCGCCCAAGTTGGGGAGCTGGCGTACTTACATTTAAATAGCTGAGGCGGACCACCCAACCTGACGACATGGAGGGGGCGGGCTGATCTTCCCTAGCAATGGCTTCTGCCGCCTTTGTGCAGGCACTGATGCCATTTTTAAAGGGCTTCGAGCCCAACATTTCAATTTAAATATTTAAAGCTAGATTGATTTTTTAAAATTAAATAAATTGATCTTGATCCTCTTCCACCACCTCTCCCCCCCCGAATAACCATAGAATTAATTCCTTGCCCTCACTCCCACAAAATACTTACCTTGTGCACCTGACCTTTGCCCCCCACAAAGTTCATAAACTGTGCATTTAACCCTTCCCACCATCTCCTACTCCAATGAGATGAGTTTGACCCTGCTCCCCCTCCTCCCGCACTGAAAAACTTACCTGCTCCCCTCTCCCCACCAGTGTTCCGCCTTGGATCCCCAGATGGAGATCTGAAGGCATGTGACTACTGGCTACCAGCACCAATCTTGCTCTGGGACGGATGATGGGGGCATGATGGTAATTAATTAGTTAATTTAAATGAATTTACATATTTAAATTGGGCTCCCATTGCCGAGTGTTGTCCCCTTGTTTAAGAAGGGTAGCAGGGAAAATCCAGGTAATTATCGACCGGTGAGCCTGACGTCAGTGGTAGGGAAGCTGCTGGAGAAGATACTGAGGGATAGGATCTATTCTCATTTGGAAGAAAATAGGCTTATCAGTGATAGGCAACATGGCTTTGTGCAGGGAAGGTCATGTCTTACCAACTTAATAGAATTCTTTGAGGAAGTGACAAAGTTGATTGATGAGGGAACGGCTGTAGATGTCATATACATGGACTTCAGTAAGGCATTTGATAAGGTTCCCCATGGTAGTCTGATGGAGAAAGTGAAGTCGCATGGGGTCCAGGGTGTACTCGCTAGATGGATAAAGAACTGGCTGGGCAACAGGAGACAGAGAGTAGCAGTGGAAGGGAGTTTCTCAAAATGCAGACGTGTGACCAGTGGTGTTCCACAGGGATCCGTGCTGGGACCACTGTTGTTTGTTATATACATAAATGATTTGGAGGAAAGTATAGGTAGTCTGATTGGCAAGTTTGCAGATGACACTAAGATTGGTGGAGTAGCAGATAGTGAAGGGGACTGTCAGAGAATACAGCAGAATATAGATAGATTGGAGAGTTGGGCAGAGAAATGGCAGATAGAGTTCAATCCGGGCAAATGCGAGGTGATGCATTTTGGAAGATCCAATTCATGAGTGAACTATACAGTAAATGGAAAAGTCCTGGGGAAAATTGATGTACAGAGAGATTTGGGTGTTCAGGTCCATTGTTCCCTGAAGGTGGCAACGCAGGTCAATAGAGTGGTCAAGAAGGCATACGGCATGCTTTCCTTCATCGGACGGGGTATTGAGTACAAGGGTTGGCAGGTCATGTTACAGTTGTATAAGACTTTGGTTCGGCCACATTTGGAATACTGCGTGCGGTTCTGGTCGCCACATTACCAAAAGGATGTAGATGCTTTGGAGAGGGTGCAGAGGAGGTTCACCAGGATGTTGCCTGGTATGGAGGGTGCTAGCTATGAAGAGAGGTTGAGTAGATTAGGATTATTTTAATTAGAAAGACGGAGGTTGAGGGGGGACCTGATTGAGGTGTACAAAATCCTGAGAGGTATAGACAGGGTGGATAGCAAGAAGCTTTTTCCCAGAGTGGGGGATTCAATTACTAGGGGTCATGAGTTCAAAGTGAGAGGGGAAAAGTTTAGGGAGGATATGCGTGCAAAGTTCTTTACGCAGAGGGTGGTAGGTGCCTGGAACGTGTTGCCAGCGGAGGTGGTAGACGCGGGCATGATCGCGTCTTTTAAGATGTATCTAGACAGATACATGAATGGGCAGGAAGCAAAGAGATACAGACCCTTAGAAAATAGGCGACATGTTTAGATAGAGGATCTGGATCGGTGCAGGCTTGGCGGGCCGAAGGGCCTGTTCCTGTGCTGTAATTTTCTTTGTTCTTTGTTCTTTGTTCTTTTGAGTGGCGGGGGAGCTGCCACGAGGCCTCACCACTGCCAGCACTTTGGGGCCGGGCCATCATAGCGTTGATGTCTGTGGTGGGGGCCTGCCAGAGGTATTTTCCGGCCTGCCCCACCACGAGCCCCAACGTCGAGGGATCTGTAAAACTCAGCATTTAAGATTATATGCAGTGCCAATCACATTCTTCTGTCTCCTTTATAAGTTGTAAATTGCCACACCAACAGGCTATACAGGCTAAAGCTAATTGTCAGATTTATTGACAGGTTAAGTATTTTAGAGACCCAGTGAGACATAGCAAGATACAGAAAGCAGAATACTCAAAAAAAAATTGGAAGTTCCTCTATGACCTCTGCAGGTGATCAAAACTAGCCCAGGAGATCGCATTGACCCTGATTTATTTTAGACAGTACCTACCTCTTGTGATCTCCGTCCAGCCAAAACCAAGTCCACTTCTCTCTTGAAGCAAAAGAGCAAATCTATGTACATTACATGAGCCAACAACCTGTTCCACAGGTTCACTATTTATTGAGAAGCAAAGAGCTGCCGAATAGCGAACCTCGTTCTGTCCTTACATAAGTTGAAGTGTGACCTCTAATCCTCTTTAATCGAGTTGAAAGAATTGGTCTACATGAGCACAATGTAGTCCGTTCATTACTTTATAAATCTCAATCAAATTGTCCCTGAGTCTAAACTTTTCTAAAGCATGCAGACCCAGCTTTTTAGCTATTTGGGTAATGAAGGTGTTTAAATTAGGAATTCATCTTGTGGTCCTCCTCTGCACCTTTTCAAAGCCTCTATATCCCATACCATGTGAGGAAGGCAAAACTGAACACAGTGTTTTAACTGAGGCCTAACCAAGGTCTTGCACAGGGATAAAATGGTGTGCATTATCCTGTGAGTACGATGTTTGCCTTAGCTGCAGCTGCACGGCATTGCAATGAACCTTTCGAGAGTGATGCACAATCCACCCAGATCTGTTTTTTCACCACTGGCTTCAATTCTGTTCCCTGTAGTTCGTATATATATTTACCATCAAACCTGCCCAATTGCTTAGCAATGAACTTTCTAAGTTAGGCATCATACTGTCAAGCACCTGACCATTCCCCCAACACATAGGACTTCTGCAAGCAGTTATCAAACTTAAAAACTTGAGGATTATTCCTAAATATCATTAATGAAAGTAGTAAATAGCAAAAGCCCTAATAATCCCTGTGGTACACCATTGATAGCCAGTCTCCAATCATCCAAATTCATTAACAACAACTTCCTACCTATAGGTATTCAGTCAATTCGCAATCCACCGCAGCAGGTTAGCACTATTTCTACAAGCTTCTGTCATGTAGAGCAGCTTCTTACGTAGGATTCCCATCCCTTCCACTTTAGGTGCAAGTCTACCAGAATGGGCGATTGTTCTCCCGAGCGCTACTGTTGGCGACCCAGGAGAAACGGGTCATGTACGCATGGTTTATGTATGCACAGTAACCTGTGACTTACAACTAAACCATGTTGTCTGAGCCCTGCTGGCCCCCAGCTATTTGAAAACACCTCTTTGTTGTGGTTGTGAGCTTCGGGACCAACAAAAATTGCTTGGAAACTCTGTGAATCCTGAGAGAGTAACTGGGAGAGTGAGAGAGAGAGAAAAACGCAAACTGGGAGAGGGAGAGAGAGAAATACCAACCGGAAGAGGGAGAGAGAGATACAAACAGAGGAGGGAGGGAGGGGGCAACATAAACAAGGAAAGAGTAAAACACAAGCTGGGAATGGGAAAAAAAACACACAAACTGGGAGGGATGGAGAGATAACAAAACAAACTGGAGCGGGAGCAAGACACACAACATGGGGAGGAAAGATATGTAATCTGGAGAGGGAGAGTGAGAGAGCACACAAACTGGGAAGGGAGGAAGAGAACAACATAAACTGGGGATGGAGGAAGAGACCAACACTAACTGGAGGGAAGGAAAATTGATGTTGGTCTATGTAATTGTACAATATGTTTAGCCTGGGAATCAGGCAGCTTTGGTACTGCTCACAGAGGACTGAGCCTCACATCCCTGAAGCTGGGCTCCAGCTGTGGGGTGTAAGAGTCAGTGAATTGAATAAGATTTGTTTTGTGCTTTAATTTTTGTTTTTATAATTGTGTTGTAAAAAGTCATAAAACTGTACAAAAGCTAGTGTGATATTGCTGATATTTATGATGTTTTTGTTGAATAATGTTTCTTATTGCAGCCAATACCATGGAAACATCACAGAAGTAGTTTTTATTGAAACCTTAATTATCCTTAAATCTTCTGATTCTTTTGTGTTCCTCCTTTGATTCAAAAATTATGTTACTAATCTCACTATAAAACAAGAGCCAAAGTCAAAAATATTATTCAGTGCTTGATATACTGGGATGCTCAACCAAGCTAAGTACAATAATACTTGCAACAGTGGGCAAATGTCACGTGATCAAATGTCATATAATCAAATTTCTAGGGATACGTCGAACCAGAGTTGCCAACCCTACTCCTGTGACATTTATAGTCTCATTTACGGCACAGAAGGAGGCCATGCGACCCGTCAAGTCCATGCCGGCTCTCCACGGAGCTTTGCTGTCAGTCCCACTCCCCGGCTCGATTCGCGTAACCCTGAAAGTCCATTTCTCTCAGGTGGCCATCCAACCTCCTCTTGAAGTCATTGATCGTCTTCAGTTCCACCAACTTTGTGGGCAGCGAATTCCAGGTCATTACCATCCGCTGCGCAAAAAAGTACTTATTATCAAAAGCTTTCTGGAAGTCCAGGTATACAATGTCTAACAAGTTCCCTTCATCCACGAATCTGGTGATTTCTTCAAAACGTTCTGTCACAATTTTAACATGTGACCTTATTTTCCAGAAGCCGGGTGTCACTGATTAGGCCTTCTCTACCTAAGCGATCATACAGGGCAACTCTAATAATACTTTTGAGCATCTTGTGTACGACTGAAGTCAAGCTAGTTGGCCGATAGTTATCCTTTTTATCTCACCTATTTAAAAATTGGAACTACGTTAAAATCATTCCAGTGTGAGGGAGCAGCCCCTGACACCAGTGGGCTCTTCATGACACAGCCAAAGGACTCTCATAGCTCCTGTCCCATTTCTTTAAAGACCATCTAATGAATACCATCTTGGCTGTCAGCCTGATCTATTTTAAGATTCCTTACTTTGTCTAAGACAATATCCTCATCTATATTAATATAAATATTTCTACAGTTAACAGCATCACTTAATTTTGTTTAATTTAACAGTTGCAATTGTCTTCAAGAATAAAGACTAATACAAAGTACTCATTTGGTCTCCTTGCCATACATATTTAAACCTGTCCTTGAGAATGTTTTAGTGGCCCAATGCAATCTTTGATGGTCCTGTGACTCTTAAAGTAGCTGTAAAAGCTTTGACCATGACTACTACAGTTGTCCACTAACCTCTTTTCCATTAACCTTTTAGCTGATGTAATTTCTTTAACTGCTCTACTACCAATGAGATAGGAGAAAGAAAGAAGTGATTGAGAGGAAGATACAAGTAAATAGAAAAGCAGTTTCAGACTTTTTTTTCTCAAGTTCAATTTTGAAAGCAAAGTTCTCTGAAGGAAACAAATAGGAAGCAAGGACAGGAGGTGATGTGGAGAATGAAAACAAGTTAAGTGTGAGGGTTTGAAACTCTGAGTTTTAGTCACCTGCCCTTGCAGGAAGTGGATGGGATGCAGGGTGGGGATGAAGGTTTAACAGTGAGGTGAGTTGCAACAGAGCAAGCAAGAGGGCGAGATGCAGGATTGAGAGGGTTGCTTAAAAAGGAATAGTTAGAAGTAGTAATGGAAGTAAAACAGGTAAGAATGGGAATCAGTAGTGGGAATTTGAAGGGATAGGGGACATAATAGGGGCAAAAGGGTGGGGGAGGGCATGGGAGGAGAGCCCCTGATGGGCACATTGAGGGCTGGATTTTGGGGAGGAAGTGGGGCTCCCGGTGATGATTCCTATTCTTACCTTGAGAAGCTGATGGTGAGCTGCCTTCTTGAACCGCTGTAGTCCATGTGGGGTAGGTACACCCACAGTGCTGTGAGGAAGGGAGCTCCAAGATTTTGACCCAGCAACAGTGAAGGAACGGCGATATAGTTCCAAGTCAGGATGGCGTGTGGCATGGAGGGGAACTTGCAGGTGATGGTGTTCCCATGCATTTGCTGCCATTGTCCTTCTCGGTGGTAGAGGTCATGGGTTTGGAAGGTGCTGTCAAAGGAGCCTTGGTGCATTTCTGCAGTGCATCTTGTAGATGGTACACACTGCTGTCACTGTTCGTCGGTGATGGAGGGAGTGAATGTTTGTAGATGGGGTGCCAATCAAGCGAGCTGCTTTGTTCTGGATGGTGTCGAGCTTCTTGAGTGTTGTTGGAGCTGCACCCATCCAGGCAAGTGGGGAGTATTCCATCACATTCCTAACTGTGGCATGTAGATGGTGGACAGGCTTTGGGGAGACTGGAAGTGAGTTACTCGCCGCAGGATTCCTAGCCTCAGACCCACTTTTGTAGCCATGGTATTTATATGGCTACTCCAGTTCAATTTTTGGTCAATGGTAACTCCCAGGATGTTGATAGTGGGGGATTCAGTGATGGTAATGCCATTGAATGTCAAGGGGAGATGGTTAGATTATCTCTTGTTGGAGATGATCATTGCCTGGCACTTGTGTGGCACAAATGTTACTTGCCACTTATCAGCCCAAGCCTGGATATTGATCGGGTCTTGCTCCATTTCTACACGGACTGCTTCAGTATCTGAAGAGTTACAAATGGTGCTGAACATTATGTAATCATCAGCGAACATCCCCACTTCTAACCTTATGATTGATTGAAGGTCATTGATGAAGTAGCTGAAGATGGTTGGGCCGAGGACACTACCTTGAGGAACACCTGCAGTGATGTCCTGAAGCTCAGATGATTGACCTCCAACAACCACAACCATCCTCCTTTGCGCTAGGTATGACTCCAATCAGCGGAGAGTTTTCCCCCTGATTCCCATTGACTCCAGTTTTGCTAGGGCTCCTTGATGCCATACTCGGTCAAATGCTGCCTTGATGTCAAGGGCAGTCACTCTCACCTCACCGCTTGAGTTCAGCTCTTCTGTCCATGTTTGAGCCAAGGCTGTAATGAGGTCAAGAGCTGAGTGGCCCTGACGGAACCCAAACTGAGCATCACTGAGCAGGTTGTTGCTAAGCAAGTTCCACTTGATAGCACAGTTGATGACACCTTCCATCACTTTACTGATGATTGAGAGTAGACTGATGGGGTGGTAATTGGCTGGGTTGGATTTGTCCTGTTTTTTGTGTACAGGACAAAGCTGGGCAATTTTCCACATTGCCGGGTAGATGCCAGTGTTGTAGCTGTAATGGAACAGTTTGCTAGGGGTGCAGCAAGTTCTGGAGCACAGGTCTTCAGTACTATTGCCAGAATGTTATCAGGGCCCTTGGCTTTTGCAGTATCCAATGCCTTCAGTCGTTTCTTGACATCACACGGAGTGAATCGAATTGGCTGAAAACTGGGATCTGTGATGTGGGGACTTTCGGAGGAGGCCGAGATGGATTATCCACTCGGCACTTCTGGCTGAAGATTGTTGCAAATACTTCACTAATGTCAAGTGTGAGGTGATGTATTTTGGCAGAAGGAATATATACTTAATGGCACAGTTCTAAAGAGTGTGCAGGAGCAGACGGACCTGGGGGTGCATTGATCTATGAAGATGGCAGGACGTATTGAGAGAGTAGTTAGCAAACCATATAGGATCTTGGGTTTCATTAATAGAGTATTGAGTACAAAGGCAGGGAAGTTATGTTCCATCTTGATAAAGCTCTAGTTAGGCCACAAATGGGGTATTGCATCCAGTTCTGGTCACCACACTTTCAGAAGGATGTCAGGGTCCTTGACAGAGTGCATTGGAAATTTACGAGAATGGTTCGAGGGATGGGGGATTTTAGCTACAAGATTTAGTTGGAAAAGCTGGTATTGTTCTCCTTGGAGCAAATGAGATTGAGGGGAAATTTGATAGAGGTGTCCAAGATTATGATAGGTTAGACAAGGAAAAACTATTCCCATTAACTGATGGCACAAGGACTAGGGGACACAGATTGAAGGCTTTGGGCAAGAGATGTAGGGACAATGTGAGGAAGAAATTTTTTATGCATCAATTGGTAATGATCTGGAACTTGCTGCTCACGAGTGTGGTGCAAGCAGAGACAGTCAATGATTTCAAAAGTAAATTGGAGGGCACTTGAAGGAAATAAACTTGCACGGCTACGGGGATCGAGTGGGGGAACGGGACTGACTGGATTGCTCTGCGGAGAACTGGCATGGACTCACTGGGCCAAATTGCCTCCTTCTGTGGCATAAATGACTCAATGGCCGAGATTTTTCCCTTGGCAGATGGGAGCCATCCACCGACTGAAAAATCGGTGGTGAACCCGTTTCCTCCTGACCTGGGGATCTGACCTGCATTTTGCAGTTCTCCGGCCTTTAATTGTTCCGAGGCGGGACTTCCACCCACTTGAGGCAGGAAGTCCTGCCTATGGAGCTGTTGGCTAATCAGCAGGCCAGCAGCTCTTAGTCCGAGTAGCGCCACTGGGAGCAGTGGCTTCTGCTGGGACTGCAGCCCAACTTCGTGAAGAAGACGTCAGGGAGCCCGGCGAACGAAGGTAAGTTTTTAGTGCCTCGCTGGAGTGATTGGTCAGGCCCTGAAGAGGCAAGGGTGGTCAGTTGGGGGTAGTTGGGTCATTGGGGCAACCCTCCGTCAGGCATAGGGTGCCTGACATGAGGGTCCCCCCTCCCAGGCCATCAGAGAACTGCCTGCTTTTGTCGGGCGGCTTCTATCCCGGCTGGGCTGCCCAACCAGCCACGAGTAAAATCCCCGTGGCGGCTGGCAGAGGCCCTTAAGTGGCTGTTAAGTGGCCACTTAAGGGCTTTGCTTGGTGTGGGGTGGACGGACCATTTTTTGCTGCCGCCACCCTGCGTAAAGTGGCGGCGGAGTCGGGAGCGGGTTGGAAAAGGTCCCCCGAGCCTCCCGCCCATTTTCCGCCCACCCTGCCACCTTCCTGCTCTTTGGGGTGGCATAAAACTCCTGCCTATGACTCTATTTCTATCACTGAGATAGGGAAGACAGAGCTAGATGACTGGGAAAAAGAGGTAACTGGCATGTGAAACTGAAAATGCAAGAGTTAGTTATTGTAGCAATTCACCTTAATAATTCAGATAATAACGAAATCATTCCGAATTTTCAGACACGGTTGTAGGCATTCACATGAGATGTTCGGAGACAGTATATTTATGTACATATAGCATGAGGTTGTACAGTTGTTCCCCCAATTCCAAGAAGCAGATAGCTAGCTTTATTGGCAGCAGCACTGGTCCACTCCTTAAGAGAAAGTGAATCAGGCCCAGAGCAAGTCTGAGCCAGGGATAGGGTTCATCAACAGAAAGTTACTTAATTTATCAATAGGAACAGATATTTATTATTTTCTCGAACTATAGAAGCATAGAAAAGTTACAGCACAGAAGGAGACCATTCAACCCATTGTGTCTGCGCCAGCTGAAAAAGCTCGCTGCCCAATCTAATCCCACCTTCCAGCACCTGGTCCATAGCCTTGCAGGTCACAGCACTTCAGGTACAGGGCCAGGTACCTTTGAAATGAGTTGAGGGTTTCTGCCTCCATCGCTAATCCGGGCATTGAATTCCAGATACCCGCCACCCTCTGGGTTTTTCCTCATGTCCCCTCTAATCCTTCTACTAATCACCTTAAATCTGTGCCCCCTGATAATTGACCTCTCTGCTAGGGGAAACAGGTCTTTCATGTCTACTCTATCTAGGCCCCTCATAATTTTGTACATCTCAATTAAGTCACCTCTTAGCCTCCTCTGTTCTAAGGAAAACAACCCTAACGAATCCAATCTTTCCTCATAGCTGCAACTTTCAAGCCCTGGCAATATTCTTGTAAATCTCCTCTGTACTCTCTCCAGTGCAATTATGTCCTTCCTGTAATGTGATGACCAAAACTGTACGCAATACTTTTCTATATTATGAGGAGGGATTGACGTTTAGCTCAAGTGAAATTTGCTATAGCTATTACTCTGTACATTAATTTATTGGCTGCAAAATAAAACTGTAAATTAACTTAGATATGGCTCTTTATCATTAATGTGTCAATCAGTCCACCTTTGGAAGATGGAAGAAGTGTAGAAGAGAACACATGGAGGATAACTGTGTCCAGCGCTTTAAACAAGTGGGTGTCAGGTCTCGTTACATCCCTGAGGCATCAAGGCACATGACTAAATGTTGTAGAGGTGAACTCCTGAAGTGACCAGTGCAACTAAAAGTGAAAGAACATCTCATGGAGCCTATAATTTGCAGCCATTTGTCAACCAGCTTTTGAATCAATGCACACAACATCCATTGCATTTTCTTAAGAAATACACAGTTATTTCCTCAAATATTCTTATGGAATCGTTCAGACATGAGTTGCCCTTTCCAAATTCATGCTGCATCTCCTTAATTAGCAGATTGTTAAAACTCTGCATGAGTCAAGTTTAGCACTCCCACAAAGGTATCATGATCACCACAATAATAATGCAAATGAAGTAAAGGACAGCGCACAAAATAATTGTTGAGCGGAAACATGTCCCAGGACCCCGAGAAACTTTGACTGAATGTTGCAAAAGTAATATAACAAAGAGGAACTCACTGGGCTTTGGAAGCCCAGGGGAGCAAAGTGGCTGACTGGAGGCTTACAGAAACCAGAAGAGATGTTGGATTGCCAAGAACTTGAAATGATCTGAGAGCCAGCAGGGTAATGAGAAAAGCAAAAGGGGTAAAAATTGAACATTTATAGACCAACTGAAGTGTCTGGAAAGCAATAAAAATCTAAGATGTGAGAATCCTTAAACAGTGTAATATCATGAAGAGCTAAACCACAGATCTGAATCCATCTTAGAGAAGTAAGTGAAAGTAAAGCAGAAAGGTCAGAAGATCTTAGAAGTTAAAGGAGGATCTCAATGAAAACTCTGCATGGAGACATAACTGGTTGCTTGAATAGTAGGTTGTAAAATAAGTGAGAAAATAATTAAAATACAAGCCAAACAACAGAATAAAAAGAGAAAGGCTCAAGAATGCAGATGACTACACAGCCAAGCTAGGCTTAGCCTATTTTTTAAGTTCTTCCCATCTACCCTCAGCCACTCAATCTAACTTGAAAGGGAGCAAACATTAATCCAATCAACAGAGGTCTCCCTGGATGTGTGGCTAGTATTTAATGTGGAGTTTATTTGCCATCAAACATTCTGGCTGAGGCTGGTGAAACTTGCTTCCTTGAAGAAACAATGGTTAAGAATTTATTCTTACATCGTATCTCCCAGTCTATGCAAGGCTGTGCTAAAATCCTAATCACTCCATATCAGAGAGAATCAAAGTAATTAATTCACTCCTGGAAAGACATTTTGATGGACACTTTTGTTTGTTGCACAGCACTGGGGGATGCACATGGAAATAAATTAGGATATTTCCACACAATGCGAATTAACATCTAGGTATCTGACTAGTTAATAATTGATTAGTTGGAGTGTTCAGAGTGTTGCCTAAAAAGCTTCACAGCACAATCCATTCTCAAAACCTGTAGTTTTTCCTTTTGACTTTATTAGATATTACGAAGCCAATGTTCCATTTGTAGTAGAAATTGACCATGTTACCCATTTGGCAGTATAGAAGATTCGACTTTCCTAAAATGACCAAGTAATTAAAATCATTTGAAATGGGTGCCTTCCAAAGAAAACCAATGAAAATCGAAGTCCAAAACCTTCACCCTGATTTTATTTTTTAGAGGTTGTCGAGGCAGCAATTTCCATGTAATTGTAATTAGTAAATTTAATGGGGTGTATTTAACAGGATGTTATCAGTGTTACCAAAATAGCTCAGTGGATAATATTATTGTAGCTGGAATATTTTGATAAGAGGTTGTTCAGTTAACCCACTAATTACTAAATGGTGTTTGTCATGGGGCTATTACTAAATATGCTACTTGTCCAGAAAATCCATGGAATTTGTTGCATTTCCCACAGGGTATATACATGCATGTGCAATATTAAATAAGATTTGAATGCTACTCCCATATCTGGGAAATGTTATGTTTATTTCTCCCATACTGCTGGAAGGATATAATCAAAATCTGTTTATATAGGTGGAGCTAGGATGGCCTGAATGAATTTCTTTCCCTTCTCTTTGATGTTATAGGTGATCCTTCTCTCATCGTCAGCTGTCTATCCGAACCAAACTAGTATAGCTGTTATTCTACTGATATAATTCTATTACAGTTCAGATTTTCTTCAAATGCTTTTCGTTTGTGCCCAATGCACCTTCCCATATGCAATCCTGTGCTTCCTCTGAACTGGAAACATGATATTGCTTTCTGTATTGTAACATGGATTCTCAACACATACTCACATCACTTCAGAAGACAGGTAATATCAGGTCTATTCACAGGTCTTCATTCACAGAAATAGGCAGTAACAGCCAGTTGTTAAATTCAGTTTGAATAATGCAGTAGCTTGAAAGACATAAACAATCATCTAGTTACATCATATTAAGATGCACTGGAGGGCACAGAGGCAGCAGGTGCCTCAGCCCTGGAGCAATAATTGAGATGGGGCTCATTTTCACCAAGATTCTGCCCCATTGACAAAGCAAATGTGAGCAAAGAGCTATGGAATCTTACAATTTTGATTTTAAAATTCTCATCGTTGTTTTCAAATCCTTCCATAGTCTCGCCCCCTCACTACCTCTGTAATCTCCTCGAGACCTATTGCATAAAGATATCTGTGTCTCTAATTCTGGCTTCTTGTGCATCCCTGATTTAATCAGTGCACTATTGGTGGCCGCTCCCTCAGTTGCCTACACCCCAAGCTCTGAAGTACCCTCCCTACACCTCTGCCTCTCCACCTTGCTTTCCTCCTTTCAGACACAAGCTTTTGGTCATCTGACCTAATATCTCCTTTTGTGGCTTGGTGTTATACTTTTTTAAAAATAATGTTCCTGTGAAATGCCTTGGGATGGTTTATTACAATAAAGGTGTTGTATAAATATATGTTGTTGTTGAGAAAGCAACAATGAATGCATCGTCTGTGTTTAGTGCAGCTCCAAGGATTCCTATCACTTCCAAAATAAAGTTACAAAAAGGCCAATTTAACATGTTGAAACTATTAACGATGAACTAATGAAGTATTCTGCAACAGCAGTCACACAGCGATTGAATATTTTACTCCCAGTTAGAGTTGCACTTGTGGGTTTAACAAAGTGTAAGGTTTTGGAGTTTTCTATCCGAGAACATTGGGTGTAATAGTTATTGGTGGATATGTTGTGTTGGAGAAGTAGGAGAAAAGGAGGTTAGAGCAAACTGTGACTGCAGGGATGCATGCTTCAGGTGCTATTTCATGCAACAGGTATACTGGAACCAAGTCACCCACCTTGGCATCGTGGAGGTTTATGTTTCACAAACAAGCTACAACTGAACTGTGCCATTTGCTCTCAAGGATCTGCAAGGCCAATCAGCTATCTGCCATGCATGACCACTGATGGTCAAGGTCAACAATGTGTCCTCAACTTTTATATCACTGGAGTGTTCTCACACCCGCACGTGACTTTACAGAACCAGCAGCTTTGTTTATTTGGTTTTCAGCCAGCTGATGCTTTATTTTCTGCACAATAAAATAATAACATATTCCAAGGTTTATTAAAAAGTGAATTAATTTTATGAAGTTGTACCTGCTGGTTGGTGTATGAGTTTTGCCACCATCTTTTCCCCGTGTTGTTATTAACTGCACCATGTTGGTTGTGGACGTGTCTTATTCTCTTCCCGTCTCAGCTCATGACCATCCATCTTTTCATTCCTCAACCCCGTGCTCAGTGGCAAGATCAGCACGTCTCTACACTCTGATAATGCCCCCACTTTCTTCAAAATTACATTTGTCATCTCCCTTCCTCAAATAACCCACCTTCAGATACTTTACTCTCTTGATGCTCAGTTATTGTGTACATTAGGCATACTGATGGTTAATAGGAAGGGTCACTGACCTGAAACGTTAGCTCTGTTTCTGTCTCCACAGATGCTGCCAGACCTGCTGAGTATTTCCATCATTTCTTGTTTTTATTTCAGATTTCCAGCATCCGCAGTATTTTGCTTTTATTTTATGTTAATAGGATTTCCTTGTTCTGGAAAAAAGAGAACATAATACATTATGTGTACTTCAACACACATATATTTGGATATTGTTTTGCCATTATATGCCCTATTTTTACATTTATTTCTTCAAGGGCTGTGGGTGTCACTGAAAAGGACAACATTTATTTCCCATTCCTAACTTCCCTTGAGAAGCTGATGGTGAAGGCCTATCTTGAACCACTGCAGTCTGTGTGGTGAAGATACTCCTGCAATGATGTGAGGGAGGGAGTTCCAGGATTTTGACCCTACGACGATGAAGGAACAGCAATAGATTTCCAAGGAAGAATGGTGTGTGACGTGCAGAGGAACGGAGAGTTGATGATGTTCCCATGTGCCTCTTGCCCTTGTCCTTCTTGGTGGCAGATGTCATGGGATTTAGAAGTGCTGTTGAAGAAGTCTTGGCATGTTGCTGCTGTGCTTTGTGTAAGTAGTACACACTGCACCCATCTTGCATCAGTGCTGGAATGTTTAAGGCAATGGATGGGTTGACGATCAAGTGGGCACAATGGCTCATCTGATTTACTTGCAACCTGTCGTTCTATGCTCCGTCTTCTACAGCTTGAGGTAAGTTTTTTTTATAGTTTGAGCCTGTTTTTTTTACTTTCTCTCTAGTGGCTGTAGAAAGGGGTTGTTTTTAAAGCTGTTTTACCCGTGATCTTCAACTTAGACTTTGTCTTCTCACTACATCTGCCACCATATAATGAGTTCTTTATGTTGCCTGATGCAACATAAATGAGATGCGTGGAATCCAATTATGTTGAAGATCTCAAACAGGTGTATTACAGTTAAACTATTATATACAGTACAGAGCAAACTATTTACAAAACCTTACTCTGGGTATTACAGTTGAAGACTCACTCTGGCTTGTGGTCACATGACTGCATCCTGGTACTTAGCTTATTAGCATACTAAGATTTTAAAGGGACATCATTCTGAAAGGCAATTATACAACACAGCCACTTAGTAACCATCTGTGCCTGGTGCTGAATGGTGAAGCTCAAAGTAAGCCACGCTGGGTTCTTTTTCTTAAAGGAGAGTCCACTTGATACTTGTGTTTTGACCCAATGTTTTTTCTGCTTACCCCTTTATCTCGCATTCTCTGCTATAGTTAGTCACACCTTCTTAAAACTGCATTCCTTCTCCCATCTGTAGGTATTTCCCAAGTGAATTAGATTTGTACAGAGACCACCTATGTCTGTCCCACTAGGCATCTGTTTGTGTCTGCAGGTTCTGGCAGAAAAGGAAGGAGATCAGTGCTGGATTCAAAGAAGCAGTCGGAGGTTTTTGCAGATATATTAAGAAAAAGAGAATAGGGAAAAAAGATTCAAAAAAACAATGGCTCAAGGGAACCTAAAAATAAGTAATGGGAAGGAAATTAGTGGTATTAGTATTAGCAGCAGTGGCAGTGAATAAAAGAGAAAGAGCTGGGGGAAAGCATGCACCTGATCAGTGTATTTCCAGGAAAGCAAGGAGTGGCGTCAGAGGACAGCAGTAGGTGATTCATTGGTAAGTATTAGGTTTTTTTTAAACTGGTTTAAACTCGGACCAGGAAACTATAAAGTACTGTATTAAATTTACAGCTTAACTAGTTAAACTAATTAATAAAATATCAATTGGGGTAAGTATCACATTAATTAGTAAAAGTAAAAGTCTGTATGCATTTATTAAAATTAATAGTATAAATGAGGTACTAACTAGTTTCTAAAAGAGGGAATAGACTTTTTTTTTTTAGAGAGTGCAGAATATTCTGCAGGGGGAAGGGAATTAGCCAGAATGTGGTACATGTCAATACCAACGCCATAGAGAGAGCAGGTATTGAGCTCCTACAGTCAGATTTTCAAGAGCCAGGGAGGAGGTTAAAAGTAGGACCTCGAAGGTAGTAATCTCTGGATTACTCCCAGTGCCACGCACTAGCGAGAATAGAAACAGGACAATAGGGAGGATCAATGCATAGCTTGAGGCATGTTGCAGGAGAGAGGCTTCAGATTCTTGGGACATTGGGACCAGTTTTGGGGCAGGTAGCACCTACTCAAAGGGATGGGTTGCACCTCAACAGGACTAGGACCAATGTGCTTACAATGTAGTTCACTTGAGTGGTTGGGGAGGATTTAAACTTAATTGGGTAGGGGATGGACACCAGCTAGAATCCTTTGTGCTGCTACCCTCTTGTTTCCAAAGCCCATTACCATGTGACGATTACATCATCATCTCTACAATGGGAGAGGTTGCTCTCATTGTCTCCACCATTAACCCTGACATGTCCTTATACTACACTTACTACCTATGAGGGTGGTGGAAGGAGAAACAGTGAATGATTTCAAAAGGAAATTGAATGGGCACTTGAGAGAAATAAATTTGCTGGGCTACAGGAATACAGCAGGGGAATGCGACTGATTGAATTGCTATACTGAGAGCTGGCATGGACTCGATAAGCCAAATGGCTTCCTTCTGTGCTATAATGATTCTATGACTCTATAAAAATGGTAACGGAGTTAATATTGGGGTTTAAGATAGATAAATCCCCAGGATCTGATGGATTCCACCCTGGAGGTTTTAAAGGGAATAAGTGAGTAAATTGTTGTTGCATTAGTTATAAATTTCCAAAGCGCTCCAGATTTTTTTTATTCATTCATGGGATGTGGGTGTCACTGGCCAGGCCAGCATTTATTGCCCATCCCTAATTGCCCTTGAAAAGGTGGTGTGAGCAGCCTTCTTGAACTGCTGCAGTGCATGGGAGGTAGGTGCACCCACAGTGCTGTTAGGAAGGGAGTTCCAGGATCTTGACCCAGCGACAGTGAAGGAACCGAGATATAGTTCCAAGTCAGGATGGTGTGTGACTTGGAGGGGAGCTTGCAGGTGGTGGTGTTCCCATGCATTTGCTGTCCTTGTCCTTCTAGTTGGTAGAGGTCGCGGGTTTGGAAGGTACTGTCTGAGGGGCCTTGGTGCATTGCTGTAGTGCATCTTGTAGATGATACACACAGCTGCCACTGTGCGTCGGTGGTGGAGGGAGTGAATGTTTGTGCATGGGGTGCTGATCAAGCAGGCTGCATTGCCCTGGATGATGTAGAGCTTCTTGAGTGTTATTGGAGCTGCAGATATCCAGGCAAGTGGAGAGTATTCCACCACACTCCTGACTAATGCCTTGTAGATGGTGGACAGGCTTTGGGGAGTCAGGAGGTGAGTTACTCGCTGCAGGATTCCTAGTCTCTGACCTGCTCTTGTAGCCATGGTATTTATATGGCTACTCCAGTTCAGTTTCTGGTCAATGGGAGCCCCTAAGATGTTGATAGTGGGGGATTCAGTGACTGTCAAGGGGAGATGGTTAGATTCTCTCTTGTTAGAGATGGTCATTGCCTGGCACTTGTGTGGCGCAAATGTTACTTGCCACTTATTAGCTCAAGCCTGGACATTATCCAGGTTTTGCACCATTTCTGCACAGACTGCTTCAGTATCTGAGGGGTTGCGAATGGTGCTCAACATTGTGCAATCATCAGCGAACATCCCCACTTCTGACCTTATGACTGAAGGAAGGTCATTGATGAAGCAGCTGAAGATGGCTGGGCCTAGGACACTGCCCTGAGGAACTCCTGCAGTGATGTCCTGGAGCTGAGGTGATTGACCTCCAACAACCACAACCACCTTCCTTTGCACTATGTATGACTCCAACCAGCGGAGAGTTTTCCCCCTGATTCCCATTGACTCCAGTTTTGCTAGGGCTCCTTGATGCCATACTCGGTCAAATGCTGCCTTGATATCAAGGGCAGTCACTCTCACCTCACCTCTTGAGTTCAGCTCTTTTGTCCATGTTTGAACCAAGGCTATAATGAGGTCAGGAGCTAAGTGGCCCTGGCAGAACCCAACCTGAGCGTCTCTGAGCAATTCAAGAATTCTGCCTTCGAATAGGAAAATTGGAAATGTTACAACATTATTTAAGAAGGGTCAAGGGAGAAATCAAGTAACTACAGACCAATCAGATGTGGGGAAGTTACTGGAATCTATCATCAAAGACTGACTTACTGAAAACCTGGACAAGTACAAGCTGATCAAAGAGAGTCAGTGTGGGTTTTTGAAGGATAGGACGTAAGTGACTGATCTGGTTTTAATTTTGGAGAAGGTCATGAGCATGGTGGATATGCGGATGATGTTTATGTTGACTTCCAGAAGTCATTTGATAAGGTTCCGTACAAAGTAAAAGCATGAAGATTTGGAGGTAACCTTGTGACATGGGTTGGCAATTGGTTGGGATGTAGGAGGCAGAGAGCAGGTATAAAGGGAATGTACTCTGATATATGGGTTATGACAAGTGATGTTCCCCAGAGCTTTTCACCATGTATAAATAATGACTTGGATGAAGAAGTACAGAATTGTAGATCCAGGTTTCCAGATAATATTAAGTTAGAAGGCAAAGTAAGTTATGTACACAGGAGCAGAAAGTTGCAAAGGTTAAGTGTGTGGGCAAAACTATGACAGATAGAGTTCAATGTGGGTAAGTGTGAGGCCATCCATTTTGAATGCGAGAAAGACATATCTGAATATTTTCTTAACAGGCTGTGTGGAGGAGCAAAGAGATTTAGATGTCCATGTGCAAAAATCACTACAAGCTAGTGCACAGTTAATGGAGTGTTGGCCTTTATCTCAAGCCAGCTGAAATATAAAGGGCAGGAAGCGATGCTTCAGTTACACAGCAACTTACTAAAATCCCACCTCAAGCACTGTGTTCAGTTTTGGACACCAAACCTCAAGAATGGTATATTATGCTTGGAGTGGGTTCATCACAGATTCACCAGAATGATACCAGGGCTTGAAGTGTTAAATTATGAGGATAAGTTATATAAACTTGGTTTGCATTCCCCCGAATTTATACTGTTGAAGGATGATCTCATTGAAGTATATAAAATGTTTAGTGATTTTGATAGTGTAGACACAGAGAAACTATTTCCTCTGGTGGAAGAATCCAGATCAAGGGGGCATAATCTTAAAATTAGAGCCAGGCCATTTAGTTCTGCATGTAACTATCTTAGTAAGGGTAACTGGTACAGTTTTCTTCATATCTGACTGTGCAAATTCAGCTGCTGAGCTCAGGTTAAAGCATATTTATTCCATAGCATATATTTTCTGGTTGCTATGGTTATTTGTGCAGGAGAAGAACAGATATTGGGGGACGGGAAACACTGTCTTAGATAAAAAAAAATGGATCGTGTCAATTTAGTTCGGAGCACAATTTCCCAACTAGCCATTTGACTGGTCTTGTGTGATCTCATCAAAAAAGTCATAACTTCATTTAAATATAATGCAATGAAATGAAACCTGCTGCAGCTTTCCCAAGGTTGGGAGCTCCTTTTGCCCATTGGATTAGACCTAAAGGAAGCTTCCGATTTAAGAGTACATTTTTAGTACTGGCTTCTGCTATTAATATTGTTTTTCATATTTCAGAGAAAAATCATTTTAATACTTGCTTTTTGAGAATTTTTTCTTTCTCCCAATAGTACCTAATATTTCTTTGAAAGGAAAGTAGCCAAATGTCATCTGCTACATTACCAGAAAGCTATTTATAACTGCAGATTTTCCAAAATTTCAGGCGAACAGAGAGAGATTAACAAAATGAAAGCATACAAAAGAAGCAGCTCTTACAACCGTAAATGTCATTAGAACTCAGGCAGTGACAAAACATCTAAGTTGAGAATTCTGTGATAGTTTTCAAGTCAATTTAAAAATAAGTTTGCAGTTAATCTTGGAATACAACAAATGCAGTCAGGAATGATTCTCCAATCAGGAAGCAGCATTCACAGCCATCTCAGGTAATTTTGGAAACACCAAATTGCAGAATCGCCCTAATATTTTGTGACAAAATTGGTATAAGATGAAAAAGGGCTTGCCTGGGAGTTCAATGGATATCAGTTCTGGGCTGCCTGTATGGACCATAATGACAATCATATTTTTCCCAAGGGCACGTACCGGACAGTGACTGTGGTGAGGTAACTCAGCATGGAGCTGGTCACAGATCTGTGCTATCTGCTGCAAGGGCACCTGCTCCTTATCTAACCCATGTGGATGGAACTGCCAGTTATATCCAAGGTCACCTCCAACATTATTTCAACTCCGCATCCTTCCAGGCTAGCATAGGTTCTGTAGCATTGGCCAATGTGCCGCTCACACATGTATCCAACAGGTGATTAATGTACATGTCGGCATTGCCAGCACTTTCATCGCCTTTCCCACTGAATAGTAACACCAGCATGACATGGTCACCGCACTTCTACATCTCTCAGTATAGAGGGGTCACAGAAAGCATGCATTGTTCAGATAAGTTGTGTTACAACTATATTGTTTGTGAAACCTTTTGAAGATGAGTGTACCAAAAGTGTTAGTTATCTTTAAGTTGCAGCTTGAATGTGTGTTCTGCTTTAGTAACATTTTGTGGCATGCTTACCTGGGCTATCTACTTAGTAAGTAATACTATTGGGGTAGTCTTACCTTGGCTGTATTCTTAAGGTTTTCCTTCCCTTATGCATGTATTTCTCGGTCCAGTAGACCTATATTATGCATTGTTAGGTACCCTGCAATACCAAATAGGACAAGCAACCTTGCACTTGCCCAATGCAGCAGCCTCTACTTTGACATGCTTCAAGTAAAGGATTGGATTCTATGTTGTTCCATCACTTACACTCAGATTCTATTTCCTGCCTTTGCATTAATCTTACTAGCCACAGTTTTTGCCAGTTTTTTTTGTCCTACACAAGCATTAGTATTGCTGAAATATATACTTTAAAATATTTTCAGCCATTTACAAATATTTCAAAAAATGTTACCCTATATGTGGCCATTTATCTGTAAATGGCTGTATTTCTTTACATTATGTCTGGAGCTCATTAGGGGCTGATTGTGCATAATTTCCCACCCCCACTCCACTTTGGTGTAATTCCAGTATGAGGCTCAATATGGATTTAACCCTCAAATAAACAAATTTAAAGTGATTACTGTGTCATTGTGCCTAAGAGGTTCTTCTGTTTACAGTGTATGTGGACTGTATCAATGTAATATAAATGATTTTTTTGCTGATATAGGTGCTAAACTACTGAATCGACATAAATGTTTGTTTTATAAACATTTATTGACTGTACACATGAGGATATATACCTGTGCTGTTAATCATGACTCAATCTTGACCTCCACTGTGCAATACATTTGGTTTAGAAGCACGCTTTTGTTTATAACTAAACAAAGGGATGCTTTGAATTGCAATAACTGTGTTTTTGGTTCGCTGCTAAATCTGGAAGTAATCCAAAGGTAAACTGCTAATGATATGGAGGACATTCAGGTTTAGAATGTAGAGCATTGCTGGCGCATTTCAACATGTCGATATTTTTATATCCGCTATTAAAAAGTGTTATTTTCTAAACCAGTGCTGTTTTCACCTTAACATTTCTGAAGGCTTCAAAATCAACATGAACTGGATTTCAACACTGCCACTCTGTACAGCAATTGTGCAGCTTCTCATTGACTATTAAGATTCTCTACATGTTGCCAGTCATAATGTGTGGTGCTTATTGTGTATTCTGGAAACCAGGCAACCAGTGTTGGAAAATCAATAGATGGAGTTAAAGGAAAATAGGTGTTTTTCCTTCCTTAGGCCAAGAGGGTTAAATAACATAGCAGTCATTGGGGCTAAATAATTCATAAAGCATTTGCAGAGTGTAACAGTAATATTCTGTGTTTCATGCACAGTTACATAATTAAAGTGTAACATAAACATCACAGTGTCAAGACTTCAAAAAAAGGAATCCCACCCACCTATATCTTCACAAATATATGGACAGACTCATAAAATAACTCCAGATGTACAACACTGGGGGGCTGCCATGGGTTCTCTAGAGAGCAATGAAACATTCGAATCATCATGTTGGCACAGACAGAAATTATATCTGCAGAGCTGTAGGAACAAAATGGAACAGGTTTTTATTTCGCTGATGTACACAATTTAGCAGCATTTTCTGTATAGAATGATTTAATTTTACCTATAGTGAAAGCAGGAATCCTCACTTTCTGCGCACATTTGTACAAAATACTGGGATTAAAATTCAAAACTTGTCCCGTGCAGAGACAGGCAATCCTTTTAATTCCAGATCAGTAGAACCAGTTGGACCAAATAATTAACCAGTAAAGACCTGAGCTGCTTAAGTTTGTACTGACCAGAGATTACTTCTTTATCGAAGAAATAATTCAATTTATCTCAATTTACATTTCACTCAGTTTGTTATAGGCTGCTGCCTTCTGCCAACATCACTTTCCTTTTGGAATTTACCTCCACAGGAAAGTTGAGATTGGGCAAGGGCTGACATTGATCCTGTCAGTTTTCAACCTTTGGAATCAGATATTACTTCATTTTATCTCAATAAAGCTTTGGGATTTTTTCTCTTGCTTTTGAAAGAACTCACTAAATTGTACTGGTGCATCCTGGGAAATTAGGTACAGTGCATATGCTCTGACTCGACAATCCAAATTCATCTCACAGACTCATGGCTCCGCCCAAAAATGGAAATTACAATGTGTACTATGCACACTCTTCTGACTATTTTATTTGGAAAGTTAGGGGGAACCTGTGCCTTTAGTTCTAATTTATGCTCTTGACAGATGAAGTTTCTGACTGAGAATCCAGTTAGAAAATTACCTCTTGGTATACATAGAATTCCACATAAGGCTTGATCCTGTTGAATGTAGCAAGGTGTATACATTTGCCATGGTTCTGGTTAATGGCTGAGTGACTAAGTGCATAATGCCTTTCAGACCAAATAGATCACAGTTCAAGCTGTTAGTCTGTTCCAGATTGGAACATCTTAGCCCTCGCATTTGTGGAACATTACAATAGGCCTCAATGTTCGTAGGCGGCCAAGGTGAAAATCATGCAGGATTCCGGCTCTCGATTATTATTTAGTGACCCCTTCTGGTAAGTAGCTGTATTGATATTAGGCGGGAGCAGAATCATGCTTCCCTTCCACCCACATCAAATGTATTGGTGGCTCTCACTGTCTCAGCTGATGTGAAGAGTGGGCAAGGATGAGTACCAGATGGCTACCAGCATCTGTATAACTGTATCGTGAAATGAGACCATCAAGAGGAGTAAACTGGCAGAGAGACAAAATTATCAATGAAGATGTACAAACCCTAAAAAAGAGATAAATGAAATGAATGCTTGGCACAGCCTATCAGCTAACAACAGTGCCTGTTTGTTAGAGGAAGTGTTTTAATTCGGCATGACATCCTGCAAGTTTCTATACAGCAATTTGCAGCACAAAGTAATGACAATTTGCATAACAAGACCTGGAGGCAGAGAATATACTGGTGTCTGCATGTCCCTCAGTGATGACAAATCATTGGCTGTAACAAATCAGTTGCCTATCTGGTGATCTATGAGCTACTCAACAAATTCTAAATCTTGCCAAATTTATGAAATTCATGTGTCAATTATTCTTATGGTTTGTCCCATGGCCCAAATTCTAATCCAAAACAAAAACCAAGAAAATTTTTTAAACTTCTTTCAGAATGTTAGAATACGCCCAAGCGTGCTGCAAATAAATGCCTAATTATCACTGAAGTATGTGCTAGTTTCATCAGATTATTCGCTAGCCCCAGGAAGCTGTAGACTGAATTGAAATCTATACATATTCTAGCAATGGGGGAGGTGGTGGTGTAGTGGTATTGTCACTGGACTAAAAACTCAGGGACGCTGCTTTGGGGACATGAGTTTAAATCCCACCACGGCATAAGATGGAATTTGAATTCAATTAATAAATCTGGAATTAAAAGCTAGTCTAATAATGGGCATGAAACCATTATCAATTATAAAAACCCATCTGATTCAGTAATGTCCTTACCTGGTCTGGCCTACATGTGACTCCAAATCCACAACAATGTGGTTGACCCTTAAATGCTCTCTGAAATGACCTAGCAAGACACTCAGTTGTATCAAACCACTACAAAGTCAATAAGGAATGAAACCTGACAGACCACCCGGTATTACCTAGGCACTGGAAACAGCAATGGTAACCCAGGCCTGCTGACCCTGCAAAGCCCTCCTTAGTAGCATCTGTAGCTTGTGTCAAAGTTGAAAGAGCCATCTCACAGACTAGTTAAGCAACAGCCTGACATAATCATACTCACGGAATCACATCTTACAGACAATGTACTAGTCATCACAATCCCCATCCCCAGGTATGTCCTGTTTCACCAGCAGGACAGAGGCAATGGCATGGTGGTATATAGTCAGGAGAGAGTTGCATGGGAGTCCTCAATATCAACTCTGGACCACATTAAGTTTCATAGCATCAGGCCAAACATGGGCAAGGAAACCTTCTGCTGATTACCATCTACCACACCCCCTCAGCTGCTGAATCAGTACTCCTCCATATTGAACGTTAATTGGAGAAAGCACTGAGGGTGGCAAGGGCACAGAATATACTCTGGATGGGGGGACCTCAATGTCTATCACCAAGAATGGCTCGGTAGGACCATGACTGGCTGAGTCTGAAAGGACATGACTGGGCCTGCAGCAGGTGTTGAGGGAAAAATATACTTGACCTCGGCCTCACCAATCTGCCTGTCGCAGATGCATCTGTCCGAGACAGTATTGGTAGGAATGACCACCACACAGTCCTTCTGGAGATAAGGTCCCATTTCACATTGAGGATACCCTCCATCGTGTTGTGTGGCACTACCACTGTACTAAATGGGATAGATTTCACACTGATCTAGCAACGCAAAAGTGGGCATCCATGAGGTGGTGTAGGCCAGCAGCAGAACTGCATTCAACCACAATCTGTAACCTTATGGACTGCCATATTCCCTGCTTTACCATTACCTTAAAGCTTGGGTTTCAACCCTGGTTCAATGGAGAAAGGCATACCTCAAAAATGAGGTGTCAACTTGGTGAAGCTACAAGCATGCCAAATAGCATAAGCAGCATGCGATAAACAGATCTAAGTGATCCCACAACCAACGGACCAGATCTAAGCTCTGCAGTCCTGCCACATCCCATCATGAATGGAGGTGGACAATTAAACAACTAACTGGAGGAGGAGTGTCCACACATATCCCCATCCTCAATGATGGGGGAGCTCAGCACATCAGTGCAAAAGATAAGGCTGAAGCATTTGCAACAATCTTCAGCCAGAAGTGCCGAGTGGAGATCCATCTTGGCCTCCTCTTGAAGTCCCCAGCATCATAGATGCCAGTCTTCAGCCAATTTGATTCATTCCACATGATGTCAATAAACGACTGACCAGGCATGTTCTGTACACATAAACCAGGGCAATTGCCGCCCCATCAGTCTACTCTCAATCATCAGTAAAGTGATGGAAGGTATCGTCGACAGTGCTATCAAGTGGCACTTGCTTAGCAATAACCTGCTCAGTTTGGGTTCTGTCAGGGCCGCACAGTTCCTGACCTCATTACAGCCTTGATCCAAACATGGACAAAGGAGCTGAACTCAAGAGGTGAGGTGAGAGTGACTGCCCTTGACATCAGGGCAGCATTTGACTGAGTATGGCATCAAGGTGCCCAAGCAAAACTGGAGTCAATGGAAATCAGGGGAAAATTCTCTGCTGGTTGGACTCATACCTAGCGCAAAGGAAGATGGTTGTGGTTGTTGGAGGTCAATCCTCTCAGCTCCAGGACATCACTGCAGGAGTTCCACAGGGTAGTGCCCTAGGCCCAACCATCTTCAGTTGCTTCATCAATGAACTTCCTTCGATCATAAGGTCAGAAGTAGGGATGTTCACTGATGATTGCACAATATTCAGCACCATTCGCAACTCCTCAGATACTGAAGCAGTCTGTGTAGAAATGCAGCAAGACCTGGACAATATCCAGGCTTGGGCTGATAAGTGGCAAGTAACGTTCGTGCCACACAAGTGCCAAGCAATGGCTATCTCAAACAAGAGAGAAACAATCTCCCCTTGACATTTAATGGCATTATGATTGCTGAATCCCCCCACTATCAACATCCTGGGGGTTACCATTGACCAGAAACTGTACTGGAGTAGCCAGATAAATACTATACCTCCAAGAGCAGGTCAGAGACTAGGAATCCTGCGCTGAGTAACTCACCTCCTGACTCTCCAAAGCCTGTCCACCATGTACAAGGCACAAGTCAGGAGTGTGATGGAACATTCTCCACTTGCCTGGATATCTGCAGCTCCAACAACGCTCAAGAAGCTTGACACCATCCAGGACAAAGCAGCCCACTTGATTGGCACCCCATCCACAAGCATTCACTCCCTCCATCACTGACGCACAGTGGCAGCAGTGTGTACCATCTTCAAGATGCACTGCAGCAATGCACCAAGGCTCCTTCAATAGCACCTTCCAAACCCGCGACCTCGACCACCGAGGAGGACAAGGGTAGCAGATGCATGGGAACACCACCACCTGCCAGTTCCCCTCCAAGCCACACAACATCCTGACTTGGAACTATATCACCGTTCTTTCACTGTTGTTGGGTCAAAATCCTGGAACTCCCTTCCTAACAGCACTGTGGGTGTACCTACCCCACATGGGCTGCAGCGGTTCAAGAAAGCTGCTCACCACCACCTTCTCAAGGGCAATTAGGGATGGGCAATTAATGCTGGCCTAGCCAGCGATGCCTACATCCCATAAAAAAATTTTAAAAATTAAAAAGTAGTTGAGCACCTTCTTCTGACACTCCAAGATCATAATAAAGTAAATGAAATATCCACCTATTCACATTACTTCCCACATGCAGAAAGGATTACTGATGAGATAGGATAAAGTATTACGTAGACTTATTATAAAATAAATTGTTCTTCTTGATGAACACAATGACAAATTGTAGTTCATTGGTGAGGTCTTTTATTCATGCTCTTCAAACAGTTATTTGATAATATGCTGCCATTTTAGCAAATTTTCCTACATTTCTTAGTGCTATACTCTAAGAAACTGCATTACATATTTGAGATCTATATATCTTTAATCACAACTCTGTGTTTTATGTGTAGTTGAAGGGTGTATTGGTAGATTTTTTGTTATTATCAGCTATTATACTAAATTGAATATATTGCTCCACTCTTAATACCACCATCGTGTCATCGTGGAGACAATGTGACTGAAGCAGAACAAGATTCAATGGATCTAGGCTATGATTTTTACACCAATTCCACACTTGTATGCAGTTATAAAAGCTCTAAAAGGCCTTTCGAGTTAACTTTGTGCTAGTTAATAGCTGTCAGTCTTGCCTGTCAGAGACATAATGGGGGTAATTTTGACTTTGGCTGTTAGTGTAAAATGGGAGATATCGGATCAGCCACCCATTAGACATCGCTCCCAATTTTTATTACCATTGAAAATCAGGAGAGGTGCATAGCTGGTAGCTGATTCAATATCTTCCACTTTACACTGTGGCATAAAGTCAAAATTACCCCCTGTGTATGAATTCTCCACTATAGGCTTGATCTTTGCTATCTTTTTGTCAGTTAATAAACATTACATCTACTTTTCAGCATGGAAATGTTGAGACCCACTATTGCAAAGCAACCTTTTGAATATTAAATTCCTGAAACTATGTGGGAAGGTTAAATTGAGAGGGAATGGCATCTGTACTCACAGTGCAAGCAAAAATCCATTTCCGTGTGACTCATTTATCAGCATCGTGATCGAAATGGCACAAAGCAATAAAGCAGCATTTGCATGGAAGTACATGTGAAAGATAAAGCCACAAGTGTAGTGTTTGGCTATCACTTGGGAAACATTCTGTCAAGCTGATGCTTATCATTAATCCTGTTTTTACTGTAATTCCAAAGTTTTCATGCAGAATAGTATGATTGTTCGATGGGCAAGTGATGCCAAGCCATACAGATCAGAAGAGTCCCAGAGATGATCACAGCTCAATGCTAGTGTAGATAATCTCTGTATGTACAAGATTTTGGACACTTCAATTTGCCTCAGGATCTTTGGGTATTGGAAGGAAAAAACATGACACAGTTCACACCCCTGATTGCTCAAAGGACGAGACTTCCATCGCCGGGGTCACGATCTCATGGAAGGCCCGCCGCTGTCCAGTTAAATGTTTAATTGGCACTTGATTCGGCGGGCCTCCCACAGGAGGGGTGAAGCAGTGTTCTTGGGGCTTTTGCTGGCGGTCAGGACCCCCATCGTCCAAATAAAATCCCGGCCCACATGTTTGAGTGATGAGCAAGGACAGGATTGGACATAGCTGGAATGGCTGCTTTGATCTAACAGTCTACAAATACTCAAGGGTGGACTAGAGCTTAGACTCTATCCCTTACCATAGATACTGTAATAAATTTTGCAAACAAACTTAATGAATCATTATTTTCCCAACTCACTGAGTAAATGAATTTTGTCAATTAAATTTGCTTTAAAGGGCAACATTCGACATATACCCTTTTTGTTTTGAACATAATCACAACAGAAAACTTTATATTGCATTGTTGGTCTCCTCTCGCACTGTGGTCTGGCCGATTTCTCAGGAACTCTGGTCACCACATCAGGATTAGGAAATGTCATCCGCCCGTCTGGAATCAATGTTTCTCCCTCTGGATAGCAAGCTATCTGCCTGTCATCGGCATCACTGGGTAGATCAGATCTAGCATTGCAAAACTGGACACAAATGAGGCGCTGTGGGCCATCAGCAGCAGCAGAATTGTACTCAACGACAACCTGTAAACTCATGGCCCGGCATATCCCCCACTCTACCATTACCATCAAGCCAGGAGACCAACCCTGCTTCAATGAAGAGTACGGGAGGGCATGCCAGGAGCAGCACGAGGCATACCTCAAAATGAAGTGTCAACTTGGTGAAGCTACAACACAGCGCTACTTGTGTGCCAAACTGCATAAGCAGCATGCAATAGACAGAGCTAAGCGATCCCATAACCAACGGATCAGATCTAAGCTCTGCAGTCCTGCCACATCCAGCCATGAATGGTGGTGGACAATTAAACAACTAACTGGAGGAGGTGTCTTCACAAATATCCCCATCCTCAACGATGGGGGAGCCCAGCACATCAGTGCAAAAGATAAGGCTGAAGCATTTGCAACAATCTTCAGCCAGCTGAGTTGATGATCCATCTCGGCCTCCTCCTGAAGTCCCCAGTATCACAGATGCCAGACTTCAGCCAATTCGATTCACTCCGCGTGATATCAAGAAATGACTGAAGGCACTGGATACTGCAAAGGATATGCGTCTTGACAATATTCCAGTAATAGTACCTGTGCTCCAGAGCTTGCCATGCCCCTAGCCAAGCTGTTTCACTGCAGCTACAGCACTGGCATCTACCCCGCAATGTGGAAAATTGCCAAGGTATGTCCTGCACACAAAAAGCAGGACAAGTTCAACCCAGCCAATTACCGCCCCATCAGTCTACTCTCAATCATCAGTAAAGTGATGGAAGGTGTCATCAACAGTGCCATCAAGTGGCACTTGCTTAGCAATAACCTGCTCAGTGACCCTCAGGTTGGGTTCTGCCAAGGCCATTCCGCTCCTGACCTTATTACAGTCTTGGTTCAAACATGAACAAAAGAGCTGAACTCAGTAGATGAGGTGAGAGTGACTGCACGTGATACCAAGGCAGCATTTGACCAAATATGTCAACAAGGAGCCCTAGAAAATCTGAAGTCAATGGGAATCAGGGGGAAAACTCTCCGTTGACTGGAGTCATACCTAGCGCAAAGGAAGACGGTTGTGGTTGTTGGAGGTCAATCATCTGAGCTCCAGGACATCACTGCAGGAGCTCCTCACGGCAGTGTCCTAGGCCCAACCATCTTCAGCTGCTTCATCAATGACCTTCCTTCAATCATAAGGTCAGAAGTGGGGATGTTCGCTGATGATTGCACAATGTACAGCACCATTCGCAACTCCTCAGATACTGAAGCAGAAATGCAACAAGACCTGGACAATATCCAGGCTTGGGCTGATACGTGGCAAGTAATATTTGCGCCACACAAGTGCCAGGCAATGACCATCTCCAACAAGAGAGAATCTAACCATCTCCCCTTGACAGTCAATAGCAGTACCATCGCTGAATCCCCACTGTCAACATCCTAGGGGCTATCATTGACCAGAAACTGAACTGGAGTAGCCATATAAATACTGTGGCTACAAGAGCAGGTCAGAGGCTAGGAATCCTGCAGTCAGTAACTCACCTCCTGACTCCCCAAAGCCTGTCCACCATCTACAAGGCACAAGTCAGGAGTGTGGTGGAATACTCTCCACTTGCCTGGAGGGTGCAGCTCCAACAACACTCAAGAAGCTCAACACCATCCAGGACAAAGCAGCCCACTTGATTGGCACCCCTTGCACAAACATTCACTTCCTCCACCACCCACACACAGTGGCAGCAGTATATACCATCTACAAGATGCACTGCAGCAACGCACCAAGGCTCCTTCGACAGCATTATCCAAACCAGCGAGCTCTACCAACTAGAAGGACAAGGGCGGCAAATGCATGGGAGCACCACCACCTGCCAGTTCCCCTCCAAGTCACACACCATCCTGACTTGGAACTATATCGTCGTTCAAAATCCTGTATCTCCCGTCCGAACAGCACTGTGGGTGTTCCTATCTCACATGGACTGTAGCAGTTCAAGAAGGCAGCTCACCACGACCTTCTCAAGGGCAATTAGAAATGGGCATTAAATGCTGGCCTAGCCAGCGACGCCCATATCCCATGAATGAATTTTTTTTAAATGCTGAATGTCAGCTTCGCCTCAGCTCCTACATCTGGTTCATCTGCTGTTGTGTCTTTGTCATCATGATACTTTTTGACACATGAAGAATTTCTGTCATACAGTACTCCTTCTGGTGACTGCACAGTCGCACAGTTTCCCTTCTTGGCAATGACAGTGTACAGTTTGGGACAATATGGTGTATCCATCTTCCTAAGACTCTCCCGTCTCAGCAATACTTCATCACCTGGCCTCACATCAGACTATCTAGCACACTTTTTGTCAGCATCATGATCAAGAACCTCCTGATCAACTCTAATATCCCTCAGCTCTGGTATCTTGGTGCATATTTTGCATCTAAATAATGACTTAGCTGGGCTCATTCCGATCATCATGCGTGTAGTTGCTCTATACATGGCCACACATGACAACAACAACTTCTTCCAGTCTTCACGTTCAGCCTGAGCAATCCTCATCTGTTTCTGTAAGGATTGGTTTTGTCTTTTCACTTCCCCATTTCCCTGTGGTCATTAACGGGTTACTCTGTGATGGTGAATACCGGTGACTTGCAGGTAATCTTCAAAGGTCTGTGAAATTAATTGTGGCTCATTGTCTGAATGTAAAGTGACTGGTAGACTGGGCCTTGCAAATATTCTAGTCAATGGAAACACAGTTTTCTCTGACATTGTAGAGGTCATTACCACATACTCATAATAATGGCTGTAATAGTCAATCACCACTAGTATGGACTCTCCTGTTGGAAATGGACCTGAGAAGTCAACTGATACATCATCCCATGGTCAGCTGGTAACAGTGTACTGCGAACTGGTTCTGGTGGATTGGGCCTACTGACAAGTTGAAATCCATGACATGTTTTGACAAACTGCTCCACATCTTTCTCCATCCCTGGCCACCATACTTTAGATCATAAGTTTTGCTTAGTAACAACCCTCCCAAGTGACCCACATGAGCTAGCATCATCAATCTATGCCTTAGCTTTTGTGGAACTACAAGTCTGTTACCTACAAGAACACTCTTCCCACTTGTGCACAGTTCATCTCGTAAAACGATGTATGCCTTGATGCGCAATTTTCTCAATTTGCAGCTTGGATTCTCTGTCTGATGTTATCCAATTCTGGATTTTTCTCTGACTGTCTTTCAATCTCTCTAGTTGTTATTGCCCTGGGTATAGCATGAACCGCAAGAATGATTCAGCTTCCTTCTCTAGTGAAGATCTGTGTGTTTGATCTTTAACTGGCACTATAATGTCTTGGTCAACCAGTTCCTTGATCTTTGCCTCAACCTTACGTCTAAGATCAAAAGGTGTTCTGCGTACAGGCTGAGCTACAGACTCCACATTCTCGTCAATGGTTAATCTCACCTGGCGGTTGTGCAACTTCACAATTCCTTGAAACACTGGTCCAAACTCCTCTCAAAGCTTACGAATTCTGCATCTACATGCCAATCACCAGCTCTCACACTCACAGTGAAGCATCAAACAGTTTGAAGTGGGGCTTTAGATCTGTAAGGATAAAGCTTTTTGACACATTTTGTGCACTGAATTCTCTTTGCCTTCAGTTCCTTCCACAGTGCTCTGCTGATAACATTACTGTCACTGCCTGAATCTACAATAATGCTCACTTCAACACCCCCTACAATGACTAGAACTTTCTTATGTTTGCTCCCATTGACAAAAAAACATGTATCCACGAAGGTCATCACCTTCTTCAACTCGTCTCACAGTTGTACTACTTTCATCTCTTTCCTTTATGTGTTTTGCCAGGCTTCCCATTCTGTTCAGTTTTGCTTCTGCACTTCTTGGCAAGACGGTCTTTGCACCCTCGTTTTCTGCATCTCTTCCCCTTGGCAGGGCATCTCTTCCATAGTGCCCCAGATTACCACATCTGAAACAATCTCCCTTTCCCTTGCTGTTTACATTTACACATACCTGGATTCTGTTGTACCCCTCAGTTAACCTCAGATTTTGTTTTGCTGATGGCAGAAGTTGGACCAAGTTTCCTGCTGTGAACTTGTCCGTCCACTACTTCCAATGCAGCTGCTATTTTCAAAGTGTCATCCAACGTTAAGTCACTTCCTCTTTGCAGCAGCCTATACCTCAACGTATCTGATTTGCAATGTTGAACCACCTGATCCATTATCTGGTTATTCAAATTTGTCACAACATAATTGCATCTATCTGACACCTGCTTCAAACGAGTCACAAATTGGGAGACTATTTCCCCCTCTTTCTGTCTCATTTGACAGAAAACATGCCTTTGGAATGTGGCATTTGGCGTCACCATATAATGGTCCTTCAAAGCTTTCACTGCACGTTCATAATCCGCCTTTTCTCCCATGTCAGGCAACATCTTGAAATTCTCTCTCACTGACGCACCCGCATTGAAGAGGAATAAGGCCCATCACTGTGCCGTCTGCACCTCAGTTTCCCCATCCATAAACAAACCGCGATTGTTAGCATACGCTTCAAACTCCTAGAACCACGCTTTCCATTTCACGCTGATGGAACTGGCATCACCTGTCGGTTCAAATGGCTCAATTTTCCAGACTGCAGACATATCAGCTCCAGCAAATGCCATGACACAGTCCTAAAGATCTCCAAATTTATCTCTGTATTCTTTCTCTTTATATCCTCGTTGCCAATGTCACATCTCAGGCTCAAAGAATCACACTTGAAGCCACAGATTTAACTTTAACAAAGATTTAACAAGCTTTTAATGGAGGCTTCTCTTACTGCTGATATGTGGGCTACCTGACCTTACAACAACCTCCTCAAGGTCCAGTGACTCCTCATTGTACAGAGAGTTCCTTTCAGTTTTTCTTCCAAGTACCGTATAGTGTCTAATATTCAAGCCCACATATACAACCAGCCATCATGACATAATCTAAGCACTGAAACTTGCAGAACACCACTACCAGCCTCCATTCTGTAAAACAACCATTTACCAAGACTCGCTATTTTCTGTTCTTAAGCCAATTTTTTACCCTTCTATTTCATGAGCCTCAATTTTGTTAACCAGCCTGTTATGTGGTACTTTATCAAACACTTTTTAAAAATCCATTTGGACAACATCCACTACAGTCCCTTATCAACCTTCTCTTTCATGTTATCAAAAATGTAATTAGATTAGTCAGGCATGATATGTGCTGGCTCTCCTTAATTAACTCAAACCTCTCCAGGTACCTGTTAATTTTTTCATTGATTATTGTTTCTAAAACCTTACCTACCACTGATATTAAACTAGCCAGCCTGGAGTTACTAGGAATGTCCTTGCACCTTTCTTAAACAAGGATGTCATATTTGCCACTTCTCTAACCCTCTGGCACATCCACATATCTAGCGAAGATTGCAAGATTATGGCAAGCCCTTCCATTATCTACATTGCCACTTCCCTTAGCAACCTGGCATGCAAGCCATCCAGACCAGGTGACTTATCACTCAGCATAGCCAGCTTTTCCAGTACATCCTGTCTATCAATTTTCACCTCATTCATTACCTCCACCATCTCTGCTTCTATCAGTATTTTGTTAGCATCCCCTATAGTTCTTGCACATTTCTGTGATTTCCCTGTAGATTTGCTCCTCTAGTTCTCTCTCACTATTTGGAGGCCTACAGAATACTCCCAATCGTATTATCATACCTTTTGCTTTTCAACTCTAACCAAATGGATTCTGTCCATGTCCCCTCAAGGGCAGCGTCTCTTTCCAATACTACAATATCTTCCCTAATCAGTATTTCCACCCCACCTCCCTTTTTTCCTTCCCTATCTTTTCTGGACACTTTGTATCCGTGAATGTTAAGCTCCCAGTTCTCACCATTTTAAGCCTCTGTCATTTTCTCTGTCAGCACCGTCAATGCACCCATGGGAGATGAAATACATGAGTTACTGCTGAACCTAGTTGAGGTAGGGTTCCAAGTTAGCATAGTGCAGATCATGAGATTTAATGTATTGCTGACATCAATTCAACATGAGTGACAGTTAGGTGCCAAGTGGCAGAATGATATCTAATGCTGTTACCAGGTCTCTGGGCCAAACTCATTTCCCCATTGACAGCAGTCTGTACTGGTGCCACCCTACCGATTTCCAGGGCTTTCTCCTCCATCCCAATTAGGGTTACCATTTCTGCAGCTCTATCACCTGTTCTAGTTTAGTTTAGAGATACAGCACTGAAACAGGCCCTTCGGCCCACCGAGTCTGTGCCGACCATCAACCACCCATTTATACTAATCCTACCCTAATTCCATATTCCTACCACATCCCCATCTGTCCCTATATTTCCCTACCACCTACCTTTTCTAGGGGCAATTTATAACGGCCAATGAACCTATCACCCTGCAAGTCTTTGGCATGTGGGAGGAAACCGGAGCACCCGGAGGAAACCCACGCAGACACAGGGAGAACTTGCAAACTCCACACAGGCAGTACCCAGAATTGAACCTGGGTCGCTGGAGCTGTGAGGCTGCGGTGCTAACCACTGCGCTACTGTGCCTCTCCCTGAAGTTGTGGGCTCTCTTCTGCAATGAGAAAAGGAAGAGAGCTAGCAATAAGAGGAGTTAACTGATTGCTGAAGATAGAGGACAAACAATTGAGCAGGGTCACTGTGAGGAATGGGAGTGAGGGGGTTATGAGTGAGTGCTAGTGCTGGATGTTGAGATTTGAGGAGGAGGCTGGGGAGAAAGGAATGCGTGTGAAAGTAAGGTGTGTCGGTCAGAGGAGTGCTGTGCAGGAGAATGTTAGGGAGCTGAGAGAGTGATGGCTGCCATGTGACAAGTGCAGGATGCTCACCTTGCCAGACCTCATGAGGTCATTAAACTTTTCCTGTACTGGGTCAGGGTTCTCGACACCACACTTCTGCTACTGACAGACTCAGTAACTTGAAGCAATGCATGCTTTGTAAGGCTGGCTGACCTCCTCCTCCCGTCCTCGGGGAAGAGGACGGCTCTTGATGCCCTCACTGCATAGATCACCACTTTCAGGAACGAGTATGTGAAAGTTGCGGGGGGGAGCCTTTCCACATCTTCCAACCACGCTGCCCATCTTTGCTACCTCACACTGGACTGTTTTTTGTAATCACTGCTGCCATTCCGAGTCCTGCCTTTAAATAAAGATCCTTCATTGCTACTTTAGACGGATCATCACGCTCACCCTCTCTGATTGGTCAGGGATCCTGGAGGGGGGAATGATAATTAGTTTGCTCTGAGAAAGAGCAACTGTAAGACGTACAATTTTGTTGATCAGGTTCTGAGAAATGATCCCGCCATTCCAGCAGGGATCAATTGGAGATGATTCCACACTATATCTTTGGCCCAAAGCTTCCTGGAGCAGGGCTTCTTGCAGCATGCACCTTTAGTTACAATTTTCTTGCACCTTTCAGTTCGAATATAATTTGCTTCATAACTTGCTAGATGTGCGAGCTAATAATGGATGTCTGGATGCCACAAACTGAATGGACCAGTTGGTCTTTTTCAGTCCTTTTTGTGTATTAGGATGCCAACTGTATGTGTTTTACATTGAAAATCCACTTATGTATGTTTGCTGATGAAAAAACTAGTGGCCTAAATCTTGCTGTGGCACATTGTGCGTTGTTAGTTAGATTTTTGCTGCACCCTTCAGCTCAAAAATGTTTTGCCCTGTAACTTGCTGGAAGTGTAAGTTCATAATGGTGCAGCAGGGCAAAATGGCATCTCAGACCCTAGTGCATGACAGGACTAACCATGTACCTTGTTAACCAATGAGATTTAAGGATTGAGAAAGAAACAGAAGAATGAAAATAGAGTGAAATAAAGGTAAATCAGGTACAGGAAGAGAGGGAAATAACAATTGGATTAATAGAGAGAAAGAGACAGAAAGGGAAAGTAAGGAAAATGTTAAAATTTGAAATGTTTAAAATCTCTGAATGAGACTCAACAGTTTAAATTGTTCCCTGTCTGGGCTAGAGAGATTGCTAAGCATTGCACATCTTTACAAGGTATTTACACTGTTAATTATGAGCCACAACATTCTGCGGTAAGTTTAATCAGCAATTATTGTGCCAATCCAGCAAATTATGAAAAATAACAGGGAGGCTAAGGGTGAGATGTTGTTCTGTGAGTGACACAACAAAGTACCATAAACCGACCCCTGAACTTGCTGACCGATTTGTGCATTAATAATGGTGTGTATTGTGATTTTGACATTATTGTTCAAGTAATATTTGTCCCAATATTTCAAAGCATGACAGCAAATTTGACTCTGATAGCAGGACACTGGGTGACTTGGGTATTGAAGTACAGTGTCTGGGAGCCAAAGCTGAGGATTGAATTCATTGGGCTCTTTATTTTTCCCAGGAGCAAAGGTGAATCGATGTTATTCACTCAAGTTGTTGCTCTCCCACTGAACTAGAGACTAGTAATTTCAAAAGGTTGAATTTTGGTCTAGATTTAACATAGTTTCTGTAGGAGCTCATTCATTCATCAATCCTTCACTGTTCCGATGTGTGTAGATATCACCTATCACATCACACATGTTCTTTTCACAAATCTACAAGGCTACATTTTACATTTTGGATGCAATTTATGTCAACATTAGCTGTTGGACTTTATGCAATTGTGTCTAATTTGTTTATTTAGCAATTAAAATTTCCATTTAACAATTGCAGCAACTCAGGCATTTTGGATGTGTTTTTTTATATACAGGAAAGTACTCATTTAACAAAAACCTGGGCTAATCTTGAAAAAAGGCACTAACAAATACATTTTTGTCAGGATTCCATTAAACATTATCCAAATGAAATACATCACCCACTAGAGAATTGCAATAATAAATTAGTTCTTTAGTCAGTGTTGAACACACTAACTGCTGGGCCTTGAACTGTGCCTACTGTAGTGTGATTGGAACATTGCAGCTGCTATTCCATTAAGCTACACAAAGAAAGCATTTTTCTTTGACCTGTTTACCATTTAACAGCTTAATCTGACATGAAGATCCTCTTTTTTTCATTTGTCCAGTTCAACTGTTGGATTTTAGTTCCATTTGATTGGTTCATTTAGATTTTTAATATCCAATCACATAAGATTTTTTTTTAATGTGGCTTGTACCAAATTAAGTCATTAAAGGGGCAGCTGCATGATTACTTCATTAAACTCCTGGGCTAGAGTTTCTGCTTTGGATGCATTCGCTGATTCCAGTGCAAATTGTGTCCAAAATAGTGCCCATTTGGGAAAGTTTTTTTCCAGAGTTTGTGTTGAAATGAATTAGCATGTCACTGAACACAAAATCTGCCCTGAACCACCGCAATCAGATGGTGTTATAAAGCATAATATATATTTCTTTAAAAATTTGCCTTAAAATATTTTTCTTCTTGTCTTTAAGAGTGGTAACTTGGTGAAGTTTGATTAAAACAGCTGAAAGTGGGTTCATCATAAAAATAACGATTTTTAAACAGAGCATCAATTCACCACCTCTGAGTAACCCGATTTTAAAGTACTGAAATTCAGTTTTAGCAAATATATAAAACAATTTTGTAGTTTTGTTGAGGCACAGCAGTCAATTTCTCAGCAAATTAGAACACAAATTGCATTCAGAACCTTTTAAAATCCACTTTTTTCTGTCCTTGCATGCAAAAGAACCAGCTTAATTTTTATAGACCTCCCTAAAGACCTGCAAACAAGTACAATTGGTGGAAACTCCCAATGATGATCAATTCAACCTGAGGGTGTGGCCAAATTTGTATGTGGACCAGCTTCCAGCACATTGTTTTAAAAACTAGCTCAAAAGATTACAGGAACTCGGGTTGCAAATTGTGCTTAGAATTCCTTGATCTTTTGCACTGGGTACGTAATTATGCTGAAAAAAAACAACACAATTGAGCAGAAACTGCAGACCAGGACGTCTGTGCATATTATAGCAACAAAGTCACTCTATGCTCTTTATCTCCAAATGCGGTATCCAGAATCACAGAATTGTTATAGCACAGAAGGAGGCCACTTTGCCCATCGTGTCTGCACCGGCTGTCCACATGAGCAATTCTTCCTGAACTAGATTGGGTAGGTAGGATATAGTGAGCTAGTTTACATATGCATGCACACACAGATGCAGTCACACATATAAAGCACATTTCAACAAAAGGTATGATGAGTTACATTGGGACTTTATCTTGCATAACAATTTAGGGAACATTGTGCTGGGCAACCCATAGTCACAAATTCAGCTTTCATTTGGGGTGTAAGCAGGAGGTCCTGAAACTGTGGCTCAGTAAAGTCTTGAGTTAACAGACTGGGCCTAAAATTGAGCCTATAGGCTTTGCAGGGGTTACTGTATCTTTTGTGGGAAATGCTACACTTTAGCTTTTTTTAAATCAAAATAACAAAAAGAGACTGATTCTTGTTATGGAAGATGACGTCTTGCTACATTTTGTCTATCTCAGCAGGTCATTGTTACATCACTGTTATGAACAATGATGGCCAATGGAAATGATAGTTGAAAATGAGATATGCATGAGATATGCCCAGGAAACCAAAAATAATTTTGCCTTAATGGAAATAGATCTTACAAGTGAACAAGCCTGGGTAAATGCAAAGACTGTTCTACTCCTGAAGGAAAAGCAAAATGTAAACCAAAAAGAAAGCTGAGATAAGTGCCCGTAAATTTTTCATGTTGCTCTAGAACTTGCATTAGTAGTCAGAATGTACAAAGTCTCACATCACTGGGGTGTCAGTAGATTGTCAAAATGCAGAATTACTCTCGCTAGCATTTTGATATATGATTAGACAGTTTTGCCCCTGAGTCTAAGATTGCTACAGTACAGTGGCTACAAGGAAAATGATTTTTCCCTCCATTGACAGTGCTGCATAAACCATACCGCAGGGTTACAGCAGTTACTGATAGGCGGAAATTATTATAAGCTGTCTAGGTCGCCCATAAGCATGCCTACTACCCTATGATTATTTTTAACCCCCCGGGCATGTTAACTTGTTGCAAGCACATGGAACCATGGCACAACCTCTCAAAAATGTAAACTTGTAGGATGCTACAGCATTTAGCTTGAGGCATCTTTGTGCCAGATTACCACAAACTCCGACTAGAAGAATTGTGAGCGTCAAGCATCTTGCAAAGCAATGTTAGTTGGTAGCTAACTTGCTTGAGATACAAATTGTTGCGCTTGATACTTTCTTGTCACAAACCTAGATTTGATTTTTTACCTTCCTCTTTTCTGCCCTCCTCTCCCGAAGATGCTGATGGTTGCTGGGTTCCACTTTGGTAGCCTTCCAGTACCTTGTGAAAGTATCTATTCTTCATGTATGAGTCAGGACAATGTATATGGTTATTAAATGGCATGGGTATCACAGCTCATCTTAATATGCTCCTCATCCTGTACGCACCTACACAGATTTTCTGGTTAGTAAGTAGATGCAGGAAATAATTAGTGATTTTACCTCTCTTCTCCAGGGATGCACATGCCAGTTGAGACATTCCCCAGCTGAAATCAGCTAAAGTAATATGGACCAGGAATTGAACTTGGGACTTTTGTGGTCTGTGCAGTTCTATATTATGTGCTACACTGGGTCATCATGGGAGAGCTACTCCACTTAAAGTTGACTAGGATTTTTCCAAGATTGACAGAAGTATTATACTTTGAAAGGATAATATTCTAACTGAGTACTACAGAGAAATTATCTTTGTCATTAGAATTACAAATTTTAGTTGAAGAAGATGTAGGAAAGGAATATTTAAGTGGAATATGTTTCTTTTTTTAAATTTCAGGTAATTGCTGTGCTTGATTTGATTTATAGTATAATTCCAATGCTTGGAGAATTTTTCAAAATGATTAAGAGTCATGTCTAAGTATTAGAGTGCTGAAGTAATTATCTATAATGAGGTGTGCTTCAAATCATCCCCTTTTTACACCTACATATTCTTGATTTTATAGTAAATATCAAGTTAGACCATTTCCATTCAGAGTGCCTGAAGTCACAGTGCTGTGAAACCATGGTCATGTAATCCCATGGGAATAATATGGGATAAATGTGTGGGATTTAGCACTCACCAAGATGAGTAGCATTGGTGCAGGGGGATTTTGAAGCACTTGCTATCTGCAGCAAGCATCCCCCACATTAGATGTAGCCGAGTTGGATGCAGTTATAGTAATATGGCATCTTCCTGTTACTCAAACGATGCATCCTGTGGTTTATTTTAACTAGGAAATGAGTGACGTGTGCACAAGTTATGTGTCAGCCAACAAATGGAGGAGACACCAATCCCATCAGTCTGGGCTGGATTTGAATTTGGGTTCCAAAAAGCGAAAGACCAAAACAACATTGATTAATTATGTGCTTCTGTGTATTGTATCATTCAAATTAGAAAGGTATAATGGAGTGTCAATGATCAATCTGGATCCTGTGCCAAGTAAGTAGTAAATTTAAATGTTAACATGTTGTGAGAGGGTTGGATGATGGCAGAAGCTGTTTAGAGTCGACAGCGTTATCTAGATTAAACATTGAATGGAATTGTTCTCCTTGGAGTAGAGAAGGTTAAGGAGAGATTTCACAAAGCTGTTCAAAATGAGGAGCGGTTTTAATAGAGTAAATAAGAGGACACTGGTGGAAGGGTTGGTAACCAGAAGACATAGATTTAAGGTAATTAATAAAGAACCAGAGGAGAATTTTTGAGGAAAAAGCTATAATCTATGATAATGTGAAGTCAGCTCATTTTACTATTTCTCTGGCTTCAGCAGCTAATGAAATGGGGAATGGGGCTGAGGTTCCAGCTATTGTATATTGTTAGCATAGTTCGAGCGTTGTTTATAGATGCCTCGGAGGTCTTTGTATGGCTAAATAGTAACTTGTTTATTTTATATACATAACTATTTACACTCTCATTAAGCCTGTCCAGCTAGCACTTCTCATGATGCTTCTAGCTCCTTCCAAGCCTGCCCATATGACTATTACATCATCATCACTACAGTGGGAGGGGACACTCTGTCCGTCTCAGACATTAACCCTTTCAAACTGGTATATTGTACCAGCAAGGGAAAATATTCATTTTTTTTAATAAAGTGACTTAACCAAATAAGCACTAAGCATCTGAGGGCCTGCTCAAGCACTTTAAGTGGGAACTCCAAATTGAAATATTTTTCTCAGCCTTCACGAGCCTTGCACCCAGTCTAAGAATACTCACATTGGGTGACTGCCGTCATATTAACGCCTCTGATATGTATCTTTAACAAAAATCTAATGAGGCTTGTGAGTGTGGTAGAACTGAACTGACAAGAAAAGGAAATAAAATAATAGATAAAAAAATATATCAAGGGAATGTTTCATTTTTCAAGTCAGAGGTTTCATGTCTTTCATGTCCTTAGGATATCCCAAAGTGTTTCACAGCCAATGAATTTATTTTGAAGTGTAGTCACTGTTGTAACATAGGGCAACAAGGCAGCCAAATTATCCGCAGTAAGGTCTGACAAACAGCAATACATTAATTGACTAGCTAATCTGTTTCACTGTTGGTTGAAGGAGTCCTTTTCATGTTCAAGTTACCTAACACTTGACAAAAATAAAGCCTGTGCTGCTTCCACTTCACTTATTACAATCTTATTATAAGATTCATCAGACACTAGATATTCAGCAGAATGGTTATTGCACTCAAGGAGCCTATTTCTGACTTTACAGAACCATAAATTGTCTTACAGGATTTAAATGAACCTTTTTAATGAGAGTGGTTAGATATTTAGTTGAAGATTTCTTTTAGAAATCTAATTCTCATTTAGTCCATCATTTTCCCACAACCATTTCACTGCATATGTGATCATATATCTTCCACTCCCACAGATCTGTTGCAAATAATTTTCACAGATTGTCTAAAAGAATTCCACTACAGCTTCCACTTTTAACAACAGGTTGGATGATCAAGGGGTGAAATTGTTCTTTACACCTGAAATGCGAAACAGGTCAGTAGCGAATTGGAAGCTGATTTTTTACGGCACCAGTTTTTATTTTCCATTAACGTGGAAAATATTGCCAAGGTTTTTAATTTCAAACCAAGTAAAAGCGACAGTGAGACTAGGAAACGAGTCTCCAAAAAGAGTTTGAACTATCATTCTTTGAACTTCAGTGGAAAAAAGATCGAACGTGATTTTAAAAAATCAGCTGCTGTTTTGCAGTGCTCATGTACACCAGTTAAACCACCCAAGTCATCTTTATGTTATGATTTTTGCTTTTGAAACATTGTTTTCCTTTTCAATGATGGTATCATACTGCACTTGAGCAAGTTATGGTGCTCAATATTCTGGAGTGTAGGACTTAATTTGTACAGCCCAGGGTTAGCTTTTGCCATATTTTGCAGTTGCAACTTGGAGTTAATGTAAAATTCCGTTACTCTTCTATCAATTCAAACATGGAAATATTAGAGGCAATAATGTTAGGACCTGATGGCGGAAGGCACAACATCAAAGGAAGCTTACAGTACATTCTAGTGTGGGTATGCAACCCAATGTACTTTGCACACGAACCCTGAAAAGGGCCTTGCCCCATTATGGCAGGAAAAAACTGAAAAAGAGACTTCATCTTTATTGACGTGCCTGTACCGTCAATTGCACAGATGTTGAATATCCTCAGAAAAACTGTGGGCGGCACAGTGGCGCAGTGGTTAGCACCACAGTCTCACAGCTCCAGGGACCAGGGTTCAATTCTGGGTACTGCCTGTGTGGAGTTTGCAAGTTCTCCCTGTGACCGCGTGGGTTTTTGCCGGGTGCTCCAGTTTCCTCCCACCGCCAAAGACTTGCAGGTGATAGGTAAATTGGTAACTGTAAATTGCCCCTCGTGTAGGTAGGTGGTAGGTAATATGGGATTACTGTAGGGTTAGTATAAATGGGTGGTTCTTGGTCGGCACAGACTTGGTGGGCCGAAGGGCCTGTTTCAGTGCTGCATCTCTAAATAAATAAATAAAACAACTCTCCCCATTGCCCCCAGTTTTACATCAATATTCACAAACCAGCACAATATTTCTCACAAATACCTTATTCTACCTTATCGCAAATGAAATGTCACAACCATATAAAGAAATATCCTCAGGACACGATGATGACAGCAAGTTCTTCTTGACATTGTCATACTAGGCCCCCACCTGCCAAGAATGAGGCACATTAATTTTGTCATGAACATTGATTTTAAACTGTTACTGGGGTAAAGAAAGGACTTGTTAAACAGATCAGCTGTGGCTGAAAAATACATTTGCATATTAACAAACAGTATTTGGAAGGACAAAGCAGCCATTCCCTGACACATTCAACCCACAATGGACTTTTGATCATTTTGTTTTTTGAATTTGTACTAACAGTTTGGGCAAAAAGCAGAATGCTCCTGCACTGAAATCTCTCCTGGCTGGCTCACCATGCCCCCTCCTCTCTGCTTGCTCCCATCTCTTTCTCACAAGCCTTTGAATCCACTGAAGACACATGAGCCCCAAGCGAGAAAAGTCTCCTACAGCAAACAAGGTTTAAGCAGAATACTGAGCCCCAACGAAAAGAAAGATTTACCTACAATCAAGGACTCTATAGTGAGCTCGAAGAACCGTAACAACAACTCTTCAGATATTGCCTCAAACTTTTTCACTTTATTTTTCTTCTGCTCTTTTCTGTCTCTATTTGCATGTGTGCATCGCGTATGCACGTTAGCGAGGGCGCATCGTGTATCCGTAGACATTAACTGAATTAGAGTTTAAGTTTAATAAATTTCAACTTTTCTTCTTTTAACCTAAGAAAATCTGTTTGTGCTGGTTTCTTTGCCTTATAATTGGAAAGCGGTGAATAAGGATTCACCAAGGGGGAGCTAAAAACACAGTGCGTTTAAAAATTAAACCCTGTTACACTAAAACCAGGTGAAGGCTGAAAGGGACCCCTAGACACCTTTCTCACCTGGTCATAACAACATGAAGACTAATCAATATGTCAAATGGACGTCAAATTAGAGTAGTGGAGGCGTAGGAGTCATTTCAGGAGCGTTTTATGATTGATGGATTGTCGGCTCTTTCTGCATGGTGATCTAAGTGGAACAAATGTCCTTTCTCGTTTTTCTAAACCTTGTGAAGCACAACCAGTGGGAACCATCAAAGATGGCATACCTATAGCCGTAACACTTTTGTCTGAAACTGCCTTACCCTTCCTCTTACATCAGCTGTTCCTTACTATGAGAAAGCATGTTTAGCATCTCCTAGTGGATATGTAGAACAGTCACAAGATAATATTTATGATAAAGCAGAAAAACAGATTTAGACATTGCAGCAGAGCAATGCAGAGCAAATGCGTTTAAATGCTAAATTTAAAACGAATTTATAGAAATAATCTAATTGAAATAAAATTGTAAGCTTCCCAAAGAGGAATGAAAAGTTTTATGGATGAGAAAGCATCTTCTAAATGAAGATGAATGTCAAATGGTAATGGACAAATATTTAATGCAGATCTATGAGAGGAGAAAGAGATGCAGGTTTGATGAGGGGAAGAGAGACAATCCAGAAGCTCAGTCTATGACATGGTTGTACAAATCAAAAATAATTCATGCAAGTCTGCATTAATACTATGTGGTGTTCACCTTAGGTTTCTAAAATCTGAGAGCACCACATCAGAGCTTCTAATGTGTTTTGCACTGAAGGCTCATAAAACTACAGTCTGCAAGAATTCAGTTAGCTCTTAACAATTGTCACTAAAAATTATTTTTCATGTTTACCATTGGATTATAATAACTGCCTCTGTCGAGAAAGGGCAGTGTTTGCAGATTGTGCTTACAGATGGCTGTGCCATATTATTCATGTATTAGCTGTATCTGTTCTGATAACTAGGTATTAAACAAACTGGGGACCAGAGAAAAGCTGGCAAATGAGTTCAGTGATTGATTACAAAGAGGAAGGTAGTTTACAATTCCACATGTTTGCAAGTGTGTAATTGGAGCAATTGAAAAGCATTTGTAAACCAAGTCAGAAAATATTAGATTCAGCTGCTGCATGCTGCAAATACTTTATTGACCACTGTGATCAAAATTCATTGATTGTGAACAGTTGCTTACCCTGTTTGCGAAGGTCCAAGATGCTTTGTAGCGGGCGACGCACAATTCACATCTCTCACTTCCAGCAACGTGCCACACAGAATATCATGGAGATGAGATGGGCAAAGACAAGTCTAACTTACAGTGGGCACCTTTTGTTGTCAGGTTACAGGAACCTTTGGATCATTGTTAAAGATCAGCTGTTCAGAATCAGACCTAAGTATATTATTTTCCTGAAGATTCCTTAGAACTATGACAGCCTATTCTCAAATACTGTAACTTTATTCACAAAAAATCTCTAATGTAAAGAAGTATAGTAACTGAGACTTTAACAATCATTGATTACTTCTACAAAATCACATACAATATATTTATTAACCCTCCCAACATTAAGATGGCAAGTATCATCCTTTTAGTAAAATTTTGTCTCAGCCTTTTTAGCTCACTGTTTTTGTGAATTTGTTTTCCATGTTGGATCATAGAGATGGGTAATGATTGTGCACTAAGATTTATGGTGTTCCCTTCTCTATTGGATTTCAATGAAAATGTAGATATAGGTAATGAACTCCTGAGATGATCCAATCTACTGGTTTTCTAATGCTCTTTTCTGAGAACTTTTTCGTAGTGCAGGATGCACTCCATCTATCTCCTGGTCCTTGGCATTGGGGAATTTGTTGATGAGTCCCCAACCTGCGATGTGAGTATCACACATGGCTTTGGTCAGACTCCATGCCAGACTCAAACCTCCCCTGTATTCTGCATCTCTGGTCCACTTCATTCTGCTGATTGAGATCCCAGGCTTCCATAGTGTCACTTTACTATGGAAAGTCAGGTATAATTCTTGATAGTGCTATAGTCAGCTATAGAAAACTTGTTTCTGATCAAAGACTTAACATGTGTCCTAAAAGAGCCAATCGAGAGGAATTTCAAATAACAGGCTGAGCATCCATAGACAAGTAACCCACTGCATAATAGAATTTAGGAATGGAAAACATAGATAACAAGAAGATAAAGAAAAGTAACAGAGAAGCAAAGGAAACTGTAAGAAGAAAATTAACACAGAAAAACAAAGATGAGCGAAGAAACCTGAGAATGAGCAGTAAGTTGTAAATATTATAGCAGAATCTCGAATTGGAAATGTGTTAAGAACATCAGAAATAGGAACTGGAATCGGCCTTTTGGCCCTTCAAGCCTGCTCTGTCATTCAGTAATATCATGGCTAATCTTCTGTCTCAACTCCACCTTCTCAAACTATCCCCATATTGCTTAATTCCTTTAGAATCATAGAATCATAGAAAGTTTAAGGCACAGAAAGAGGCCACAGGACCCATTGTGTCTGTGCCGGCCGAAAAACCATCCCGCTATTCTAATCCTAACTTGCAGAATTTGGCCCATAGCCCTGCAGATTACAGCACTTGAGGTGCATATCCAGACTCCTTTTGAATGAGTTGAGGGTTTCTGCCTCAACTACCTTTCAGGCAGTGAGTTCCAGACCCCCACCACTCTCTGAGTGAAAATGTTTTTTCTCATCTTCCCTCTAATTTTTCTACCAATCACTTTAAATCTATGCCCCATCATCACTGACCCCTCCACTCTATCCAGGCCCCTCAAAATTTTGTACATTTCAATCAGATCTCCGCTCAGTCTTCTCTGTTCCAAGGAGAACAACCTCAGCCTATCCAATCTTTCCTCATAGCTGCATTTTTCCAGTCCTTGCAACATCCTCGTAAATCTCCTCTGTGCCCTCTCATCTTTTCAGGTGACCAGAACTGCACACAATACTTAAGTTGAGGCCAAACCAATGAGTTATACAGTTCCAGCATAACCTCCCTGCTCTTATATTCTATACCTCGGCTAATAAAGGAAAGGATTCCATATGCCTTCTTAATCACCTTATCGACCTGTCCTGCTAACTTCAGGGATCTGTGGACATTCTCTTCAAGGTTCCTCACTTCCTCTACACTTCTCAGTATTTTCCCATTAATCGTGTATTCCTTTCCTTGTTTGACCTCCCCAAAGGCATCACCTCACACTTCTCTGGGTTGAATTCCATTTGCCACTTCTCTGCCCATCTGACCAGACCATCAATATCTTCCTACGGCCTACAGCTATCCTCCTCGCTATCTACCACGCAGTCAATCTTTGTGTTGTCTGCAAACTTCTTGATCATGCCCCCTACACTTAGGTCCAAATTGTTAATATATACCACAAAAAGCAGGGGACCCAGTACTGAACCCTGTGGAACGCCACTGGAAACACCCCTCCAGTCACTAAAACACCTGTCAACAATTACCCTTTGTTTCCTGCCACTGAACCAATTTATATCCATCTTGCTGCATTTCCCTGGATCCCATGGGATTTTATTTTGTAAACCAGTCTGCCATGTGAGACCTTGTCAAAAGTCTTGCTGAAATCCATGTATACCACATCAACTGCACTACCCTCATCTATCTTCCTTGTTACATCTTCAAAAAATTTGATCAAGTTGGTCAAACAAGATCTTCCCTTAACAAATCCATGCTGACTATCCTTGATTAACCTGTACCTTTCTATGTGACAGTTTACCCTGTCTCCCAGAATAGATTCCAATAATTTGCCCACTACTGAGTTGAGACTGACTGGCCTGTAATTATTCAGTCTATCCTTCCCTCCCTTTTTAAACAGAGGTATAATGTTAGCAGTTCTCCAATCCTCCGGAAGCACACCTGTATCCAGTGAGGACTGGAAAATGATGGTCAGACCTTCTGCTATTTTCTCTCTTGCTTCTTTTACCATCCTGGGATACATTTCATCCAGCCCTGGTGATTGATCAACTTTTAAGGATGCTAATTCCATGAATACTTCCTCTCTCCCTATGTTGAACACATCCAACACTTCACACTCCTCCTCCTTAACTACAATATCTGCATCGTCCCCCTATTTTGTGAAGACAGACGCAAAGTGTTCATTAAGAACCATGGCAACATCTTCCGCCCCTCACACATAGGTGACCTCTTTGCTTTTTTATGGCCAAAAATCTATCAACCTCAGTTCTGAATATGCTCGACGACTGAGTATTCACAGCTCTCTGGGGTTGCACATTGCAAAGATTCACAACACTTTTAAGTGAAGAAATTTCTCTGCATAGAAAGCAGTGCAAGAAAGCAGTTTGTATGCTGTTTATTTGATACGTTTGCATGCAAAATAGGCAGAAAATATTCAGGAAAAACAAAAAAAAGTAAAGAAAATGCACCAAAGATTGTCAGATTTGTGCAGGGAATCTCTAATGACAGCATAGCAACAAATCACTGGGTTGCAGGCAATCAGAAAGTGGCCGCTAGTGGTGATAAAGTGCACTGTGTAAAGCTCTGGCTGCAGTTTCAAATTCTCTGCAAGGAGAAATTAAGATAAAAGATTGCAATATCATAATGTTTATAAACTTACCCATTTATTTGTGAGCACATTTTTGTTTATATTTCTCTTTTTTTGATCCGCATGTGACATGTACCATTCTGAGGCAAAGTGGAAGGCAATTTGCTTCCAAACTTATGGGCTTGCCTGGCTTCTGCTTGACTGAGAGATACAGAACCTGCTTTATGTGCAACTGTGGATGTAATGTCATTCTCTGCCATTCTGTGGCACACTGTACTACAAACACAGCATAAACTTTCAGTTTATCTCAAGAATTTAGCATCAATTAGAATGCCTGCTCACAATTCTGTGTACTGTTTTTGTTGTGTTTTCCTTGAACCTCTGAGTTCATATTGACTGTACACAAAGACTGATCACTCAAGATGGGATCAGTAACTCAATATTGTGGGTTCTTTGTTGATTATTGAGAGAACAGCAATTACATTGAGATGGTTACTGTACAGGTGTATCTTCAAGACTGACTAAAACTCAGAATCACATTGTGTGTTACACACACTGTCTGAGATCTAGTCTTCGATCTTGTACGCATTGCAATGGAGTCTTCCATGGACTTGGGATAAAGAACAGTTTTGATTTAATCTCAGTTAAGATGCAGTGTAGCGCGAGTAGGTGTAGTTACTTCGTAAAAACATGGTTCTGGTCTGACTTTGGAGACTGTTACAGAATTCTCTGTATCAATGGTAGGATGTTGGATGGTAACTTGCTGACGATAGCTAATTTGGGAAGTTCATTCCCAGCATGATTGTCATGCATTTCTTTAATTTCCTTCCTTGTTCTAGAAGAACATCTCTAACTTCATGCACTGGATGCGGTTTGCATTGGAAGCGCTGTGCGTTGAATGTAACAGGCTGTGCCGCATCCTCATTCTCTCCCTTGGGAATTTGGAAACCACAGGTTAGAAAGGTGTCTAGGGGTCTTTTACTGTCGTCACCTGGTCATATTGTAACAGGATTTGATTTTAAGCACACTGTGTTTTGAGCTCCCCCTTGATGAATCCGTGTTCACCACTTTCCAATTATAAGGCAAAGAAATGAGCATAAACAGACTTAGGTTTAAAGAAGAAAAGTGAAATTTATTAAACCTTAAATTTAAACACTAATTTGGTTAACGCCTACGGATACACACCGTGCCCCACGCTTACATGCATACTTGATAAGCACATGCAAATAGAGACAGAAAAAAGCAGGAGAAAAATAAAATGGAGAGGTTTGAGGCATTTCTTGTTACTGTGCTTCGAACTCACTGTAGTCTTTTTATTGGTAATTCTTGCTTTTCGTTGGGGCCCGGTATTCGTCTTAAACCTTGTTCACTGCAGGAGACTTTTCTCTCTTGGGGTTCATGTGTCTTCAATGGGTCTTCAGTTCCATGAGAAAGAGATGGGAGCAGACAGGAGAGAGGTGTTTTCAGTCCAGGAGCAAACAGCTTTCTGAATTCCAATTCTCTGTGACAAGTTGAAATTAAAAAAAAAGCCAGATAGTCATGTGACTAAACTGGTCTGACCATGTTTGTTTGTGTATTCGGCCATCTTAGCAGTTAACCTGGAATGCTAGCCTCTCCACCTTCAACATCTGGTCATCAAAAGTCCATTGTGGATTAAATTGGAGCAGCGAGTGGTCCCTTTGTCCTTTCCAAGCACTGTCTGTTACTATGCAAATATCTTTCCAGTCAGGAGCTTGGCAAATCCTTGTGATAGGCCCTCTTCCCAGCAGCAATTTTAAGTTTTAATGGTCATGTGGCAAAATAATGTGTGCCTCATTCTTGGCAGGTGGGGGCCTGCATGACACCTGGTGTTACCGTAACAGGGTTTAATTTTAAACACACTGTGTTTTTAGCTCCCCTTGGTGAATCCTTGTTCGCTGATTTCCTATTATAAGGCAAAGACACCAGCACAAACAAGTTTTCTTAGGTTTAAAGAAGAAAGGTTGAAATTTATTAAAAAGAGCAAAAAAAAATAAAGTGGAAAAGTTTAAAGCAATATCTGAAGAGGGTTTTTGTTACGGATCTTTGAGCTCACTGTCGAGCCCTTGATTGCTTTTCATTGAGGCCCAGTATTCTTCTTAAACCTTGTTCACTGTAGAAGACTTTTCTCTTGGGGTTCATGTGTCTTCAGTGAATTTGGAGTTCTGTGAGAAAGAGATGGGAGCAGACAGGAGAGGCTGTAGCGAGCCAGCCAGGAGAGGACTTTCCAGTCCAGGAGACACTCTGATTCAAAATGTTTGTACAGTTCAGAAAAACCCAGGTTGCCAAGCAGGTTAGTCATGTGACTAACTGGTCTGACCGTGTCTTGGCTCTGTGGATTGTGTCATCTTAGCAGGGCCTGGAATTTGCTTCCCTGCTTTCAATGTCTTGTGCTCAAAGTCCATTGTGGGTTAAATGGATAAGGGAAGTAACCTCTCTTGTCCCTATTGGTATGTATATGTCTTCCCGTCAAGTGTCTGGCAGCCCTTGTAACAGGCTTCTTCCCAGCAACAATTTGAAATGTAATGTCCATGTGGTGAAATTAATATGCCTTATTCTTGGCAGGTGGGGGTCTAGAATGACAACAAGATGTGCAGAAGTTGAAACGAGCTTCTATCTTCTGACCACAGTATGGGCAGAATTGAATAATCATTGGAAAATCAAGGGAACCACAGCCTTATTGCATTTCTTTGTTGCAAGGCTCCTTCTGGTCACCCTCTGAGGACTGGAGGGTGATAGTGCTCAGTGTCACCCAATGCCATGAATGGTTATCAAAGCTAGACCACTGCATGTTCGCAGTCCAGCGAGAGCAGGTCCATTTGTTTGAACAACAAAGAAGAGTTGGGTTTCCAATCAGAATCATTATCACAGCACTTAATCATCATGGATCTGAGACATGGGATTGGGGACCCATTGTAAGCAGTTAACTGAGCGATGGTCCAAGTTATCTTGGAATGCCCAGATACATGTGTTTTAAGATGCGTAGGGGTAAAATGTTTACACTGGCTCTCGTGTCCACTTTTGCCTGTAGCAAATGTGTGCCCATTTTTCCTGGACAGGAAATACGAATGGATGCAAATGCTTCTGGCGGAGTAATTGAATCAATATGCTCAGTAACATTTGTCAGTTCCATTTGCTCACTGGTGCTTATACCCTGATCTTCAGGTTCTGTAATGTTAGTGTCACCCGAAACTTTGTGGATGGATCAGCTGTGTTGTAATGGAGAATTGCGAAGCTTGTCAGGGCACAGAGTTGTCCTGCGGTTTGACTTTTTGTGTTCAGGACCCTTGCCCACAGTAACTGTCTTGGCTTTGCGACATTGCCACTTCCAGTGGCCCCTGACACGGCATGCTTTGCATATAGATTTAAATGCTTGACAGGATTTAGGTGAATGTAAAAACCCGAACCTTGTGCATAGTGACTTGGATTTGGAAACCCTGTTCAATGCAGTGATGATCTTTATAACACATAAAGATTAAAGTGTTTGCTGAGCCACAATGACAGAATCAAATTTGTGGCCATCCTTCAATAAAACGTCAACTGTGTAATCTTTGGATTTGTCCAAAAGATCCTTTTCAGATTTCAGATTAGAGATACAACACTGAAACAGGCCCTTCGGCCCACCGAGTCTGTGCCGAACATCAACCACCCATTTATACTAATCCTACACTAATCCCATATTCCTACCAAACATCCCCACCTGTCCCTATATTTCCCTACCACCTACCTACACTAGTGACAATTTATAATGGCCAATTTACCTATCAACCTGCAAGTCTTTTGGCTTGTGGGAGGAAACCGGAGCACCCGGAGAAAACCCACGCAGACACAGGGAGAACTTGCAAACTCCACACAGGCAGTACCCGGAATCAAACCCGGGTCCCTGGAGCTATGAGGCTGCGGTGCTAACCACTGCGCCACTGTGCCGCCCATTCTTTCAATTTTGGTTTTGCTATCATCCCATTTCTATTATAAAACTGGGCAGTAGAGTGACCAAAATCGAAGTCATTATATCGTTAATAAGTTTGCTCTGTGGGTGGGGTGGAAACTAGATTAGAGGAACTCTAATTGGGAGTGGTGGAATCATGAACATTTAGTACTGTGTCAAAGGCATGTTCACAGACTTTGACACGTAAAGGTAGGTTTGAGATAGGGTAATAGAAAGAATAGAGTAGTCGAGGGTGGGGTTTTAAAGAAAGGCAATGTTTTCTGAGGGGAATGAACAATGACAAAGAATCATGACATTGTTTGGCAGGAGTTAGTTGTGGAGAGAATTGGATTTATTGACAAGATGGGTCGAATACTGGCTGGGGTGGAAGAGAGGCAAACGTTGCTGAGGTTCTGGACTAGTTTTGCAGAAGGCTGAGAAGAGCAGGTAGGTGAGGGAAGGCAACAGAGATAGCTGCATGGTGGCCACAATTTTGGGCACAATGATTTCTATAAACTTCACAGATTTGGTGTTGGAGATGAGGTTAGAAGTGAAAGGTATGGAAGACAGAGAAGGCAGTTAGTGCTGAAGAAAAAACATCTGGTATTGTTCTTTCTCTTAAGAATGATACTGGAACAGTAGAGAGGGAGCTACACCATTGTTGTGATGATCAAGCCAGATCTATCTAAATACTTTGAGTCTGCTTGAAGGCTGTATAATTTGCAGCCCATGGGCCTGAGTTCTTGTTGTATTAGGTTGTGTGAAAATGATAGGAGACTGTCTGGCTCTTGGTGGGGAGTAGGATGTTGTAAAATACAGGCACAGCAGTAACAGTTTAATGACATTACTGATGTCATAGTGAGTGAGGACTACATGAAGGAGAATTGGATTTTGAAATTACATTAGAGTCATTATTATTACCATACAGAAGGAAGCCATTCAACCCATTGAATCCATGGCAAAAAAACAGCACTTGTATGTAACTTGACAGGTAGCTTTTTTCCAAAGGCAGATCTAGATATTGGGGTATTTAAGGGGACAAACCCAAGTGGGCCCACATCAGAGACGCCATCTATGAGTCAGCTGTGACCACCTACGGAAAACGTGCAAAGAGAAATGCAGACTGGTTTCAATCTCATAATGAAGAGCTGGAACCTGTCATAGCCACTAAGCGCATTGCACTGTTGAACTACAAGAAAGTCCCCAGCGAGTTAACATCCATAGCACTTAAAGCAGCCAGAAGCACTGCACAAAGAACAGCCAGGCGCTGCGCAAATGACTACTGGCAACACCTATGCAGTCATATTCAGCTGGCCTCAGACACCGGAAACATCAGAGGAATGTATGATGGCATTAAGAGAGCTTTTGGGCCAGGTAGAGTTCCATCAGTGTGGGTGCAATCACAAGCTCGATGATGCAATCTGCCAGTTTGGTGTCAGTAAAATTCACACTCTTGGCCTTTGGCACAACAATAACTGACAAACTGGTCAATGGATTCACTAGGCTGTTGTCTGAAAGATATGAATTTGAGTTGGGGCACTCGAAAATTGAACTTGAGGCGTAATTGGTCTTCTAGAGTGGACCAAATCTTTGTGGGATCCTTCCACTCTTCATCATTAAGATCAGGTGTGTTGAGACAATGTAGACCTTCATTGTCAATAGCTATGCATATCTTAATTGCTTGCTTCTGTGAATCAGTAATGGCTAAGTCATTGAAACAAAGCTTGACTCTCTGCTTGTAAAGAAGAAACTCTGAAAGCAGGTCAGATGTTTTCCAATTAATGGAAGGGAAAGGTGTTGCCATGATTGCAATGACTTTGTGTTGTTGCACTGACAGAAGAAAATAACAGGAAGATTGCAGTACCCCTTCTGAACAGACTTGGATGGTGTGGTGCTGTCTTCTGCAATGGACAACAAGTAGTTGCAGTTCTACTGGTGAACTGCTTTGGAAGTTGTGGCACTGTCACTTGCTTATGGAGACATGTTGCAATACCACTAATGGGCAGGATTGGAGGTTGTGGCACTGTTGCCAAATTCGCATGCTTTTGGTTTAGCCCTGCCCACGAAGGGTGGATTTGGCACCGAAGAAGATCAAAGGCCCAATATTGTAATGGGCGATTTTCCCTCGAAAAATAGCAGTACTGATCGTTTCTCCCAAAACAACAACAAAGGAATTTCCACCGTTCTGTGTCTTGATTATCGCCCATTCCGCTGTTCACTGACGGATCACGGCACTCACCTTGCTGAAAGTATACTAATTTCATGCTCTACCCGGTAACCCACTGCTGTGATGGCGCTGAATCATCCGACGCACCTCACAAAGGTGTCTGTCACCTTTGTACAGCGTTTACTCACCCAGACTTCCTCAAATTGCTCCCGAAGTGAAAAGCTGACCTGGGAATCCCCATTTCAGTTCAGTCAACTGGAGTCTGCAGCTACCCGACCTCACAGCCCAAAGTGACACGAAGCTTACCTAGTTGCGGCTGACTGTACTGCTTTGAAGGTAAGAAGGCTGGATAGATTGGGGTGTTGGACATCCAGATCATTGCTGAGCAGATTTGAGTGAAAACAGATCTTGCAATCTGGTGTGCTCTTCCAAGAGTAAAAGAAATGTGCTCTATTCACAATCTTCACACCATTTTTGTCTTTGGGTCTTCAGAAATCTCACTACAGCCAACATGTTGCGTGTTCCTTAAACCTCTATGTTAATATTGTTATGACCAGATGAGAAAGAGGTCGAGGATTCCCTTTCAGCCTTCACCTGGTCTTGCTGTAACAGGGTTTAATTTTAAACACACTGAGTTTTAGCTCCCCCTTAGTGAATCCTTGTTCACCGCTTTCCAATTATAAAGCAAAGAAACCAGCACAAATAGGCTTTCTTAGGTTTAAAGAAAAAAAAATTGAAATTTATTAAACTTAAACTCTAATTTGGTTAACGCCTACGGATACACGACATGCCCACGCTAGCATGCATATGCAATACACACATACAAATAGAGACAGAAAAGAGCAGAAGAAAAATAAAATGGAAAGGTTTGAGGCAATATCTGAAAAGCTGTTGTTACAGTTATTCGAGCTCACTGTAGAGTCCTTGATTGTAAGTAAATAATGCTTTTTGTTGGGGCCCAGTATTCTGCTTAAACCTTGTTCGCTGTAAGAGACTTTTCTCTCTTGGGGTTCATGTGTCTTCAGTGGATTCAGAGGCTTGTGAGAAAGAAATGGGAGCAGACAGGAGAGAGATCTGCTCAGTCCAGAAGCAAACAGACATTCTGCCCAAACAATTTGTACAAATTCAAAAAACTCACATTGCCCAGCAGGTTAGTCATGTGATTAGCTGGTTTGACCATGTCTGTTTGTGTATTTGGCCATCTTAGCAGTCAATCTGGAATGTGACTTCCCCCACCTTCAACGTCTGGTGATCAAAAGTCCATTGTGGATTGAATGTCAGGGAATGGCTGCTTTGTCCTTACAAACACTTCTGTTAATATGCAGATGTCTTTTCCATCCATGGCTGATCTGTTCAACAAGTCATCCCCTCACTCCAGTAAAAGTTTAAAATCAATGTTCATGGCAAAATTAATGTGTTTCATTCTTGGCAGGTGGGGGCCTAGCATGACAATATAGACTGTATACTAAGATTGATCATGCAAGATGGGATCAGTAACAAATAATGTGGGTTCTTCATTGATTATGGAGAGAGCAGCAATTACATAGAGATGGTTACTGTACAGGTGTATCTTCAAGACTGATTAACACTCAGAATCACATGGTGTATTACTTCATAGCTCTGTATGACTAACATTATCTTGTAGCCACACCTCTTAAAGGTGTACACACACAACAGGTTTCACTCTATTTAATATTTGAATAATCCAGTGAAGTTTTTTTGTACATCATGTGTGGTAAAAGCACATATTTTGAAAGATCATAATTGAATATCCCAGAACTTTCTGGGTTATATTTATAATAATTTCAACAAGTTGAGCATGTACAATTCTTTGTACTCTAGTTTGATACAGGGAGTGTGTTAAAGACTGCAGTTATAAAGGTGCTGTGCTATCAGAAAGAAAAGGAGTATGCGTTTGTTATTGAACCTTTTTCCAATACTTTGTATTCTACATATAATTTTGAAGTACTCCTGATGTTGAACATGCCATCAGAATGTTTGCCAGCAGGCGCACTCCCATATTATAATATTTTTTTCTGTTCATGGGTGGGCTGAGAGCCACAAGCCAGCAATATGAAAATTAATGTCACATTTGCAATCCTGAACAACATAGTAGTTATCATTCATACTGTAAAACTGTAAATGGCAGAGTACCTGGAATCAATATTAAATCGAGAACCACTTCTAATAGAAGCAGTTATTCAATGTAAACAGAGCATTGGTTGTAATGAGTTTATTTTATGTTGTCTCATGTAACATAAATGAGATGCGTGGATTCCAGTTGGTTGAAGATCTCAAAGCAGGTTTATTAACAGCTAACAAGTATATACAGTGCAGAGCTAACTATGTACAGAACCTTACTCAAGGTATTACAGTTACAGAGTGACTCTGGCTTTTAGTCACATGATTGTATCCTGGCACATAGCTCATTTGCATACTAAGATCTTAAAGTGACATCACTCTTAAAGGCATTCATACAACATTGGTTATTTTAGTTTCTTGTGCCAAATATTATTCCCATCTGAAGGGCATGTACGCTACCTGCTCTGAAAGCTGTGTACCCCTCTGTAATTACTCACAGCAATGTACAAAAGTATCCTATTGTGAGGAGACTGATTTCCTCTTTTTTGCTGTATGCTCCTGACACTTCCACTGTGCTGTACCTGCAAAGATAGTGATCTCGGCATGTAGAGAAGTGGGGATGCAAATGCCTTATCACCCCCACGGTGGTCTGCAGCTTGATCATGGAGCGCTACACAGATGCCATGTTATGGTCTCTGCCATAGATGCTTTTTAAACTGTGCATGCTGCTTTACAAACTCCCAACTGATCACACAAACTGCTGATGCTAAGCTGCTGAGCAATGTTTGTAGGAAGGCCATGCAATGTCCAAATCCCAGATCACTCAAGTGGAGCTTCCTGGCAACATCTCCTCCAAATCCATCTGTACTTGCTGCTCCTCACCTGTTCACTGCACTTGACCAAGTACTTCCATCTGCAACTTGTGTATTGCCCCTGGAGTATATATATCTGTACTGGTGTTTGCTACTGTAGGAGGACTGGATGACACAGAATGCTGTAAAATGCTTCGTTGAGGACAAATCTGCCACCTCCTTTCTTGAGCACTTAAAGAAGCAGTAAGAGAAAATATTTTTAATGCTGGCAATAGGATAACAACTTACATAGCAACACTTTCCAATATGTTACGCTGTGGCGCTGCAGTGCAGACTTGTGTGTAATAGAGCAAATAGTACATTTTAATAAAGGTAAGGAAAGAGAGATATTACTAACCATGAGTCTGGGTAGTCCTGATCTCATCCTTCCTCATTCCCTCTACTACCTCCTAGACCATTGACAGGGCCTTCTCTTCATAATTAATCAAGGGTTTTAAATAATTTTTTTTTTATTCATTCATGGGACGTGGGCATCGCTGGCCAGGCCAGCATTTATTACCCATCCCTAATTGCCCTTGAGAAGGTGGTGGTGAGCTGCCTTCTTGAACCGCTGCAGTCCATTTGGGGTAGGTGCACCCACAGTGCTGTTAGGAAGGGAGTTCCAGGATTTTGACCCAGCGACAGTGAAGGAACGGCGATATAGTTCCAAGTCAGGTTGGTGTGTGACTTAGAGGGGAACTTGCAGGTGGTGTTGTTCCCATGTATTTGCTGCCCTGGTCCTTCTAGTTGGTAGAGGTCATGGGTTTGGAAGGTGCTGTCCAAGGAGCCTTGGTGCATTTGTTCATGGATGTGGACGTCGCTGGCTAAGCCTGCATTTATTGCCCATTCCTAATTGTCCTATTTACTGTTGCTTGATATGGGTATCAAATGGATAGAAACATGTCATATGTTGGAATGACAAATATGCAAGATGTGTGCCACCAAGTGCCCAATCCTGTAGCATATGGGTATTATGCATTGACAGTCTGCTGGATGTTTGTTGGTTGCCGTATATGTCTTGCTAAAACATAGGGATGCCTATGCATTTGCAATGTAGTTAAACATTTTATAGCACTGTGCATTCTCCCTCTATAATGCTCCACCAGGCTCACAGTGAAGTGTTGTTATGATGCATTATAAGGCTAGATTGTAAAATTAAGCAAAATAACAATTGCATTTACATCAGCCAGCTCTCACAGACCAGCAAATTTCTTCCTTCCTCACATCCTCCTTGGATCAATGCACAAGTGAAACTGCATTGACTCTTTGAACTACCTTCATCCAGTCTTTTCTGGTGCTGCTTTTCACTGGAGCATGTAATTCAGCTCCAAAAATATCCTTCTTTGGAAAACCACCTGCGGTAGAACCTCATTGTAGAAAGGATCATCCCAGAAAATTAACATAGAATGGTTATAGCACAGAAGGAGGCCATTCGGTCCATCGTGTCTGGGCCAGCTCTCTGCGAGAGCAATCCAGCAAGTCCCACTCCCCCGCCTTTTCCCCATAGCCCTGAAAATTCTTTCTCTCTTCAGTTCCTTATCCAATTCCCTTTTGAAAGCCACGATTGAACCTGCCTCCATCACACTCTCAGGCAGTGCATTCTAGATCCTAACCTCTCGCTACATAAAAGAAGTATTTCCTCCTGTTGCCATTGCTTTTTCTCCCAAATACCTTAAATTGGTGTCCTCTGGTTCTGGATTCTTCCACGAATGGAAACAGTTTCTCCCTATCTACTCTGTCCAGGCCCATCATGATTTTGAATACCTCCATCAAATCTCCTCTTAATCGTCTCTTCTCCAAAGAGAACAGCCCCAGCTTCTCCAATCTATCCACCGAAACTGAAGCTCCTCATCCCCGGAACCATTCTCGTGAATTTTTTCTGCACCTGCTCTAATGCCTTCACATTGCTCCAACCAAGGCAGGAGTAATGCACTGTTAATTAAGTTGCACTAATTCACAGGTTGCAGAACTCAAAATAAATTTTCTCACCTACCAAAGAATAGCCAAATTAGACACTCTATTTGTCCCCCAGAATAAAGCACACCAAACCAGGTTTCTTTAAACAACAACATTAAACTATTTATTAGAAAAGAAATAATAAGTCTTAACTACTAATGAGATAAATCTATATATATATTTCCTTAGCCTTCATGCACACACACATCCATTCAAAAAAAAATTTAACTGGGGAGAAAGGATTTTGGTTTACAACTGTTTCTTAGGAATAGAAGGAATAATAAAAAATAAATCAGTTCATCACGTTCTGGTAGGAAATCGTCGGTTGGGTGAGGTATCCCAGAGTTGAATAGTCAGATGCCACTCGAAGTCTCTCCAAGCGAGGTTGATGAACAGTCTTTGATGGGTAGGTGTTCAAGGCAATTTGACTACAGAAGGCATCATGTAGGTCTTTCAGCAGGGGTGTAGCAACAGCTCTGCTCAGGACTCAGAGCAGTAACACAGCAGTAGAAGCTTTGTTCAGGTTCCAGGAATTCCCAAATCACAGGAGGCAACAGGAATCACACTGGGTGCAGGAATTCTTCAGAGACAGCAGGCAATAGGAATCTGCCACCTTTCAAATACAGGATTTCTTTTCAAGAGATGCAGCTTTCCTTTACAGAGAGAGGTATTTTTCTCTAGTCTCCAGGCAGGTCAGGTCTAAGTTTCAAAATGCCTGCTCTTTGTTCAACTCATTAGTTTTTAAAAGTTCAAAGTGAAAGCAAAAAGCCTTCCTGAGCTGATCATGTGACCAGACAGAGTGTCTCGTCTGCTATTCAAAGTGTTGCTTTGAGGAGGTCAAACCTCCGGCTGGCTTCCTTCAAACTGCTTGCGTTCCTATTATTGTATACAAAGTCAACATCCAAAAATTCCAGCTATTTGCAGGTGTCCAAGTCCACGGAAAATAATTTTTTGCAGTTTTTTAAAAACACATAGAATTCTAAGATTTTAGAACAAAATAAAACCTCTTGTAACAACATCGTTCCGAAAGTGTGGCGCTCCGAACTGGACACAATGCTCAAGTTGAGGCCAAACCAGTGTTTTATAAAGATTCATCATAACTTCCTTGCTTTTAAAAACTGTGTCCCTGTTTACACATCATGAATTCTTTGCCTCGTTTCTTCCATTACCACAGTGACTGCACTGCATAAGGTACCTAAGGGTTTTTGGCAGTACAAACTTACCCAACCCTTAAATGAAACTTGTTCTAGCCATTTCTCCTTCGTGTTTTCAGAACATCTTTAAGGATAACCATTATGTTTTTATGAGTTGCTGGTGACAGATAGCTTGTCCCCTGACATCAGTGTACTCCCAGTATATCATATACTTGTGTGCCAGAGATGTCGCAACGTCATGTAAATGAGCTCCCACCTTGCATTGTCGCACAAGGTCAGTTCACAGTGTCGCATGTGGGTGCAATGTTTGACGTCAACAGTCCCACCTCTGCTGTGTGAAGCCAATATTATATTCCCATCTGTTAATTTTATGTCTAAAGTGTGTTGCCTCAGACTTTGTTACATTAAACTACATCAGCTATTATTTTATTTGCCTAATCTATCCATGTCCTTTTGATTTTTTTTTATTCTTTCGTGGGATGTGGGCATCGCTGGCAAGGCCAGCATTTGTTGCCCAGCCTTAATTGCCTTTGAGAGGTTGCGGTGAGCTGTCTTCTTGAACCGCTGCCGTTCATCTGGTGTGGGTGTGGGTACTCCCTCAGTGCTGACAGGAAGGGAGCTCCAGGATTTTCATCAAGTGACAGTGAAGGAACAGCAATATAGTTCCAAGTCAGGATGGTATGTAGCCTGGAGGGGAACTTGCAGGTGGTGGTGTTCCCATGCATCTGCTGCCCTTGTCCTTCTAGGTGGTAGAGGTCAGGGGTTTGGAAGGTGCTGTTGAAGGAGACTTGGCGAGTTGCTGTAGTGCATCTGATATATGGTACACACTGCTGCCACTGTGCGTCGGTGGTGGAGGGAGTGAATGTTCATGTATGGGGTGCTAATCAATCGGGCTGCTTTGTCCTGGATGGTGTCAAGCTTTCTTGAGTGTTGTTGGAGCTTCACCCATCCAGGCAAGTGGAGAGTGTTCCATCACACTACTGACTTGTGTCTTGTAGCTGGTGGACAGGCTTTGGGGAGTCAGGAGGTGGGTTACTCACCACAGAATTCCCAGCCTCTGGCCTGCTCTTGTAGCCACAGTATTTATATGGCTGGTCCAGTTCATTTTCTGGTCAATGGTGACCCCAAGGATGTTGATCATGGGCTATGCCATTGAATATCAAGGTTAGATTCTCTCTTGTTACTGTTCTTTGTTCTCAGTTCACTTTACCTACTAGCTTAGTATTATTTGCAAACGTTTTGTCATCATTAATGAGTTCTTCTACATGGTCTGGGGAAAAATACAAAAGCAAAATATTGCAGATGCTGGAAATCTAAACACTCAAATTTACCTGCATTATTATCCCAGATCAATGCTTCAGAGCTCCTTAATGAACTGTCGAGGAGAAAGCAGAAAGAATTATTGCCTCCAGAAGGTAATGGGCTGGATTAAATGATGGAGATATGATAATTGATGAACATTCTGGAATTTTTCTTAATTATCTTTGAAGTTCAGGGAATAATTTATGTAGCATTTCAGCTCAGGATATTTTTTGGGTGAGTTAGAGCCCATAATAGAGTAGGTTGTACATGGTAGGTGGAAGAAGTGGTTTGAAGGACCAAAGAATCTATTCTCTGAATATGTCGTCTTATGTTTTTATGAGATTCCAAAGTCCCTGATCATTACTGGAGTCTTTCACAATTGGGCAGTCAAGCTTCAATTGACAACCTATAGTTTGTCAATTAGAGACTTCTGATTCCCACATCAGGTCCTGCAGATACATGTAGAATGTTGTTTCAATCTGAATTAGTTCAAAAATGCTACTGATGTAATATTGCAAAGTAAGTAAAATTATAATTATTTGCATAGGTACAATAAAGATTTTTTTTTAATTAACCCGAATTAGTTAATACTCAAGCAGGTTTGAATGCTTGACACTTAATTCCGCAGTAATCATATACTAAGCTACAGTGAAAGTAGAGGAATTAGAGCGGGGGTGGGGGTGGGTGAGTAGTGCAGGGAGGTGGGGAGGTTCTGAAGGGCTTGCATATTATTAAAGGTAATACTGCTTACATTCAGTTGCTATTAACCTACAGTCTGAAGAGATCATTAATAAAAAAGACAGTCCTTACCAATGTTATCATGTAAAAATATCAAAAATAAAATAAAAAGCAAAGACTTGCATTTATATAGTGCCTTTCAAGATCACCTGACATGTCGAAGCGCTTTCCAGCCATTGGAGTACTTTCGAAGTGTAGTCGCTGTTTTAATGTAGGAAATGCAACGTTGGTTGAGGGATAAATATTGGCCAGGACATTGGGGATAACTCTCTTGCTCTTCTTTGAAATAGTGCCATGGAATCTTTTACATCTACCTAAAAGGGCAGACCAAGCTGAGATTTAACATCTCATCCGAAAGACGGCACCTTCAACAGTACAGCACTCCTTCAGTACTGCAGTGAGTGTCAGCCTTGATTTTTGTGCTAAAGCCCTGGAGTGGAACTTGAGCCCACAGCCTTCTGACTCGGAGGTGAAAGTGCTACTAAAGTTCTTTACAGTTTTGAGATCCAAATTCACATTTAATGCAATATAAATGTGTTAAAATTATATTCTCAATGAATTATAAAAGTACAGCACTGATTGATAAGTGTTACGCTGTCAACACAGTCTTAGCACAGTTACACAGGAGTCTACTTTCGTTCCAGCCTGACTCCCCTGCCGCTCCATGTAAATTACATGACTGATAAGAATTGAAGAAAAACAGCTCCCTTTGGTTTGAAACAAGACTAGGAATCAGAAAGGTTTGAACCAAGCTCATACAAAGCAGCCAAATCAAAGTCCTGCTGTTTCCTTGCACCATCACCGAATACCACATATAGTTTTAGGAGTGCGTGCTTTGGGTTTGAGCTGATGATTAATTGCAGAAAAGATGAATTCAGTTTAAATGGGTTCATTTGAAGTGAATGGGATCTGCTGTGTAAATAGAGGGAGTGTTTGTCAGGGTTTATTGATAACATCGAAACTACTTTTCAGCCACACCAAGACAAATTCACAGTGCAGAAAATGCAGAAAGGTATGCAAGTTTGAGAGAACCACAGAATTTTACATCACAAATAAAGGCCACTCAACCCACTATTTCCTGCACTCTCCTCATAGTCCTGTATTGTCAGCTGCTTTAAATATTTATCCCATTTTCCTTCATAAAATCCAATATTCTCTGCCTCTACCACCGCTGTGACAACACATTTCATGCTCCTACAACCCTTTGTGTAAATAAATGATTCCTCGGCTGGAATTTTCCGTTGGGCCGGGGGGCCCTGTCCACCAGCTGAAAAGTCGGTGGTGAGCCTGCCTCCACCGGGCCTGGAGAGCCAGACCAGATTTTACGCTCCCCAGGCCCTTATTTGGTCTTGGACAGGATTGCCACCTCCCTGAGGCAGGAAGTCCTGCCCAATGGAGCAGCCAGCCAATCAGCGGGCCTGCAACTTTTAGTCCCATCAGTGCCACAGGGAGTGGTGACCACTGCTGGGACTACACCCAGACATCGGAAGGAAAATGAAGGACGGCCCCGAAATGTAGATAAGTTTTTAGGACCTCGCCAAGAGCAATCGGTTGGGCCCTGGTGAGGCAAGGGCGGTCATCTAGGGGGGTGGGGGAGTGTTGTGCATCGGGGGTGGTTGGGGCTTCGGGGGTGACCCTCCGTGGGGCACAGGGTGCTCAATCAGGAGGGCACCTCCCAGTCTGCAAGAAGGCCCGCTAGTTTCACCAGGCTGGCTTCTTGAGGCCTCAGCAACCTGCCAGCCAAGCGTAAAATACCTGCGGTGGCAGGCAGAGGCCCTTAAGTGCTAGTTAATTGGCCACTTAAGGGCCTTGATTGTCCTGGGGTGGGCGGGCTGTTTCTCGCCACTGCCACCTCACGTAAATTTGCAACAGAGGCAGTAGGGTGTCGGGAATGGCCCCCCTGCCGCCCACTCAATTTTACGCCCCCCCCGCACCCCTCTGCCACCTGCCTGCTGGTTTGGGGGGCATATAATTCCAGCCCTAATCTGTTTCTTCATTCCCTCAGTGACCATTTAAAACAAAGAACAAAGAACAAAGAAAATTACAGCACAGGAACAGGCCCTTCGGCCTTCCAAGCCTGCGCCGATCCAGATCCTCTATCTAAACCTGTCAACTATTTTCTAACAGTCTGTATCTCTTTGCTTCCTGCCCATTCATGTATCTGTCTAGATACATGTTAAAAGACGCTATCGTGCCCGCGTCTACCACCTCCACTGGCAACGCGTTCCAGGCACCCACCACCCTCTGGGTAAAGAACTTTCCATGCATATCCCCCCTAAACTTTTCCCCTCTCACTTTGAACCCGCGACCCCTAGTAATTGAATCCCCCACTCTGGGAAAAAGCTTCTTGCTATCCACCCTGTCTATACCTCTCATGATTTTGTACACCTCAATCAGGTCCCCCCTCAACCTTCGTCTTGATAATGAAAATAATCCTAATCTACTCAACCTCTCTTCATAGCTAGCGCCCTCCATACCAGGCAACATCCTGGTGAACCTCCTCTGCACCCTCTCCAAAGCATCTACATCCTTTTGGTAATGTGGCGACCAGAACTGCACGCAGTATTCCAAATGTGGCCGAAACAAAGTCTTATACAACTGTAACATGACCTGCCAACTCTTATACTCAATACCCCGTCCGATGAAGGAAAGCATGCCGTATGCCTTCTTGACCACTCGATTGACCTGCATTGCCACCTTCAGGGAACAATGGACCTGAACACCCAAATCTCTCTGTACATCAATTTTCCCCAGGACTTTTCCATTTATTATATAGTTCACTCTTGAATTGGATCTTCCAAAATGCATCACCTCGCATTTGCCCGGATTGAACTCCATCTGCCATTTCTCTGCCCAACTCTCCAATCTATCTATATTCTGCTGTATTCTCTGACAGTCTCCTTCACTATCTGCTACTCCACCAATCTTAGTGTCGTCTGCAAACTTGCTAATCAGACCACCTATGCTTTCCTCCAAATCATTTATGTATATCACAAACAACAGTGGTCCCAGCACAGATCCCTGTGGAACACCACTGGTCACACGTCTCCGTTTTGAGAAACTCCCTTCCACTGCTACTCTCTGTCTCTTGTTGCCCAGCCAGTTCTTTATCCATCTAGCTAGTACACCCTGGACCCCATGCGACTTCACTTTCTCCATCAGCCTACCATGGGGAACCTTATCAAACGCCTTACTGAAGTCCATGTATATGACATCTACAGCCCTTCCCTCATCAATTAACTTTGTCACTTCCTCAAAGAATTCTATTAAGTTGGTAAGACATGACCTTCCCTGCACAAAACCATGTTGCCTATCACTGATAAGCCCATTTTCTTCCAAATGGGAATAGATCCTATCCCTCAGTATCTTCTCCAGCAGCTTCCCTACCACTGACGTCAGGCTCACCGGTCTATAATTACCTGGATTTTCGCTGCTACCCTTCTTAAACAAGGGGACAACATTAGCAATTCTCCAGTCCTCCGGGACCTCACCCGTGTTTAAGGATGCTGCAAAGATATCTGTTAAGGCCCCAGCTATTTCCTCTCTCACTTCCCTCAGTAACCTGGGATAGATCCCATCCGGACCTGGGGACTTGTCCACCTTAATGCCTTTTAGAATACCCAACACTTCATCCCTCCTTATGCCGACTTGACCTAGAGTAATCAAACATCTATCCCTAACCTCAACATCCGTCATGTCCCGCTCCTCGGTGAATACCGATGCAAAGTACTCGTTTAGAATCTCACCCATTTTCTCTGACTCCACGCATAATTTTCCTCCTTTGTCCTTGAGTGGGCCAATCCTTTCTCTAGTTACCCTCTTGCTCCTTCTATATGAATAAAAGGCTTTGGGATTTTCCTTAACCCTGTTTGCTAAAGATATTTCATGACCCCTTTTAGCCCTCTTAATTCCTCGTTTCAGATTGGTCCTACATTCCCGATATTCTTCCAAAGCTTCATCTTTCTTCAGCCGCCTAGACCTTATGTATGCTTCCTTTTTCCTCTTGGCTAGTTTCACAATTTCACCTGTCATCCATGGTTCCCTAATCTTGCCATTTCTATCCCTCATTTTCACAGGAACATGTCTCTCCTGCACGCGAATCAACCTCTCTTTAAAAGCCTCCCACATATCAAATGTGGATTTATCTTCAAACAGCTGCTCCCAATCTACATTCCCCAGCTCCTGCCGAATTTTGGTATAGTTGGCCTTCCCCCAATTTAGCACTCTTCCTTTAGGACCACTCTCGTCTTTGTCCATGAGTATTCTAAAACTTACGGAATTGTGATCACTATTCCCAAAGTAGTCCCCTACTGAAACTTCAACCACCTGGCCAGGCTCATTCCCCAACACCAGGTCCAGTATGGCCCCTTCCCGAGTTGGACTATTTACATACTGCTCGAGAAAACCCTCCTGGATGCTCCTTACAAATTCTGCTCCATCTAGACCTCTAACACTAAGTGAATCCCAGTCAATGTTGGGAAAATTAAAATCTCCTATCACCACCACCCTGTTGCTCCTACAGCTTTCCATAATCTGTTCACATATTTGTACCTCTATCTCACGCTCGCTGTTGGGAGGCCTGTAGTACAGCCCCAACATTGTTACCGCACCCTTCCTATTTCTGAGTTCTGCCCATATTGCCTCACTGCTCGAGTCCTCCATAGTGCCCTCCTTCAGCACAGCTGTGATATCCTCTTTGACCAGTAATGCAACTCCTCCACCCCTTTTACCTCCCTCTCTATCCCGCCTGAAGCATCGATATCCTGGGATATTTAGTTGCCAATCGTGCCCTTCCCTCAACCAAGTCTCAGTAATAGCAATAACATCATACTCCCAGGTACTAATCCAAGCCCTAAGTTCATCTGCTTTACCTACTATACTTCTTGCATTAAAACAAATGCACCTCAGACCACCAGTCCCTTTGCGTTCATCATCTGGTCCCTGCCTACTCTTCCCCTTAGTCACGCTGACTTCATTATCTAGTTCCTTACAGGCTTTAGTTACTACCTCCTTACTGTCCACTGACCTCCTCATTTGGTTCCCATCCCCCTGCCACATTAGTTTAAACCCTCCCCAACAGCATTAGCAAAAGCACCCCCAAGGACATTGGTTCCAGTCCGGCCCAGGTGTAGACCGTACAATTTGTAATAGTCCCACCTCCCCCAGAACCGGTCCCAATGTCCCAAAAATCTGAACACCTCCCTCCTGCACCATCTCTCAAGCCACGCATTCATCCTGACTATTCTTTCATTTATACTCTGACTAGCATGTGGCACTGGTAGCAATCCTGAGATTACTACCTCTGAGGTCCTACTTTTTAACTTGGCTCCAAACTCCCTAAATTCTGCTTGTAGGACCTCATCCCGTTTTTTACCTATATCATTGGTGCCTATGTGCACAATGACAACTGGCTGTTCACCCTCCCCCTTCATAATGTTCTGCAGCCGATCTGAGACATCCCTGACCCGTGCACCTGGGAGGCAACATACCATTCGGGAGTCTCGTTTTCGACCACAGAACCGCCTATCTACTCCCCTTACAATCGAATGCCCTATGACTATAGCCCTTCCACTCTTTTTCCCGCACTTATGAACAGCAGAGCCAGCCACGGTGCCATGAACCTGGCTACTGCTGCCTTCCCCTGGTGAGCCATCTCCCTCAACAGTATCCAAAACGGTATACCTGTTTTGGAGGGAGATGACCGCAGGGGACACCTGTGCTGCCTTCCTGCTCTTTCTCTGCCTTTTGGTCACCCATTTCCTTTCTCCCTCAGCAATCCTAATCTGCGGTGTGACCAATTTGCTAAACGTGCTATCCACGACCTCCTCAGCATCGCGGATGCTCCAAAGTGAGTCCATCCGCAGCTCCAGAGCCATTATGCGGTCTAACAAGAGCTGCAGCTGGACACACTTCCAGCACGTGAAGGAGTCAGGGACATCAGCCGTGTCCCTGAGCTCCCACATTGAGCAAGAGGAGCATAACACGGGTCTGAGATCTCCTGCCATTTTTAATCTTAAGCTTAACTTAGATAAATTGATCCATCACAATTGACTAATCCAAAAATCTATCAATCTCAGCCTTTTATATATTTCAAGCAGGGTTTCCCCTCTGGAGGTGGTAAACGGAGTTTGGGACAGTTTCTGGTCCCAAACCCACCCCAGGGGAGAAACAGTCACAGACCCCACTTTTCACAGGGGTGGCCAATTAATGGCCAGAGGGCAGGCTTGCCATCCAATAAAGATGACAGGTGGGCTCACGCAGCTGGAGGGCCAAGCAGAGGTCTTCCAGCTTGAAAGAAGCAGCAGGCTATAATAAAGTATAAGTAAGCGAGAGGACGCATCAAAATGGAGGTGCCCTCTCTCCAACTTTTTAAAACTTAAATTAGTAAATGGATCTTGCAGCCAGGTCACCACTGTTGTTGGGGGGGAGCCCCTCTGCAGGGCAGCCTGCAGCTGCTCCTGCACCCAGGCAGGCAATGAGCGGTTAGGATCTAGAATGCCCTGCCTGAGAGTATGCTGGAGGCAGATTAAATTGAGCCATTCAAAAGAGAATCGAATAATTATCTCAAGAGAAAAAATTTGCAGGGCTACAGGGAAAAGGCAGGGGAGTGGGACTAGGTGAGTTGCTTTTGCAGAGAATCAACACAGACATGATGGGCCAAATGACTTGCTTCTGTGATGTAACCATTCTATGATTCTACATATATCTATGGAACATTTATTAATCCAATAAAGTGTATTGAAATATGTGAGAAGTAACTGTTGTATAAAGGTCCGAAAGGGTTAATGTTTGAGACAGTGAGAGTAACCCCTCCCACTGTAATACTGATGATGTAATAGTTACATGGGTATTAGGCTTGGAAGGAGCTGGAAGCATCATGAGAAGTGCTAGCTGGACATACTTGATGAGAGTGTAAATAGTTGCGTATGTAAAATAAATGAGTTACTATTTAGCCATACAAAGACTCTGAGACATCTATAAACAATGCTTGAAGTACGCTAACAACAATATACAATATGGTGGCAATGATGAACACACCCAGAAATTATTGAAAGACCTCACTCGTACAGTAGTGCCAAGAAGATGGCAGATTTTGAAGGGAGACTGTCAAGAGCTGCAGAACTGGTCTGTAGCCAAAGGAAGACACATACAGTCAGTGAGTCAGCCGTGTAGGCATTCAGGCTGCACCACAGAAGCATGGTGGTCCGTGAGCAGGAACCAGGTGCAGCAATCGGGCTGTGAGTCACAGTGCTGAACAATGGTTGGAGTTCTGGTGAGAAACCTTTTGGAAAGGGTGCATTTATTGTTTAAAGGTGCACTGGGCAGACAAGACAGGAAAAAAAATTGATCCCTTGCGACGGTGAGTCTGGAGTCGGCAGCCATTACTCAAATAGACTGTGGAGGAAAAGCACAGGAAAACCCAAAAAGAGCTGGAAACCTCAGAAAAGTGCAGGAACTCACAAAAAGAGCAGGAAACCTCCAAAAAGAGCAGGAACACCTCCATTAAATCAAAGAAAAATTTATTAAAAGAAAGAGAAATCCTAAAGAGTTAGGAAAAAAATGGAGTCAAAATACACAATGCCTGAAAGCTTCCAGAATTCAGAAGGACCAAATCAGATAGAAATCTTTTACTCCGTATAGACCAATTCTCTAAGATTTAGAATATCTTCTCATATGCACACCAAATCTGAATCGGAGCAAGTAAATTCTCTGCTATACTCCATGGATGCAATTGCTGATGACGTGATGGTAAGACAAGGCATCAATAACGCTTCAGACAATTTTGATGACGTCTTACAAGCCTTCGATAAATACTTTAATTTAAGAAGCAATAAGATCCTGGAAAGAGCAGAGTTTAATAAAAGAATCCAGAAGCTGGGCGGATCAGTGGATGCTTTCATTCATGATTTGTACAGATTAGCTGAGAGATGTGAATATGGAGAACTGAAGTCTGAGTTGATCAGGGACCGAACAGTAGTGGAAATAGCAGACGAGCCTTTATCAGATCTCTTACAGTCAAAAGATAACCTCAATCTTGAGAAAGCGATTCAGATGGTCTAACAGGCAGAGGTCAGAAGGCAAAATAGAGCCATCCTGCGGGCTGAAGAGAAGCCTTGGATCAGAAAGAATACAATGACTGTACAGTTCCTGAAGCTCAGGATGGAAGAGCACTCTCCAGATAAGAAGGTACACTCAGGGGGGAAGGCACAAGTCGATGTTAAACCCTGCCAGCGTTGCGGAGCCAGAAAGACCCACAGACATGAACAGTGTCCTCCTAATAAAGCTGAGTACTTTAATTGCAATAGGACAAGTCATTTTTGGAAAGATGTGCCAGAGCAAAACTGCTTCTCACAACAATGTCAAGCAAAGAGCTTTCACACATAGAACTGTGAATGAAGTGGAAAAATTCCATTGGAAAACAAACCAGGAGACCTCCTAGGGGGAAATAATGATGCCAATCAGGCATTTTGGATGGCAGACATTTATGTCAATGGACATATTACTGATTTCAAATTGGACACAGGTGCAAGTGTCACAGTGTTGTCAGACCAGTAGCCATGGTTGTCGACGCATTGCTTACAACCAGCAGACATTCAGTTACATGGTCCAGGAGGGATTGAACTGAAGGTTAAAAGAAGTGGCTACTGAGATAGTTGATGCGTTGGTTTTAATTTTCCAAAATTCCCTAGATTCGGGGAAGGTTCCATTAGATTGGAAAATAGCGAATGTAACTCCTTTATTCAAAAAGGGAGGGAGACAGAAAGCAGGAAACTACAGGCCATTTACCTTAACATCTGTCATACGGAAAATGTTAGAAGCTATTATTAAAGAAGTTATAGCAGAGCACTTAGAGAAATTCAAGGTAATCAGGCAGCGTCAAAATGGTTTTGTGAAAGGGAAATCATGTTTAACCAATTTATTGGAGCTCTTTGAAGAAGTAACATGTGCGGTGGATGTACTGTACTTAGACTTCCAGAAGACATTTGATAAGGTGCCACATCAAAGGTTATTGAAGAAAAATAAAAGCTCATGGTGTAGGGGGTAACATATTGGCATGGATAGAAGATTGGCTAGCGAACAGGAAACAGAGAGTAGGCATAAATGGGTCATTTTTTGGTTGGCAAGATGTAACAAGTGGTGTGCCACAGGGATCAGTGCTGGGGCCTCAACTTTTTACAATTTATATAAATGACTTGGATGAAGGCACCGAAGGTATGGTTGTTAAATTTGCTAATGACACAAAGATAGTTGGGAAAGTAAGAGGACATAAGGAGGCTATAAAGGGATATAGAGAGATTAAGTGAGTGGGCAAAGTTCTGGCAAATGGAGGAAAATGTGCGAAAATGTGGAATTGGCCATTTTGGCAGGAAGAATAAAAAAGAAGCATATTATCTAAATGGTGAGAGATTACAGAGTTCTGAGATCAGAGGGATCTGGGTGACCTTGTGCATGAATCGGAAAAGGTTAGTATGCAGGTACAGCAAGTAATTAGGAAAGCTAATAGAATGTTATCATTTATTACTACAGGAATTGAATACAAAGTAATGAAGTTATGCTTCAGTTGTACAGGGCATTGGTGAGAACACATCTGGGGTACTGTTTATAGTATTGGTCTACTTATTTAAGGAAGGATGTAAATGCGTTGGAAGCAGTTCAGAGTAGGTCTGCTAGACTAATACCTGGAATGGGCGGGTTGTCTTATGAGGAAAGATTGGACAGGCTAGGCTTGTATCGCTGGAGTTTATAAGAGTAAGAGGCGACTTGATTGAAACATATATGATTCTAATTGGTTTTGACAGGGTGGATGTGGAAAGGATGTTTCACCTTGTGGAAGAATTTAGAACTAGGAGTCACTGTTTAAAAATAAGGGGTCACTCATTTAAGACAGAGATGAGAAGAAATTATTTCTCTCAGAGGATTGTGGGTCTTTGGAATTCTCTTCCTCAAAAGCTGGTGGAAGCAGTGTCTTTGAATATTTTTAAGGCAGAGGTAGATAGATTCTTGATAAGCAAGGAGGTAAAAGGTATTGGGGGTAGGCAAGAATGTGGAATTGAGGTTACAATCAGATCCGCCATGATCTTATTGAATGGTGGAACAGGCTCAAGGGGCCGAGCGGCCTACTCCTGCTCCTAATACATATGTTTGTATGTTAAGGGAAAGCTGCAAGCAATACTCCAATATAGGGGAAGGCGGAAACCCTGTACATTCTGAAAAATCAAGAATTTTCTCTGTTAAGCAGAAAAACGTGCTGAGAACTACATCTAATTAAAAAAAGTGGATGAAATCAAACAGCCAGAGTCCAACAGTCACTTTCAAGCAAACTTTCCAAAACTGATTTTGGGTCGATTAAGACTGAAGACTGAGTATCATATAACATTGAGAGAAGGTGCCAGACCAGTATATACCTTTATGCCAATGAAAATACACACGCATTGATTAACCAAGTTCAACATCAGCTGGAAGAGATGACCAGGCTGGGAATAACTTCTTTCATCACAAAGCCAACAGAGTGGTGTTCGGCTATGGTTCCACTTCCAAAACCAAATGGTACTCTTAGTATCTGTGTGGACTTAACGCACTTTGGAAAGCTATGACGAGATAAATCCATCCTATGTCAAAGCCTGGAAAAGCTATCCAAAAACATAATGTTCACTAAACTCGATGTGAACAGTGGCTTTTGGCAGGTTCTGTTGGATGAGAAGTCAAGATTACTCACAGCATTTATCACACCATTCGGAAGATTTTGCTTCAATCATTTACCATTTAGTATAACATCTGTACCTGAAATCTTCCAAAGGATCATGTCCAACATTCTGCAAGGCCTCAAAGGGTTAATATGTCACATGGATGACATCCTGGTCCATGGGAAATCCATCGAAGAGCACGACTAGAGAGTAAAAGTGGTTTTAAGTCATCTTCAAGAAGAAGGGCTGACATTTAATGATAACTGTGAATTCTCAAAAAACATCTATTCGTTTCTTGGGACATATTGTAAGTAGCATAATGGCAGACTCGCAAAAGACGAGAGCCATTCGTGAATTCCCAATCCCAACTTCAGTCCAACATCTCCAAAGATTCAAATAAAAGTAAAATGCTGCGAATGCTGGAAATCTGAAATAAAAACAGAAAGTGCTGAAATTACATAGTAGGTATAGCAGCATCTGTGGAGAGAGAAACAGAGTTTACATTTCAGTTCTGTGACCTTTCATCAGAAATTCTGATGGTTGACTTTCTGTTTTTATCTCCAAAGGTTCCTTGTAATGTTGAATTAGTTGACAAAATTTTTACCCAATTTGGCGCAAGTAACAGAGTCATTAAGACAACTCTTGAAAAAAGATCAAGCTTGGTGTTGGAACACACATCAAGAGAAGGCATTTCAAAGAATTAAGGATATGCTAGTCTCGCCAGAAAAAGCACATTACAACCCTTCATTAACAACTGTAATTGCAACAGATACCTCATCTACAGTCCTTTTTCAATAACAGCCAAATGGTTGTTGAAGATCTATCTGTTATGCATCTAGAGCTTTGTTCAAGACAGAGTCAAGGTATGTTGTCATTGATAAAGAAGCACGGGCAGTCAACGTGGGCTTGCGAGAAGTTTTCTGATTGCATTATTGGCCTGAAAGTGGTTATTGAGAAAGATCACAAACCCTTGGTTTCCTTACTGTATGAGAAGGAAATTGCTAGGATGCCTCCAAGAATTCAGAGATTCTGATTGAGGTTGATAAGATATACCTATGAGATGGTATACGTTCAGGAAAAGATACAAACTTCTGCTGATGCATTGTCAAGAGCAACTGTTGACCGTCCTACACAACATGATGTCAACTTTGTTGAAGGGATAGAGTTGTATTCACAGTACACAGCGTCGCAATGGCCGGCAAGTGCACAGAAACTTCAAGAAATTTGTCACGCTGAAAAGCAGGATGAGGAATGTATTTGGATATGCCAGTATTATACAAAAGGTTGGCCACTGAACGTCCTAGTGGGAAGGTAATGAAAATGTTCTTTGAATTCAGGAGACACTTCACAATTGTAGATGATTTGTTGGTGTATAATGACAGATTGGTCGTTCCGATCTCTCTTTGATCTGATATCTTGGCAAGAATCCATCATGGCCACATAGTAATCACAAAATGCAGAACCTGCGACCAATCATCTGTTTGGTGGCCAGGAATATCTAAAGACATGGAACACAGGATCTTAAATTGCCAGGTATGCACATTACACAGACCAGACCAGAAGGAACCTTTGATAACTACACAATTTCCAACCAGATTGTGGGAACATCTAGGAATGGATTTATTTAGGTACAAATGTTCACAGCTCAGGTTCACACTAAAACACAACTCTGGTTTAGATATGTTGCTAAGAAACCCAATAATACAAATTGCTTGTTTGCTTTGAAAGGTGGCCTATGGCTGACATTGACCAGGGAGTAACCAATGACTTTAAAAATAAAATTGAAGTGTGAATTGAACAGTCATTTATAAGTGAACCAGCTTTTAGCAAGAGGGAAGGAGAGGGGAAGTGGTCAAGGAAAATCTACCATCGTCCACCATGTTATTGCTTCAGAGTTCACTAATGAAGAATGTTTCGACTCTATGTTGGCCCAGATTTTGTGGTCAGCAGCAAAGTGATGACACTTGCCGTTGACCTTAAAGAAACTTGCACGCAAAGATCTAGCAATCTCTGTGGTATGGATTTCATTCTTCCCAACATTAATTTGATTCTCCACCAACGATAGAGGATCTCTAGCATCCAGCAACAGTGTTGTCATTAAGCAGGCTAAGCAGACAGTCACATTGAAGAATTCTCACAGCTGACAAAACAGAAGTAAAACACACTAATTATCATTCACCTTTTAATCATTTTACATAGACCGAAATAAAGGTTGAGACATGCACATGGAATGAAGGTAGAAGATGGAATAGTGTAAATAGACTTCTGAAGGAAAGTTTTTATTATATTAAAAATATGGAATTTTTATCATATTGGAAAAATTTGACATTCTGCCAAACATAACATTGAGGGTTGCTGAGCAGTAATTTTAAACTTAATGGGCTGGATTTTGTGCTGGAGGTGGGGCTCCCGGCACCGGGCCAAAAAGGTGGGGGGAGCCCTGCCTCTGACGATTCATGTGCCCCTGGAGTGATCCTCTGGTTTTTTCAATTCAAACTTTTAGGAGGCAGATTCCCCGTCCCTTTAAAGACTTTCCAAGAGCTGTTGGCCATTCAGAGGGCCGACAGCTCAGCAATTTGCTTTGACAAGGTCAACTGGAGCAGTGGCCACTGCCAGTACTGCAGAGACCTCGGACCCAGGCCCAACAGTGGAACCTCGGAACACAGGTAGGTGAGGCGGCGTCGCCGGGGACAGTCCGGAATGCCCCGGTGATGGGTGGGTTTGTTGCGGGGGAGTAGTCACTCAGTTCTGGGGTAGGGGGCTCCTGGGGGGGTAAAGTTGTTCCTGGTTGTTGTCCACGGAGGAAGGACCCCCCCGCCAAGTCCACAGGTGCCTTGTTTTCCATGGCATCCTCCCCGTGTGGTGGAGGCCCCCCCTGCCGCTGGTAAAATCCCAGTGGTGGCACAAAGAGGCCCTTAATTGGCTGGTAATAGGCCACTTAAGGGCCTCAATTGGCCTCCGTTGTCAGCCTATCCTGCCCCCGGCAAGATCGCTGGGCAACGGGGAAGTGATGAGCTCTCAGCCTCGCCACCCACCCCCCCCCCCAACACCACTCTTCGTGATACTCTGTGCCCCCACCCCCCCCCTCCAATCCCACCTTGGTGGAGCCTGCAAAATCCCAGCCAATATGCTGTTAAAGACCCAGGCCGGAATTTTACACCACGCCAGTGAGCTGGATGGTGGCGGGGAGATGGCATAAAATGGAGCGGAAGGCTCCTGGAGGCCTTCCCGTCCCACTCCTGCCTCCGCCCCACTTTATGTGAGGCGGGGAGGGGGGTGATAAATGGTCCACCTGCCCCAGGCCAATCAAGACCCTTAAGCGCCCGCCTCCACAGGGATTTTACCCGTGGCAAGCGGGCGTCCTGGAGACGTGAAAGGCCACCTGCTGAAAATTGGCGGCCTGTCAGTGCACCGGGGTGAAGGGGGGCCTGACAGTCAGGCACAGGGTGCCCGATTGAGGGCCGCCCCCTGTTCCCCAACCACCCTTGGACTCAAGATGCCCCCCTTTCCCCCAAACGACCACCTTTGCCTCGCCAGGGCCTAATCGGTTACCCTTAGCGAGGCAAACCAAACTTATCTGCAGTCCTGGCTTCATGTCCTCGGCTGGGCTACGATCCCAGCAGTAGCAACCGTTCCCGATGGCGCTGCTGGGACTAAGAACTGCCAGCCCGATGATTGGCCGGCAGCTCAATGAGGCGGGACTTATTCTCTCAAGCGTGTGGAAGTCCCGCCTCGGAACAATTAAAGCCTTGGGACCCGTAAAATGCGGGATGGATTCCCAGACTAGGCGGAAGCCGATTTGCTACCGACTTTTACGTCAGTGGCCAGCTCCCGTCCACCCGACATAAAATCCAGCCCCAAGTTACAGCTCATCCAACAAGGCCTAACTTTTTCAAGGATGTTTACAGTGAGACGAATAGCATAAAAGTGGAAGTTCATGTCACTTCAAGTGATTTCTAAAGATTTCCATCTGTGGGAGTTCAAGAGCACACCCTGTGAAGGAGTAAGGAATGACTGACAGCAACTTCTTGATTTCCACCTTTCACTGCACATGTGCAAATGTCAGAAGTTGCTGTCAATTTCACATTTGTACTAATGCCAAATGCTCATAGTTTCACCATCATTATAACCACAAAGCGTAAGTATGTGTAAGTATGCAATGTAGAAATACATCATTTATAGCAAGTAATCAGTATGCCTACCTCAGTTGAGCTCTGCTAATGTTTGGATAGGTACAGTTGACAAGTATAACCATCCAACTTGCCAAGGTGCATCTGTGACTGTATTGTGCCATTTGTCAGTCTGTTTCTCTTTGTATCAAACTACATTATATCCATCATTATTGTGCCTTTTTAACCTTGCTATTTCCGTTTGGGATATTAATGACATATCTTCCCATTTCAGTCCTGATTAAGCTAAAATAGAATATGATACACTCAAAGTTATTTGGTGCACAATGCCTGTGATGTGGCTGCTTTGACCTTTTCCTTTTTTCTTCAAAATTGATACTGCAGGTTTTTTTTTATAATGTCAGCCAAAAAACTTTAGTAATAATCCAATTTACTCAAGCAAAATTTCCAGTTTGGATAAAGGCATCCAAAGATCAAAATATATTCATTAAAAACCACAGTTTAAAAAGAAAGTAAAATCTAAATTACTTAATCAACAGCTGGAAAATGTTGGCAGAAAAAAATTTGGTTGAACCCAAAAATAATTTTAAAAACATAGATCTTGTAATGTGAAGATGCTAGAATTGTTCATCCTGAAAAAATGAGATCAAATAGGTTGAAGCGCCTTCTTCAACCAAACGTATCTTATGATCTGGTGTATGACAGTGTTAAAGCATCACTGAGAACTGGAATTCACAAATTTTCAGCTAAATCCGAATAAATGGCCATCAGATGTATTGTCATTTACCAAAGGATGGGTTAGTCAAAGTGCTCTCTCAGTACTTAGTCATGTGACGAGCATTAATTTGTTATTTAGCACATTGGAAGGCTGGAATTTTAACCAGATTTTAGTCCGTGCGTAATTTATCAAGCTTCATACAGGTAGACCTTAGAGAACAGCCAAAGGCTTCCTGGGGGATGATCAACAAGGTTATGAAATTTCTTAAATTCACACTCCATTTGCAATAATATTTCAAATTTCCGATGTCAACGGTTGGGCTACTGAGGCTTGCACTTCTACGCCATGAATAAATAACACTGTGATATTTTCAATTGTAGATTGAAGTAAAACCTCTGTTTTGAAATTAGCCTTGATTCCTGAAGAGGATATTTTCCTTACTTAGATTTTTTTTTTTACCTTTCCAAGACAAATCCCCATAGTTCCTCAGGGGAAATGTCTTAGCAGAGGTAGCTATGCGGCTGATTTTACAAATTCCATTCTGGATAAAAAATAAATCAAGGGTGATAATCTGATTTCTGCACCTGAATTCCTATCATGCATCTCATTGTAGTGCTCTATGCTGGGAGTGCTAATTCCCAAAATGTAACTCTATAAAGTGTAAATCCTGGGAGATCACACTCAGAAAATTAGATCCTTTTCTGTGGGGATTTGAGGCTGGATTTTCTGACATGCAAGAATACTTGTTCAGGCATCAAAAATATGTGCAAGGAACCAGAAAAATATCTCTCTGATACCTTGAAGTATGCCTGCTTTGACAGTGTACTGCAAAATATTTTGACTAACCTTTCCTACTGGCATTCAGTATCCTTGCATTGAATCTGTGATGGGTTGATTATGCATTATTAATATATATTGACATAGAGGTCTGTATTTTCTGAGTTTTGGGTAACATCCCGTCCAATGATTCTGCCCATTCGAAGCAAGCTGAATTCTTAGGTGTGGGGAAGGGAGCTCTAAAAGTGACATGAGTTAAGTTCGTTCACGGCAAGTTTTCAGTAATCATGGATTTTCTTTTCATAGTTTCCCAATCACAGTTTCTAATGCTTAAGGTTTTGGAAAATGAAAGAAGACATGTCAGGAAAATCGGCTGGAACCAGCCTGGGACTGCCCACACCACCATTATGCTGCCAATGCCATCCCAACACAACTACACGGCAATGTGTAAGGGCTGCTGTCTCCACAAGCTCTAAGTCACCATGGAGGAAGTTGTAGAACTGTACATTTGCTGGAAGGACACCTGCAAGCATTCTGCACAGAGCAGCAGCACCACTGGTCAAGGTCACCTACGCACTTGACTTTTATACCTGCACCTACATGCAGCCTAACATAGACATTATCTGCAAAATCACATTTCCGTCTATGGATGCATCAACTAAACAACTTGTGCATTGTTCAGAAGAGCTAGCACTGACAACTCCTTTCCACTAAATATTAACAGTAGGATGATATTAGTGCCTAATTTTCTCCAATGATGGATTACCCAAAATCTAGAGAATCCTTACTGGTGCCCACTTGGGATTCTACTTGTTATGTTTTTATTGTGTGGAGTTCTTTTAAGAGTGATAAGAGTTCCAGTTGTATGTTGCACCTGTAATACAGCAATGAAAAGTAAGCAATCATGGGTTATCTAAATATTTTGAACAGAGTGCTAATGTGTAATGGACTCAGAGGTTACACTTTGTAGCATATATACTTTACTGATTTACTTGGTATCAGAACTTTACCACAGCAGATTTTTCAGGGATGTCATTTAACATAACTTACACCAGAAAAAGGAAATTTAGCTTTGTAAGTGAGTGAAGGTCTACCTACTATTATATTTAATCCTGCAGACTGCCCAGATCCTGGGTTTGATATTTTTTGATGAGTTGAGTTATGGCATGAGAAGCATTAGGAAAGGAAGAAAATCAGCCAAGTTTTTCTTTCTGGTCATTTTCCAGTTTCGCACTGCAAAATGTGCACATAGATGTCTCATGGGAGCAACAGTGGGCTTGCATGTGCTTCTCCCACTCCCTGCCCCACCTCCTGTCCTGTCTAGGTTTATGAATGAAGAATGGCAATTTGAGTGAGTCCTGTAGAACTACGAGTTTTGACATTCAGAAGCAGAAAAAGTCCGTTCTTTGTGAGATGCCTTCTCTGGAACTAAATTTTATCCAAATTTTGACAACAATTCAAACTTTTACCAGAACCATAAATGGTACATTTTAGTTTGGATTTGCTCTGAATTAAGGTACTGTGTTTATACAGAATTCTTCTGTTATGCAGGTAGAACATTCCACATTGATCTTGCAGTTGACAGATATCAGCATTCTTCTGTTTTGAGTTTGTATATCTCATGCTCTTTCAATTACTTGCAACAAATTAAGTGAGCTAAACACCTCTGAGAACTGATATACCACTTTCTCAATCTTGTCCACTTTAACTAGTCCTGAAGCTTCCTTACTTGATGATTGGCAGAAGTCACTCTTGTCTGTAGGAACAAACACGAAAGGAGAATAGCTCTGAAGTTATTTGATGGTGTCTGGAGAAAAAAACTTTCTGGGCAAGTTGAGCTCTGCAGCAACTTTTGTTTTCCTCAAATGAGTAGCTGAGATGGAAAGTGACTTCCAATAAAATAGAAATGAAAGAATTGGAATCCAGCATAACCAAAATTAACCCAAAAAACTAAGTTTAGTAAAGGTTCTGGATAAAGCAAAAATGAACATCGATATCATATAAAGTATAGAGTCCTGACCCTTTAACTGAATGATGATACTGAATGACCCCAAAATTCCCTGGATTCTGGAAAGGACCCATCAGATTGGAAAATAGCAAATGTATTCAAGAAAGGAGGGAGACAGAAAGCAGGAAACTACAGTCAGTTCGTCTAACTTCTGTCATAGGGAAAATGCTAGAATCTATTATTAAGGAGCTTATAGCAGGGCACTTAGAAATCTTAATGTAATCAGGCAGAGTTAGCATGGTTTTGTGAAAGGGAAATCATGGTTGACTAATTTATTAGAGTGCTTTGAGGAAGTACCAAGCAACATGGATAAAGGGGAATCTGTAGATGTGGTGTATTTGGATTTCCAAAAGGCGTTTAATAAGGTGCCACATCAAAGGTTGCTACACAAAATAGTGTAAGGGGTAACATATTAGCATGGATAGAGGATTGGTTAGCTAACAGGAGTAGGGAAAAATGGGTCATTTTTGGGTTGGCAAGCTGTACCTAGTGGAGTGCCACAGGAATCAGTGCTGGGGCCTCAACTATTTACCAACTATATAAATGGCTTGGATGAAGGGACCAAATATATGGTTGCTCAGTTTGCTGATGACACAAAGATAGGTAGAGTAAGTTGTGAGGAGGATATAAGGAGTCTGCATAGGGATTTAGATAGGTTAATTGAGTGGGCAAACATTTGGCAGATGGAGTATAATGTGGGAAAATGTGAACTTGTCTACTTTGGCAGGAAGAATAGAAAAGCAGTATATTATTTAAATGGCGAGAGATTGTAGAATTCTGCAGTACAGAGGGATCTGGGTATCCTAGTACATGAATCACAAAATGTTAGTATGCAGGTCCGGCAAGTGATTAAGAAGACAAATGAAATGTTGCCATTTATTGCAAGGGGAATGGAACATAAAAGTAAGGATGTTTTGCTGCAGTTGTACAGGGCGTTGGTAAGACCACATCTAGAGTACTGTGTACAGTTTTGATCTCCGTACTTAAGAAAGGATATAATTGCATTAGAAGCAGTTCAGAGAAGGTTCACATGACTGATTCTGGGATGAAGGGCTTATCTTATGAGAAAAGGTTGGGCCTGTATCCATTGGAGTTTAAAAGAATGAGAGGTGATCTTATTGAAACATATAAGATTTTGTGGGGACTTGACAAGGTGGAAGCTGAGAGGATGTTTCCCCTTATGAGAGAGACTGTAACCAGGTGACACACTTTAAAAATAAGGGGTCTCCCATTTAAAATGGAGATGAGGAGAATTTGTTTTCTCTCAGAGGGTCGTTAGGCTGTGGAATTCTCTTCCCCAGAGAGCAGTAGAAGCAGGGTTATTGCTATTTTTAAGGTTGAGTTAGATAGATTCTTGATTGACAAGGGAGTCAAAGGGTAAATAAATTAGACAGGAAGACAGGAAATTAGAGTTGAGATCACAATCAGATGAGCCATGATCTTATCATGAGCAGGCTCGAGGGGCCGAAGAGCCTACTCCTGCTCCTAATTCATATGTTTGAAAATTTATTGACCCTAAGGTGGGTGGTGTAGGAGTGGAATGGGTGCTGAAGAACCATAACAGCAAGCTAAGATCCATATTGTGGGATCTAGCCTACTTTAGCAAGGAGTGCTATTTGCAGCAGGCATTTTAGACCAACCTGAAGTGGCCTTGCTGGGATTGAGCCATGGCTTGATTTCAGTGTTAAAAAATATCGAAATTAAGCTTAGTACAGTTTTTTTTTATCCTTTAGCCCACCCAGAGTGATGGAGTTCATAAAGAATTCAAGTCTTTTTTTAAAATCCATTTTTATTTTAGCACTTACATCAGTAAGCTACCATGTGCAGGACCCTGCTTGAAACTGAAAGCTGATTTTTGTTGTAAAACTGATATAGAGCTTCTGGGAATTGGAGCAACAATTGCTTAAAAGCATTACATGAAGACCAGGTATGAGAACACATGCTCAAGTATCCTGGGGCTGGGTACGTATCATGATTGGCTTCCAGAGAAACAAATGACTATGGTTAAAACTCCACATCCCGAATTAGTGGAATCACAATTCAGTGGCTCCATGTTGTGATGGTGGTAATATATTCACACATTTAATGATGAGCTGTGCTTCTCTTCATACTGCTTGTGAGGAAACCCTGGGACATACTGTTTGAATAGCACAGACTCAAACCTACACTTGTCAGTTATTTAATGTCCAAGTTTTTCAGGGTCAGTGAGGCTGTTCTCTGGTCTGAACCTAGTACACTGTTAAAAATGCAGTTATATGTCATTCAACCAGGTTTAACTTTTTCAAGTGTTTTTACAGTGAGACTATTAGTGTAAAAGGGCAAGGTCTCACAAGATCAGTGATTTCGAATTGATCACAGTCTTCTGGGACTTTAACCACAAACCCTATGAGGAAGTGTAGAATTACTGACACAACTTCTGGATTTCCGTGTTCAGCTGTGCATGTGTAGACTCCAGAAGTTGCTGTCAGTTTCAGAGTTGTAATGATGGTGAACACTAAGAGTTTCACCATCATTACTACCACAACATCCAGGCCAATATGCAGAATGACAGTGGGTTTAAGACAATATTTAACTCTTCTGATTATGTTGGAATTCGTAAAATGTTCCAGCTTTGCTTTCATGGTTTATGAATCACTAAAATTGCTTATTTGAATTAATAATAGTTACATTTATGCATTGTCTTATTATGTCTCAAAGCACTTCACACAATGAATTACTTTGAAGTATAGTAATTATCATCATGCAGCCAACCGCAGCAGCCATTTTGTGCCAGCAATGTCTGATGTACCACAATAAGATGAATGACCAATTGATCTAGCTTTGGAGGGAGAACTGCTGGCCAGGACACTGAGAAACATTTATACTTTTTCAAATAGCACCATAGGATGCTTGGCTGCTTTTATGCTGACACTTACTTTGGTTGGATTCTCTAAAACCACTGTCCGTAAACCTGCTTCTGCCATTAACAATATGAAATCCTGCTCACTGTTAGACAGATATATTCAGGGGTGCTCAAATGTGTGAACTCTATGTAGCTTTGGGTCCTATTATATAAATCAAAAATACTTTCAGGTCCAACATTCTGTGACACTGCTTTCATCTTCTGATGACATCCACTTCAAACAAATAGAGTGGACTCTAACAGTAAGAAACCCTATTTATAAAAAGGAAATTAATTATCTTTGATATATACTAAAAAAATTCATCCTGTTAGAATGGTTTAAGATGATTTCCCAGCATTCATTTCTGTTAACATTTTTAGTGGTAGAGAAAATGCGAGATAAAAATCTTGTCTCTGCATCTAAACAACAGACCATTTGGAAAAGCAAGGGTAGAGAATGGAAATATTCAAAGTCAAGAAAAAAGCCCAAACCCTCATAGCAGACTAGTTGCAAAGACACCACATACGAGTAGGAGATAATGTTTTGTGCCTAGATACTGACTATATAGCAAACAAAGCTTGTAGAGCAAGGGTAAAGTCTGAAAAGAACACAAGAACACACAAGAATACAAGAAGTAGGAGCAGGAGTAGACCATATGGCCCTTTGAGACCATATCGAGCCTGCTCTGCCAATCAATATGATCATGGCTGATCTTAGGCTTCAACTCCACTTTCCCACCTGCTCGCCATATCCCTTGATTCCCTGAGAGACCAAGAATCTGTCTATCTCAACCTTAAATGTATTCAATGATGGAGCATCCGCAACTTTCTGGGGTAGAGAATTCCTAAGATTCACAACCCTTTGAATGAAGTAATTTCTCCTCATCTCAGTCCTAAATGATTGCCCCCTTATCCTGAGACTGTGTCCCTGTGTTTTATATTCCTCAACCAGTGGAAACAATCTCTCACTGTCTACCCTATCCAACCCCTTCAGAATCTTGTATGTTTCAATGAGGTTGCCTCTTATTCTTCTACACTGCAGAGAGTATAGACCCAATTTACTCAGTCTCTCAAAGATTAGAAGCTGGGTAATCACCTAAAAATGCAGCCTCAGCTAAACATGCAATCTACATCTTACATATGTTATAATCAGGTGAGGAGAGGTCAAAAGGCTCCCCTCTTGCCCCTTTCCTTGTTTGACTGCAACAGGGTTTATTTATTTTAAACAGTGGATATGCTTAGCAGTTCAGTGAGTGTTAAACCCTTTTATGTGTTATGATCATAAAAGAACCAATCGGACAGGTTTTCTTGAGTTTAAACAAGAAAGAGGTTAGTTTATTGTACTTAAACCAAATCCCGATCTAATTAAAATAATAAACTACACTCCAACTTTCACACACACACATGAGAATCACACACGCACACAAATAGGTTACAGGGTGAAGAAGAATCGATTGGTTGGATTAGAGTCCAGAACAAATAAAAGAATATACAGTCTGAGAAGTCTGGTAATTCAGTTGTCTTCTGGCTGAACTCATGGTCCTGAAGTTTCTGGCTGGTAGAGGTGGCCACCTGGTTCAGGGTTTTCTTGGAGACAGTGATGTAGACGGTTTTCTCCCTGGGGTATCTTACTGCAGCAATGATAGACCTGGATGTTTTGCAGCCAGCAGACAGGGTTTGAACTTGCAGCATTGCCTGGAGAGAGAAAGAGTCAGACCCCCACTTGGCTCCTGCACCAGTCAAACTCGGGTGCTTGTCCTCTGTAGAGAGAAGAAACTACAAATTTTCACACAGATGGTGATCTGTCACATGATGGCCCAGTGTCTTCTCTGTTTTGCATCTTAATTAGTTCAAGTCTAAGAATTCCAATCTTTCTCAGGTCCCATTGTTTCAATGTTTACCCTTTGAGGTTCGTCTTCACCAGTGTTAATGTTCCAAGACGCCTTTGATTGTCTTGTTAATGGGGGTAAAGCAGGTAGCTCATTCAAAGTTCACAAGCTGTTGTTCTGGTGGGAGATTAACCAGACATTTGTCTCCACCTCAATACCTTGGGATGTGAGGTATTTAGATGCAAATTGCGGTGGCCATGTTAGCTGCTACAGTGATCCTTTTATCAGTTTTTTGTCTCCCGCTTTCTTTTTAAAGTTTAATTCAAGTTCTTTGTCTCCTGCTTTCTTATTAAAGTTTAATTCAGGTTTCCAACCGATGGATTAAAAAAAAATCATCATTCGGCATAGTGTGGGTTCATGGTACATACAGAAGCACAGCCCAAGGTTGTACTATAGTATAAGAATAGAAGCTGTTTTCCCTTTAAGGCAGAGTATTCATGAGATCAAGAACCACAAAGGTAAGTGCAGGGGCTGGAGCAGGGCTTTTGGGTTAGTCTCTTGGGTCAAAACGCGCTCTCGAGGTAGTTAGAGCCTGGGAAACTGGTTGTATTATTTGCATATCATTTAATATAAATGGAAGACCAAATCAGTCAGTGTAATAAAGCTTATTATTATCAAAAATGAATCATAGCGGGCTTTTTGTCACCAGGCTAACAACTCTTTGTTGCGACGATAACCACTATGAAAGCTGTTAACATCTCTGACTCCATTTCCGGCAAAGATCATTGCCCATAAGATGAAACCCATCAACTGGGTTCCTGTCCCCTGATTCAAGTTGACATATTTATTATCTTCTTCACAACACTATAAGTGGATTAGTAGGGTTTACTTATTATACACAAATTAAGGGCACTGTTACCCTATATCATTTGGGGTGGGATTTGAATACTAGTGTTACTATGAATCTTTTGCCATATTTCATTAAGGATGTAGATGCTTTGGAGAGGGTGCAGAGGAGGTTCACCAGGATGTTGCCTGGTATGGAGGGCGCTAGCTATGAAGAGAGGTTGAGCAGATTAGGATTATTTTCATTAGAAAGACGGAGGTTGAGGGGGGACATGATTGAGGTGTACAAAATCATGAGAGGTATAGACAGGGTGGATAGCAAGAAGCTTTTTCCCAGAGTGGGGGATTCACGAGGGGTTGACTAGGGATTGACTAGGGGTCACGAGTTCAAAGTGAGAGGGGAAAAGTTTAGGGGGGATATGCGTGGAAAGTTCTTTACGCAGAGGGTGGTGGGTGCCTGGAACGCGTTGCCAGTGGAGGTGGTAGACGCGGGCACGATAGCGTCTTTTAAGATGTATCTAGACAGATACATGAATGGGCAGGAAGCAAAGAGATACAGACCCTTAGAAAATAGGCGACATGTTTAGATAGAGGATCTGGATCGGCGCAGGCTTGGAGGGCCGAAGGGCCTGTTCCTGTGCTGTAATTTTCTTTGTTCTTTGTTCTAGAGCAGCATGGATTTGCTTTATTTCATAAATTGCAATGCACTCTTTATACAGCTATATTAAGTAATTCGGGACATAAGATGTAGTTGTTTGGCTGTTCACTAGCTGAAATTAGACCACAGTACAAAAACAGCACAGCTTCTAAATACTAGAGCATTCACCTACCCTTTCATTTCCATTTTGTTCTCGTAAATGTGCCCATGCTGTAAATGATAAGCTGTGTTCTATTTCCAATTCTGCGCTGTCAATATTAATATTTTCAACCATGGAAAAGAGGGTTGAGAGTAACACACCATGCATAATCTATAATGACTGTTATAATTACACATACTGTTAAGATCCTAAAGGTATTGGCATAATGTACTGAAGCTCTCAAGATACCAAGTGCAAGAGATATTACACAGTATACTTTTTCATTGTACATTTACCCAAATGTCTTTCAGATCATAGCACAAGTCAACTCTTTAAATTTATTTTAGTAGCAGATAGCAGAAAATATTTGGGAAGATAGTCAATATTTCTATTTTAGCACTAAACAAAGAAAGGAAAGGGAATTGTTGCTGAAATTTGTATTCTCTGTACAAAACACATTCTGACAATTCCCTTCTCAAAGGAAGAATGTAGCTTTGGGCCATGGCTGCAACGTTGAACTAATAACCATTGTTGGCTTTTCCCAGCAAAAGTCAAGTACAAAATTTATTTTCCCCTTTTTGATTTGTGAAATTGTAAAGTTCTGTGAATGAAGCTTTTCAACTTTCTCTCGCATTTTCTAATGATGCTGCTGTGTATAAGATAAATCTTAAATATTGCTGAAAATAGAGACATGTTGTTGAAGCTTTTCGTCTTGCACTCATCAAGACAAATCGCAAGAATACCAATGTAAGGGAAAACAACAACTTTATACGATATGAGAAGAGAGTGCTGATTGGTTGGCAAGTGAACTCTGATTGGTAAAGGCGTTGCCATGGAGAATGCACCTGTTTACGGTGACTGACAGTTAACTGCCAAGTTTTGTTTGAAATTTAAACCAGACAGCTTGACTTTGATTGATCAAGGTATTTCCCTGAGGAATGAACCAGCGACTGGCTGTCACTTATTTTGTTTAGCTGAAACAGACGCAATGTGTGTACATGTCTGCAAAGAACAGGCCCTTGGGAATTAATAAATGTAGCTTCCAGTACGCGCAAATGCACCACACTGCGAACCCTACTGATAATCTTAAATTGGTTGTCAGTGTAATTCTTAGCACACTGAGGATTATTTAGCAAATGTTGTCCAATCACAGAATCACATCTAATGTTGGACACTGTATTTTGAGTTTTGCAAGCACGGGCTGGTTGGGTACGATCTGCACCTCGCCCATTGCGAACAGCGGAAGGGACATGCTGTTGGATAGGATCTGCCAGTCTTTAGGACGTACAACCTATATACTTAGCATCACACTGGCATTGAAATTCATATACTCCATTATTCATTTGTGTGTTGGCGGAACGTCTTTTTGGCTTGACGGCAGCATCCTGTTAGTGGCGAACACCGCATGTGTTGCTACTGCATAGAAGCAGCGTGAAACAGCTAGATTCACCTGTTCCTCAAACTATTGGGATACATTACCCTTCCAGTTTAATCTGAGGTAGACTGGGCACTTTTCAGGGATGAAAAAGATGGCCTTAGGCCCTTTCATAAGTTTGCGCGATGTACAGTGAGAAATGATCTGATCAGGGGAGCCATTGTCACGCAGGATGCCTTTGATTCGCCCTATTTCAGCATCCAGCTTACATGGTGAGCAAATGGCTCGGGCCCTATTTACGAGGTTGCCAATAAGGCCAATCTTATAGCATGTGAAACTGTGAGAATCCCAATGCGTGTATTGACCAGTGAAAGTAGGCTTGCGGTAGACCGTGGTAGAGAACCCCTCAGCAGATTTCTCAACTAGTACTTCAAGGAAAGGGAGCTCATTTGACTGCTCCATTTCAAAGGTAAATTTGAGCGCAGGTTGGAGCTCATTAAGACATGTAAGGAAATTATTATATGCAGCTGTGGATTCAAATATAAAAAACATATCATTTACATGTCAGAAATATGCAAGACGTAAGAAATTAGGTGTCATTCCCTCGAAGACATGTTTCCCATGGAACCCAAAAAAGATGTTTGAGAGTGCTGGGCCTAGAGGGGATCCCATAGCAACACCATCTATTTGGGCATACATGGTGTTGTTAAAACTGAACTCAACTGCGTGAGTTGCCGAGTTCATAAGTTCAATGAATATTGATCCACGCAATGGTAGTGGGTCGAGATCACCATGATATAGTGCTGCAGTTCAAATATCTATGGCTTCCTTAAGTGGTACATTGATGAATAGACTATCAATGTCACATGAGCACATGGACACGGCATTGCATCGATATGCAAGACCTGTATGGTTTTTGCAAATGTGAAGGAATCCTTCACCGTGTATGTGGAGAACTTGCTCAAAACTTGTTGTTACAATTCGCCCAACCATTTGGCCAATTTATGTTTTGCAGAACCGGTCCTACCTCTTGCATATTTGAATCCGCAGCTGCATGTAATAATTTCCTGACATCTTACATGTCTCCATCCTGCGCTCAAATTCACCTTTGATAGTGGAGCAGTCAAAGGAGCTCCCTTTCCTTGACGTACTAGTTGATAAATTTACTAAGGGGTCTTAACGACGATCTACCGTAAGCCTACTTTCACTGTCAATACACGGGTTGGGATTCTTACAGTTCTATGTGCTATAAGATTGGCCTTATAGGCAACCTTGTAAATAGGGCCCGAGCCATTTGCTCACCATGCAAGCTGGATTCTGAAATCAGGCAAATCAAAGGCATTTGCGTGACAATGGCTACCCTGATCAGATCATTTCTCGCTGTATATCATGCAAACTTATGAACGGACCTAAGGCCATCTTTTTCGGCCTTGAAAAGTGCGCAGTCTGCTTCAGATTACCCTGAAAGGGTAATGTATTCCAAAAATTTGAGCAACAGATGAAGCTAGCTGTTTCATGCTGCTACTATGCAGTAGCAACACGTGTGGTTTTTGCCACTAACAGGATGGTGCCATCAAGCCAAAAAGACGTTCTGCCTATCATACAAATGAGTAATGTGGTATAAGAATTTCAATGCCAGTGTGATGCTAGGTATATAGACCGTACGTCCCAAAGACTGGCAGATCGTATCAAACAGCATGTCCCTTCCGCTGTTCGCAATGGGCAAGGTACAGACCGTACCCAACCAGCCCTTGCTTGTAAAACTCAAAACACAGTGTCCAACATTAGATGTGATTCTGCGATTGGACAACATTTGCTAAATAATCCTCAGTGTGCTAAGAATTACACTGACAACCAATTTAAGATTGTCAGTCGAGTTCACAGTACGGTGCATTTGCACGTACTGGAAGCTATATATATTAATACACAGGGCCCTGTTCTTTGCAGACACAAAGAACATGTATACACATTGCACCTGTTTCAGCTAAACAAAATAAGTGACAGCCATTCGCTGGTTCATTCCTCAGGACAATGCCTTGAACAATCAGGGTCAAGTTGCCTGGTTTAAATTTCAAACAAAGTTTAGCAGTTAACTGTCAGTCACCATACACTAGTGCATTGTCCATGGCAACGCCTCTACCAATCAGAGTCCACCTGCCAACCAATCAACACTCTCTTCTCATACAGTATAAATTTGTTGTTTTCCCTTACATTGGTATTCTTGAGATTTGTCCTGATGAGTGCAAGACGAAAAGCTTGGACAAAATGTCTCTCTTTTCAGCAATACTCAAGTTCTGTACTACCAAATGACTATTTGTATACAGTCTGTGAAGTTTGGTTATTTGGCTGGCTTCTAGCTGAATTCAGTGGTCCTGAGGCTTTTAGTTTGAAGAAGTAGATGATGGTTCAGTGGGTCTCTTTGGTGACAGCGTTATGGATGATTTCCTCCAACGGGGTTTCTGACTGTGGCCGGAGTATGCAAAGGTGATCAGACAACAAGCAGGATTTGCAAGCTTTTAAGCTTGAACGGAGAGAAAGAGAGAGAGACGGACTCCCACTAGGTCTGCTCATTTCAGAGTCCAGTTGCTTCTCCTTGGCTGCAGAGCAAACACCAGCTTAAAACCACAGGTGGGGTCGGGGGGTGGGGGGATTGTCTCATGACAGTCGCTCAGGTGATTCAGACATAGGATTTCGCAATATTTCTTCTTCTTGCTTAAAGAAAGAGAAGAAACAGTTTCTTTAAACTACCTGAGTCTTGGTTCTTGCTGGGAAATGCATGGACATTTTGTCTCCCTCAACACAGTCCTTTGCAATGTAGAATAAAGTGTTGCAAACTAGGTGATTATCTTAAGCTGAAAGGATGACTTTGCTGACAGCTTGCCTTTTAAAAAAAACACATAAATTTAGATCTCCAGTCAGTGGACCAAAGAAAATTATCATTCAACAAAATACAGTGGCATAACAATTGTTTTAAATAGTACATTTTATAACTTCTATTTTAGCCAGGGAAATCGAAGAGGAAGAGGAATACCTGGAAATCTTCATGATCAGTAGATACCAAGCAGGCATTTACCAGTGCAAAGCCGCCAATGAGGTTTCCTCTGCCGATGAGAAAAAGGTCCACATCACTGTTAACTGTAAGTAGTTCACAAAGTTTCTTCCTTTCATTCTTCCTGTCTTCCAAAAGGAAAAAAGAGTGCTGTGCTTAAACAGGTGTCTAATGAATTAGCACATTGTTGAACTGCATATGTTGCACGTTTTTAAAAATAGGACTAATTTATTCAGACTTAATAAGGCATTTTTGCAAGGAAGCTTTAAATAGCTTCCATTCATTACCTTGATAATTGCACCAATCCACCAAAAAAAAATTGTTAAGAAGGCAATCAAACAAATCTGTAAATTGAAATGATAGAAACTAATATAATGAATTAAACCAGATTATCTTGACATGTATTAGTATTCACAGAAATGTTTTACTGACTTAATATATAATTGTTGTATTGGGTACAGTTGTATTATGCAGATTATAATCATCAACTGATCATTTACTTGAGTATGTCATTTCCTAGGTTAGTTAAAAATATTGCTCATTCCCATAAATATAAATAAGAACAGCAATCAATATTTCTTACTAGCTCACTCTTGGTCTGGCACAGAGGGCTGAATTTTAACTGAAAGTAACAGGTGGGTTTGGGTCAGGTTTGGGCGTGGGTGTGGAGGTGTGGGTTAAAGTGTCAGAAATCTGATTCCTGACCCAAACCTGTTTCCAACCCACCCATTTCCAGTTTTAGCTGAGGCTGGAAAGTGGGGCAGGCGACCAACCCAACACAAGGAAGTGGGTTGGAGTTTTAATTATGATAATCAGGCTGCTAGCTTAATTTTCATGCAGCCTTTGGACTTTAACAGCTGTCGGCCATGCTTCCCAATTGTCAGGGAAGTCAGCCACTTCCTCAAGCCGGGATTTGGTAGATTCAGGAGGTAAGTGCCTTCGAACCCCCTAGATCCAGGGACCTGTCTGTGTAGCCTCCACAATCGGGACCCTCCCCCCAACAGCCTTTCCCCTGAGCCCTGAGGCCTCCATTCACTGGCACCCTCCCACCAGGCCCCAATTTCTCCCCACCACATGAAATCGATTCCCCCACAGCTACCACCAGGCTCTGATCTCACCACCACCACCAGGGCCCAATCCCCTCCTCAGTGCCCAGCCTCAGTAGCCCACCTCCTCCTGATCATCCCAACAATTGTCCCTCATCTGACCCCTCTCCCCAGCCAACATTCCCTCACATTGCCCCCCCTATGGTCGGCCCCCTGGTACCAGTGCGAGCTCACGAGTTGATGTGGCCATCAGGCACCGGCTTTCTGCCTGACTGGAGGCCCAGCTGATGTGTGGGGGAATCTGCTGTGGGTCAGGTCAGTGAAAATTCTGCCCAGAGACTCATATTTATCTACATACACAGCTAGTCTACATGTGTAAATTTATGTTATTTTGTTGTTATAAATGAAGAACTAGAAATGCTTTTAACCAGGTTGACACTCCAATTGCTAAGTTAATTGTTTCTCAGCCTCCTGGTCTCCCATTGTTTTAAATTTAAAGTTCTGCTGTTTACGCCCATTTTTATGTTCCTGCGTATGTTAAGGAGATTGACAGGAAACTTGGGTTTAAACATACATCAGTAAAATGGATGTACAATTTTGGATGTAACTTCCCAATTATAACCCCACAGGAAGTTCCACCCTAGATGTTTGCACACAGTCAAGTTAAGATTAACTGACTTAATTTCCTGACTTATCCTAGTCCCCTTTTTGAACAGGGGTGTGTGACACTTTGCTGACCAATGGCACTATTCCCATAACCAAAGATTTTTGAAAAATTATGGTTAATGTCATCACTTGGTCCTTGTCAACCTCCTGCAGTATTCTGGGATACACACCAACTACTTTTCTACTTGTAATTACATTAACTGCTTTAGTACATTTTTCTCTTTAATATTTATCCCCAATAGTACATCTTCCACATATTCCAGGTAGTTCTACAGTACAAATTACACCTTCCTCTGCAAAACCCATCAACTATCTCTGCCATTCTCTCATCCTGACATACAAGAGCGCTCCATTAATCACTAAGTTTTTCATCCTTTCTTCAACCAGTGGCATCAGCCTTCACTTAGTATCATAGTAAATAATACTGATTGCTGAAGAGTTGGACCTCACCTAATATTACCAGTAGGAAAGATTGTTATCTACCTGTCTCAGTTTGCTTTAAGTATATTGGGCTACATAATCTGTAGGCTAGCTAGCGATTTCATAATTCCTGTTACTGATGAAATCAGGTGATTTCAAATGGAACGCTGCATGATTTTTTTTTCCTTTCCTGGAGGAATCACAAAGAATAAGTCCTAAAGCTTTTAAAAATAAAAGTACACTGGATGAATGCCTTCACAATCTCTAAGATACACTCACATCCCCATTGTTAGAATTGGTTTTGTGCCATTCTTTTTATGCTACACTTACGTTGCTGGACTGATTCCTGGAACACATTGATAACCACCAGCTACAGCTTTTGTTGTTGGTGGAAAAGCTGAGTTTATTTTACAGTGCAGTTCTTCACCAATCAGCACTATCTTCCCTTCTTTCCCATGAACCCCAGGATCCCACAGCACAGAAGGATGCCATTGAGTCCGTTCTGTCTGGGCTGGCTTTTTACAAAACTAAAACCCAGTTCTCCACTATCTTCAGCCTAAAATATTTTTCCCTTCAAAGATACTTTTGTCTCTGCCTCATCCACTCCATGTGCAAAGCTTTCCATACTCGAACAACATTCTGCCTAAAACATTTTTTCTAATCTCTTTCCTCACTGTCAATGACAATTTGAATTTGATGACCCCCATCACTGACCCCCGAAATGGTATTTTTCTATTCACTGTATCATAACCCATCATAAGTTTAGAAACTTCCATTAAGTCTTCTTTTTGCCGCCTCTGCTCCAGTGGAAATATTTCTGGAACTTGAGTCTGTCTTCTTAATTATAGTTTCCCAGCCCTGGCATCACCCTAATGAATCTAGCTGTAATGTATTTTTTATAACAGTGTGACCATTACGGCACACGATATAACTGTAGCCTAACTATTGCCTTCTACAAATTTATCATTATTCCATTATAGTGGGTGAAATTTCTCCTGTCAATCTTCGAGCCATATTGTTAAACATGACTACAAAACGGGATTTCCCATTTTGTATTTAGAATAGGCTTTTCAGTAAAATTATCAGCAGAGGAAATGTTAACTCCTTGGTGTACCCAAACGCAACACTGCAACAAAATGGAATATTTTGTTTGTGGTGTATTTTTGTTCTTGATTTTCATTGCAGTACGTTTGGGGTTAAAAACTCATTATCTTAACTGTTTTAAGAAACTGCACAATTCATTATGTCAGTATAAACATATCAGAGACAAACATTGACATTCTCTATCTTCCCTTGTAGAGTCCAAACCACCCCTTCCTCCCTTTCAGTCCCTTAACATTTTATTTTCCTCTTGAGTTCACCGACCAGATTCACCAGCAATGGATTAGTTACATCTCATCATTAGCTCCTCCTCAACAAGCTTTCTGGCTATGCCTAATTCTTTGCTAATTTTTATGTAACCTATGATTTTACCCTACATTCAGACCCAAACTCCTATCAATTGGCTTTTCCCCACCACAAGTTCTCTTCCTTTTCCACCACCTCCTTCCTTTGATATCCTTTTTATTACATAGACTTGAGTGCATCAATCACATCACTGGCTGTTAACCATCCCGATATCTGATTGGACCATGTTAAGCATTAGCTTGTGTGCAAATTAGTTATGTGTGTTTCGTGCAGTACAACAGTGACTATTCGCATAAATGCAGTCCTTTCTTTTATAAATGAAAGTTGTTGTTGCAAGTGTGATTTTCTTCACCCACTGGTTAACAGCTCACTGAGCCAGCTGACTAATGTGTGCAATGTACAGCCAATAAGGTACAGAAGGATAATGATTTGGGGTAAGTATTTTAAATGGGACAGGATGACTCAATTGAACATATAAAACAACAGTTAAAGCGAATACCAATTACTTAATTCAATCTTATTCCTCTCCTGAAAAATGAGAGGTTGGAAATAGTAAACCATGTGTTTATTCATTCGCTAAATTACTTGAATTTTTGTCATCACCTTTCTTTCTCGGCAACATCTAACTGCACATACTGACCTCTTGCATTTTATGTTCCAGCTATAGGCCCTGAGTCTTTTGTTTAAAATCCTACAGCTCAGGTATCCCTTTGTCGCTTTTTTCTTGGTCTGCCCGGCCAGGCGGAGGACTGGGACAATGCCTTCCACCCTGTTGGTGATTTGCCAGTGGGTGTGCCAATCAAAAAACAGCTACCATTGCTTCCCCCACCTCATCCCACATTCATCAGTTCTTTTGAGGCCATTAGAAGAAAACATACTGCAAAATAAGCAAAGAACCTCATGTGAAGTTATATTAAGGGATACTATCTCATGTACAGTAATAATAATATTAATGAAATGCCATGGCTGAAATTATTTTCAGCTTCCTTATGCATTCAAGGAGGAATGTATATATTATATCATCTGTTGTGCTGTCTTTGCTGTGACTACCCTTTGTTATTAAACCATGATTCAGGAAGTCATGTGAGGGCAACATAAGCCAAATACAGTGATGGGCTTCTTCTCAATCCCTGGGCTTATGACATTACTGGATATTAACCCTATAAAGGCAATATCTAGTTACTGGGGCGGAAGGGATTACTGGGGGGAATTGTTTTTGGCAGAGTATGAGAAAAATATCTGCATAAATCTCAAAAAACATATCGTAACTGAACTAAACAATCTGCTTCTTTGGCTCTGTTGTTGAAGCTCAGTAACTTGCCATTGGGAGGATTGTCGTATGACATGACTTTCTGACCTTCACTCCCTCCCTATGTAGGAGTACCTTCCTTCTGTTCAGTAGGTACCCTGGCAGGATGGGTTGAGATTGGGAACTTATTTTGTGAGGAATTGCAGTCAACTCCACTCCAACATGCTGCATCATTGTATACAGTATGGCCTAGAAATTCCTCAAGGCTTCACCCGATCTCCTGTGCTTACTTTGGTCGGAGATCAGTAGGATGCCCAGAGAAGTGGCTTAAGTAGCCCTTTTCAGCTACCTACTCCATGTCCCTGATAGTTTTGCCAATCTCCCATCAAATCAATACCAGATTGGAAGAACATATTGGGAATTTCGGGGCCTATTTCTATTAGTTGAGCAGAATTCGGAAAGGCGATGTAGGTCCCCCGCTAGCTCAATGGGCTAATGCACAATATGGGGTGATATTGATGCAGGTCAGAAAGATCCCAAATTCTATCTCCAAATTGTGCAATGAAAGTTATTCTATCAAATTGTAAAACATTTTTTAAAGTGCCCTGTGCTATCCTTTGAAGATTACAAGGGAGACTTTCCAATTCACTACCCACCACATGAACATCTACTGTCAAGAGTGTACTTCAGGGAATTGTGCACCTCCAGCTTGTTATTTTTCATCCAAATGTGTAGAAAATCATGGCCTGGGGATGTTCAATTTGTAGATATGTGTTGCTAGTCATGGTTCTCTGCCAGGAATACAAGTGAAAGATCTCCCCTTTTAAGCTGAGAAATTACTGCTGATGATGTGAATGCATGAATGCTTCTCACATTCATATGACATTCTTCCAAATGCCAACTTAGCAGAGGTGGTAATACATTTAAATTAAACTGGCTAAAACCCTGGATTAAAATGCATACATTAAAAACTCTTGAATGCATTAGGCTTTGGCACATGATTATTCCCTAAGATTACTATATTATTCGGCAAAGTATGGAAAGTGTTGCATCAGAATGTGATAATCATTTTTTTCAGTGCTACTCTCCATATGTGGATTTGTACTGTTTTACAGATGCTCCCACAATTAAATACGCTCAGAGTGCAGATGTTGCAGTGGGGCGTACTGGGATGCTGCACTGTGAGGTTTCGGCTGTCCCACCAGCAGATTTCGAGTGGTATAAGGAAGACAAGCGGTGAGTGTTGCAACAAAATATAACATTTAAAAATCAACCAGGAGAAGTTCCACACAGCAGATGACTAGCTAAAATGAAGATGCATGGAATCGAAGATAACCTCATGTATACAGTACACTAGAGTTGAACAAGGATGTTTGATGGGCATTATGTCAGACAGTGCAAATCTACAGATACTTTGAAATTATCTTATTTTCCAAGAACAAGAAACCAAGAAATGGTGACAACTTTTAGTGACTGTGGAATTTAGGTTTCGACTAGAAAGGTTTGTGCGAGAACATTATCCTCACTCAGCAACGAATTCTAGGGCAGACAGCAAGGCTGTGTTGTGTTGTCAACAACGTTTGCCAATCTGTAGCAAAAATAACTTCAAAAATACAAGAGCAAAATTTCTAGCAAGGCAAATCTGCTACTCTGTCAGTCTCAAAAACATCAGATCATACTGACACACTGGGACCAATCATCTGCAAGCTGCCATACCATTAGTTGCACAGATAATGCATACCAATGCCCTCCAACAGCAGAGCAGTTTGTGGCATCAGACAACCTAACCCTAACTCCAACTTCTCTCAGACAATTGTCTGTCTCATGCTATCCCTGGGCTGGAGTGGCGGGGTAAGTGGTGCGGTGGGGGTGGGGAGAGGATGGGGAGGCAGAGGGTGGATGGAGGATGGAAGAGGTGTGTAGATTCCCCTCCCCCGTCATGCTCAGTGTAAGGCAGCTTATGCTAACCTTTTTTAAATGCCCACATCTGGAAGGGTCCCTTCTGCATTGTTGGACTGCAATACTCATTGGGTCCACTTCTAACCTTTTGAAGCTTATTATGCCTCATCTGGCTGGACATACTGACCTTCAGTCTTATATCAGGTCGAAACATGGGTGGCCTGAGCATTAGTGAGCAGGGTATTGCTGAGCTAGTGCTGCTTGATAGCAGTGTTGATGACACAATCCATCACTTTGCTGATGAATGGGAGTAGACTGATAGGGTGGTAAATGGCTGGTTTGGATTTGTCCTGCTTTTTGTGCACAGGACATCCCTGGGCAATTTTCCACATTGGGGTTAAATGCCAGTGTTGTAGCTGTACTGGAACAGCTTGGCTAGTGGTGCGGCCATTTCTGGAGCACAAGTCTGCACGTTGTGAGGGCCCATAGCCTTTGCAGTATCCAGTGCATTCAGACTTTTTTGATATCATGTGGAGTGAAGAGGTTTGGATGAAGACTGGCATCTGTGATGTTGGAGACCTCAGGAGCAGGCCGAGATGAAACATCCACTCTGCACTTCTGGTTGAAGATGGATGCAAATGCTTCAACCTTGTCTTTTGCAAGGATGATTTTCTCCTATAAAATAACATCCTTACCGCTTAGCTCCAGAGAAATAAGCCCAGGTGAAAGCAGAAATTCAATACTTGTTGGTAAACCACCTAAATAAACCCAGTCAAAGCATCTGGAGTTCCCCAGTCATATTAATGCCTAAACCTGATGGTTCAACTAGATTTTGCATAGACTACAGAAAGGTTAATGCTGTAACAAAGGCAGACTCCTATCCAGTTCCTTGCTTGGAAGACTATTTTGATAGAGTTAACAGTGCCACATTCTTACCAAAATAGATTTGTTAAAGGGATACTGGCCTTTGTCACACCAGACAGTCTTTTCCAATGCTGACTGATGCCATTCGGGCTAAAAAATGCCCCAGGAACTTTCCAGAGACGAATGAACCAAATGGTAGCCAGTATTCTGAACTGTGTGGTTTACCTTGATGATGTGTGGGTATACAGTGACACTTGGAAGGACCACTTGGAACAACTAGAAGCTCTGTTTAGAAAATTACAATCGGCTGATTTGATGAGAAACCTTGCCAAATGTAAATTTGTAAATGTGCGGATAACCTTCCTAGGGTATAGAGTAGGGCAAGAACAAGTGTTGCCAAGAACAGCAAAAGTACAAGCATTGATGAGGTTCCCTACCCCTAAGACTAAATGAGAAATCATGAGGTTTTTGGGGATGTGTTGCTTCTACCACAAGTCTGCACTGAATTTCAGCACTATATCTACTCCACTGATGGATTTCCTACAAACGAAAGCCAAGGTAGTGTGGTCGGGGGAGTGCCAAGCATCTTTTGAGAGGCTGAAAGCAATTTTGACCAATGAACCAGTGTTGGCTGCCCCAAATTTCACTAAGCCCCTGAAGGTAGCAATTGATCCTAGTGACCTGGAGATAGGTGCATTCAAGTTCCAAGAAGATGAATCGGGCTCATAAAGGCCCATGGGATACTTTTCCAAAATGCTAAATTGACACCAAAAGAGACACTCTACAGTGGGAAAAGAAACCCTGGGCTTACTACTAGCTTTAAAACATTTTGAAGGATATGTTCACCATGGCTACAGGGAGACACTGGTATATACTGATCATAACCCCCTAGCCTTTGTAGAAAAATTCCAAAACCAGAATGCCAGACTATTTTGATGGAGTTTACTATTGCAGCCCTATCACTTAAAGATTATCCATATTGTGGCGAATAACAATTTAATTGCTGATGTTTTGTCTAGAATTTAACTTTGAGTTATCTGAGTGCAACGATGGTACAGGGCATAAGCTTTATTAGTTACAGGTAAAGAGTAAATGAGACTGAGTGTGGAAATGTGTTTTAAATTTTTCATATTCTGTTTTTGTCCATACTTTGGAGTCATAGAGTCGTACGGCAGAGAAACAGACCCTTCGGCCCACCGCGTCCATGCCGACCATAATGCCTATCTATACTAATCCCACCTGCCTGCATTAATTCCATATCCCCCAATGCCCTGCTCATTCGAGTACCTGTCCAGATGCCTCTTAAATGTCGCGACTGTTCCTGCCTCCACCACCTCCTCAGGCAGCTCATTCCAGATACCCACTATTCTTTGTGTGAAAAATTTACCCCTTTGATCCCCTTTAAACATCCTCCCTCTCACCTTAACTCTATACCCTCTAGTTTTAGTCACCCCTACCATGGGAAACAGACTCTGGCTATCTACCCTATCAATGCCTCTCATAATTTTATATACCTCTATCATGTCCCCTCTCAGCCTCCTTCTCTCCAGGGAAAACAGACCCAGCCGATCCAATCTCTCTTTTTCCTCAAGCCCTCCAAACCAGGCAACATCCTTGAGAATCTTTTCTGCACCCTGTCTAGCTTAATCACATCTTTCCTGTAGTGCGGCGACCAGAACTGCACACAGTACTCCAAATGTGGCCTAACCAATGTAATGTACAACTGTAGCATGACGTCCCAACTCTTGTACTCAATGCCTCAGCCGATGAAGGCAAGCATGCCATACGTCTTCTTCACCACCCAGTCTACCTGTCAGTTAAGAATAGGTTAGATAGGTGGTTGAAAGAAAGGAGAATAAAGGGATATGCGAACAGTAAGGGGATAAGTAACCATACACGTACATCAACACAAACTGGTTGGGCCGAACATCCTTTTTCAATGTTGTAATTTCTGTGCTTCTAAATGAAGTTTAGGGAACTATGTCCTTGCACCCCAAGGTCTCTCTGCTCAACAACACTCCCCATTCACTGTATACGTCCTGCCCTGGTTTAACTTCCCAAAATGCATCACTTCACACTTGTCTGCATTAAATTCCATTTGCTACTCCCTTGCCCACTTTCCCAGTTGATCTATATCCTGTTGTGACCTTAGACAACCTTCTTCACTGTCCACTATACCACCAATTTTGGTGTCATCTGCAAACTTACTAATCATGCCCCTTACATTCACATTCAGGTCATTAATATATATGACAAACAACAGAGGGCCCAGCACTGATCCCTGCGGCACACCACTGGTTACCGGCCTCCAATCTGAGAAACAACCCTCCACGACCACCCTCTGCCTCCTATCACCAAGCCAATTTTGTATCCAATTTGCTAGCTCACCCTGGATCCCATGTGTTCGAAACCTCTGGACCAGCCTACCATGCGGGACCTTGTCAAAGGCCTTGCTAAAGTCCATGTAGACAATGTCCATTGCCCTGCCCTCGTCAATCTCTTGGTCACCTCCTCAAGGAACTCAATCAAATTCGTGAGACATGATTTCCCACGCACAAAGCCATGCTGACTATCCCTAATCAGACCATGCTTTTCCAGATGCATATAAATCCTGTCTCTCAGAATCCCTTCCAAAAACTTTCCCACCACTGATGTAAGGCTCACTGGCCTGTAGTTCCCTGGCTTATCACTGCTGCCCTTCTTAAATAAAGGCACAACATTAGCTATCCTCCAGTCTTTCGGTATCTCACCCGTGGCTAACGATGATACAAAAATCTCTGCCAGGGCCCCAGCAATCTCCTCCCTTGCTTCCCATAGCATCCTAGGATACACCTGGTCAGGCCCTGGGGATTTATCCACCTTAATGCGCTTCAATACCTCCAACACCTCCTCCTTTGTAATGTTGATATGCTCCAGGATATCGGTGTTCCCTCCCTTGAACTCACTAGCTTCCATGACCTTCTCCACAGTAAATACGGATGAGAAATATTCATTTAAGACCTCGCCCATTTCCCGTGGCTCCACACATAGATTGCCACACTGATCCTTAAGGGGACCTACTCTCTCCCTAGCTACCCTTTTACTCTTAATATACTTATAGAAATTTTAGGATTCTCCTTTATCTTATCTGCCAGGGAAATCTCATGGCCCCTTTTCGCCCCCCTAATTTCCTTCTTAAGTGTAGTCCTTCATCCAATATACTCCTCGAGGGACTCGCTTGATCCGAGCTGCCGAGACCTGACATACGTCTCCTTCTTTATCCTGACCAGACCCTCAATATCCCTTGTCAATTAAGATTCCCTTAAATTGCTAGCCTTGCCCTTCCATCTAACAGGAACATGCTGGCCCTGAACTCTTCCTATCTCACTTTTAAAAGCCTCCCACTTGCCAGACGTCCCTTTACCTGTAAACAGCCTCTCTCATTCAGCTTTTGAGAGTTCCTGTCTGATACCATCAAAATTAGCCTTCCCCCAATTTAGGACTTCAACCTGAGGACCAGTCCTATCCTTTTCCATAACTATCTTGAAGCTAATAGAGTTATGGTCACTGGTCCCAAAGTGCTCCCCCACTGACACATCAACCACCTGCCCATCCTCATTTCCTAAGAGGAGGTCGAGTATAGCCCCTTCTCTAGTAGGGCCATCCACATACTGCTCCAGAAAACTATCCTGGACACACTTAACAAATTCTTCCCCATCTGATCCCTTCGCACTAAGGCAGCCCCAGTCAATATTAGGGAAGTTAAAATCACCTACTATTACAACCCTATAATTCCTACACCTATCTGTGATTTTCCTACATATATGCTCCTCCACTTCCCTCTGAGTATTGGGGGGCCTTTAGAATAATCCCATCAAAGTGATCACCCCTTTCTTATTTCTAAGTTCTACCCATATGGCCTCGCTGGACATTCCCCCCGGGATATCCTCTCTAAGTACTGCCGTGATGTTCTCCCTAATCAATAGTGCAACTCCCCCTCCTCTCTTACCTCCACCTCTATAATGAAACACATTAAAAAATTATGTTTCATTCCTCCAAGATGGAGGTATCATGAATGTGCTTCCCTTGTTAATATTTTTGAGGACTTGTGTTCAAAAGACTGTGGAAATACCTGAGGAGATGGTGGACTTGTTTTTTTTTTAAAAGGGTCACTGGAAGGACACTTGGGACTTTGCTTAAAAGCAAACACTTAGTGGAAGTTACATGTCTTAAGCTAAGTAAACCGCAGAAACCTTTCTGACTATTAGAGGTGTTTACGGAGAAGTGAAATGTCTAGATTTATGGTGGTCAGAAGTTGTTTTTGTTTTTGGATTGTTTGGAGTTCAGTTGGGGTGTAAGCCTGCTAAGAGAGAGAGGCTACCAGATCACCCTCTTCCACCTCTTTGAAAAATCCTGAGAATCCAAAGTGAGAACTGGAGAAACCGATGCAGCATCTCTCCTAAGAAGCTTCTGCAACACTTTCTCTTGACATCTCCTGAATGAACTGTTACTGAAAAGATCCCAATGATAACGGTATCTGTCTAGTGACACCCGTCTAAGTGTATCCGGACACCAGACCAACTGGAACATTCCGTATCTTATTCTTTTCCCTCAAGAATTAACAAATATTTGGCCAAGATATTTTGTTTTTGTAAAGTTGATCTCTGCAGAGAAAGCTTCTTTATTTTTTCTTTAACCTGTGTGTGTATGTGTGTGTGCATGTGTTGGGGTTATTTAGAAGGGTTATTTATACTTTCATATTTCAACCTGTGTGATAATAAGCTTTGCATCTTTATTGAATGAGTCTTGTTTTGTAATAAATTAATAATTTTGTGGTTTATTAAAGAAACCTGGTTGACGAATTTTTATTCTGAAACTAGTATAGATAAAGTATATAATTGGCCATATCGGTAACTGGGTAAAGCATTTAAATATATGTTGTGACCCGTGGAGAAGTGGAACTAGAGAAAGACAGTGCACTCCTCGGTCGTAACAGTAAGCATGTAAGATGCATATCTATATAAAGGCTTTCTTAAATGAGATGTGCAATAGAAATTCAAAATATGAACATCTTAGGACTGAAGGATGTACATGTGTCTGAAATGTATATAACAGACTGATTAAACCAGAATTTATTTCAGTTATTGAACTGAGTGCAACTACTGCATGGATTAATTGCACATACTATTGTAATATTATTGTACAATGAATAACCATTATTAGAACATAATACAGTTCAAAATCTATCTTTTGCACTGGTTACTCCAATTTCAGGCAAATTGTGCTGAGAAACCAGTGCAATTGAATGGAAATTCCAGGCCAGTGAGTCATATATGGATTTGAGCAGGAAGTTACAAAGGGACAAACAGTCTAATTGAGAGATGCCCACTTTGGTCTTTTCTCTCTGTTACCCTTCTTCCCCAGTGGCACATATTTGTTCTCAAAAATAGAATCGTTGTGGGGATTCCTTGATCTGCCAGCTTAATTTTGGTGAAAGATTGGAAGAAACCGCAGAAAAATGGTGCAAATGGCATTTCTCTAAGGTTTCTGCCAAACATCCATTGAAGTTACAGCAGGAGGTTAAGTGAACCTCCGTGGAAATTATTGGTGTCAGAGTATAGTATTTCTAAAAATGATCCACTTTTCTTCCATGCTACATAAGTGCTGTCCAATTCAATTGCCTCATTCCTCAAAATCTAGCTACTTAATGTTGAATGTCCCATTGTACTCATTCTCTTTTTCATCATGTCTAACCTTAAATTCCACCAAAATATTGTCACTGCTGCCAAGATATTCCCTGACTTGCTCCACCATTTCCTTGTTTTGACCTGATGTCCAGTCACTAGTACCATGACTCTCATGCTTGGTCAGCTAATTGTCTCCATGTAACAATCCATATTATGTCTAGCATCAAATTTTCACTCCTATTCTACTCCATATAGATTTCCCAGTCTATCCCTGGTAAATTTGTCATCCATAGTAACTGCATTTGGTCCTGAATGTGACTTCCTCATTTGACTGTAAAATTCATGGTCCAGTATCTCCTCTGACCTGTAGTCTAGCAGACGCCTTTAGTTAATTTCCTTACATCTTTCATCTCGGTTCACAGGATTTACACCTTGTTTGCCTATGTAAAAAATAGGTTTGTGTCCATTATAATCAAAGTTCCTTTCACATTGAAAAAACTAACCCGTTTCCCAGTTTGTACTTTCTATCTCCATAAAGTAATCTGTTTCCCAATATGTTTACCTAACCTATGTCATTGTTGAACCAGGTTTCTCTGATGCCTCTGATATCAAAGTCATACTCTCCACCAAGGACATTCAAGTCTTCAGTTTCATTCATAAGTATTTATTTACTGAGCCTTGAGGCATTAATTTCCCTGACTCCATAGATGGATGTATTTATTTTCCCATTATTCCCCTGTGTATCAACCTGGCATTTGAATTGTCATCTACCAGCCTTTGCTGTGTATTGTAACATCTAGCTTCTGTATGTTTTCTGCCTCCATCAGTCTTTATATTCTAAATTAGCTCTGTTTGCCTCTTCCCCCTGCCTTAACAGAATGAACATTACGACATGAGAAAATTTGCAAGAGTTACTGTGCTTCATAAAGTAATTAATTCTACAAAACGATCTGAGCTGTTTGAATGTGATAAGGAACTATGTAAAACCAGCCTATTACTGAAAGAATACTGAGCCCCCCATTTTACTTTCATTTTTAGTTATTTTGTCTTCTTTTTTTACATTCTTTTTTACATTTTTTACCATTTTTTTTTTGCATTTATTTCATTTGATCTTAGTTTGTTCAGTTTGCTTACCCACTGTTTTTTTCAGGTTTGCACTTGCTGCTGTTCAATATTCAGTGCATTAACACCTAATCTGTACTAATGCTTTGTCTTTCAACACACCATTAACATATTGTTTGCCTTTGCTCCATGACCTTTTGGACAGCTATGTGGCCTGGTCCAATCTACACCTCCTTTGTTATCTCTTGCCCCACCCCCACCTCACTTGCTTATCACCTGTGACTTTTCTAATATTTGTCAGTTCCAAAGAAGGGTCACTGACCCGAAACGTTAACTCTGCTTCTCTTTTCACAGATGCTGCCAGACCTGCTGAATGTTTCCAGCATTTCTTGTTTTTATTTCAGATTTCCAGCATCCGCAGTATTTTGCTTTTATATTACTGAAAGAAGATTGCTGTAAGATAGACACTCTGCACTTACTCACCCCACATGCATAGGGTGTACCATCACAGTCAAATGTATATTTTGTCCTTTTTCCACACCTAATTTAGATATGAAAACACGGTAGCATTCTGAGTATTGTAGAAAACCAGAATTGGAACTCTGTGATATAAAGTGTTTGAGATGCCAAGAAGAGCTTTTCCTTTCACAGTAGTCTTGGATGAGTAACTTGTGACTTTTTTCTCTTTCCACTCTTGTCAGGATATATAACAGCTCACAAGGCATCCAGATCCAGAACTTGGACAGTCGGTCTAGTCTCATCATCACTAATGCCACGGAGGATCACTATGGCAACTACACGTGCGTGGCAGGCAACAAGCTTGGGATCACCAATGCAAGCATATTTCTATACAGTAAGGCCTCTCCTGAACAATCAATAATCTGAAAATGTTAATTCTTTTTATGGCAATTATAACTTGATTAGTCTTGTTCAAGTGTTATTTTGGAACAATACTTTGTGTCCTGCAGTCTTTTCTTCCTTGCTGAAATCATGGCAGATTACTCCACCTGATCGGGAGCAAAAACCCAGATGTACTTTGTTTTCCTTGCAGCAAGCCCACCTTTATGTTGGTCAGTCAATAAACAGTCTTGACTGTGGTCATAGCGAAGGCAATGATCCAATATGCTCTGTGCCTCCTGCTTGACAGAGCCAGTATCAGCCATTAAGTGAAAGTCGTTTGATGTGCATTTGGAGAAGGAGGATAAATGGGAGATGGAAGAAACACTGGGAGTAATAGCACTGAATTTGTGGAAGAGTTTCTGAACAAATATTTTCTGGTTAGACAGCCATACATTTTAACATTTTCCCCAAGCACTCCTTCATTGGCAAACTCTGAGCCTTCATTGTGATGGTGCTGCAAAGAAGCTGATAGTTAAATTAATGTTAAGTGTTTTGTAACTCTGAAGTGTCCTTTTGGTTAAGAATGGTCATTGCAGAAATTTGACCCAACTGAAGAAGGCCAAATAAATGCTGACAATGAGTGTATTCCTATCTCATCTAATTTGAGAAATAGTTCCGTCTTGTGGCATAAAACAGGTGGTATTGTATTGGCCACCTGCTATATACCCGCTGATAGTCAGTCCCATTGACTTCAAAACCACTGAATATCTGGAGGAGAGTATAACAGGTGACTGATGCAATAGTACCTACTTTGTGTTATCGCCCAAAATGAATCTCTATCACCTTGTCTTTGGAAATGGCTCATTTATTTTAGTTTTGTTCTTTGTTTCTGCAGCTGTTTTGAATTGGCAAAGCTCTTCAAGTTTGACTGGCCAATTATTTTGAGGTTTCCGTGGAAAGGTTGGTGTGAATGAAAACCTTACCTGTTTAGAATGGCGGCCTGGAATTTCTGCTTGATTGCATTGGTTTCCTCAGTGCCATTCAGCTGAGATCAGTGTAACCAGCGCAAAAGATCACAGAATTTTAAGAGGAAATCTGTGTTTAGTGCAACCTGGGTTTCTGCAATCTTTTGTGCCCGTTTTAAAGACATTGCACTGGAAGCTGGCCCCACCCACAAAATTTGCCATGCTCCCAGAATGAATTAATCACCATTGGAAGTTTCTGCTAATTGCGCTCATTTGTCGGCCTTCCGGGAGGCTCCAATAATTGGGTGCAAGGACACTAATATGTGTATGTTGAAAGTTTTGAATGAGTTTAAAAAGCTAAAAGAACTCGCTACTGTATCTCAATCAAACTAGAAAATATTTTTGTGTATTTTAAAAGTCATTTTTAGTCATTTAAAATTAGGTACTCACAAGTGGGGTGGTTTCACACTGTGATTTAAAATGCTTATATTTTGTGATAAACCCATTTTCAACTGTGTTAATCAAACCTTAACAGTTCCCATTTTTAAATATGTCAAGGAATAGTTTATAAAGCAACTTTTTTTATTATGTTTCAAATAACTGCTCAATTTCCCTGGTTTCTGGCGGATTTTGCATTTGGCAATAAGTAAATTAATTTGAGTGGAAATTTGGGAGGGATGGGGGCGTTGGTAAACACTTCTCAAAATGCACAGATTTTGGATGCAATTTGCACTGGAATCATTGATTGCGCCCTAAGCGGAAACTCCATCTGGGCATTTTTGTATGGTGTATTTTGAAGGTTTATTTTTTAAAGGCGTTGGGGGTCACATTGCTATGGGTGCTGATTGAACTTCTTATAATCCTAGAAAGGACTGTGCTTGTAAAGCATTACGTTAGTTGTAAATAAACAATACTAGCTGGTAGTGGCAGGTATCATCCGATCACATGATTCTCACTCGTGTTCTACTTTACCTGAAATTCGTACCTAGGCATTGAGTGTGGCATATATTATCACAATTATCTCCCACATTAGCTTGTTGTGCTCACTGATTCAGGGATGATATTAAGCTTATGCAGCACAACCACCCAATTCCAATCTACTTACATCAAATGTGTGGTGTGCTCTTACACCCCCAGATAAAATGGGCTTTGCAACTGAAAGAAACTACTATTACTAAGTTTCTGCTGACACAAAGTTTTCTACAATGAAGATTACTGTAACTGCTCCTCAGCACTTGTTTTAGTGGAAAAGGACACGCAGAAACAGAGAATGGCATACTACTTCTATGTATAGGCTCAAGACCAAAATGGCAATTGCTGAAAAACTCCTGCCTCTGAAGACTCAGATTGAATAACTAGAATTTATATTGTACCTTCAACATAAAAGAGTGCCCTCAGGCACTTCATAGATAGCCATAAAGAAAATGGGCTCTTAGCCAACAAGAAAATATTATGGGGAGAAAAAGCCTTGGTTGATAGAAGATTTTTAATGAAGGACACGGAGAGAGAGAGAGAGAGCGAGGAAGAACAGGTTAGGAAGGGTTTTCCATTGAATAGGACCTTGGCAGCTGAAGGCTCTGCCACCAATAGTAAGGCAAAGGGAGGGAGAGGATGCACTAAAAGTGAATCAGAAGGAGTGTGGATTGAAGATAATGGTTTCAGTCTTCCCGATCTGTAATTGGGGGAAATGTTTGCTCATAAAGTGCTGGATGCCAGACAAGCAATCTGATAATTTAGCAACAGTGGAGGGGTTGAGAGAAGTGGTGGTGAGGTGCAGCTGGGTGTCATCAGCATACATGTGAAAACGAATGATGTACTTTCAAATGATGTTGGCAAGGGGCAGCATGTAGAGGAGAAATAGGAGGGGGCCAAGGAGAAAGACTTCAAAAAAGTGCAGCACAGAGGGATCTGGATGTTCTTGTGCATGAAACACAAAAGGTTAGCATGCAGGTGCAGCAAGTAATTAAGAAGGCAAATGGAATTTTGGCTTTTATTGCTAGTGGATTGGAGTTTAAAAATAGGGAAGTCTTGTTACAACTGTACAGGGTGTTGGTGAGGTCGCACCTGGAGTACTGTGTACAGTTTTGGTCCCCGTATTTAAGAAAGAATATACTGGTATTGGAGGCTGTTCAAAAGAGATTCACTCGGCTGATTCCTGGGATGAACGGGTTGACTTATCAAGAACGGCTAAACAGGTTAGGCCTTTATTCATTAGAATTTAGAAGAATGAGGGGTGACCTTATTGAAATGTACAAGAGTCTGAGGGGGCTTGACAGGGTAGATGTTCAGAAGATGTTTCCACTAGTAGGGGAATCACGAACTAGGGGACATAGTTACATAATAAGGGGACACTCATTTAAAATTGAGATGCAAAGGAATTTCTTCTCTCAGAGGGTAGTGAATGTCTGGAATTCTCTATCTCAGAGAGTTGTGGAGGCTAGATCACTGAAAGTATTTAAAGAGGAGGTGGATAGATTTTTGAAATATCGGGGAGTTGAGGGCAATGAGGAGCTGGCATGAAAGAGGAGTTGAGGTCTGGGGCAGATCAGCCATGATCTTATTGACTGGCAGGGCCATTCAATAAGTAGGAATAAATGGGTCATTTTCAGGTTGGCAAGCTGTAACTAGTGAGGTACTGCAACGATGAGTGCCTGATCCTCAACTATTTACAATCTATATTAATGATTTAGATGAGGGGACCGACTGTAATGTATCCAAGTTTGCTGACGATATAAAGTTAGGTAGGAAAGCAAGCTATGAGAAGGATGCAAAGAGGCTACAGGATGAGTGAGTGGGTAAGGATATGACAGATGGAATGTATCAGGTTATCAACTTTGATATTAAAAATAGAAAAGCAGAATATTTTTAAATGGTGAGAGACTGGAAACTGTTGGTATTCAGAGGGACCTGGATGCTGTTGTACATGCACGAACAGAAATCAATTAGGAAGGAAAATGGTATGTTTGCATTTATTACAAAGGGATTTGAATGTAAGAGTAAAGAAGTCTTAATACAGTTGCATAGGGCCCATGTGAGACCACACCTGGAGTACTCTGTACAGTTTTGACCTCTTCAGCTAAGGAAGAATATACTTTTTTTTATTCGTTCCTGGGATGTGGGAGTCGCTGGCTGGGCCAGCATTTATTGCCCATCCCTAATTGCCCCTGAGAAGGTGCTGGTGAGCCGTCTTCTTGAACTGCTGCAGTCTATGTAGGGTAGGTACACCCACAGTGCTGTTAGGAAGGGAGTTCTAGGATTTTGACCCAGTGACAATGAAGGAACAGCGATATAGTTCCAAGTCAGGATGGTGTGTGGCTTGGAGGGGAACTTGAAGCTGGTGGTGATCACATGCATCTGCTGCCCTTGTCCTTCTAGGTGGTAGAAGTCGCAGATTTGGAAGGTGCTGTCGAAGGAGCCTTGGTGCATTGCTGCAGTGCATCTTGTAGATGGTACACACTGCTGCCACTGTGCATCAGTGGTGAAGGGATTGAATGTTTGTGGATGGGGTGACAATCAAGCTGGCAGCTTTGTCCTGAATGGAGCTTCTTGAGTGTTGTTGCAGCTGCAGCCATCCAGGCAAATGTTCCATTACACTCGTGACTTGTGCCTTGTAGATGGTGGACAGGCTTTGGGGAGACTGGAGGTGAGTTACACGCCGCAGAATTCCTAGCCTCTGACCTGGTCTTGTAGCCACAGTATTTATATGACTACTCCAGTTCAATTTCTGGTCAATGGTAACCCCTACGATGTTGATAGTGGGGGATTCAGCGATGGTAATACCATTGAATGTCAAGGGGAGATGGTTAGATTCTCTCTTGTTGGAGATGGTCATTGCCTGGCACTTGTGTGGCGCGAATGTTACTTGCCACTTATCAGCCCAAGCCTGAATATTGTCCAGGTCATGCTGCATTTCTGCACGGACTGCTTCAGTATCTGAGGAGTCGCGAATGGTGCTGAACATTGTGCAATCATCAGCGAACATCCCCACTTCTGACCTTATGATTGAAGGAAGGTCATTGATGAAGCAGCTGAAGATGGTTGGGCCTAGGACACTACCCTGAGGAACTCCTGCAGTGATGTCCTGGAACTCAGATGATTGACCTCCAACAACCACAACCATCTTCCTTTGCGCTAGGTATGACACCAACCAGCGAAAGAGTTTTCCCCCTGATTCCCATTGACTACAGCTTTGCTAGGGCTCCTTGATACCATACTCGGTCAAATGCTGCCTTGATGTCAAGGGCAGTCACTCATCTCACCTCTGGAGTTCAGCTCTTTTGTCCATGTTTGGACAAAGTTGTAATGAGGTCTGGAGCTGAGTGGCTCTGACGGAACCCAAACTGAGATTCACTGAGCAGGTTATTGCTAAGCAAGTGCTGCTTGATAGAACTGTTGACGACACCTTCCATCACTTTACTGATGAATGAAAGTTGACTGATGGGGTTACCACTGATTACCACTGGCTGGGTTGGATTTGTCCTGCTTTTTTTGAACAGGTTTTTTTGTACTGTTGCTTGGCTAGGGGCGCGGCAAGTTCGGGAGCACAGGTCTTCAGTACTATTGCCGGAATGTTGTCAGGGCCCGTAGCCTTTGCGGTATCCAGTGCCTTCTGCTGTTTCTTGATATCACGTGGAGTGAATCGAATTGGCTGAAGGCTGGCATCTGTGATGCTGGGGACTTCGGGAGGAGGCCGAGATGGATCATCAACTCGGCACTTCTGGCTGAAGATTGTTGCAAATGCTTCAGCCTTATCTTTCGCACTGATGTGCTGGGCTCCCCCATCACTGAGGATGGGGATATTTGTGGAGCCACATCCTCCAGTTAGTTGTTTAATTGTCCACTATCATTCATGACTGGATCTGGCAGGACTGCAGAGCTTAGCTCTGATCATTTGGTTATGGGATCGCTTAGCTCTGTCTATCGCAAGCTGCTTACACCGTTTGGCACGCAAGTAGTCCTGTGTTGTAGCTTCACCAGGTTGACACCTCATTTTGAGGTATGCCTGGTGCTGCTCCTTGCATGCCTTCCTGCACTCTTCGTTGAACCAGGGTTGGATCCCCGGCTTGATGGTAATGGTGGAACCACGTGGTTACAGATTGTGGTTGAGTACAATTCTGCTGCTGCTGATGGCCCACAGCGCCTCATGGATGCCCAGTTTTGCCTTACTAGATCTGTTCGAAATCCCATTTAGCATGGTGGTAGTGCCACACAACACGATGGAGGGCACCCTCAATGTGAAGACAGGACTTTGTCTCCACAAGGACAGTGTGGTGGTCATGCCTACCAGTACTGTCATGGACAGATGCATCTGCGGCAGTCAAATTGGTGAGGACGAGGTCAAATATATTTTTCCCTCGTGTTGGTTCCCTCACCATCTGCCGCAGACACAGTCGAGCAGCTATGTCCTTTAGGAGTCGGCCAGTACAGTCAGTAGTGGTGCTACCAAGCCACTCAGGGTGATGGACATTGAAGTCCCCCACCCAGAGTACATTCTGTGCTCTTCCCATCCTCAGTGCTTCCTCCAAGTGGTGTTCAACATGGAGGAGTACTGATTCATCAGCTGAGGGGGGAGGGGGCAGTAGGTGGTAATCAGCAGGAGGTTTTCTTGCCCATGTTTGACCTGATGCCATGAGACTTGATGGGGTCTGGAGTCAATGTTGAGGATTCCCTGGGCAACTCCCTCCCGACTGTATACCACTGTGCTGCCACCTCTGCTGGGCCTGTCCTGTTGGTGGGACGGGACGTACCTGGGGATGGTGATGGTGGCATTTGGGACATTGTCTGTAAGGTATGTTTCAGTGAGTATGACTATGTCAGGCTGTTGCATGACTAGTCTGTGGGACAGCTCTCCCAACTTTGGCACAAGCCCCAGATGTTAGTAAGGAGGACTTTTCAAGGTCGATAGGGCTGGGTTTGCAGTTGTTGTTTCCGGTGCCTTGGTCGATGTTGGGTGGTCCGTCCAGTTTCATTCCTTATTGACTTCGTAGATGTTCGATACAACTGAATGGCTTGCTAGGCCATTTCAGAGGGCATGTAAGAGTCAACCACATTGCTGTGGATCTGCAGTCACATGTAGGCCAGACCAGGTAAGGACATTAGTGAACCAGATGGGTTTTTACAACAATCGACAATGGTTTCATGGCCATCATTAGACAAGCTTTTTAATTCCAGATTTTTTTGTATTAACTGAATTCAAATTCCCCATTCTGCCATAATGGGATTCAAACCCATGTCTTCAGGGAAATACCCTGGTCTCTGGGTTATTAGTCCAGTGACAATACCACTACACCAACACCTTGGAGGGAGTGCAACAAAAGTGCAGTGGACTAATTTCTGGAATGAGGAGAGATTGAGCAGATTAGATATTCGAAGAATGAGAACTGATCTCATTGAAATGTATAAAATTCTTAAGGGGCTTGATAGGTCAGATGCTGGGAAGATATTTCCATTGACTGAGGAGCCGAGAACTCGGGGCCACAGTTTCAGAATAAAGACTCAGCCATTCAGGATTGCGATGATGAAAAATTTCTTTGCTCAAAGGGTTGTGAATCATTGGAATTCTTTACCCCAGGGAGTTGTGAATGCTCAGTCATTGAATGCATTCAAGTCAGAAATCAATAAATTTGGGGGTACAAAGGGACTGAAATGATATGGGGATAGTGCAGGAAGGTGGACTTGATGTACAAGATCTGCTGTGATCTTATGGAATGGCAGAACAGGCTCAAAGGGCCGAATGGCGTACTCCTCTTCCAATTTCTTATGGCTGGAGGGTCTCCTGCCCAGCTCTGGCTAGAGGACATCTCCTTGACCAAGGACGACAGGATTTCTCTCCTTGCTATCTCTTCCACCAAAGCCTCCAGTGTTGTGCCGTCCATCACTTTTTCTCAGATCAGATTCACACCCAGCACAACTGAAAGCACCTGTTCCAGCCACAATGCACCTCCTTTTTAAGAGGTGCCGGCTAGCTTTAAGTCCTGCTCAGAAGTTACGATTTTGGGCCCACTGCTGTTGCGCGCAGCCAATGAACAGCGTGGTTAGCGATGGCAGCACACAGTAATCATTTAATTGAGCAGGCAGCACGAAGTTGGCATGCTGCCTGCACTGGAATCAGTGGTTGTGGGTTAATCGTGTATTCCAATTCCCAAATCCATTTTCGGCGGCGATCGATTTAGCACCACAGCGTTTTCTGATAGGTTTAGAGCTGGAGGAAACTGCAGAGTTTGGAGTAGGGTGAGGCCTTCAAGAAATTTGGATGCTGGCATGAAAAACAATTTCTTGGCCAATGTCATAATGGATAGGGAGCCAGTATTGGTCAATTAGGATGGGTCAATGGGCAAATAGGATTTAATGCAGGATTGGAATGCATGCAGCAATTTTGAACACAGTGGCATTTATGGACTGTAGAAAAAAAGGAGGCTGGCATGGAGAGTTTATTTTTATTCTTTCTTGGGATGTGAGCATCGCTGGCAAGGCCAGCATTTGTTGCCCATCCCTAATTGTCCTTCTTGGTGGTCAAGGTCACGGGTTTGGAATGTGCTGTCGAAGGAGCCTTGGCAATTTGCTGCAGTGCATCTTGTATATGCTGCCATTGTGCACTGGTGGTGGAGGGATTAAATGTTTAAGGTAGTGGATGGGGTGCCGATCAAGCAGGCTGATTTTTCTTGGAAGATGTCTAGCTTCTTGAGTGTTGTTGAAGCTGCATTCATCCAGGCACATGGAAAGTATTCTATTACTCTCCTGACTTGTGTCTCATAGATAGTGGACAGGCTTTGCGGAGTCAGGAAGTGAGTTATTCGCTGCAGAATTCTCAGCTTCTAACCTGTTCTTGTAGTATTTTTCTGGCTGGTCCAGTTAAGTTTCTGTTCAATGGTACCCCCAGGATGTTGGTAATGGGGGATTCAGCTGTTGGCATTGCTGTTGAATGTCAAGGGGAGATGGTTAGATTCTCTGTTTTTGGGGTTGGTCATTGCCTGGCACTTGTGTGCATGACTGTTACTTGCCACTGATCAGCCAAGCCTGAATGTTGTCCAGGTCTTGCTTCATATGGATACTGATTATTTCAGTATCTGAGGAGTTGCAAATGGTACTGAACACTGTGCAATCATCAGCAAACATTCCCACTTCTGACCTTATGATGGATGGAAGATCATCGATGAAGCAGGTTGGGCCTAGGTCACTACCCTGAGGAACTCCTGCAGCAATATCCCGGAGCTGACAGGATTGGCCTCCAACAACCACAACTATCTTTCTTAGTGCTAGGTATGACTCCAACCAATGGAGAGTTTCCCCCTTAATTCCCATTGATGCCACACTTGTTCAAATGCTGTCTTGATGTCAAGGGCAGTCACTCTCACCTCACCTCTTGTGTTCAGCTCTTTTGTCCATGTTTGGACCAAGGCAGTAATGAGGTCTGGAATTCAGTGGCCCTGGCAGAATCCAAACTGAGTATCGATGAGCAGATTATTGCTGTGTAAGTGCTGCTTGATAGCACTGTCAAGGACAACTTCTATCATGTTGCTGACAATCGAGAGTAGACTGATGGGGTAGTGATTGACCAGATTGGATTTGTCCTGCTTTTAGTGGACAGGACATACCTGGGCAATTTTCTACATTGCCGGGTAGATGTCAGTGTTGTAGTTTTACTGGAACAGCTTGGCTAGGCGCGCAGCAAATTCTGGAGCACAAATCCTCAGTATTACTGCCAGGATGTTGTGTCAGGGCCCATTGCCTTTGCAGTATCCAGTGCCTTCAGCTGCTTCTTGATATCACATGGAGTGAACTGACTTGGCTGAAGACTGGAATCTGTGATGTTGGGGACCAAACGAGGAGGCTGAGAGGAATCAGCATTTTTGTAAATGCTGCAGCTTTGTCTTTTGCACTGACGTGCTGGGCTTCCCCATCACTGAGGATGGGGATATTTGTGGAGCCTCCTTCTCGGGTTATTATTCAATTGTCCACCACCACTCATGATTGGATGTGGCAGGACTGCTGAGCTTTGATCTGATCTGTTGGTTATGGGATCGCTTAGCTCCATCTATCGCATTCTGCTTCTGCTGATAAGCATGCATGTGTTGTAGCTTCACCAGGTTGACACCTCATTTTGAGGTATGCCTGGTGTTGCTCCTCACATGCTTTCCTCCACTTGTCATTGAACCAGGGTTGATCCCCTGGCTTGACGGTAATGGTAGAGTGAGAGATATGCCGGGCCATGAGTTTACAGATTGTGTTTGAATAAAATTCTGCTGCTGATGGCCCACAGTGCCTCATGGATGCCCAGTTTTGAGCTGCTAGATCTGTTCTGAATCTATCCCATTTCGCACCGTTGTAGTGCCACACAACACGATGGATGGTATCCTCAGTGTGAACACGAGACTTTGTCTGTGCGGTGGTCACTGCTACCAGTACTGTCATGGACAAATGAATCTTTGACAGGTAGATTGGTGAGTATTGGAGTAGTCAAGTTTGAAAGTGACAGAGGCACGTATAATGGTTTTTGTGGTGAAGGGGCTGAAGTAGATGCAGTAGGCAATTTTTGCAGAGTGCGAAGCCAGACTGGAGGGATTCAAAACAGGGTGTTATTGGAGATCATCACTGCAAACTGCCATCTTAAGCTCCTCTCCTCTCTCCCCTCCACCCTCACCCCCAACAAGTGTATAAAGCTCCTGGAGTTTTTTGTCTGTAAGATTGAATCCAGCTGCCTCTGCCAATTCCCTCCCTTCCCCAAGCCCAACGGGTCAGACTTCCTTTCATATTCACCCCACCCTAGTGCTGAACTTGTATCTTTCTCTTGTTTGTCTCCTATCTCCCCTCATGCCCTCTCCAAGCTCAACTTGTCCATGAGACCCACTTCCTGCTCCCTCGATCCTATTCCCCATAAATTGCTGACCCACCCAAATTCCTGGTTCCAATATTTGCTGATATTGTTCATGGTTCTCTCTTCTCAGGTACTGTCCCCTTTCCTTCAAATCTGCTGCCATTACTCTTGTCAAAAAAACAAACCTTGGCCCCTCCATCCTTGCAAACTAGCGTCCCATTTGCAGTCTCCCTTTCCTTTCCAAAGCCCTTAAACATACTGTCGCCTCCCAAATCTGTGTCTATCTTTCCCAGAACTCCCTCTTCAAATCCCACCAATCAGGTTTCTGCCCCTGCCACAGCACCGGAACAGCTCTTATCAAAGTTCTAAATGACCTCTTATGTGACTGGTATGTGAAGTACCTTGGGACATTTTACTACGTTAAAGGACCATATAAATACATATTGTTGTAGTTGAGAGATTGGCTCAGAGCTAGGAGAAACATCATGTTCAAGAACTTTAGGAAGTAAAGGGAGTTAAGCGATAGGGTGAAGAGTTAGTGAGGATAAAAAAGCTGAGCGTGGATTCTTTGAATACTGAGATGATAATGATGGTTTTGAAGTGGGAGCATTGGTGCCTGGGAAGCAAATTGTGTGGCCAAGATTTGAATGAGAAGGAGATTGAAGGAGGTCTTGTGAATAAGATGGGCTTATTGAGAACAGAGGCAGAAATTGCAGAGGGATAGGGATTCAGTGCTCGTGTGTTAGAGACACTAGAGGACTAAGACCTATAAGTAAGAGAAGGGGAGGGATGCAGCTGAGAAAGCTGCAGGGATGGTCTCAGTCTTGATGATCATGAGCTCCTCACACTTGATTTTTGAGGTGTTCGCAGAGGGGTGAGTTGAAGGGTTTAAGGAGGTAGTTTGTCACGGAGGAAACCAGGTTTATTCTTGTTCTCCAAGGTGAATCTGTAGCAGGAAATGGTTTAGCTGGGGCGAGCAAAGCATGTATCATAAGGTTTAGCTTAGCTATATAACATAACAAGGAGGAATCCAGAGTAAAAATAATGAATTGGGAGAGAGCCACTTTCAATGGGGTGAGAACAGATCTGGCCCAGTTAAATTGGAATCAAAGATTGGCAGGTTAAACTCTAATTTAACAATGGGCTGCCTTTAAAGAGCAGATAGTTCAGGTATAGTCAAGGTACATTCCCAACAGGGAGAAAGGTAGGACTAACAAAGCCAGAGCTCCCTGGGTGACAAAAGAGATAGAGAGTAAGATGAAGCAGAAAAAGGGTGCGTATGACAGATAATACAAGTGAGATCCAGGCTTAATTTGGAAAGCACAGAGGGGAAGTGAAAAAAAGAAATAAGAGCAACAAAGAGAGAGTATGAGAAGAGACTGGCAGCTAACATAAAAAGGGAATCCAAAAGTCTTCGATAGGCATCTAAATCATAAAAATGTGGTAAAAGGAGGAGCATGGCCCATTTGGGACCAAAAAAGGGTTTTACACATGGAGGTAGAGTGCATGGCTGAGCTACTAAATGAGGACTTTGCATCTGTCTTTACCAAGGAAGAAGATGCTGCCCAAGTCATAGTGATAGAGGAGGTAGTTGAGACATTGGATGGGATAAAAAATTGATGAAGAGGAGGTGTTTGAAAAGGCTGTACTTAAAGTTGCTAAGTCACCAGGACCAAATGGGATGCACCCAAGGATACTGAGGGAATTAAGGGTGGTAATTTCAGATGCTCTGGCCATAATCTTCCATTCCTCCTTAGGTCTAGCGGTGGTGCCCAGCAACTACAGGTGAGTCAGTTTAACCTCGGTGATGGGAAAGCTTTTAGAAATGATGATTTGGGACAAAATTAATAGTCACTTGGATAAATGTGGATTAATTAAAGAAAGACAGTATGGATATGTTAAGGGTAAATCCTGTTAAACTAATTTGATTGAGTTTTTCGTGAGGTAACAGAGAGGGTTGATGAGGGTAATGTGGTTGATGTGGACTTCCAAAAGGCATTCGATAATGTGCCATGTAACAGGCTTATCATCCAAGTTAAAGCCCATGGAATAAAAGGGTAAGTTACAGCATGGATACGAAGTTAGCTGAGTGACAGGAAACAGAGGTGGTGAACGATTGTTTTTTGGACTTGGAGGATGGTATTTAGCGGGGTTTCCCCAGGGGTCAGTATTTGGACCACAGCTTTCCTTGTTCTATGTTAATAACCTAGACTTGGGTGTGAAGGGCACAATTTCAAAAATTGCAGATGACACAGAACTTGGAAGTATTGTTAACTGTAAAGAGGGTAGTGATAGGTGTCAAGAGGACATAGACAGGCTGGTTGAATAGGCAGACACGTGGTAGATGAAATTTAATACAGAGAAATGTGAAGTGACACATTTTGGTAGGAAAAATGAGGAAAAGCAATATAAAATAAAGGATATGATTCTAAATGTGCCGAAGCAGAGGGACCTGGGAGTTATATGTGCACAAATTACTGAAGGTACCAGGGCAGGTTGAGAAAGTGGTTAATAAGGCACACAGGATCCTGGGCTTTATACATGGAGACATAGCATACAAAAGCAAGAAAGTTATGGTGAACCTTTATAACATAGGAACATAGAGAACATAGGACTTAGGAGCAGGAGCAGGCCATTCGGCCCCTCAAGCCTTCTCTGCCATTCGATAACATCATGGCTGATCTGGTTGTGGTCTCAACTCTACTTTTCTGTCAGCCCCCCATAACCCTTGACTCCCTTGTCTATCAAAAATCTATCTAAATCAGTCTTGAATAAATTCAATGACCCAGTCGCCACTGCTTTCTGGCGAAGACAATTCCACAAACTAACGACCCTCTAAACGAAAAAAAATTCTGCTCATCTCCATCTTACAAGGGAGACCTCTTATTCTTAAACTGTGTTCCCTAGTTCGAATCTGCTCCACAAGAGGAAACATCCTCCCAGTATTCACTCGATCAAGTCCCCTCAGGATCTTATATGTTTCAATAAGATCACCTCTCATGCTTCTAAACTCCAATGGGTATAGGCCCAACCTGTTCAACCATTCTTCATAAGATAAGCCCTTCATCCCTTGAGTGAGTCAAGCGAACCTTCTCTGAACTGCTTCTTACACGGTTATATCTTTTTTCAAATAAGGAGACCAAAACTGTACACAGTACTCCAGATGTAGTCTCACCAAGACCCTGTACAGCTGCAGTAAAATTTCCCTACTTTTATACGTGATTCCCCTTGCAATAAACACCAACATTCCATTTGCCACTGGTTCGGCCTCAACTGGTGTATTGCGTCCAATTCTGAGCACCACACTTTAGGAAGGATATGAAGGCATATGAGGGGGCAGAAAAAATCTATGAGAATGGTTCCAGGGATGAGAGGTTTTAATTGCATAGATAGATCAGAGAAGCTGAGGCTGTTCTCCTTAGAGAAGAGAAGGTTGAGAGGAAATTTGGTAGAGGTGTTAAAAATCATGAGGGGTCTGGACATAGTAGACAGGGATAAACTGCTCCCATTTGTGGAATGGTCGAGAACCAGAGGACACCGATTTAAGATGATTGGCAAAAAAACGGAAATGACATGAGGAAAAACATTTTTTACGCAGTGAGGGTTTAGGATCTGGAATATACCGCCTGAGAGTGTGGTAGAGGTAGATTCAATCATGGCTTTCAAAAGGGAATTGAATAATTATCTGAAGAGAAAATATTTGCAGGTCTACGGGGAAAAGGCAGAGGAGTGGAACTAGCTGAGTTGCTCTCACAGAGAGCCAGCACTGACATGAAGGGCCAAATGGCCTCCTTCCGTGCTGTAACCATTTTATGATTCTACTAGATCTGGCAAAGATGGCGAGGCCTTGGTGCTCAAATTAGCCCCCTCCAGACTTGAAACAATGACGTTGGAGCTTGTACTTGGGTGTACGAAATGGGGAAGACAGTGAAAGTTTTGCTGGCAACAAAAGGAAGTGGGTAACAAGTCCACAGCAGTGTAGGTGAAATGACAAGTAAAGGCCAAATGGTGAGGCAATTGAGAATTTACTAGTGATATAGCTTGGGTAGAATTTATTTCCATGAGAAAATCTCAAATGTAACAAGATTATAAAGGTTTGGATATGAGTGAGAACAGAGTTTTGGGTTCTGACAAGACCGCTCGACTCCAGACCTATTTACGGCCTTAGACCAAGCACAAGCAAAAGAGCTGAAGTTCCGAGGTGAGGTGAAAATGACTGCAATTGACAGCAAGGCAGGATTCGATTGACTGTGGCACCAAGGATTCCTACCAAATCAGTGAGAATTGGGGAAGGATTTTTCAGTGGCTGCCATCAAAGCAGCCAAAAAGGAAGATGGTTCTGATTGTTGAAGGGTAATCATCTTAGCCCCAGGATGTCACTGGAGGAGTACTTCAGCACAGTCTCCAAGGGCCAACCATCTTCAGCTGCTTCATCAATAACCTTCCTTCCATCATAAGGTCAGAAGTGGTTCAATTTGCTGATGATTGCATAGCTCCATTCACAATTTCCCAAATAATGAAGTAGTCTGTGCCAACGTGCAGTAAGACCAGGACTTGGCTTGATATGTAGCAAGTAACATTTGTGCTACACAAGTGCTGGGCAATGAAAGTCCTGAAGAGAGCTATTTGTATTTGTTGCATTACCATTGTCAAGTCCCCCACCATAAACACCCTACGGATCAACACTGACCAGAAACTCAACTGATCCAGCCACATAAAAACTGTAGCTACTCATGCAGGTCTGGATATTCTGTAGGGAATGTCTTCCCTCCTGACTCCCCAAAACCTCTCCTCCACTAACAAAACACAAGTCAGAAGGCTGATGGAATACTCTCCACTTACATGGATGAGTGCAATTGAACAACACTCAAAAATCATGACACCATCCAGAACAAAGCACTCCACCTGACTGGCATTTCAGCCACTAGCCTAACCATCTATTACTGGCCATAAGTTCCTGCAGTCTACTATTATGGGATGCACTGCAGCAACTTGCCAAGGCTTCTTCAGTGACACCTTCCAACCTGCAACACTAGGGAATGTTGGCTGAAGCATCAATTTGTATCCTACTGGTTCTGATCTGAGTGGGGCTGAGGGCAAGGCCTAGTGCCTGCTTCTTTTGAATGCCCTTCCCAAGGGCCAGTTATTCAGTTAACTGTAGGAAAATTAGATGAAAAGTCCCATTTAGGCCTCTTTGGTGGAGGGGGCAGGGGATGGGGGAGGGTGCAGGGGGTTACCAGGAAATCCCTGGGCAATGTAATGTGGTGGTAACTCAGTATTGTTGGTACCTGCTCCTTTCTTCCCTTTCTTTGTGCCTGCCAGTTGAATAGTCCCAGTCATGTATGAGAGGAAAGTCCAACCAAGTAATCTGAAGCTTTTAACAAAGGCAAAGTAATAATTGTGGGGGACTTCAATTTTTACATACACTGGAGCAATCAAATTGGCAAAGGTGATCTGGAAGATGAGTTTCTAGAATGCTTTTGTTACAGTTTCCTGGAACAATATGCTGTGGAACCAACCAGGGATAAAGCTATTTTAGATCTAGTATTATGCAATGAGGCAGGGTGCATTAGTAATCTCATAGTAAAAGATCCACTGAGAAAAAGTGATCATAATATAATTGAATTCCATATTAAGTTTGAAAGCAATATACTCCAATCACAAACACGAATCTTAAACTTAAACAAAGCCAATTACTTAGGTATGAGGGGAGAGCTGGCTAAAGTTGATTGGGTAACGAGAATAAAAGGAATGGCAGTAAATAAACAGTGGGAAACATTTAAAGAAACAATTCAACATGTTCAATAAAAGTATATTCCATTAAAAAACAAAAGCTGAGCAACAAAGATCCATCCATGGCTTACTAAGGAAGTTAAGGATAGATTAGATTTAAAAAAGATTTAAAAAAGAGGCCTATGATGCAAAGAATAGTTGTATGTCTAAGGTTTGAGAGTGTTTTCGAAATCAGCAAATGGCCACCAAAAAATTGATAAAAAGGGAAAAAAATAGAATATGATAGAAAACTAGCCAGGAATGTGAAAACAGATTGTAAGTATATAAAAAGGACGAGAGTAGCTAAAGTAAACATTGGTTCCTTCGAGGCGGAGACGGGAGAAACTATCGTAGAGTCATAGAGTTATGTGCACAGAAACGGGCCCTTCGGCCCAACGCGTCTGCGCCGACCAACAAGCTCCCATCCAATCTAATCACATTTTCCCGCACTCGGCCCGTAGCCTTGTATGCTATGGCATTTCAAGTGCTCACCTAAATACTTCTTAAATGTTGTGAGGGTACCTGCCTCTCCCACCCCGTCAGGCAGTGTGTTCCAGATTCCAACCACCCTCTGGGTGAAAAAAAATTTCCTCAACTCCCCTCTAAACCTCCTGCTCCTTACCTTAAATCTATGTCCCCTGGTTATTGACCCCTCTGCTAAGGGAAAACGTTTCTTTCTATCTATCCTATCAATGCCCCTCATAATTTTGTATACCTCGATCAGGTCCCCCCTCAGCCTTCTCCGCTCCAAGGAAAACAGCCCCAGCATATCCAGTCTCTCTTCATTACTGAAATGCTCCAGCCCAGGCAACATCCTGGTGAATCTCCTCTGCAACCTCTCCTGTGCAATCACATCTTTCCGATAATGTGGTGACCAGAACTGTACACAGTACTCCAGCTGTGGCCTAACCAGCATTTTATACAGCTCAAACATAATCTCCCTGCTCTTATATTCTATGCCTCAGCTAATAAAGGCAGGGTTAAGTGGATAACCAGGTGGCAGATGGAATATAATGTGGGGAAGTGTGAGGTTATTCACTTTGGTTCTAAGAATAGAAAAGCAGAATTTTTAAAAAGTTGTGAAACTTATAAATGTTGATGTTCAGTGGGACTTGGGTGTACTTGTACAAGGAACACAGGAAGTTAGCATGCAGGTACAGCAAGCAATTAGGAAGGCAAATGGCATGTTGGCCTTTATTGCAAGGGGATAGGAGTACAAGAATAAAAAGGTCTTACTACACTTGTACAGGGCTTTGGTGGGACCCACACCTGGAGTACTGTGAACAGTTTTGGTCTCCGTATTTAAGGAAGGATATAGTTGCATTAAAAGCGGTACAGCAAAGGTTCACTAAATTGGTCCCTGAGATGAGAGAGTTGTCCTCAAGAGGCTGAGTAAATTGGGTCCATAATTCCCTGGAGTTTAGAAGTGTGAGAGGTGATCTCATTGAAACATATAAGATTCTGGCGGGACTTGACAGGATAGATACTGAGAGGTTATTCCCCTGGCTGGGTATGCTAGAGTACGGGGGCACAGTCTCAGGGTAAAGGGCTGATTATTTAGAACTGAGCTGAGGAGATATTTCTTCACAAGAAGGTTGTAAATCTTTGGAATTCTCTACCTCAGAGCATTGTGGATGCACTATCATTGAATCTATTTATGGCTAGGATAGACAGAGTTCGGATCTCTCAGGGAATCAAGCGATATTGTGAGCAGGCAGGAAAGTGGACTTAGAGTCATATAGAGATACAGCACTGAAACAGGCCCTTCAGCCCACCGAATCTGTGCTGACCAACAACCACCCACTTAAACTAATCCTACATTAATCCCATATTCCCTACCACATCCCCACCATTCTCCTAGCACCTACCTACACTAGGGGCAATTTACAATGGCCAATTTACCTATCAACCCACAAGTCTTTGGCTGTGGGAGGAAACTGGAGCACCTGGCGGAAACCCACATGGTCACAGGGAGAACTTGCAAACTCTGCACAGACAGCCAAAGAACAGCTATGATTGTATTGAGTGACAGAGCAGGCTCAATGGGCCGTATGTCTATTCCTGTTCCTATTTCTTTTGTTCTTAAATCAGCTCTGATAAGCTACTGATAGCCACTGAGCAAATAGACCAGGAAACATCAAGAAAGGTTTGATGAGAACAACCAGGAGATCCAGGAGCTACTAAATCGCAAACACAAGGCATTCCTGAACTGGAAGCATCACCAAAATACAAGGGGAAAAAAACAGGGATATAGACAATTGAAGGCTGAGGTTCAATAAAAAACCCGTGACCGAAAGAACAGCTGGTGGGATGAAAGAGCGCAGGAAGTACAGCAACTTGCTGACAGCCATGACCTGCATGGATTCTTCAGTGCAGTCAAGACCATTTGTGGCCCAAGTACCCAAGGACCTACACAACTGAGAGAAAAGAATGTAGTGGTGCTGATCAAGGACAGAGAGGCAGTCAGCGCTCGCTGGAAGGAACACTTCTAAGATCTCTTCAATCACAACTCAGTCCTTGATGCGAGTGTCCTCGACCACATTCCACAGCATGCTACCCGCCGTGACCTCAGCACAACCCCAGCCCATCATGGGATCGAAAAGGCCATCCGACAGCTAAAAAACAAGACCGCCGGCGTAGAGGGAATTCTCACCAAATTTCTAAAATATGGCGGACAGGCACTCTTGACACAAATATATGGTCTCATCTGCCTCATCTGGAAGGAGGAGAGTGTGCCAGGGGATATCTGAGATGCCGTAATTGTGACCATCTTCAAAAAAGGCGACAAGACCGACTGTGGTAACTACAGAGGGGTATCCCTGCTGTTCACCACAGGGAAGGTAATCGCAAGAGTCCTTCTCAACCACCTCCTCCCCGTGGCTGAAGAGCTCCTACTGGAATCACAATGTGGATTCCGTCCATCAAGAGGCACAGTGGACATGATCTTCACGGCAAGATAACTCCAAGAAAAATGTAGGGAACAGTGCAACTTTCATACATGGCCTTCTTTGACCTCACAAAGGCCTTTGACTCTATCATAGGGGAGTGATTATTATCCTCAAATTTGACTGCCCAGAGAAATTTGTCACCATCCTGCTGCATGATGACATACGAGCTGTAATCTTTGCCAATGGATCTGCCACTGACCCAATCCGAGTCCAAACTGGGGTCAAGCAAGGCTGTGTCATCGCACCAACGCTCTTTTCCATCTTCCTCGCCACAACACTCCACCTCATCTCCTTGAAGCTCCCTGCTGGAGTAGACCTACTCTACAGGATGAGCGGGAAACTATTTAACCTCCGTTGCCTCCAGTCCAGAACCAAGGCCACTCCAACCACCGTCATCAAGCTGCAGTATGCTGACAACGCTTGCGTATGTGTACACGCAGAGGCCGAGCTAAACATCCAGAAGACAAAGGTCCTCTACCAGCTTGCTCCTGCAGCGCAACACTGCCACCCGACTATCAAGAGCCACAGTGCACCACTGGTCAACGTGGATCACTTCTCATACCTTGGGAGCCTCCTCTCAGCAAGAGCAGACATCAACGATGAAATTCAGCATTGCCTCCAGTGTGCCAGTGCTGCCTTTGGTTATCTGAGGAAAAGAATGTTTGATGACAAAGACCTCAAACCTGGCACCAAACCCATGGTCGACAGAGCCACAGTGTTACCTGCCCTCCTGTATGCGTCGGAAACATGGACACTGTACAGCAGACATCTAAAAGACCTGGAGAGATATCACCAGCAAATTCAATGGCAGGACAGGTGATCTAATATGAGTGTCCTCTCTCAGGCCAACATCCCCAGTATCGAGACACTGGTCATGGCTAGTCAGTCAGGTTGGGCAGCCACATCGTCCGCATGCCTGACACAAGACTCCCAAAACAAGCTTTCTACTTCAAGCTCCGTCATGGCAAGAGACTGTCAGGAGGGCAGAGGAAATGCAACAAGGATGTCCTTAAAGCCTCCCTGAAAAAATGTGATATCTCCACTGATTCGTGGGAAACTCTTGCCTGAGACCGCCCAAAATGGAGAAGAAGCATCCGTGAAGATGCCAGCCAGTTCGAACAATGTCAACATGCCCAGGCAGCGACCAAGTGCAAACAGCGGAAGGAGCGTTTGAAAATCCGAGCATCCCATTCACTCACCTCATGAAACACCACCTGCCCCACCTTTGGCAGATTGTGCGGATCCAGAATTGGACTATTCAGTCACCAAAGGACCCACAACCCTGGAGTGGAAGAAAATCATCCTCGTCCTGAGGGACTGCCTAAGAAGAAGAAGGAGTAGATCACACCATGTACTTCTGCAAGTAAAACCACAATATCAGGGGTTAATGATCAAAATAAAATCCCCCCCCCCCCCCCAAAAATAAAAATCAGTATCTCACAGTGAACCACCAGTGACAAGCTATAGTTTAAAATAAAACTGAAGGAGACAGAAACCAAAAATTGCAGTAAACGTAGGGAATACCTCATCATACTTTGGAATTTTTTAAATTATCTTTGACAGAAAAGACTTGGGAGGGGAAAAGAGTCATTCTTAATCTTCTTTTAAGCAAAGTGTATGCACACAGGTTTACAAAATCTTTTTTGGGCCTCCTTATCTCGAGAGACAATGGATACGCGCCTGGAGGTGGTCAGTGGTTTGTGAAGCAGCGCCTGGAGTGGCTATAAAGGCCAATTCTGGAGTGACAGGCTCTTCCACAGGTGCTGCAGAGAAATTTGTTTGTTGGGGCTGTTGCACAGTTGGCTCTCCCCTTGCGCCTCTGTCTTTTTTCCTGCCAACTACTAAGTCTCTTCGACTCCCCACAATTTAGCCCTGTCTTTATGGCTGCCCGCCAGCTCTGGCGAATGCTGGCAACTGACTCCCACGACTTGTGATCAATGTCACACGATTTCATGTCACGTTTGCAGACGTCTTTATAACGGAGACATGGACGGCCGGTGGGTCTGATACCAGTGGCGAGCTCGCTGTACAATGTGTCTTTGGGGATCCTGCCATCTTCCATGCGGCTCACATGGCCAAGCCATCTCAAGCGCCGCTGACTCAGTAGTGTGTATAAGCTGGGGGTGTTGGCCGCTTCAAGGACTTCTGTGTTGGAGATATAGTCCTGCCACCTGATGCCAAGTATCTTCCGTGTTGTTTTAGTCGCTGTGAGGCAACTATGGAGTGACTCTCCATGGCGCATGCCTGGGCAAATTTATGGAGGTTGAGAGTTGCCCAGTCGTCAAAACCCCCCTCTCGGCCTTTCTGGTGGGGTCCAAAGGAGTGCAGGACACGACGTTTGGCACCAGTATGGCTGCAGGAACTGCCGGAAACATGCCAAAGGTGACACATGACCGCCTACGGGGTTCCGCTCCGGATTTTCTGTTAGGGTTTACTCCCTTAGCCTTGGTCTCTCCCGAGACGCCCACAAGGCAGTGGGGTTGTTGGGGCCCCTACACAGGTGTAGGATGGTGCCGGTGGGAGGAGGGGATGCAAGGGGGAGGGGTAGAGGGAGGGGGTGGGGGGGGGGTGCAGGGGAAGGGGGTGCGGGGTGAAGATGGTGCGAGGGGGGGGCGGGCTGGGACGGGGTTGTGAGGGGGTGAGCTGAGAGGGTGGAGCAGGGAAGGGGACGGGGGTGGGGGGGTGGTGGAAGGGGGGTAAAGGGAGGGGGGGGAGGGGGGGTGGAATCTGGTGCAGGTAATAAGCCATTTCCTCAGTGCCCACCATCGACGTCCGGAAAGCTCATCACAAAATAACAGGTGGTTAAAGTACAAATGAGCTACACTTCAATGTTGCTTCCCCATTGACTGTAAATAAGCTATTCACTGGCCTGTCTCAGCAATCAATTAACACCTCATGCACATTGTGTTGAGGTCTCATCCTTGCTGCTTGGCAGAGGTGGTCAGGCAGGCCTTCCTTTGTAACTGTGAGCAGAAGGAAATATTAACAGAGGCACAGACTGTTCCAGAAATGGTGGTGAGTTAGTCAGAATTTAAAACGAAGTTGCAAAGGCAAGCTTCAGCCAGGCTCAGAGGAGAATGCTGGTGGGGTAATTGGGAATAATTTATTTAAGTCAAATCAGATCACCAAGTAATGTGGAGAAGCCTAATGTGTTCATTATTTTTCTAATATTAGACAACACATGTAGTATTACTTGAATTAAGTGACTCTGATTATTATTGGCGAGATAAAGCAGCTTAACAATTAATGCCTGACCTTGTCTCACTGGGTGGTTTCTTGCTAAATCTTTGAAAAGATTGAAGAAACACATGGGTGATAGACATGAATTTCCTGTTCAGATCAAAAGAGTATATTATTGTTACATCCCTGGGTTACATTTTCATGTATTTAGTTAGTGGGCAGTCTGGGCACATTCCTAAATGGAAGGCATTCAGACTGCTTACAGGAATTAATAGCACCACAGTACCCAAGAGCATATCTTTATGCAGGACCCTGCTTTTCTAACAATTGATCGCAAGGATTCTGAGTCACACTAGTGACGAAAGTTATTAAAAATGATGAAAAATTAAAAGTGGATGAAATAGAAATGGTAACGTCTTAAAATTTCAACCATCCCAAAAGAGGCAGAAATTGAGATTGACCAAAGAGAAAAGAAAGAGAATTTTAATTAGAGCTCGACCAACCTAAACAGGAAGAAGAGCAAAGTAAGCAAGAAGAGCGGAAACGATCATGAGGCCAATGAGAAGGCAAAAGTACATTTCCATGCTTTGGAATTGGCAGAGAAGTATTCATCAGTCACAAGTCTGAAAAGTGAGGTTGCAGAAGTCAGGGCCCACCATTTTATTAAATCAAATCTTATTCTAAATTTTAAAGAAGCAGATAAGATTGATAATTTTTTCCAGGCATTTGAATTGTTAGCTAGTCACCACAAGTGGGACACAGTTGAACGGACCTGTCAACTCACAATCTCACTAATGAAAAAGAGTGCCTGCCAGTTTTTTCATGTCAATCCTGCTGGTAGGATAGATTAAAATATTGCAGAGCTTGCTATTCTCAAGACTTATGATTTAACGCCTGAAGTGTACTGGCAAAATCTGAAGGAACTGAGAAAGAATCCAGACAATATTCATAAATGATTAGTCAGCTCACAAATACATGGCTGGCAAGGTGTAACAAATTATGAAGATCTTTGTCACTTAATGCGAAATGACAATCAATCAATTTAGAATCTGAGGTTTGATATCAACTTGTAGAAATTGGAGTTAACGGGGCAGTAACATCCTCAAAATGGGGTCAGTAGCCTTATCTATCACCATGACAATTGGTCCACTGGAGTCCACTGCAGGGTAGCTGAAGCCCCTGCCTGTTTCATTTTAATGTAGATATTGGTGTTCTCTGATATACATAGGACTATTTTAGCTTGGTCAAAGAATGTACCATGAAAAAGTTCAGATCACAAGGGTTACCTCCCTGGGTTATGCTGTTATGTAGTTAGGTATTGAATATTTAAGTGCAATCCTAATTTGAAGAGATGTTTTATGGGAGTGACTTGTGCTACTATACCTCCAAAGGGCTATCTATGGTAAGAATCTAAATTCGTAACAACCCTCAACTGCCTAATGGATAAAAACCAGAAGATCAATTGTTAATGTGACTGATTTGCTGAAGAAATTGGGATATTACATTTAGTTTTAGTGTTCCTGAGCTAGAAAATTCAGGCTTTGTTCCTATTTTTGATCACTGTGCAATGACTCCTCTTGAAAGGTGTGGCTGTTGAATGAGGACAGGTTTGGGTTGACTGTAAAGTAAACTTCTATGTTCATAATAATAAAAGCAAAATACTGTGGATGCTGGAAATCTGAAATAAAAACAGAAAGTGCTGGAAATACACAGCAGATCTGGCAGCATCTGTGGAGAGAGTAGCAGAGGTAATGTTTACCATCATCAGTCGAAAGGTCCCAGACCTTAAACATTGGCCGGAATTTTATGCCACCCCAACGAGCTGGATGGTGGCAGGGGGGTGGCGTAAAATGGAACAGGAGGCTCTGGGAGCCTTTCATGACCCGCTCCCGCCTCCACCCCCCTTTATGTAGGGCGGGGGGGTGGTCAAGAAACGGCCTGTCCGCCCCAGGCCAATCAAGGCCCATAAGTGGCCACTTAACAGCCACCTAAGAGCCTTTGCCCACCTCCACGTGGATTTTATGCATGGCAAGCAGATATCCTGGAGCTGGGAACAGCCGCCTGTGAAAACTAGGCGGCTGTGATCGTCCCGGGGTGAGACCCTGCTTATCAGGCACGTGGTGCCCTATGGAAGGCTGCCTCTGCTACCCCACCCACCCCCAGTACTCAACATGCCCCCCTTCCCCCCAACCAACCACCCTTGCCTCACTGGGGCCCGACCGATTATCTCGGTAAGGCAACCAAAACCTACCTGTCTTCCCGACTCCATGTCTTCGGCTGGGCTGCAGTCCCAGCAGTGGCCACCGCTCCCAGTGGCGCCGCTGGGACTAAGAGCTGCCGGCCCGCTGATTGGCCGGCAGCTCAATGAGGCAGGACTTCCTCCCTCAAGTGGTGGAAGTCCCACCTCAAAACAATTAAAGCCTGGGGACCTGTAAAATGTGGGTCGGATCATCAGGTGAGGCGGAACTGGGTTCGCCACCGACTTTTCAGCCAGTGGCTGGCTCCCGTCTGCCCAACGTGAAATCCTGGCCATTATCTCTGATTCTCTCTCCACAGATGATGCCAGACCTGCTGCGTATTTCCAGAACTTTCTGTTTTTATTAATCTTCTATGTCCCGCTACCTTCCCAAAACTTTCTGTTCAGGCTTGAACATGAAGGTTGGCCACTTGAGCAAGGTACCTGTGGAATCATCCTCCAGCAGGAAACAACAGGAGAAAATTGGCAAGTAAATAAAATAACCCAAAGACTCAAAAACTGCAAACCCAGTCATTAAACATTTAAAGAGACAGTCAGTGCAACTTGCATTGTTCATATTCTACTGCAGTATTTTTCCATTTCGCTGTGATGTTCAGTCTGTTGTGTAGGTTTTACATAAGCATGGTTACCTAAGCAACATAATTTTATAATAATATATCTGACACTGAGTTCAAAATCTTTTTGACTGACTGTTGTCATCTAAAGATATGTAAATAGTGACTCACTCTCAGTAATATGCTCCTAATTAAACTATTTTGCACGCATGTTTTTTGTAGAATTGCCGATATTTTTCCCCATCATATCTCCTGTTGTGAAGCAAGAACATTTCATACATTTCTGTCAATCAGGTTCCCAGCTCTGGCTGTTTGGGATGTAAGTGCTTTTAATTGGATGGATTATATTAAGTTCAAAGCAGCAATTAGAGCAGCATCAGCAAAAAAGAAAAGGGAACCAGAAATAATGAGGTTTTTTTCTGTCAAATGATTTCAAAGAATCACAGCATTTTTTCCAGCATGCTGAACAGTCTTGTTTGTTTGGCTGTGAAAACTGACAGTGCTGGGGGAGTGCATCTTTTTTTTCTCTTTCAGTTTACATTAGACCTAAGAATTAGGGATGCTTAATGATGTTCCACATGTTCCCTAGGCTTAGCTTCAATTAAGTCTGGTACATTCCCCACTGTTTAAAATACCCATGTTTAAATCAAGCAATTGTTTAACTCGGCCATAAAGCACTAACCATTTTCCATTCTATCACAGCCTTCACTGCTTATAGCAGACACATTTGTGCGAATGTGATTTGCTCACCATACACAATGGCCCGGAAAAGCTGGACGAACTATTACTATATAACAAGAATGTTCCTTCTGTGCAGTGACCTATTGCCCAGTTATTTCTAGTTCCACTTTGACCTGCACGTTTATTTAAATGGCAATCAGTGCTTACTACAAACTGTTGCCCCACACGAAAAGGTACTTGAACATTAACAAGGTACTACTACTGCTTTCAATGATGAGGAAAGCTTATAATGGATGTCTAGTGTGGCCATCCTTTTGATGGCCTCCTGAGATGCTGAGTGGAGAAATAAGGTGCCTTCTGCAACAGACCTTACTGGACAGATTGATGTGATGTGTTCAATCGTCTAGTATTCATGGCCATAATTGCACTTCGGGTTGTCCCTCACCTTCCACTTATAAAACAGGTGGGAGCATTATCCATGATTCAGTTGAGCACTGTCCACTGTCTTTGAGGGAGGTCGAAACCAGGGACCTCTGCTGTTGGGTCAGTGATGAGGTGTTGGTTCTTTATGCTGCATGTGTGCCAAAAATCCGTCCATTTGTTTAGTGGGTTAATACCAGCTGCATAAATATTAATTGCTGCATAGATGTTGCAAAAGGCCAGTGCAAGCTCCTACCCCTGTGGCAGACCATTATTGGTCTGTGTTCAGCTGGTTTTATCAGCAAGATAGATGCAGAATTTACATTTGCTCGTTAAGGTGTTGGTAAGCCGAAGAGTTTTGTGGCATTGAATGATTGCTGAAAGCTTCAGTAACAGGCTTTCATGCCAGATAGTTTTGCAGATGACAATTCTATGAAGGCAGCTCCAGGTCTTCAGCTGCTTCTAGAATCCTGCCTCTATGTTAGTAAGTGAGTGCAAAGACCTGGTCACAGCAGCTTCTTCCTTCTCTGAAGCCCAACTGCTTGCTTGGGAAGTCAGCTTCTAAATCCGGTTTTATCCAGTTAAGGACAAGCAGATGATAGACAGAAAGGCAATGGGGCAGTAAGTTTTGGAATCATGGCTTGATTTTCCTGGCCTTAGGATGGCAATGACTTTGGAATGGTGCCAGACTTCCAGAATTATCCCAATGTCAAGAATGGTGGAAACGAGTTTGGCAAGTCACATCCATCCATCTGGGCCCTGATTCTTGAGGAATTCTGAGTAGATGCCATCAATTCTGGTGGTATTCCCAGACTTGGTGGCTGTTAGCAATTTTCCATCTCTTCAGTGGTGAAAATAGCCGAAAAGGTGGTGTGTGGAGCAGCTTTTTGCAGAGAGAGCTTAAGCAGCTTTTTTTACTGTTCATTTGTTTTTGGTGGTATCCATTGCCATTGAGTTGGCGAGGAGGAAGGCCAGAACAGCAATGAGGTATCACCAAGCCAGTGAAGCAAGTTGCAGAATTTCCTGCTGGAGGATAGGAAATCCAGGTTTTCAGTGGGATCTCACCATTACGCTAACCTGCCTTCGCCTTGGGAATCCATGTGCCATTGCTGGATCTGTATCTTGAGTGACATTAAATTCTGCCAACAATGTCTCACTCTTCTGGGACCAGGCTTTCATGTATCCTTTCCTGTAACCAAACAGGATTCTTCTGGTAGCCCCCACTTTCAGCAGTCAAACAAAATGGTCTTTGGCAATGGTGGTATTCTCTGGATTGTGTTCTCAACAATGCTTGTGAAGGTGGGCCATGAAGCCTTACGAGAGTTCCATCTTAGTTTCGGAACTGAGATGACTATCGGCACCATGATCCCGACATTTATGGTGTTGGGTTAGTGTTATGAGTGGGGCAAGTTCTTAAGGATCTTCCGAGAGCAGGTGAGTAGCCGTCGTTTGATGTCACCAGTCATGAAACAGAGGTCAAATAATATTCCTCTGCCAGGCAGAAAAAAAGTGCCTAGCTGTTTGGCATCAGAGACGTGACGGATATCGGAGTCCAGCACCCAGTCTTCTAGTTGTTCACCTACTTGGTCTGTGGTAGATTATAATCCTGGCCCCTTTTTGGGGCTATCCCAGATCAGGCATACTTTTCAGATGGTCACTCTCAACTTAAGGTTGAGAAAGACAGATCCCAAAGGCACTTGAATGGGTATGAGATCTAAATCTCCCCAAAGGAAAGGAACCAGCTGAGAATATTACCATCCTCCAGATAGCCTTTTTAGCAAGTTTCAGCCAGATTATAAAAAGCTGGATATTATGAGGGTCTGAAAATCTCTCCTCAGTAATGTATCTCTCCACCAAAGAGTGTACAAAGATAGGTTCACAAGTTAGCGATACAGAAGACTGTGTGAGACAATATAATTTCTAAATTGTATGTAAGTTTATTAATGAACTGAACATGTAATTCACAATTGGTGAGACAGTCAATCGCAACGTTAATAGTTCTAGGAAAAGGAAGTATAATCTTGTTTCTCGTAGAGAATCCAATTTTTAAATCTAAATATTGTTACATAAAATTTTTAAAATAAGATATCCATCAATTATTAAAGTATCATTTACCTTAAACCTCCGAGTAGAAGACTATAGAGTTAGTGAGATACTTCTGTCCCAGTTAAGGGGAAACCTATCATCGTCTCACCCCAGTAGTCGTACCTTTAGCATGAGGGACATTGGAGTGTGTCCAATGAATCTAAAAATTCAATGTGTGCTTCTAATATACTGTTTTCCAAGTTGCATAACTAATTTCTTACATAATTGGGGTGTTACCTCTTTTGCAAGTAGACTCATCCCCCTTTATTTCCCAAATAAGTCCGTATAACTGTTAATTTCTAGTTAAGATCCACCCTCTTTGATTTCTAAGGAAGGTAAGCTGCGAGCCTCGTGGCAGTCAGTGTTCTCATTAGTCACCTAACTGTGTTTCAAGATTATAATTCACCTTTTGGGCTTGGTCAGTTTTGTCAAAAATTCAGTTGATTGTGGTTTAGGGCTGTCTGCATAAAACCATCTTATCAACTGTTATACTGTGGTAGCTTTTGTGATATCTTGTAAAGCTATGTAATCAATGTTTTACCGTGTAATGAGGTACGTGACTTTTAGGAGCGAATCCCTCTTATCAGAAGCTGCCTTTGTGGTTTTAAGATGAGGAAAGTTTTTTCACTAAGGCAATATAGAAATGAACTTTTGTAACCTTTTAGGAAGGTGAACCCTTTTTAAAATGTTTTTAATTCCTAATTCATAGGAAAATACTTCTTTTAACTTTATAACTCCTCATTATGGCTGATTCCTTCACAGTTCTACCTTTTGGTAGCCCTACATGTAGTGTTGGCTGTTGAAATGGCCAATGTTGATGCCTGGTTGGTTGACAGTTGGTAGGGCGATAGTTGGCTATGTCTCGGCAGCTGGTAAACATTCACAATGGCCAGCTTACCCACTTTGATTGCAATGGATAACAGTGAGCTATCTGTCAGAAGGATTTCTTCTGCTTCGGTAATTAGGTAGGCTTGGACATATGTAACCCTACCCTATTTTGTGGTATCAGCACTCTATAATGTGGAATCCATTGATCTGCATCTGATGTGGGCTGGGTTCATGTCGGTGGGTTTCTTGGAGGACAAGAACATCGATCATTCGTATTCTATGTTCCCTCAACAAGATCTCACACTTTGCTCGAGGTAGATCTACAATAGTGAGTTGATAAATGGAGAGTGCCGGACCGATTATCTTTGTCGGTTGGTCCTGAAATGGGACCCTTAGTTGACATGTTCGTCACTTTCATGCTTTTCAGACTATCTTTGGGCATTCAGTCGTCTTATTAATAGCTGGCGAGTTCTCAAGGAACTAACACAGAGGTTCTCAGCTGGGGAACCACGCCACCCCCGGGACCCATGAGAAGGTTTCAAGGGGTCTGCCAAACCTGCATCTTTCAAGCAAAACATCTTTTTACAAATCCTGCTATGTGATTAAAATTCCACAACTCCATTCCTGGAATGCATTGGGAGCATAATTCATGAAGTTGCACACACTGAGCATAGGCAGAAGCATAATATGACAGAAAGAAGTGAAAAATAAGACTTGCTGCCGCTGCTGATGTTGGAGAGGAGACTCTGCCCCCTTTCCTCTTCCAGATCCATTATTAACAGTTGGCATCAGGTTCTTTTCCCAGCAGGCCACACGGCACGCACTCTCCTGTCTGCCATGTTCAAATCAGGTAAGCAGAGCAACAGTTTGTGGAATTTGATATCCGTTTTTTGTGGTAATGGGCTGAGAATTTACCAGAGTGTCAGAGAATGTTTGGCTGATTTCACCTTTCACTTTGTATGCGGCTAACTGCTGCTTTTTTGTGGCAGCTGTTTACAGAGCCAAGCATGGCAGGGGTGACTGATTAAACTGCACGCTGCTGCCATTGCCAGGAACTTGCAATCCAGGGTCCGAGTCAGGGGTGTCACTCATGTGAGGTGCAGACAGCCATGAAAACAGATCATTTTTATAATTAAGATACACAATTTTGCATTGGGAAGATAGCCAGGAGATTAGGTGCCCATCGGAGATGGTGTGCTACCAGATTTTCTATTGTGAGATCTTGCTGTGCACAAATTGCATCAGGAGCCACTCCGTATCAACAACAAATTTCACATTAAGTAAGTAAAACAAAAATAGTAAAATATATATATATTTCATTGTACAACTAATTTTTATACAGAAAAAATACTTGTGTTACAGGGGGTGAGTGGAATTTTAAGAAACGAGGGTTGGGAGGGCCCTCAGAAGCAAAATGGTTCAGAACTGGAACACACAAGACCACTTGTAGGTTGTTTGGGGTGTCGATATTAACCAGGTGTTATTAACTTATTTAATTACCTACATTTTTACTTGCATTCAGTGCATCTTAACTAGATACAAACTAGTAAATACTGCTGTTGCTGCCCTGAAATAAACAGAGCACTTAAGACACTATAGTCAACAACTTTGAAATTGATTTTAATGCAAATAATTATCACTTTTTTGGGCAATATCCAACCCAGCCAATTACCACCCTATTAGTGTACTCTCACTTATCAGCAAAGTGATGGAAAGAGTTGTCAACAGTGCTATTAAGTCACACTTACTCACCAGTACCTGCACACTGATGCTCTGTTTGGGTTCCTTCAGAACCAATCAGCTCCAGACCTCATTACAGCCTTGACCAAATGTGGACAAAGGAGCTAAATTCCAGAGGTGTGGTGAGAATGACAGTCCTTGATATCAAGGAGGCATGAGACTGAATGTGGCATCAAGTGACCCTAACACAACTAATGTCAGTGAGGATCAGGGGAGAATTCTCCAATGGCAGGAGTCATACTTGCCAAAAAGGAAAATGGTTGTCGTTGTTCGACTTCAAACATCTCAACCCCAGGACATTACTGCAAGAGTTCATCAGGATATTGTCCTAGGGTCAGCATCAGTTGCTTCATCAATAGCCGCCCCTCCATTATCAGGTCAGAAGTGGGTCTGATTGCTAATAATTGCACAGTGCTCAGCACCATTGACAGTTTTCCAAATAATGCAGTAGACCATGCCCACGTGCAGCAGGACCTGGACAACATCCAGGCTTGGGCTGATTAATGGCAAGTAACATTAGCAGCACCTAAGTACCAGCAAATGATCATCTCATAAGAAAGAGTGTAACCACCTTCCCTTGACATTCAACAGCATTGCCATTGCCGAATGCCCCACCATCAATATCTTGGGGATCAACACTGACCAGCAGCTCACTGGATTAGCCACATAAATGCCATGACTACTCGACCAGGACAGAGGCTGGATATTCTGCAGCAACTGGCTCAGCCCCTGATGCCCCAAATCATCTCCACCACCTGCAAGGCAAAAGGCAGAAATGTGATGGAACACTTTCCACTTGCCAGGATGAGTGCAGCTGCAACAACCCTCAAGAGGCTCAATGCTATTTATGGCAAAGCAGTCCACTTGATCGGCAGCTCGTCCACCATCGTAAACCTTCACTCCCTCTACCACTGGTATACATAAAGAGTAAGGATGTCAGGTTTTGTTCCCAAAAGAACATTGATGAATGAGATGGGTTTAAACATTGATCAACTGCTAAGCATTTCCTCTGTTCCCTACTGTGTACAGTATTGGTTTCCCTATTTAAGGAAGGGGGTAACTGCGTTGGAAGCTGTTCAGAGTAGGTTAACTAAACTAATACTTGGACTGGGCGGTTTGTTTTATGAGGAAAGGTTGGACAGTCTAGGCTTGTATCCACTGGAGTTTAGAAGAGTAAGAGGCGACTTGATTGAAACATATAAGATTCTGAGGGGTCTTGACAGGGTGATGTGGAAAGGATGTTTCCTTTTCTGGGAGAATCTAGAACTAGGGGTCACTGTTTAAAAATAAGGGGCTGCCCATTTAAAACAGGAATGAGGAGAAATGTTTTTCTCTCAGAGGGTCAGGAGTCTTTGGAACTCACTTTGTCAAAAGGCAGTGGAAAGAGAGTCTTTGAATATTATTAAGGCAGACGTAGATAGATTCTTGATCAGCAAGGGGGTGAAAGGTTCTCAGGGGTAGGCAGGAAAGTGAAATTGAGGTTACAGTCAGATCAGCCATGATCTTGTTGAATGGTGGAGCAGGCTCAAGGGCCGGGTGGCCTACTCCTGCTCCTAATTCGTATGTTTGTATGTTTATACCAAGCGATATATGCAGTTCATACCCATGTGGCAAAAGCTTTGGCAGAAAAGCAGCTTTTCTTTTGAACTTGAATTTTGCACTTTCAAAATTGTGTTGGTTGAAGCTTAAGCTCCAATTTTAATCTCTCCTGTCAGATCAGAATAGAGCAGTTTTGGATTTGACAACTTTTTTAGTTTCAGTTTTGTTACAACCAGGCGAGAAGGGGGTCACAAGGCTCCCCTCATGAACTTCCCTTATTTGACCACAACAGGGTTTATTCCTTTTTAAACATTGGATGTGATTACCACTTCAGTGAGTGTTTTACCTTTTACCTTTTGTTGTGATCATAAAAGAACCAAACAGACAGGTTTTCGTGAATTTAAACAAGAAATAGGTCAGTTTATTATACTTAACAATCTAAACCCAATCTAAATAAAATTATGCTGCACATTCACGCACACACACACACACACACACAAATAGATTACAGAGTGATGAGGAGTAGATTTGTGTTTGGATTAGAGTCCAGAACAAATTAAGATTAATACACAGACTGTGGGGTTGGGTGATTCCGTTGTCTGCCAGCTGAAGTTGTGTTCTTGAAGTCTTTAGCTGGTAGAAGTGCCCTTTGTGGCTGGCCCACCTGGTTCAGGGTTTTCTTGGAGGCAGAATTGTAGGTGACTTTCTTCTTAGTGTCTTTGTCTTGGATCCAGCAACTGGCAGCTAGATGTCGCACACTCCTCCAAGCCTTCTGGAGAGAGGCAGAGAGAGACAGCCCTTTTGGCTTCTGCCTGTCTGAGTCACTGGCTTGTCTGCTTTGTCCAAGGGAAACTCCCAGCTTTCACAGAGATGGACAGAGGGTCACATGACTGTCTCAGTATATTCTCTGGTGCCTTATAACGAGAATCAAGTTCAGGAATTTCAATCTCTCCCCTTTGCTCTTTCAATGTTAATGTCTCAGGATGGCTTTGAATGTCTTGCTAATGAAAGCAATCTCAGGTAGTTAATCAATAGAGCAAGCTATTGTTTTGAGTAGAAGCTCAACAGACTTGTGTCTCCTCTTTGATGTCTTGGAATGCGCAAGGTATTCAAATGCAAATTGTGGTGGCCATCTTGGCTGCCAGCTTTTTTTAAAGTTAGCTGTAGGATTCCAGCTCTTTTTGTTTCATTAAAAGTTTAATGTAAGTTTCCAATCGTTGAATTAAAAAATCCTCCTTTGGCATAGCAGGCTTTCTTGACAGTTTGCTTTGCTACAGGTGGATCAGGTGGGATTTAGCCATCCCTGGCATTGTGTCCTTAATCCCAAATGTCTAGTGACTCCCAAACTGAATTTGCATAAAAATGTCTCCCACTCAAAGGGTGCCTCAATGCTGCTATGTAATCTAATGCTGACCCATCTAAGTATGAAAATTCCCAGCATAATCTTGGTGTGTTTTGATCTCAACCAAGTCTTCTTCTTCTTCTTCTTTGGCCTCTCTGTCTCGAGAGATAATGGGTAAGCACCTAGAGGTGGTCAACGGTTTGTGGAGCAGCGCCTGGAGTGGCTATAAAGGCCAATTCTAGAGTCTCAGACTCTTCCACAGGCGCTGCAGATAAAATTGGTTGTTGGGGCTGTTACACAGTTGGCTCTCTCCTTATACTTCTGTCTCTTTTCCTGCCAACTGCCAAGTCTCTTCGACTCGGCACTTTTTAGCCCCGCCTTTATAGCTGTCCACCAGCTCTGGCGATTGCTGGCAACTGACTCCCACGACTTGTGGTCAATGTCGCAGGACTTCATGTCACATTTGCAGCCATCTTTAAAGTGGAGGCATGGACGGCCGGTTGGTCTGATACCAGTGACGGGCTCGCTGTATAATGCGTCCTTGGGGATCCTGCCATCTTCCATGCGGCTCACATGGCCAAGCCATCTAAAGTGCAGCTGGCTCAGTAGGGTGTATATGCTGGGGATGTTGGCCGCCTTCCAGGACTTCTGTGTTGGAGATACGGTCCTGCCACCTGACGCCAAGGATTCTGCAGAGGCAGCGAAGATGGATTGCGTTGAGACGTCGCTCTTGGCCGACATACGTTGTCCAGGCCTCACTGCCGTAGAGCAAGGTACTGAGGACACAGGCTTGATACTCCCGGACTTTTATGTTCCTTGTCACCATTTTCCCACACGCTCTTGGCCAGTCTGGACATAGCAGTGGACGCCTTTCCCATGCGCTTGTTGATTTCTGCATCTAGAGACAGGTTACTGGTGATAGGTGAGCCTAGGTGAACTCTTGAACCACTTGCAGAGCGTGGTCACCGATATTGATGGATGGAGCATTTCTGACGTCCTGTCCCATGATGTTCGTTTTCTTGAGGCTGATGGTTAGGTCAAATTCGTTGCAGGCAGCCGTAATCTTGTCGATGAGTCTCTGTTGGCACTCTTCTGTGTGGGATGTTAATGCAGTATCGTCAGCAAAGAGGAGTTCCCTGATGAGGACTTTCCATACTTTGGTCTTCGCTCTCAGGCGGGCAAGGTTGAACAACCTGCCATCTGATCTTGTGTGGAGGAAAATGCCTTCTTCTGAAGACTTAAACACATGTGAGAGCAGCAATGAGAAGAACATCCCAAACAGTGTAGGTGCAAGAACACAGCCCTGTTTCATGCCACTCAGGATAGGAAAGGGGTCTGATGAGGCACCACTATGCTGAATTGTGCCTTTCATATTGTCATGGAATGAGGTGATGATACTTAGTAGCTTTGGTGGACATCCGATCTTTGCTAGTTCTCTGAAGAGGCCACGTCTGCTGACGAAGTCAAAGGCTTTGGTGAGTTCAATGAAGGCAACGTAGAGGGGCATCTGTTGTTCGTGGCATTTCTCCTGTAGCTAGCAAAGGGAGAACATCATGTCAATGGTGGATCTCTCTGTTCGAAAGCCGCACTGTGCCTCAGGGTAGACACACTCAGCCAGCTTCTGGAGTCTGTTTAAAACCAGGTATTGATGCCTTTAAGAGGAGGCTAGATATCTACATGAGGGAGAAAGGAATTGAAGATATGCAGATAAGGTTAGATGAAGTAGGATGTGAGGAGGCGCATATGAAGCAGTAACACTGGCACAGACCAGTTTGACTGAATGGCCTGTTTCTGTGCTGTAAGTTCTGTGTAATTCTTTGTAAGGCAGTGCTCAGGATGCTACAACTGACCTCACTGACATTGGGTTAAGACTTACAGTCACTCAGAATATTTGCACGTGTGTACTTTCATCTTTTCTTTCAGGAAAGGTGAAGAAAAAATTAATGTACATTCTATGACACTTTTTGCATTTGTTTATCTGACCCAAGGCTGCTACATTTGGAGCAGATTGTGTTTTGAACTCGGCTGACATTGCCAAACCCCTTTTTCACGTGATTCACACCACAAGAGCTGTTTTTTTATCATTTGCACACTTAAAGGCTATTTTTTTTAATGTGATACGCCAGCAACAAAGGGCACATTTGAGTCCGTTGCTTTAAACCGTTGCAATCACCCAACCTGACCATTAATTGTTGCATTTTGATCTAGCATTTTATCAGCATGAACGCTTGCTCAGCGACAGACAGGCAGTTCTCTGGTCAATATACGATGAAGTACTGGTGCTTAAAATGGTCATACCTGAACACCTTTTAGCGATTGGATTGCTGGCAGCTTGCCACTCACTTCCAGTCATAGAAAATAGCAACCGTCTGACAAAACAAGAACTAATTTTCAAAAAGAAACTATGTTCTTTGCTTCAAAATAGTTCTCTATAAATGTTGCTTTAAGGTTATCACAAGTATTTTTTTCAATTGCTTCACAGTTATATATCTTTTGAATTAATTTGAATGTTGTGCCTCTGTCTGTGTAGTTGTTTTGACTGACCAGTTTTGGCACACATGACATAGACTTCAGCTGAATATGATATTGGTACCATCAAATGTACCAAAATGACAAACAACAGCCTGGTTTTATATATGGTGCATGTGAGTTACAAGCTTGCTGCTCATTTTACTGAGGTTGCGGTTGCAGCATTTGTTATTTGGCATATTTTTGCGGCAGTAATAGACTATAACTTGAATATATGAATTAATTTAAAGTTATTTCCACCCCTGTCAGAGTTACGTCAGTGTTGGCATGATGGGAAAATGCCTCTGAAAACTGTCAAATCATCTCCATATTTTGATCACAGTGGAACTGTTCTTAAATTAATTAATGAAAATATAATTGCAAATGATTGAATGACTGGGTGTTTGATTGATAAGAGAATCAGGCTCGAATGTGATGTCTCCGATAATTGATTAGTCTACTGATATCACTGACATCCAAGCTCACTTGTGCAGACTAGACATTTGGAGGAGGAACTGTACTGGAGGGTTGTTGGCATTCCAGGAAAAGGAAGATAAGCAGTTCAATCATAGTGGAAAGAAAGATAGTTGTATGAATCAGCACATTATAAATGCCACAATCGGGTCTAGTCCACTTCAATATTCCTGGTATCATAGGGATCAGTGAATGTTCTGAGTCGTTTTAATTGGTTGATTCTACATGACCCATTTTCATCCACTGAAATTATAAAACAGCAGCTTGATCTGTAACAGACTAGTAGTTGCATGGTGCAATATTAGCGACAGACGCATTAGCCCCGATATTTGCTGCGGTGGGTTTTATGTGCGGAGGGGAAGAGCTTTAGTCATCCCCGCATGCTGTGCAGTTTTAACAATGTGTATCTTTTTTCTTTCCAGCAGTTTCCCACCCAGAAACCAGCCTGATTGACAGGCTTGGTTCCCTGCCAGGCATGGAATGCTCTGGAGGAGGCCACAGCCCTAGGAGCAAGTACCGAGCCTGCAATTGGGTTATTGGTAGTGTGCAGGGATGCATGGTAGCTGCATCTTGGGAGAGGACATTGGACGGGGGAGATATCTGAACATGGCATGAGGAATGATCTCCGATCCAATGGTGGAGAGAGAAGATAAGCTTGGGGCCCTGAGGGAAGCACTACATCTCCTTTTGGTCCACAAACTGTGCTGCAAAGGCACTTAGCTTTTCCATGACAGTCCTTGCCTCCTTTTAGCTGCCAAGTTTTCCAAGGCCAGGGAAACACTGCGAGCAGGGTTAAACCTAGGAGATAGGTTAAATCAGTGGCACACAGCCTCATTATAATATTTATTTGACCAACCCCTGCCTCCTGGCAGTGGGTTGGTTGCCCTTCCCCCGATCCTGCCTCCGTTAAACCCAGAAGTGGGTGCGTTGGGGGGGCTGGGTTTGAGTGTTTTAACATTTTCACATCTCACCTGATCCCACCCACTCATTTTTGACAGTTAGAAACTGCCGCCACTGACACATTTGTATAAAATTTCTCTGTCTGCTATTTTAGTAGATCAATTAACCGATGTATTTGGAACGAGGATTGAAAGGTTTGTTATTAATATCACAGGGGAAGTGGTAATGGCACTGAGCTGGTAATCCCCTGGGGGCATGAGTTCAAATCCCACCATGGCAGGTGGAATTTAAATTCAATTAATTAACATATTGAATTAATTAAAAAATATGGAATTGAAAGCTAGTCTCAGTATTGGTGCCAATCATCAATTGTTGTAAAGACCCATCTGGTTCATTAGTGTCCTTTAGTGAAGGAAATCTGCTTTACTCTGCTAGTCTGGCCTACATGTGACTCCAGTCCCACAGCAATGCGTTTGACTCTGAACTGCCCTCTGAAATGGTTTAGCAAGCCACTCAATTGTCAAGGGCAATTAGGGATGGGCAATAAATGCTGGCCTTGACAGTGATGCCCCACATCCTATGAAAATTTTTTTAAAAAACCATGGATGTGGTAATACATGCAAGACCTGTACTAGTTATCATATTTAGACTGGATTTCTACACAGACCTTTACTATTAAACTAGTCACCTAAAGAAGAGAATGCTGACAAAATATTGGTAGATGCAGAGAAGGTCGAGGTAATGAATGGAGCGAAAATTGATAGGCAGGATGCACTGGAAAGACTGGCAGTGCTGAGAGTGGATAGGTTGCCTGGTCTGGATGGCTTGCATCCCTGCTTGTGAAGGGAAATGGGGTTGGAGATAGCAGAAGGTCTTGCCATAATCTTCCAATCTACCCTAGATATGAGAGAGCTGCCATAGGAATGGAAAACAGCAAATGCGACACCCTTGTTCAGGAAAGGGTGTAAGGGCATTCCTACTAACTGCAGGCTGGGCAGTTTACATTAGTGATGGGTAAAGTTTTCGAAACAATAATCAGGAAAACAAAAACAGGCACTTGAAGAGGCTTGAGTTAATTAAGGAGAGCGAGCATGGAATTGTAAAAGGCAGATTGTGTTTAACAAATCTGACTGAATTTTTTAATAACGTAACCGAGAAGGTCAATGAAGGGAATGCAGTGGATGCTATTTATTTATTTAGAGATACAGCACTGAAACAGGCCCTTCGGCCCACCGAGTCTGTGCCGACCAACAACCACTCATTTATACTAACCCTACAGTAATCCCATATTCCCTACCACCTACCTACCTACACACACTAGGGGCAATTTACAAGGGCCAATTTACCTATCACCTGCAAGTCTTCGGCTGTGGGTGGAAACCGGAGCACCCGGCGAAAACCCACGCGGTCACAGGGAGAACTTACAAACTCCGCACAGGCAGTACCCAGAATCGAACCCGGGTCCCTGGAGCTGTGAGGCTGCGGTGCTAACCACTGTGCCTATCTTTATGGAATTTAAGAAAGTGTTTAACAAAGTGCCACATAAAAGGCTGGTTCGCAAAATTGAGGTTCATGGAATAGGAGGGTTAGTGTCCAACTGGATAAAAATGTTCTGAAGGACAGAAAATAGTGAGTTGTGGTAAATGGTTGATTTTTGGACTGGAGGATAGTAGACAGCAGTGTTCTCCAAGTGTTAGTGCTAGGACCACTATTTTTTGATATATATACATGATTAGGATTATGGAATACAGAATAAAATTTCAAAATTTGACCGTGGTACAAAACTTAGAGGTGTGGCAAACAGTGAGAATGATACAAATCAACTGAAACAGGACATAGAAAAGCAAGCAGAATGGGCAGACAAGTAGCAGATGCAATTTAGTACTGAGAAGTGGGAGGTGAGGAAATTTGGCCGAAGAGATAGGGAGAGGCAATATATAATTAATGGCACAGTTCTAAAGCATGTGCAGGGACAGAGGTACCTGGGGTTCATTTGCATAGATCTTTGAAGCTGGAAGGACATATTGAGAGAGTAGTTAGCAAAGCATTTGGGCTTCATAAATAGCAATATTGCATAAAAAAGCAGGGAAGTTATGTTGAACCTTTATAAAGCTGTGGTTAGGTCACAACTCTCATTTTGCATTTAGTTCTGGTCACCACACTTTAGGAAGAATTGAAGGTCCTTGAGGCGATGCAGAGGAGATTTAGCAGAATGCTTCCAAGGATGGAGGGAACTTAGCTACGTTCGGTTGGAGAATCTGGGGTTGTTCTCCATGGAGCGAAGGAGATTGAGTGGAGATATGACCGAGGTATACAGATTATGACAGGTTTAGATAAGGTAGACAAAGAAAAGCTGTTCCCTTTAGCTGATGGTACAAGGACTTGGGGATACAGATTTAAGGTTTTGGCATGAAAAACGGAGAGATGTGAAGAAGAACATTTTTTTTTGCAGTGAGTGGTAATGACTTGGAACTCGCTGCCTATGAGGGTGGTGGAGGTCGAGATAATCAATGGTTTCAAAAGGAAATTGGATAGGCATCTGAGGGAAATCAACTTGGAGGGCTACAGGGATAGAGGAAGGGAATGGGACTGACTGGATTTCTCGACAAACAGCTGGCATGGACTTGACTGGCTGAATGGCCTCCTTCGGTGCCGTAATGACTGACTCTAATCTGCTCTAAATTTACTAGTTCAATTTAACTTCAAGTTTTATATTCATTTATTAGAAGTCAATTATGCCTTAATTAATGTACTCTACCCAGACAAGTGTCTTGAGGTCACGTTATGGCTCCAGATAGGATAAATTGCATCTCAAGTAATGCCCTACTTGCTTTGATTAAATAAAGTAATTATGAAGCTGAGACACTAGCCCAGAAATTACTGTTGGCAATATGAATAGACAAATTCATAGCGCACTTACATTTTTCTGTCGACTTCATTAAACGAGGTTGTTAAGCAGTTTACAATAATTGGGCTAACTCCTGCGCTAAAAAAGCAGACCAAGAAATGTCATGTGAACAGGTTCCATGTTTATTGGCAACAGTAATTTCTCAGCTATTTTATGTGACCTTGATTTAATAAATAAATAAGTCACTTATTTAATGGCCCGGATTTTGTGGTCCCAGTAGCGGCTAATGCTGAGACGTTTGCCGCTATTGCGAGTCAGAACAGCACCACAACTTCCAACAATCACACTTAGGCTGAAAACTGGAAGTTGCGTTGCATCTTAATGGGTTTCGGAGGAGTGTATGAGGATGGTCCCACTGGGTCGCTTTGTGAAGCGGCAGGGGCCCATGTCATCAATTTGGGCTGATTGCCTACAACTGGCGCTGGATTTAACACTGATTTATTTAGAACTGGTGTCAGAGGCGCACAGCTCAATCAGGAGTGCATCCATATGTGTAAACACCATTAAACAGAATATACCACTTCTAACTTTTACTCGGTGCCTTCGCTTGATTTCCATGTTTACGGGAGAGAGTCTTAATGGTAACAATTCAGTGTTGTTTGACCTTTTTGAAGAAGTTATTCATTCGATTGATTCTGCTTCAGTCTGATTGCTGTAATTTGTTAAGCGTCTTGCATCAAATCACGATTATTAATCATCTGTTCAAATCCAGTACTGTGCCATTTTTCTCGTCCATTTTCACATGTTAACCCCACAACCATTTCATGTTCAAACTGACAACATCGGATCACGGTCAGAACACGTTAATTGTCCCTGTGAAATCTCACTGTGTCCGAATGCCACATTCGATGTTTGTTTTTAGTGCAACTGTGTTGTGTTGACCACAACGGTAATGATTGGATCAGAGATCAATCTTTAGCTCCAAATGGATGAGTGATGACATTTCAGGGTATCGATAGGGAAACAACATGTGTGACAAGAGGGTGAGGGAAGAAAAGCTTTCTATTATTGTTTTGTAAATTAGAAAACCTGAATCACTATAATAGGAATTTCAAAGCATTTCTATTTTACTTGGTAGACTTTAGTCTAACAACTCTTCTCTCACTCAGCAGGCTGGTACACTCCTTGTTTTTTCAGCTAATGATATTATTGGATTCTGTTTCTGCACTGCTTCACAAATTTGCTTTAAACAGCATCAGAAGAGATTCCATTCCAGCCTTAGGATGCAATTAATGTTCTGCTGAAGAGGGGGAAAATGCCAACCACATAACCAGGGCCCGGTGTATAGATACTTAATGAGGTATTAATGTCTACCAGCTGTAATTGCGGCAGTGTTTCTTTTTGAAATAAAGTACTTTTTAGAACCAGTAATAAATCCCCCCAACTGCAAAAGATAGTGCCATAGTATTATCAATTTGCACATCTTGCTTTATGTATCTATGAATCAACATTATAAACTTCTTTAAAAAGGCTCTACATAATCACAAATGAATATTCTGCAGCAGGTATGAAGAGTGTTTTCTGCAATGAATTAAATGTATTATTACAAATATCACCCTTCTCAATGGAGAAATATTTGAAGGAGTGTGTCTTCAGCTCTTGACATCACTAAGGGGCACAGCTTCATTGGCAATGTGCCACGCTGCTCGGCTTCGAAAATCCTTTCGACGTTGGACCATGCTGTAGCAAGAAGTGGTAGTTCTCACTGCAGCCAATGAACCAGATTAGTTCATTATTCTCATTGCAGTCACTGGTGAACACCCTCACCTCGCCCCTGACTGCAAAATCCAAGCCAATATATTTTTAATGTATTGCATATTTTCCTGTAAGATAAGTAGATCGGTAATGCTCTAACACCAGTCATATGTCATAAACATCTAGCACTGTATCACAAACTCTTTATTACTTTACAAACTAAATCAAACCATCTGTAACGCACGAAGCAGGTTCTCTGCCTAATGATGAAATTTTTATAACGATTTCCTAAACTGATATACTGTTTAGGGCTAATTTTACAATGCTCCAGAGGCTCTAAGGAGCCTCACTAGCAACAAGCGCTAGTCAGAAAATTGGAGCTCTAATATTATTGGCCTCTTCTGACTCACACTCAGATCTAGCAAGTCTCTGCACCAGTAATGTTTCCAGTATACTGCCAAGGAGAAAACTATTTTAACTGTAAAACCTGAAATCTAAACTAATGGGAAGAAAATCTCCTTGATAAAAATGGCCCCAATACAGTGCAGTTTGCTACTGAATTTGTGGTTTCAGTCATAGAGGTGACAGGATAGCTATTGTTGGAAATAGTAAATTGACACTTGTGATAGAGGATTTCCACTGAAGTTCAGATTACACACGTTCTTGAAGTTCAAAGCAGGAAGCTTGAATCTATATATGGGCATGCAATAACTAATCTGAGAGTGCTAGGAGGTGATGCTGGGTACTTGCAGCAGAGCATAATTCCGTTATCCTCTATTGATGTCCTTCAGCTTAATGACGACAAATGTTTACCAAAGAATAAGAGTTATCTGAGCAAAAGTGATTCAATCTTGTCGTTGAGGGTCTGTCTGACTTTGCTGTTGTTGATGTGTTTTGATGCTGTTGAAATTGAATGAGATCATGCCACTTATTATTCTAGATTTACAGCAACCTTTAGGGTTTTATCCAATGAGTCATTTTCTTTGGTAGCGCGCTAAGCAAATTTAGTTGAGCTACAATTATACAACTTGTTTCGAAAAACTATTGCAGATCAGGAGTTATATATTTAGAACAAAAGACAACAATTCTTGTTATTTGAATGATAGACATGGTCTGGACTGAGTTATGAGGCAGTAAAACATCCACATTGAAGGGGTTTAGATGATGTTAGGAACTATGAGAGAAAAGCTGGAGAACTTCATCAATGCAATGTCAAGTGTGAGATGTGTTCCTTCCTTGAAGCAGACTCTAATCTATATTATCCCATGACTATGCATAATTGGAATTCACCTGTATTTATCCTGGCAGATGCCAACGTACAGAAGGATTTTACAATTGACTCACGTGATTTGAAGTGGAATATTGTACCTTGTGATCTGAACAGATATCAGAACAACAGTTCTGTGCATTTTATGAAGATGAAACGTACGCATAGTTTTGATGGGCAAAACACAAATGTTTATTTTTAATATCAAGCGGTGTTGTGGATTTGTTTCCTTTTTTCTTCCTTTTTTCCTCTTCTTTCTTGAAGCCACTGACTTTTGTGGAGTTTCCATAGTGGATGAACAGCTTTCTGCTGCATTGATCAAGTACCATTTCCTTACATAGGATATTAGCACAGAAACCGGCCATTCGGCCCAACCAGTCCACACTCGCATTTATGCTGCACTTGAGGCTTCTCTCGCCTTTCCTCATCTAACTCTATCAGCATAACCCCGACACCTTTCTCCTTCATATGCTCATTTAGCCTCTCCTTAAATGTATCCATACTATTTGCTTCAACCACCCCGCCCCCCCCGTGGTAGCAAGTTCCACATTCTCGCCACTCTTTGGGTAAAGAAGTTTCTTCTGAATTTTCTATTTGATTTTTTTGCTGACTATCTTATATTGATGGCCTCTAGTTTTGCTGTTTCCCACAAGTGGAAACATTCTATCTGTATCTACACTATCAAATCCTTTCATAATTTTTAAAGCCCTCCACTCGGTCACCCCTCAGCCTTCTCTTTTCAAGAGAAAAGAGACTCAACCTGGTCATCCTTTTCTGATATGTATACCCCTGCATTCTGGTTATCATCCCTGTAAATCGTTTTTGCATCATCTCCAGTATTACAATATCTTTTTTATAATATGGGGCTGGATTTTGATCCCAGCCCGACGTCAAGTTCTCTGGCGGTGCCAGAAAATCGGAGCTGTAGCGGCCGCCACAGAACCCGATGTCAGGATTGTTGGGTCCGATCTCCCTGTTGGCAGGGAAGCTCCGCCGCTTTGCAATGGGACGCGACTTAACATATTTAAATAACACATGTGCATGCATTAAAATATAAACTGTAGTGATCTTACCTTCAGTTCCCGATAAGCGGCACTTAAGCACCTTCACTTTACTGTCCAGGGAATGCTGGCACCACTGAGGTGGGGAAGGGGTGAACTCTACACTCTGATGGGTTCGGGGGGGGGGAAAGGGTGAACTCTGCATTTTGTGTATAGGGAAGGTGGGGAAGGGGTGAATTCTGCCTTTTGCTGAACTGTCTGCAGGGCTGGCAGCCTTTTAAAAATGGCGGCAGCACCTGCTTCCGAATCAGTGATGTGGTGAACGGCGTTGCCAATGTCGCCTCCACTACATGATTAGGGAGGGGGGGCGGCTGCCAGGAATATGTAAATAACCGCCTGTTGCGTAATTGTGTTGGCATGGCCACCCCGCTGCTGCTCCTGGTGGTGGGAATACAAAATCCAGCCCATGGTGACCAGAATTTTATGCAGTACTCAAGATCTGACGAAGATTCAATACAAGTTTAGCATAGCTTCTTTACTTATCAATTTTATTCTTCGAGAAAGAAATCATAGTGCTTGGTTTGCTTTTTTTATGGCCATATTAACCGGTATCACCACTTTTAGTGATTTGTATATTTGTACTCTCATACCTCTTTGCTCCTCTACCCCATTTAGATTCTTATTTTCTCAGTGATATGCAACCTTCTCATTTTTCTAGCCAAAATCTAATACCTTACAGTTATTTTCTCACCTTATTCATTTGTTTATTATATGGTATCTTATGGAAGTCTTTTTGAAATCTAGATAAATTGTGTTTTTACTTGTGCATCATGGACAATGAGATTTGGTAGGTTACTTGACACGCCAAGGATTTAGCTTATGAATACCCTTACTCTTGATCCTGTTCCATGATATCATTTTCTGCTTCCTGCTTCTTAAAATATCAATCTCCCAGTAACTGCAGACCAATATTTTACTTGAATAATGCACCCAAATCATTATTCTAAAACTATTAATGTTGGAGACATTAGAAGTCTGTCAACCCCAGCCATAATCAATTTCTGCGCACGAGAAGTTTCCTGGAAATATTGGTTTTCACTGATGACAAAAAGCTCCTGCGCACCTGTGCTGATATACCCTGGAAATTTCCTTGGGACTTTTCACCATTGCTGGAACTTTGAAGGATACCCTCTTGCATGTAACTTAAAAGATCCCATGACACTATTTTGAAGAACAGCTAGGAAGTTATTCCTGGTGTCCTGGCCAAAATGTATCCCTCAACCAACATCACTAAAACCAGATTGTCTAGTCATTATTACATTGATGTTTGTGGGACCTGGCTTTGTGCAAAATGGCTGCTATATTTCCTATATGACAAGAGTGACTACATTTCAAAAATACACCATTGCCTGTAAAGTACTTTGGGACATCCTAAGGTTGCGAAAGGTGCTTTTTACATATGAGCCTTTCTTAAGAAGGAAAAGTCAAATTCCTCCTGAAAGCAATTAAGATTTTTCAGCAAAAAACGGTTCTTAAAAATTATGTACTTTCTATTGTTGTAATTTGATACAAAAATTGGCATACAGTGCTATTTTGCTGTTAGGATCTATATCTGTGCTGATGGCATTTGGATACTTTTGCAAAAAGTCAAGTGAGATTTGAGGCAATTTTAACTTTCTGACCCGGTGGTGGTGGAGGAGAGTGGATAGCGTGTAGGAATCCTGCAAATCAGGGTTTTCCCGCATGCTGTGGAGCTTTAACTCCACAGTGTGCATGTGATGCCACTGGCAGGTTCCCCAGCTAGAACTCAGCCATGGCTTCCAGTCGGGCAAGGAATGCTGGAGAAGAGGTCGATCTGAATCCCTATCTGGTGTGGGGTGTGGAGAGGGAGGACTTGTAATCCTCTGAGATTCCTATCCTTGATCCAGAGTTGGGGGAAGTGGGGGGGGGGGGTCCAATCCCTGACCCCAGGGTGGGGGCTTGGGATCTGATTGCTGACCCTGGTGGGGGCTCCTGATTCGGGGAGGGGGGGTGTGGGGTTGGGGGGGTGGTGTGCAGGGCCCAATCCTGCAGCACATGGGGTGGTCATAGATCAGAGGACCAGAAGGATCAGAGGCTGGGTTGGGGGAGTTGTCAGAGAGCACGGGCCTGGAGGGATCGGAAGCCGTGGTGTGGGAAGGAGGGGCAGTGGGGGAGATGGTGTTGGTTGGGGGGGGTTAGATCAGAGACCTTGGGAGAGGTAATCGAGGAGTCCAAGGCCTTGGGTGGAGGGGGGAGGTTGGAAGCCTGTGGGGGGATAACAATGGGTGATCAGAAGGGTTGCGGGGGAGGGTTTCTGATCGCTGGGGTTGGTGAGGCAGCTATGCTGGAACCAGCAGATAAGAGGAAAGGCACAGCTCTTGGATCCTTTAACAGGAAGGTTTTCTGAGGTCTAGGAAACCTGGGGAATTTGAAATAGAGGATAAATATGAGGCATGCAGCCTCATTATAATATTTAAATTGCCAGCCCGCTTGCTGGGAGTAGGTTGGTTTTCCACCCCCACCGGATGGATTGGAAGCCAGTTGGTGTTGGGATTAAGATTTTCTAGCACTTTAACTTCTCACCCAACCGAAACCAGCCCATTTTTAGGGGTTAAAATGTCCCCCTTAATGACAAATTTAGCATGGACAGATATAAAACTGAAGTGTCATCAGTGTTTGAGTTCATGTTTACTTTGTAATTGAAACTCACTGAATGAACACGCAACTTAATGAGATGCTCTTCACTGTGGATCTACCGGTGGGAAAATAGTCAATGGAGTGTTTGAAAGATTTGTGCTGCAGGACCATATGATAACCAAAGTATTTTTCCGCATCAACCCAACTTTTGTTGGCCTTTGGAAATACTCAGCAGGTCTGTCAGCATCTGTAGAGAGAGAAGCAGAGTTAACGTTTCAGGTCAGTGACCCTTCTTTAGAACTAGCAAATATTAGAAATGTAAAAGGTTATAAGCAAGTAGAGCGGGGGTGGGGCAAGAGATAACAAAGGAGAAGGTGTAAATAGGACAAGGTCACAGAATAGCTGACCAGAAGGTCACGGAGCAAAGGCAAACAATATGTTAATGGTGTGTTGAAAGACAAAGCATTAGTACAGATAGGGTGTTAATGGACTGAAAACTGAACAGCCGCAAGCACAAACATGAAAAAAAAACACAGTGGGTAGGCACAGTAATAAACTGAACAAATTAAAATAAAATAAACAACAAAAAAATAACTAAAAATAAAAGTAAAATGGGGGGCCATTTTCTGAAATTATTGAACTCAATGTTCAGTCCTGCAGGCTGTAGTGTGCCTAATCGTTAAATGAGATGCTGTTCTTCGAGCTTGTGTTGATGTTCACTGGAACACTGCAGCAATACCAGAACAGAGATGTGAGCATGAGAGCAGGGGGGAGTGTTGAAATGGCAAGCAACCAGAAGCTCAGGGTCATGCTTTTGGACTGAGCGGAGGTGTTCCACAAAGCGGTCACCCAGTCTGCGTTTGGTCTCCCCAATGTAGAGGAGACCACATTGTGAGCAGCGAATACAGTATACCACATTGAAAGAAGTACAAGTAAATCGCTGCTTCACCTGAAAGGAGTGTTTGGGGCCTTGGATAGTGAGGAGAAAGGAGGTAAATGGGCAGGTATTACACCTCCTGTGATTGCAGGGGAAGGGGACGAGGTGGTGGGGGTAATGGAGGAATGGACCAGGGTGTCGCGGAGGGAATGATCCCTTCAGAATGCTGACAGGGGAAGGGAGGGGAAGATGCCTTTGGTCGTGGCATCACACTGGAGAGATTCTCTCTCCACAGATACTGCCGGATCTGTTGAGTATTTCCAGCGTTTCTTGTTTTTATTTCAGATTTCCAGCATCCACAGTACTTTGCTTTTATTTTGTTGGCCTTTAATCTTTTTTGGTTGAAAACAATGGCTCATCCTGCTTGCAGTGCACAGTGATGTAAAAATTATGGCAGAAGTTTATTTACCATTCATGCAAATTTCACCACTATTTAGTTAAAGGGCAAATAAACTCAACAGGTCTTAATTAATGATGTCTTCATTTTATGGCAAACTGGCTAACTGAATTTTTCCTCTGCATTTTTTTTTATTCCTGTAATAAGAATGATATGTAATCACCCTTTGTACCCAGGACTGACACTATGACATTTCTCTCCGCAAGCAGTGCTGTGCCTTATGGCACTGTAAACCATTGCTTCCTGTGCAAAGCTTGCACCCCTGTGTCTTCAGGGTTTCCTAACACCTCATGTTATAATATTTTGTCTCCCATTATTTTGAATGGGAGTTTATCATGGGTGTGTTTAAAAGGCTTCCAGGTACATGACCATTGGTATGAATGATATATAAAATGGAAGTTCAATTTCTTTTTCTCTGAGTGGTGGTATTTTGGTTCAATCATGCTCTCATGTTTAATGTAACAGCTCATTACCTTAATTTCCCTCTCTTTTTCTCTTGAGGAATTGTCCACCAAAGCTGATTGTGGTTGGTATATTTACAAGACCTTATTGCTACCTTATATTGCATTGCTTCTCTCCCTTAAATTTTATGGTGAGGGAAGAAATAAATGAATCAATCATTTGTGTGTAGATTCCTGTTTCGACTTCTTGCCATGCTGGCATCATTCTTAAGTATACATCCCTCAGCCACCTAACACTGTTCAATGGTGCTTCAACTAGCGGTGTCACTTTCCAGTTCTCAGGCCACAGCAGGGACCTTGCAGTCACACAAAGATTGCCCAATCAGTCTCCTACAGGAGCTAGGCGGTAAATGGGAATTTTAACTTTTCTTCTTTCACCAAACTTTTCTCCCTCTTTATTAGAAAAAGTAAACAAAATAGGAACATAGGAAATAGGAGAAGGAGTAAGCCATTCGGCCCCTTGAGCTTGCTCTGCCATTCAACTAGATCATGGCTGTTCTTCCACCTCAACGCCATTTTCCCGCACTATCCCCATATCCCTTAATATCTTTAATATCTAGAAAATGAGTTTGAATTGGAAACAGCTTATGTCAGTTGGCCATTAAAGTGATTCAAGACATGTAAAATGACCTGCTAAAGTTGGGCGTTTGTCATTTTTACCTTTATGCTGAGCATATTGTACATGCCTGTATTACAGGACTTCATCTCTGCTGTAAATCATAGATCAGACATTTGCACAGCTTAATCCAAATTGATCCTGCAGTCAAGTTGGAAACTTATCATTATGAGTGGTGTATTTTACACTTCAATATTAATTATTCCTTGAAAGGTAATTTGGAACATTAGCACATAGATTTGCCCACAGTACTCAAACTAGCTGCATGTATAAGCACATAAATTTATTTTTGAACATATCGTTGTGTTTTCTTTACAGGTGCAATGTTAAAGTTAAGCATGGGTGTATTGTAACACATTTTTATGGTGATGTATTGGTGCACTAGTGAGCAACAGGGGTCACAATCTCAGAATAAGGGGTCAGCCATTTAGGACTGAGCTGGAGAAATTTCTTCACTTAAAGGATTGTTCATATTTGTAATTCTTTACTTCAGAGAGCTGTGGATGTTCAGTTGTTGAGTATATTCAGGGTAGAGATCGATACATTTTTGGGTACTAAGAGAATTAAGGGATATGGGGATAGTGTGGGAAGGTGCAGTTGAAGTAGAAGATCAGCCGTGATCTTACTGAATGATGAGGCATGATGAGAATGATGAGCTTGAAGGACCAAATGGCCTACTGCAGCTCCTATATATAACAATAATACTCAGTTTTTGTCTGTCTGGACTATTTTGATTGATCAGTTTAAGGGGTGCGTCTGTTGGCGGATTTATTTGGTGGTCGGTGCCTGGTGCACATGGAGGCACGAGGGGTGCGTGGAGGATTGGAGAGTGTCACACACTTGCGGCTGCCAACAGTTTGGGGGTTGGGGTTTGTGGCAGGGGTGTTGGTGGAGAACAAAAACAGCAAAAGGTAAGGGGAGCCGAACAACAAAGTTGCCCTGGCTGGAGAGATTGTTTTCGTGAGGCGATTGATGGGAGGAATGGGGATGGCATGGGAGGGATGGATGAGATGATGGAATTGGTTGTGTGACAAAATGGTAGGGCAAATTATTTAATATAACTCCTTGTTCGAAAGCTATTCTTTGTGCTAAAAATGAAGGTTCACTCGATGTGAATGAAAATGTTTTAGAAAAGCTGTCAGGTGAATTGAAAGAATACATCAGCATTGATTCTATAGGCAAAGAAAATGAAAGCAGTCTATACCCTCCAGAGTTTCTACACAGTCCAACTCCAATGGTCATGCCACCTCACAAACTTTGACTCAAGGAAGGAACAGTTATAATGTTGCTATGAAACTTGAATCCTAAGCAAGGACATTAGGAAGCTGTTTTCTTCAATGATTGATGCTGAAATTATAACAGACAGATTTCAAGGAAATCTGTTTATTCCTTGAATAATATTAAGCCCTTCAGATGTAAACCTGCCTTTTCAATTCAGGGAAAAAACTATTCCCAATTAGACTTTCATATTTTATAATGATAAACAAGTCATGGGGCCAGACTCTTGACAGCATTTGTATTTATATTCCTAGGCCTCATTTACACTTGGACGGCTTCATGTAGCTTTTTCTAGAGTGAGAAGTTTTGATTCTGTTAATATCGTTGGTGAAAGAATAACTAGAAATCCTGTATTTACACAAGTACCGTTGCAATGAAGATACTAATTTGACCGCAAATGTTTTGCAGGTCTCTGCTAGTTTCTTATATTCTTAAGTTTCTATCAATTTAGCTTAGCTGCAAAAAAATCCTGACACAAGCTTATTTTGCACTGAGGGGAGCAGCAAACTCACTTTAGCTATTTATTCTATTCCAAATGTATTGCTCCACACAACAGTTTACATTGAAGAATTGCATTTGAGCAAGTTATAAAAGACCGAGCACATCGGGGGAGAAATTCAACATCATTGCATATGTTTTACAGTTGTAATTTAGCAGTACAACAGCCCAGACCTAATCTGCGCATGCATTCACGCCACTTCTGAATTTGTCAGGGTCTTTCTTTTATATGGTCCCGTCAGCTGTCTGAAATAAGTGTAGGCCTTATTTCAATATTGAGCATCCATTTCATGACGCGATTGTGAAATTCGTCAAGTCTAGTTGGTGGTTGCGCTGCATAAGCTCTGACTAGTTTTTCCTGATTTACAGAAGCTGAACCAGCAGTCTATAAAGAGACTACTGGAGGTTGCCTCCTCAATAATAGTGCTTCTGCTGGTCCATGCTTCCACAACTCCTACAGTTATAACTGCGAATCGCTGCCAGCGAGTTAGCAGCACAAATTGGAACCCAGCAGTACGGCAACCTGCCTCAGGAAACGTGACCAGCACTGGCAGCTCACTTCAATTGTTAAAATGAGGCTGAGGCTCACTTTCTGTTCCGGCTTGTACTGGACAAGCAGCATCAGTTACCTGCCTGACAATGGGCATTTCTACTCCATGGGCTGAATTTTAAAAGCCTCTCAACATTGGGGGTCATGGCGGGGGGGCCCATAAAATACTTGCGGGAGTGGCCTGTCACGACCCCTGATGACGGGAAGGCCCCATCGCATTTTACTGACGGTGGCGAGGCCTCGGTGCAGATCCCCCAGCCGCCGAGCCGTGGGGCCGTCATTAGCATATTGTAATTAATGCAAATACATGGTAAACAACTTATCTAGACCGGGCGACTGTCCCACAGCGATATTCCGACCTGTGGCTGGATGTCCTGCACCTTCCAATCCCAGTTTGGGGATTCAAGGCGAGTCACTGGAGGGCAGGGGGGAAATGTTTAATTTTCAGATCGGGAGTGGGTGGAGCAGGAAAAACACTTTCTATTGGCTGTGGGAATGGTGGGAAGGGGTTGAAGGGCAAAAGTGACAAGGTTGGGAGGGAAAATTCGGGTTGGTAATAAAGTAAATTGTCTACATATTTGCCAATAAAAAAAACATTGGTGAGGGTTGGGAAAGGGCCTCCAGCTTCTAATTATTTTTTAAATGAAAATGCACAATTGTCTGACTAAAAATTTAATCGATTCCTAAGGGCTTGAAGCCCTTTAAAAATGGTGCCAGCGCCTGTGTGGTGGCGTCAGATGCTATTGCCATGGACGGAGCGGCCACCCCATCTGTGTCATCGAGGGCGGCCACTGCACCCCCTCCATTTAAATGAACCCCCGCGTGAAATATCACAGGGGCTCAGCGGCGGCACTTCGGTATCTGAAGGCCGCCGACTTCAAAAAATAAAATTCATCCCCATGACTCAAATTCCAGTCTAGTTGGAGGCTGAATTTCAATGGGTGGGACCTTAACAAGTACAGACACTTACAGTCACATTGAAAGTGCACTGATTTACCAAATCTGCAGTGTGGGGATTGCTCTAGGATAATTGAATTTGAGAAATGATATAAATGATTTATATTTGGTTACTGATAGCTCTTGAAAATGGGGAAAAAACTCATGAAATATGTTCTCTGATACTTCTGTGAAATGTTTAGACTTTGACAGTTTCATGAAATATATTCCTCACTGATCTATTACTGTACCTTCAGGCAGAGCTGTAAAGGAAAAAATCTGGAGATACTTGTGATTTTTACTGAGCTAATAGTCAGTGGTAATCAGCTTTAGCTCAATTAATATTTAATGTGGCCTTAAAAGCCAAGATTAAGCAAAAATTCTGAAAACTATATGCTTTACACATTTAACATAGAAGATGCTAAAATGATTCATTGAATGGCAGTTTTGGATTTTGTGCCATGTTTACAGATTGCAAGAGCCTGCATGCCTGATTGAAACATATAAGATCCTGAGGGGCCATGACAGGGTGGATGTGGAAAGGATGTTTCCCCTTGTGGGAGAGTCTAGAACTAGGGGTCACTGTTTAAAAATAAGGGGTCGACCATTTAAGACAGAGATGAGAAGAAATTTTTTCTCTCAGAGGGCCATGAGTCTTTGGAATTCTCTTCCTCAAAAGGCAGTGGAAGCAGAGTCTTTGAATATTTCTAAGGCAGAGGTAGATAGATTCTTGATAAGCGAGGGGGTGGAAGGTTATCGGGGGTAGGTGGAAATCTGGAGTAATCAGTTCAGCCATGAACTTATTGAATGGCAGAGCAGGCTTGAAGGACCGAGTGGCCTACTCTTGCTCCTAATTCATATGTTCAGTATGTTCGTATGCCAGATTGCTGGTTCCCTTAAATCACAGAAGGGAACTGGAAATTGGAAACTGGAAAATCCACACTGTTCCATATTCAAAGAGTGGGCACAAAACAATGGTAATGGGCATTGCTGAAGCATGCTTCCCTCAGTGTGCATCAATATTAATGAAAGTGTGATTCACTGATTGCTGCAGAGTACAGATTTCACAATTTCAAAGACCAAAAAATGACTGCCAATATTTGATTGCATCTGCATATCGTGGTCTTAAATTTCTGGATGAATAATGCAAGAAAGATAACTGTATGGTATTGGATGAAATTTAAAACCCTCCACATCTTGGCTGGATTTTGTACAGGAGGCGGGGCTTCCGGCACCAGGCCGAAAAGGCAGGGGGAACCCCGCCTCTGCATTTTTTCAGGCCCACACCCGCCACCAACCCCACCCCCCCCCCCCCCAACCCCACCCCCGGAGCGATCCTCTGGTCTTTTTGTGTCAAAGTTTTAGGAGGCGGGATCCCCATCCCAATCAGAGAGCCGGCAGCTCAGCAGTGTTGGCAGCACCACCGGGAGCAGTAGCCACTGAGTACTGCAGAGGCCTCGTACCCAGCCCAGTGGTGGAACCCAGAACAGAAGTAGTTGAGGTGGGGTTGCCGGGGCCAGTCCAGAAGGCCCCGGCGAGGGAATGCTGGGTGGTCTTGCGGTCCGGGGGGTGGGGGTCCCGGGGATTGAATTAGTTCCCAGTGGGGGGTCCTCCATGAGCCCCAAATTGCTCATAGATGAGGGACCCCCCCCCCCAGGCCTGCAGGGAGGGTGCCTCGTTTTACAGGTCCCAGCAGCAGTGGGAAGAGGCTCCTAATTGGACGATAACAGGCCACTTACAGGGCTCAATTGGCCTCCGTGTGGGAAGGCCGTCGCCGATCTATCCCGCCCCCGGGAAGATCACTAAGCGATGGGGAGGTGACAGGCCCTCCATCCTGCCCGCACCACCCCCACCCCCCCCCCCCCCAATGCCCATCACCCATCATGATACTTGTGACCGCACCTCCCCCACCCCCTGCCTCCGCCTCCAATCCCGCTCTGGGGTTCCCATAAAATCCAACCGCTTCTGTACTAAAAGAGCAACAGTTTGTCTGATTCCTTAATGCTCGCTTGAAGAACATTGTAATGTGTATATCCTGCTAGTTTGCCTCCACTCTAAATCCCCACCCAGATGGTGTGCCTTACTTAGGGAGCTCTGTTTGGGAGCTGAATTATTGAATTACCAGGGTGTCATATCAATCACAGTGTTTTATGCTGTCAACATAAAGATGTGAAGCCAAATTCATCTCATTGTTACTGTAGTTCAAGATCTTTACTTCGAAACATCTTGACCAGTTTGTATATGGCTTTTGACAGTGCTCAATGGCCATTTCAACAAGAATATACTAGAGATCAAACACTTAAATTGCACAGCAGACCAAGTGATATTGACATTCTTGATACATGAATAACTTGTTTGTCATAAACTTTTCTGGAATTACCATGAATGGTCAAGTAAGTAACAGTGAAATGCCAGTTTGCCTGAGTTGGTATCACTCTTATCTCTAATAGGTTGTCGGTTCAGCCCCAGTGCAACACATGAGCACCTCATCTCGGGTGATACTCCAGGGCAGGAGAGCAAGAGTTTTACATTGTCAGAGATGATCTACTTAAAAATGAAATGTTAATCTTAAATTCCAGCTGCCTGTTCCGGTGATTCAGATGAGCAATAAATATCCTGTGTCACTATTCTAAAACAGCAGGAATTCCCCTGGTATCCTGGCTAACAATCCTTCCTCAATTAACACCTCCAATACTAAGTTAACTCATCAAATACTGTTTGAGTACTTGTTTTGTGCAAAGCAATTGTTAAAGCAATAAATTGTATGTGAAATACATACTTTCACATCTTTATTGTAGGTGCTAACATGTTGGGATATGGAACAATTGGTTTTGGTTCCCCTCTGTTGCCTTAACCAAATGTCGGTTCAAGTGTAGCCCTAGACAGTGAGTGAAGTTATTAGGCTGCAGAAGCATTCCACCTGAGATTGATCCTGCACTCGCCAGACATCCTCAGGTATGCACTTTCAGACAATGGGCCATCGGCAATTACTTACATTTTTGTAGGGTTCCGCACATAGACTTGAAGCGGGGACTGGATTCCTGGTTGCTTTTTCCCCTCTCTGGCTATGGAGCACTGAAGCCAATAGTAGTAGCCTATCAAGACAGCATCTCAACTAACCTAGCAGAGCAAACACTGTCAGTAAGTTTTTAATAATTGAGGCTGCAAGGGAACACTTTGTATACTTTTAATTGTAATTTCAGGGTTACCCAAGTGTATTATTACATTTAACTTTCTACAAATCAGTACAATGGACAAATAATTAAAGTCTTGCAGCAGTTATGCTGAAATGTAATTGTGTATCATCATTTTAGCTGTAAACATGCTGTAATGTGTATTTTGGATGAAATGGGAAGTTTGAGCTTTAATGATTCATCTAACAAGAATGCTGATGATAGAAAATGTAGTGGGGTACTCAATTTCTATTCACTTAACTAAAATATTCGTTTATACCAGATAGCTACTCCAGTGAAAGTCTGTATATCATTAATACTTTTGGAGCATAGGTTGGCCTTTTGATTAGTCATTAAAAGATTTGTGGAAATGGAAGAGTTTATGTCAGCAGTGTTAAATAGATCACTCAATGGCTAAATATTAATGATGATTAGTAATTAACTGTACATTACCTTTAGGGATTTTCTTAAAGTAAGGATTGATTTTTCAGAATAACACAATTGGTAGGGCTCCATTTCTTACAGAGGATAGTGTATGGATGTTGCTGGGTCACATTAGCCATGACGATTCTCTAGTGTTCTCAGTTACACTCATAGCATCAATGTGGAACAGGCTCTCAGCAAATGGGAATAACCTTGGCTGCCATCTTGCTTACCTGCAGACTTTTTGCAGTGGTGACCCAGGGCTCCATGAAGGAGGACAAGTGCTGCTCTGTTACATTTAGAGCTACCTTCGCCTTTAAAATAGAGCTTTATAATGGCTGGATAAAATCAGTTACAGCCATTGGTCACTATCTATTAAGTGATGATGCCATTGTATGCAACACACAATTGATTAGTGATGTGGTGTCAGTGAAATCCAGGAGCTGGCCTGCTAAGGATTCAAGCAGTATAAGTCAGGCCTTCAACATCTCTGTTGTTTACTTTACGGTAAAAAATAATTGAATTCTAATCACTTTGGATTAAATATTTAATGGAAAGTGGAACATGTGTAAGGCACTGATATGCTGAGTTTGCATTCAACCTTTGTTCATGACTTCATTATCATTTATAACTTAATATAATAAAATATTAAGTGTCTGTTAAGTTGAATTAATAGGTGATTGTTCCATTATTGTGTCACTCCGCATGGCTCTGTTCTGATAGATTGCCTGCTGTTTGTCCTAGTCAAACAGACTTCTGCCATCTTTGGGTAAAGACATACAGTGATCTGACCTTGTGAATTGTTTGCTGTACACTTTAAGGTATGACAAGTGAGTGTAGGCTGGCTCAAAGACATGAAAATGTTTTTGATTCCAGAAGCGAACCAAGTGATTGCACTGTGTCACCAAGAACTGGTTTTAAACAAATCTCTTAAGTGGTTGCAAGCTATCAGTGTTATATTCAAATACCCAGACTCTGGTATGCACAGAACAATAAATTTTCAGCAAATTTCAAAGACCGAACACAGATCTATTTGGATGCATTTCTGACGGACTGTACAGAAAGCTTTAGTATTTTTGGCCAATTAAATGGCAATGATTTGGTTGCTGGGAAACACAATGTTGCATTGTAGCACTTTGCATCTTCCGTTTTCATGAATGATGATTGATTACTTTGCAAAGTATTCATGGCCCTCATTGTAAACTATCTTAGCCAATTTTCCTGCTGGGAAATGTGGTGGATTTCTTACCAATTAAAAACAAAGCTGTGATATAGACTTTGACAAACATTTGATTTCTGTGTGAGCCAGCAACAAGAGATTTCGCAAGTTAAGGTGTCAGAAGTCCATCTGTTGGTCCATAAAGAAATCTGGGCCTAGTTTTATACTTTTTGTACTGTTATTAAGCTGCATTAGGTTGTAGATTGTGGCACAAAATGTAGTCCATCTACAGAGCAAAAAATGAAATTATTTTGATAAGTTGAGAGTTGGAGAGAAGTTATTTTGCTCGTGGCTGCTTTAGGGAGTGAGGTGGAACACAAGCATTTCATAGAAGGTCACAGACAGCATCACAACATTGTATTCTTTTCTGCTGCTTAATGGGTTTCCCTGACTTGATAAATCGATCATTTTTAAGGATCAAATCAAGGTGTAACATCACCAATTTATATTCCAACTTTCCCTCCATAAAGATATTTTAAATTTGAAGGAATATGACCATTTAAAAATGTAAACTCTGAAAGCAGACCCGTAATCTCTCAGCAACTTGGAGGTACTTATTCTGCATGGCATATCGAAAGTGATTTTGGCGCTTAACTCCGGCAGAAGTGACACCAGCATTTAGTTGTCATATTTGTTTTATACCAGCTTGGACTGTACAGCAGCATAACAACTGCAACTGGGGCAAGAGGAACTTGAGCACAATGACTGTCAAATTACACCAACTCAAAGCATTCTTTAAAACGGGCCCATCTGTGTTCATTTGTGTTCAGTGTTGTATCATGGCAGCATGATGTATGTATAAATGTCCTTTTTCCTTTTTTTTACCATTTCCTTCCATAGAAAGTATCCTGCCAACTATTCCAAACCCCATTCAAGGTCAGTATGGATTAGTCATGATTCTAGTCATTTCTGTTAGATTAGATGACACTAAAAATATTTTTTAGCAGGCCTTGTGTCGTAGACTATTAACATGCCAAAGACGCATTTTGACAAATTCTGATTTCTGTTAATGGAATGAGGCTATAGCACTGCACTTGAAATACAAGGAAGACCATTTGTGGATTATAATATCCGGAGCTCTTTTAATACAAGGGCATGGAGCTTAACCTTGTTTTCTTTAACAGCAATCAATATTTGATTTATTATACTCTTGGGCTATGAAAATCGGGTACTTGTATATTAAGAAGGGTTAGTCCAAGGCAGTCCATTGAAAACCTCCACTGCTACTTTGTATTTGCCAACATATTTTCAGTAGAGTATAAATTTATGATTTGTACATACAAATCATGCACTATCTCATTTATAAATCCTCTGAGGCATAGTATGGTACCACTTGCTGTGCCTCACAGCTGTTCCTTGCAGTATCAATAATGATGCCATCTGGTGCATTCCCAATATTATAATCACTAACCAGTTTCCTGTGGTATTGCTGGTGGGTAATCTGGGTCCGGGAGTACTGCAGTTATGTTTAGCTGCTAAGGCAGAACCATCCTCTTCCTTTAGACTAATGCCATAGGTGTTCCTGGTGGGAAGTGGTCTCAATCAGAACATTCTGACGTTTCAATAGGCATATTCTGAGGTTAGTTGGGACTAATGGTTGGGCAGTGTTTCCATACATTGACATGGTTATTGTAGGTTTCTACCTCCTATCCTCAGGGAGAAAGCAGTTTGTCAAAGTCAGGATAAGAAGCAGGGAATCTATCCATCTTTCTATCTAACATTATACTTGAAAATGCCAGAAGTATATAAAATAGAAAGAATGCTTTCCATTCTTATCGCACCTTTCCTTAATATTAGAAGGGACTTTAGTACAAATGTATTAATTTGGAGTTACTAACTTACATTTTAATTTTATTTTTATGTGAATCAAATCCACTTACCAAAACTGTTCTGGAGAGTAGGAAGAAGTCATATGAAGGCACTCACAAGATGCCATTATCACAGCTGCATGGAACAGTTATGGGGCAAAGGAAGTGGCATTGTACCTTGGCTGTGTGCAGGTCTCACCAATGAAATAAATAATGATGCATTTCAAATCTAGTTTCACAAAATATTCAGAACTTCATGCAGAAAGCATACTGCCAAATACAATAAAGTAAGGTCAAGTATCATCATAAAGTTAAAGGCCACTATGAGCAATAGAGTAAATGGAGTCTTTCAAAGTATATAAGTCATTTGATTGAATCCTTTTTGTTCAAATGGAACATTTTGTATGGTCTTTATTCATGTCCTAATACATAGCTGTGAAGCTTTATTACACAAAATAATCACAGGTCGCAATAGTTCTAAGTCATCACCCAAATACAGTATTCTTCTAACCTAGCTATAGATCTATGTCTATGGAAAGATAAGATTAGAACGTTGTAGTTTGTTGTTGTAACATACGAATCCTACTGAGTCAAAATTGATGCCTGGAGCAGGTGATTGTGAAAGCTTAAGTAGCACTAGACTTAGTCTTTCATTGAAATTCTAGCCCAAGGGTGTAATAAAGACCTAGGTTGTTCACTGAAACCACTGTTAGTAGTCTATTCACAGGTGGGTTACCCTGGATGTCTTTTAAATCTATTGTTTAGATAACCCCTAAAGCTCAGGAAAAAAGCATTTCAAAACTTTTAATTCATTCCTATCATTGCTCTTTAGTCCTTAGCTTTTCCCTTTTGTTCAAAACATACCCTAATCATGAAATGTTGCTGCATGACATCCATGCATCCCACAGTTATTTAGATGATTTGCTTATCTGGAAGTGAACAATTTTAATCTTTGTTCTGATGAACGGTCATTGACATGAAACATTAGCTTTGTTTCTCTCTCTGGGAGTGCTGCCTGACCTGCTGAGCATTTCCAGCATTTCTGTTTTTAATTCTTAATCTTAGCCTGTAGTATTGCCTATGTAAGAGTTTCAGAAGTTTTAATTCTAAAACTCAATACTGTATAGGCCATTCTTTTTACCATAATCCGCAAGAATTATTTTTACCTTTTTAAAAAAAAATGGAGCTCGCAGTGAGAGAATGAGATGCACCAAGGAGTGGAAATATTAGCAGAAGTAGGCTGTCTGAACTAACAGACTTATTCCAAAGGACTTATCTTCTAAGGTCAACCACAAGAAGGAAAGTGAGGTAAGATTCCAGCATGACCAAAATTCAGTCTGTAAGCTATTGGAAACATACCTTATACCTTAAATATATAAGGAAATGCAGGGCAGACCCTCTACTCGCCCTCTGAGCTTTTCCTGGTCGTCAGCATTTTCTGTGGAAATTATTGCTGTGCAGCTATTCTTTATTTCCTTTCCCTCACAGACCACTCCTCCAGCTAAGAGGCTGCCATTGTCTGGCCCACAGACAACTTCGTGCATATTATCAATCGTTGATCATTATTTTGCTTTCCTCTCCTGATGAAGTGTTGCATTTCCATGAGATGCTCCATGTACCAAGTCTGGACAGCAGTTTATCAATTCACCAGATTGAGGCTGCTTTGGCCTCTGAGCAGGAGCTAAATATGCTACCATTTCTGCCTGCAGATATCTTTTGATCTCAACTTCTGCAAATAAATGTAATTCCAAATCTTTAACAGTTATAAGATGCAATTTTCCACTGAAAAATAAAGTTTATTCTTATTGAAGATGAAGACTGTGAAAAGGCATCTCGCATGATATTGTTCATGTGGTTTATTCGGATACCTGAAAATAGTCTATAGAGTATTAAAAAAGGCACAAGCTGATAATGGCAAGAGAACAGAGTGCCTTCACTAAATCTAGAGGAGTTCTGTTTAATGTGCACAGCTACAATGTCTCTGCCAATAGTTGAATGTGAACAAGGTGCATTACTGTTGTCAGATAGTGTCAGGCTTGACCAGAGCTGTCCTCCTCTTTTCCTTTTTTTAATTGGGGTGAGTAGACTTTCTGCTCTAACTATGCTATCTCAAATTAATTAGATACATTGATCATTCTTGACATGTTTGATGTTTACCAGCTTCTTTTGTTGGAAAAACAGAAATCTTGACAAGGGATTGCATATATTCACATTGAGCAGAAATTATGATATCATCCCCAACCTAATGCTGCTTCTTAGTGTAATGAACTTCAGTACAACCGTATGGCTAGGAAAAGGGATTCAGCCTGAGACCTAATATTTACGAAGAGATTGGCCCGCTGGAAGCAGGGATGGTAGTGGGGAGGTGTGGTTTCCCCACACACTGTGACAGACTCCCCACCCAGAAGTTAGCCTGATTGACTGACTGACAGGCTTGGCTTGCAGTTGGGTGGGGAACTTTGGAGAAGAGACCACTAACCAGCTAGGTCTGAGCCACAGCCTGAGGTATGATGGGGAAGGTCTGATCCCTGACCCAGGTGACAGAGGGGCCCAATCCTGAGAGGTGGTCTGACCCCTGACCTGGGAGGAGGAGATCAGAGACCTTGGGAAGGGGGAACCTCAGAAGCCTCAGGAAGGAGGAATCAGAGGCTTGGGGGGTGGGGGGGGGGGGGGTGGGTGGAGGGATTGGAGGCCTCATGGTGCTGAATTAGAGGCTTTGGTGGTGGGGGAGGTCAGAGGCCTCATGGAGTTGTCGGGGTGGGAAGAGATCTGAAAGGCCGGGGGAGTACATCCTAGATACAGCAGTCTTTGCCTCTTTGTAGCTGCTAGGTTTCCCAAGGCTTGGGAAACTCGACCGATAAGAGTTAAATTGGAAATAGTGGTTAAATATGAGGCATTCAGCCTCATTATAATATTTCAATTGCCAACCCACCTCCTGGGAGCAGGTTGGTTGCCTGCCCCCATATCCGGCCTCCGTTAAAACTGACAGTGGGCATGTTGGGGTCTAGATTCAAACTTTTAGCACTGCAACTCCCCACCTGACCTAGACCCTTCTGTTTGTTTGGCATTAAAATTCCCCCCACTATGACAGGTCAGAGCTGGTGAGTTGTCTTGGTTTGCCATTTAGGACAATAAATCTACTCATAAATTCATAGAAATTTACAGCACAGAAGAAGGCCGTTCAGCTCAATGTGGGCAGGATCATGTGCTCGTCCGGAAGGCGGGTTTTGTGGAAGTGGGGCAGGAGAATCGGAGTGGAACCGCCCACCACGGAACCTGATGCAGGAATTCCCGATTCTGATCTTCCCAGGGCAGGATAGGTCGATGACGACCTTCCCGTCCAGAGGCCAATTGAGGCCCTGTAGGGGCCTCTTAATGACCAATTAGGGCCTCTTCCTGCTGCCACTGGGATCTTAACAGAGGTGGGGGGACAGCCTCCACCGTGCTGGAAGGATGACGTAAAATGAGGCACCCTCCCTGTGGGCTTGGTGGTGGGGGGGGGGGGTGCGGTCCCTCCTTCGTGGGCAAACTGTGGCCCATGGAGAACCCCCCCCCCCCCCCACCACTTCCGAGAACAACTGTACTCCCAGGACTGCCTCCCCCTTAACCAAAGAACCACCCCCCATCCCCACTTCGCCAGGGCCTTCCGGACTGGCCCCAGCGACCCTGCCTCACCTAGCTGTGTTCCGGGGTCCAAGGCCGTTGCAGTACCGGCAGTGGCCACCGCTCCCGGTGGTGCTGCCAATACTGCTGAGCTGCTAGCCCTGTGATTGGCCAGAAGCTCTTGGAGGCATTAGTTTTCCCACCACCAAGGTTAGGCTGACTGGCCTGTAATTACTTGGTCTATCCCTTTCTCCCTTTGTAAACAATGGTACAACGTTAGCTGTCCTCCAGTCCTCTGACACCACACCTGTAGCCAGAGAGGATTGGACAATGTTAGTCAGAGCCTTTGCTATTTCTTCTCTTGGTTTCCTTAACAGCCTAGGATATTTTTCATCCTGGCATGGGATTTATCCACTTTCAAACCCCTTAACACATCCTCTATCACGATGTTAATTTCATGTAATATTTCACATACCTTTTCCTTGATTGCAATGTCTGTATCATTGCTCTCTTTTGTGAAAACAGACACATAGTATTTATTAAGAACCATACCAGCGTCCTCCACCTCCACACACAGGTTACCCTTATGGTCCCTAATAGGCCCCCTCTTTCTTTAGTTATCCTCTTGCTCTTTATGCATTTATAAAAAATCTTTGGGTTTTCCTTGATTTTACTTGCCAATATTGTTTCATGCTGTCTCCTTGCTTTCCTAATTTCCTTTTTAACTTCACCCCTACACATTTTCAACTCCTCTAGATTTCTGCAGTATTGAGCCCTCAGCATTTGTCTTAAACTTCCCTTTTTTTCTTTATCCTCTCCTTTAAGCCCCTTGACATCCACGGGGCTCTGGATTTGTTAGTTCCACTCTTTTTCTTTAAGGGTACATTCTTGCTCTGAACCCTCATCATCTCTTCCTTGAATGCCTCCCACTGATCTGGCACTGATTTATCTTCAAGTAATTGTTTCCAGTTCACCTTAGGGTAAATCACATCTTGGCTTCGTAAAATTAGCTTTTCCCCAATTGAGAACTTTTATTCCTGGTCAATCTTTGTCCTTTTCCATAACTACTCTAAATGTAACTGAATTATGATCACCTCCACCAACTGATACCCCTTCCACCTGCCCAGCTTCATTCCCTAAAACTAAGCCCAGAACCATCTCCTCTCTTGTTGGACTTGTTATGTACTAGCTACAAAAGTTCTCCTGAGTATATTTTAAGAATTCTGCTCCTTCTGTACCTTTAACACTAATTCTATCCCAGTTATTATTAGAGTAGTTGAAATCCTCCACTATTAGTGCCCTATTGCTTTTGTACTTCTCAGAGATTTGCCGATATATTTGCTCTTCTCCCTACCGCAAACTGGTTTGGGGTCTATCGTACACGCACAGTGGTGTGATTGCCTCTTTTTTGTTCTTCAGTTCAACCCATATGGCCTCATTTGATGATCCTTTTACCATATCATCCTTCCTCACATCTATAAATGTTTATTTAATCAAAATTGTGACCTTCCCCCTCCTTTCTCCCTGCCCCACCCCATAACCACCAATCTCGTCTGAAAACCCTGCAACCAGAAATGTGGACTGTGTACAATAATACTTTTCATTGGATCAACTAAACATTTACGGTGAAAGCAGGAATGAATCTGCCTTGCGCACTTGCATTATGTGCAAGGGGAGTATTGTTCTTCTTTGAAGCTGGATTACGGGAGCCTGGTGTTTGTCACCCAGGTTCAGTGTGTGCATTGTTAAATCTGGTTTTAGTGGGTCCATGTCTACAAGTCTGAAACTATAACAGCATACAATCCTTTTAAGAGTATCATTATCTTTAGAGCTGTGGTGGGGTGGGGATCAGGAGAGGGGAAAGAAAGAACTGGGCAGCACAGAGGATAAAATAGAGCACAAATAGCTGAATGAAACCAATCTATCTAACTGTCGTTTAATGCTTGATTTTTATATTTCAGAAAAAGTTGCTCCAAAATAAATTGGTTTTGCCATTTCAAGGTGAAAATCCCAGAGGGTGTTCAGACATTTAAACACTCAGCAGCAAACCTATGTTCATGGATTGAAAAGCTGTAACATACAAAACATTTAACTCATACATGCCAACTGTTACAGTTTTACACAGCCAGTCAGTGTTTTGCAGCCAGTATCCCTTGATCACATCAACATAGAGAACCAACTTCCTATTTTCCTTTCTGTTGCTACACAACCCTCTGTTGTATAGTTCTCCTGCACTGGTGCTATTGAGCTACAGCTGTCAGAAAGGACAGATTACTGCTCATTGGTAGAGAGGGCAAATGGGATAGGAAATTCAACTGGACTGTGACTACAGTAGACACTTTTGGGTGTAAAGCAATTCATTGAACCTGATTGAACTGATAGTGTTGGTATATGCACAAGATAAAGAGTGCCAGATGAAGTTACATTTTCTGCATGCATTCCTCCAGAAAATAAATACTTAGCCCAGATTTTGCACCCCTGACCTTGAAAAAAACTGCCCACAAAGATTTATTGGGCTCAAGAGTGTAGATTTCCTCTTTTCCGATGCCAGTTTCAATTAGGTGCCTTCTACAGGAGATCAGTGGTGTCTGGCAACAGGGCAGGCAGCAGACAGGTGAATCAGCTAGTCAGATTGAACAAGTTTCACTGACAGCAAAGCAGCAAGCAAAAAACAGAATAGAAATTACATTTAAATAATCGTACCAAAAGTGAAATAAAGATTGGAACATAAATATGTGATCAAAAAAAACCTTAAATATCAGAACAAAAATATTTCTGAAAATTATTTGATTAAATTTTTTAATGTTCTTCTGAAGGAATGAGACTCCACACTTGTAAAATTATTTTCTCAGGGCCAGAGAGGTTGTTCGCCAGTAATTATGACTTGATACGCAGTTTAAAAACTCCGCTATTCTTGATTGAATATGGCTTAACATTTTCATTGTTTTTTGTGCTTAAATAGTTGAACTTCACAACATATCAGTGAGTGTTAATGGGGAAGAGTAGGGTATCACTGACAGAAACTTCCAGATTTCTGCATTTAACTGCATATGGGCAGATACCAGGGGCTGAATGTTTGCTTTGGGTGTGGGAAACAGGAGCTGGGACTGTTTCCTAGTCCTGAACTCACCCCTGGTGCGGGAAAAAGTCACTGACCTGGGACTTTTCACAGGCCCCCTTAATTGGCATGGAGGCGGGTTCCCTGTTCAATTAGGATGGGAGGCAGACTCTCAAAAGTGGAGGAACAATCAGAGGCTGTCCAGCTTAAAAGGAGGACAGGCTGCATTAAAGGGTAAGTAACTGAGAGGGCACTTCAACATGGAAGCGCTCTCTCACCAACGTTTTAAAAAAAATTTAAATATAAACCTGAAAAAGCAGCCAGGCCACCACAGTTGGGGTGGGGAGTAGAATCCCTGTACAGGGTGGCCATTGGTTGTACCCACATCCAGGAATGCAGGGAGGGCCTGTATGCATGCCTGGGGTGCTGAACTCCCAGACTGCCACTAAGTGCCCGCTTCCAGGCTGTTGAACTGCTCCTCTCACATCGGAAATCTGAAGGCTGACTGGAAAATCCCATTCAGCCTCCTGTCAGTGCCCTTAACAAGGCTGTTAGTGAGCCTAATTGGCTGCCGCCTCCTGGGGGTAGGCCTCAGTGGGATGCAAAAATTCTGCCCCAGAGGTTGCTGTCAGGTTTACATAGCAATCATGGTGAGCACTGACAGCCTTGCCATTGTTACGACTGCAAATTTCGGACCATTATGTTTCAGTGCAAATCAACCGTTCACAAACTCACTTTTGTGTTTTTTTCTTTTCCCTACAAAACAAATGATGGAATATTGGCTCGACGCTTACAGAAACTGCACTTTCAGTGGAATTATTTCTTCACGTGTCATCGGTCTATAATTAGGGCTGTTCTCAAGTTGTCAGTTTTTCTGAAGTCAGATTTTGCTAGTTTTCGAGGTTGGCATGTCTGCTTACTTAAGCTCAAAACTTCAGAACAGGAAAATAAATAATGCACGCACCAGCATCAGCCAAAATCTTACCTCTCTTGTTTGGGAGATGCCCATTCCTTGGTGGAAGCCCACATCAGTCGCTAACTGAGTAACATCAGTAACTAAAATACACCAACCAGTCTTCAAAATAACATTTCAGGTGTCGGTTAATTTTCTTTCAATTATCCAAGTATAAATATTTTTCTTTTATTATTTACAAAAAGACTAATTTGCTGTTGGTGTGACACCTTCCAAAGGGTCTAATTAAGAAAATGACCTTCAACTATTGTAATTCAAGGCAACATTTTTTTAACTCGTTTCATGGAATGTGGGCATCGCTGGAAAGACCAGCATGCATTTCCCTTCCCTAATTGCCCTTGAGAAGGTAGTGCTGTGAATTGCCTTCTTGAACTGCTACAGTCCATCTGGTGCAGGTACACCACAGTGCTGTTAGGTGGGAGTTCCAGGATTTTGATCCAGTGACAGTGAAGGAATGGTGATATATTTCCTACTCAGGATGGTGTGTGGCTTGGAGGGGTACCTGCAGATGGTGGTGTTTGCATGTGTCTGCTGCCCTTGACCTTCTAGGTGGAAGAGGTTGCGGGACAGTAGCAACATGGATAAGGAATTGGCTGAGTGACAGAAAACAAAGAGTAGTGATTAATGGATGTTTTTTAGGCTGGAGGAAGGTTTGTAGTAGAATTCCCCAGGGGTCAGTGTTGGGACCCTTGCTTTTCTGATATGCATTAATGACCTAGACCTTGGTGTACAGGGCACAATTTCAATGTATGCTGATGATGTGAAAATTGGAAGCATTATGAACTGTGAGGAAGATAATGTAGAACTGCAAAAGGACAAAGACAAGTTGGTGGAATGGGTGGATAGGTGGCAGATGAAGTTCAATGCAGAGAAATGTGAAGTGGTACATTTTGCTAGGAAGGACATGGAAAGACAATATAAAATAAAGGGTACAATTCTAAACAGGGTGCAGGAGCAGAGGGTCCTGGGTGTATATGTGCATAAGTCATTGAAGATGGCAGGACAGGATGAGAGAGAGGTAAATAAAGCATACAGTATCCTGGACTTTATTAATAGGGGCAGAGAGTACAAGAGCAAGGAGGTTATGTTGAACTTGTATAAGACACTAGTCTGGTCTCAGCTGGAATATTGCATCCAATTCTGGGCACGGCACTTTAGGAAGGATGTGACAGCATTAGGGTGTAGAAAAGATTCATGAGAATGATTCCGGGGTGAAGAACTTCAGCTATGAAGATAGATTGGAGAAGTTGGAATTCTTTACCTTGGCGAAGAGAAGGTTGAAAGGAAATTTGATAGAAGTATTCAAAACCATGAGGGGTCTGGACAGAGTAAATAGGGAAAAACTGTTCCCAATCATGAAAGGATCGAGAACAAGAGGGCACAGATTTAAAGCAATTGTTAAAAGAAACAAAAGCGATATCAGGAAAAACTTTTTCATGCAGCGAGTGGTTAGGGTCTGGAATGCACTGCCTGAGAACCTGGTGGAGGCAGGTTCAATTGAAGCATTCAAAAGGGAATTAGACAGTTACATGAAAAGGAAGAATGTGCAGGTTTTTGGGGAGAAGGCAGGGGAGAGGCTCTAAGTGAATTGCTCATTTGGAGAGCTGGTGCAGGCACGATGGGCTGAATGGCCACCTTCTGTGATGCAACAATTCTGTGATTCTGTTTGAAAGGTGCTGTTGAAGGAGCCTTGGTGAGTTGCTGCAGTGCATCTTGTATATGGTACACACTGCTGCTACTATGCAGCAATGGTGGAGGGAGTGAATATTTAAGGTGGTAGATGGGGTTCCAGTCAAGCGGACTGCTTTGCCTTGGATGGTGTTGAGGTTCCTGTGTGTTGTTGGAGCTGCACTCATCCAGGCAAGTGGAGAGTATTCCACCAAAGTCCTGACTTGTGCCTTGTGGATGGTGGACAGGCTTTGGGGAGACAGGAGGTGAGTTACCCGCTGCAGAATTCCCAGCTTCTCACCTGCTCTTGTAGCCACAGTATTTATATGGCTGCTCCAGTTAAGTTTCTGGTCACCCCCAAGATGTTGATAGTGGGGATTCAGCAATGCTAATGCTGTTGAATGTCAAGGAGAGATGGTTAGATTCTCTATTGTTGAAGATAGTCATTGCCTGGCACTTGTATGGCATGAGTGTTACTTGCCACTTATCAGCCCAGGCATGAATGTTACTTGCCACTTATCAGCCCAAGCCTGAATATTGTCCAGGTCATGTTGCATATGGGCACGGACTGCTTCAGTATCCGAGGAGCCATGAATCATCAGCAAACATCCCCATTTCTGACCTTATGATGGAGGAAAGGTCATTGATGAAGCAGCTAAAGATGGTTGAGCCCAGGACTCTAACCTGAGGAACTCCTACAGTGATGTCCCGGGACTGAGATGATTGTCCTCCAACAACCACAGCCATCTTCCTTTGTGTGAGGTATGATTCCAACCAGCGGAGTATTTTACCCCGATTTCCATTGATTCCAGTTTTGCCAGGGCTCCTTGATTCCGCACAGTCAAATGCTGCCTTGATATCAAGGGCAGTCACTCTCACCTCACCTCTTGAGTTCAGCTCTTTTGTCCATGTTTGGAACAAGGCTATAATGAGCTCAGGAGCTGAGTGGCCCTGGCGGAACCCAACTGAGCATCAGTGAGCAAGTTGTTGTTGTTTAAGTGGCGCTTGATAGCACTGTCGATGACACCTTCTATCACTTTGCTGATAATCAAGAGTAGACTGATGGGGCAGTAATTGACCAGATGAAAATTGTCCTGCTTTTTGTGGACAGACATATCTGGGCAATTTTCTACATTGCGGGGTAGATGCCAGTGTTGTAGCTGTACCTGAATAGCTTGGCTAGGGGTATGGCTAGTTCCGGAGCACAAGCCTTCAGTCCTGTAGCCAGGATGTCGTAAGGACCCATAGCCTTTGCAGTATCCAGTGCCTTCAGCCATTTCTTGATATCACATGGAGTTGGCTGAAGACTGGCATCTGTGATGCTGGGGACCTCAGGAAGAGGCTGAGATGGATCATCCACTCGCCAGTGCTCTTGATCTCCGTGATGCACTGATGTGCTGCAGACAACGAGATCCCACACATATCTCCAGTTGCTCCCTTGAATGATCCAGTGGCGTAGAAGTTGAGTTCCACAGTGATATCAAATATATATGCTACTTAAATTGTTTATGGCTCATAATATGGCGAGATTGCAGTGAGTATGTATCGAATAGATTATTTGGGGAGCAGCAGTGTTTTAATCCTGATTGTAGCCCACAGCTGCCTTCCCATAACAAGGTGCATTGTTAATTCCAACAATTAAGTTACTGCGTCCAAGAGGTAAAACAGGTGACAGCGCTTTAATCCCAAATTCAACATGAATTTACTCTGATATCCTCGATGAGTCATCTAAACCTGAGCAATGCTGCCACCATTAGCCATGACTTTAGAGTTCATGCTGTAAGGTAAATGGGGTAGTCCTGCTGTTACTAGTGACAAAGAGAGGCACCTCAACATCTGTTTTATCCTCATGCCAACATACATGGCTGCCAGCACAGGCTCCTGCCAAGACCAATTGTTCTAGCTACAGGTGGGCTCTGCATTCAGCTCATTAACATTAGTTAATTATAAGCTTATATTTACATATATATATATTATGAAGAACAACATATTCTGAAGCACCTGTGAGATGTGACAATAATATCTACACCAGCAATGAAGAGGCAGAAAAAAGCCAGTATTTTCTGCAAATTCATTAGGGTTGTTAAATTATCTGTATGCTAGGTGTAGTGGAATCAAAAGCTATTCATAAAAAGGACATTTACAATTTCATTACACAAAGCAATTTTCCACATCCATCACCTCCTCTGAATCATACTCTATAGCTATCAGTGAATTTAAACAGCAAACCAAACTCAGGATTCAGCAAATAGATACTTTGCATTTATTTAAATCACTGGCTGAGCACCTTAACCTATTTTTCCATTAATGTTCATCTCGTTTGCTGTATAGTGGCAAACAGCGCCATCTATTGCCAGTATCCATGTACTGACTTGCTTTAAAGGGATAACAAGTGTTGCAGTTTTTAATCTTTATTCCTACCTTTCACAAATGTCCTGACTATTGCTAGAATATATTTTCATAGCTGCTGGTCACCCTTCTATTCATTGAGACCATTGTCCATTAGTAATCATAGGCATTGAGTGTTGTCAAACTATTCCATTTGCAGGGTGTCAGAGCCCCACCTGATCTGGTTTCTCATTTGACATGTGTGCACGCGCACACACACACAAACACATATTTATTGGGTTCTATATTTCTTGAGAATATTTAACACATTTTTTGCTTATTTGCAAACATATATTGCAATAATGTAATTTGTACCAAAAATATCTTCACATCACCTCTTCAACACTATTTTTTCCCCTTTCAAAACAAACAGAAAATGTTTACCAAACACTTTCATTTAAAAAGGATGCTGAAGGAGGGAGGCCACATTTATTGGATTAGAAAGTAATTTGTGACTCTATGGCACATGCATAACATCAAAGAAATTGCAGTTACAGGAGGAAGCTAACCACCTCCTCTTCACTATGGACGTCTAATCTCTCTATACCTCCATACCTCCATCCCCCACCAAGGCTCTTCGCTTCTTCCTTGAACAGAGGCCCAACCAGGTCCCATCCACCACTACCTCCACCGCCTGGCTGAACTTGTTCTTACATTGAACAACTTCTCCTTCAACTCCACTTACTTCCTTCAAATAAAAGGTATTGCTATGGGTACCCACATGGGTCCTAGTTATACGTCTCTTGTGGAATATGTCGAACATTCGATGTTCCAGTCCTACTCAGGCCCCCTCCCTCATCTCTTGTTCTGGTACATTGATGACTGTATCAGTGCTGCTTCCTGCTCCCACCCCGAACTGGAAAACGCCATCAACTTTGCTTTCAATTTCTACCCTTCTCTCACCTTTACATGGTCCATCGCCAACACTTCCCTTCCCTTTCTCAACTTCTCTGTCTTCATCTCTGGGGATAGACTATCCACTAATATTCATTATAAGCCCACCGACTCCCATGGTTACCTTGACTACACTTCCTCTCACCCTGTTTCATGTAAAGACTCCATCCCATTCTCCCAGTTTCTCCGCCTCCGACGCCTCTGTTCAGATGGTGCAACTTTCCACAACAGTGCTTCTGATATGTCTTCCTTTTTCCTCTATTGAGAATTGCCCCGCACTGTAGTTGACAGGGCCCTCAACCGTCTCCAACCTATTTCCCGTCCTTCTGCCCTCACCCCGCTCTCCCCCCCCCCCGCCCCCACAGAACAGCTACAGGATTCTCCTTGTCCTCACTTTCGACCCGAGCAGCCTCCACATCCAAAGGATCATCGTCCGCCATTTCCACCACCTCCAGTGTGATGCCACCACCAAACACATCTTCCCTTCTCCTCCCCTGTCAGCATTCCACAGGGATTGTTCCCTCCGTGACACTCCTGTCCACTCATCCATCACCCTCGACACCTCGTTCCCTTCCCACAGCACCTTCCCATGCAATCGCAGGAGGTGTAATACCTGTCCTTTTACTTCCTCTCTCCTCACTATCCAATGCCCCAAACACTTCTTCCAGGTGAAGCAGTACTTCCTTCAATTTAGTATACTGTATTCACTGCTCACGATGCGGTCGCCTCTACATTGGGGAGACCAAACGCAGATTTGGTGACTGCTTTGCAGAACACCTCTGCTCAGTCCGAAAGCATGACTCTGAGCTTCCGGTTTCTGGCCATTTCAACGCCCCACCCCCGTTCTCATGCCCACATTTCTGTCTTTGGCCTGCTCCAGTGTTCCAGTAAACATCAATGCAAGCTCAAGGAGCAGCACCTGATCTTTCGATTACACATGCTACAATTTCAACAATTTCAGAGCATGACTGGCCTTTTTAAAAAAAAAAAATTATTATTTTAATTTTTAACCACGTGCCTGTATTTTCATGTGGACAGAGTTGTTCATTACTCTGTCATTAACACTCTCTCTGGACTAATGCTTTGTCTTTCACCACAAGCATTAGCATGCTCTTTGCCTATGCCCCATGACAGCTTTGTTATTTAATCTCTCCTGCCCTCTGTCCTTTCACACACCTTCCCTTTTGTTCTCTTCCCCACCAAATCCCCCTCCCCCTCACTTGATTAAAACCTAATTCTTTTCTAACCTTTGCCAGTTCTGATGAAAGATCACAGGCCTGAACTGTTAACTCTGCTTCTCTCTCCACAGATGCTGCCTGACCTGCTGAGTATTTCCAGCACTTTCTGTTTTTATTTCCAATTTCCAGCATCTGCAGTATTTTACTTTTATTACAGGAGGAAGCTGTTTGACTCATACGTCTAAAACATTTCCCTGAACTTCTCCCAATATCCTTTCATATTTCAAATATATATCTAGTTCTCTGTTAAATTGTTATTGTCTCTGCTTAAAAATACACTTGTGGTGCAGCATTCCATGTACTGTGTGAAAAATGTCTTCTGACGCATTTTCACTGTACCGGTGAATTCACACTCCCTGATGACCAATCTGCCAATCAATGGAAATTATGTTTCACTATTTCCCCTCTTAGAAATTTTAATAATTTTGAAAATCTCCTTAATCTTTTTCTGGTTAATTGAAAAGTGTTCCAATTTTGCAAGCCTTTCTTCATGACCACTATGTCTCATTTGTAGACTCATTCTAGTGTATCTGCATTGTAATCTTTCCATGCTTCCATTTAATGGGGTTCCCAGAACTACATGCAATACTCAACTAAGGACTAACTATTATCTATTTTTGATGACCTCTTCTACATGTACCCCAGCCTTTAATCATCTTATCCGCATTCCTACATTCTTTTCTTCTCTCAGTTTGTTAAGAATCTTTATTTTTAACCTTTGGCTGACTGTCACCTCATACAACATATGCTTGCACCACAACACAGCAGTCAGCGCTCCACAATATGACGAGGACCAATGGATATAGAAAAGAATGTTAAAATTTATTTCAAGTTCAAGAAAAAAATCGAGGGTTGAATTTTAAGGGACCGTTGGAGACAGGAACTGAGGCTGGGGGTGGGAGGGCAGAGACATAAAATCGGGATGGAAGACGTCGGACTTCCTGATGTCCCTTCCGCGGCCAACATGGAGGGGGGACTTCACACATCCATACAGCGGGAAGGTAATTACGGTACTTAAGAGCCCAATTGGCAGCAATTTTATTCACTGGGTCCAATTTAACTAATGGCACCCGAAAGGCATGGGGCTTCAGAGCCTCGCCTGGTTAAAAGAGGTGACAAGGAGGTGGGAGCTCAATGCTGGCTTTATTGGGAAGCCATTGGGTGAGGCATCGTTCCTTAGCAGGGAGGGTGAAGGAGGGAGGGCTTTGGGAATTGCTTCAGGAGAGGGGGAAAAGGTCCCAGCACTGCGGGGAGCCATACCAGGGTGCCATTGGTGCAGTGCCGCCTCATAAGAAGTGCAAATAAGGGAAAAGGGTGGGGTGTCGTTTGCTCTGAAGGCCTTATACTCAGGGAGAGGCAACCTGTCATGGGCCTCATTCACCCTGGCTTCAGGGCTCCCTTCGAGGTGGAGAAGCAGCATAGAGGGAGGGAAGCGCAGGCAAGGGCACTGCAGCAGCATGGGGGTACACAGGAGGGCAAGCTTTAGGGTTGGAACATCAGAGAAGGATGCAGAGGGGCACGCCATCAGCCTCATGTGAGCAGAAAAAGCTACCCAGTTGAAGCTCAACTACCTGCAGGTGACAATGTCTCTGAAGACTCGCCTCATCAGGGAGGCCATCACTAATCTGTGTTGCAGGATGAGCTGAGTCCCATGGGACTTGGTTGCTGAAGGACACCGTCACACTGAACTTCTACACTACTGAATCTTTCCAGGGCTCCATGGAGATATGGGTGGGATCTCGCAGTCTGTGGCACGTTGATGCATCAAGGAGGTCACCAATGCCCTGTTCAGGGGGACAGGTGACTACGTGCTCTTCCACACCGATCCAAACAGTCAAGCTGAGAGGGCTATAGGGTTTGAGGCTGTCACTGGATTCCTCCAGGTACAGGGTGTCAGCGACTGCATGCATGTGGGCATCAAGCCTCCCACAGACCAGCCAGCAGCCTTCATCAACAGGAAAGGCTTCTACTCGCTCAATGTGCAACTGCTCTGTGACCACCACAAACAGAGCTTGAAGGTTTGTGCATGATTCCTGGAAAGCAGCCACAACATCTACATGCTAAGGCAATCCCAGGTGCCAGAACTTTTCCACCCCCACATGCCATCAGGGATGAATCCTTGGAGTCGAGGGCTAGTCACTGAGGACATGGCTGCTGACGGCTGTGAGGAACCTTCGCACGAATGCAGAGGAAAGGTACAACACCTGCTACGGGTCAACCCGAGTGACCATCAAGCAGACCATTGGGCTCTTGATGATGAGATTCAGGTCCATAGATCGATCCAGTGGAGCCCTTCAGTATGCCCCAGCAAGGGGTTCACGTATTGTGGTGGTCTGCTATGCACTGCACAACCTGGTGCTACAGAATGGGGAGACGTTGACCAGTGAGGAAATAGTCGATCACGCTGCCTCCTCTGATGAGGAGGATGTGGAGGAGGATGCTGCCCAGGCAGTGCAATATGATGGACCCCAGACACAGCAGGAACGGCGGCGTGAGATCCGCGCAAAGGAGGCTCGAGATGCCCTTATACATTCACATTTCCCATGACCCCGACCGCCTTCTGGAACTGCATCAATAAAACCTTATCTTTCAGCAGCCCTGTTGTCACCTCCTTCCTTCTGCACTCCAGCGCCCAGCACCCAGATGCAGATCGCACAATGGAAAAGCCGAGGCTTTGAGTGTTCGGGGCTTGTCCCTCGCTTCCAGCCTCTTGGGAGAAAGGGTTTAAATGATGTTCCAATGTTCATCAACAGCTGGGCACGTTGTTACGACCAAGGTGGGAAGAGTGCATTATCTTTTCGAGTTCCACTTCTCCACAGGTCACAACATATATTTAAATGTTTACCTAATTACCGATGCAGTCAATCATATACTCTGCTCTTAATTCCAGAATAAAATACATCAAACAGGTTTTTTTAATAAACAACAAAATTATCAGTTTATTACAAAACAAGACTTAACCAGTAACGGAGCAAAGCATTAACACACTGATTGAGATATGAAAGTTCCCTTTTTAAACACCACACACACAAACATACACACACACTGAAAAAAATACAGAAATTCTCTCTGCAGAGGTCTGTTACATAAAAAAAAAGAATACTTTGGCCAAATACTTGCTAATTCTTGAAGAAAAAGAAGATATGCAAGGAAGTCAGTTGTCCCTTTTGGTCTAGCATCCAGGTGTACGGATCGGGTCACTGAGAACTTTTCAGAAGCAGTTCGTTCTGGCGATGTCGAGAAATCGGTAGGCTTTCCAGGAGACATGTGGCATCAGGAGTTTTAGCCAACCCACACTTGAATCACAGGGTTTTTTAAAGGCAGGAGGAAAGAGGAGTTGATACACTGGCCTTCTCAGGGCCTCTTAGAGAGATGCAGGAAAAATGAGCTGCCGTTTCTTTTTCCTTGGCAGGCAAAACACCAACTGTCTTCAAAACAGTTGACACCCCAACTGAACCAAAACACAATATCAGAAGCAAAACCACAAAAAGAAATTCAACCTCCTGACCTCCATAAAGCTTAACACATGGCTTCTCTATAAACATTTTTAAAATTCATTCGTGGGATGTGGGCATTGCAGGCTAGGACAGCATTGTCCATCCCTAATTGCCCTTGAGAAGGGGTGGTGAGCTGCCTTCTTGAACTGCTGCAGTCCATGTGGGGTAGGTTCACCCACTGTGCTCTGAGGAAGGGAGTTCCAGGATTTGACCCAGTGACAATGAAGTGAAATGGTGATATCGTTCCAAGTCAGGATGGTGTGTGGCTTGGAGGGGAACTTGCAGTGGTGGTGTCGCCATGTGTTTGCTGCCCTTGTCCTTCTAGGTGGTCGAGGTCACCTGTTTGGAACGTGCTATCGAAGGAGCCTTGGTGCATTGCTGCAATGCATCTTGTAGATGGTACACACTGCTGCCACTGTGCGTCGGTAGTGAAGGGAGTGAATGTTTGTAGATGGGGTGCCAATCAAGCAGGCTGCTTTGTCCTGGATGGTGTCGAGCTTCTTGATTGTTGTTGGAGCTGCACCCATCCAGGCAAGTGGAGGGTATTCCATCACACTGCTGACTTGTGCCTTGTAGATGGTGGACGGGATTTGGGAAGTCGGGAAGTGAGTTACTCGCCAAAGGATTCCTCGCCTCTGACCTGCTCTTGCAGCTACGGTATTTATATGGCTACTCCAGGTCACCAATGTTTCTATGTTTATTGAGCTTAAAGGACATGATTTCCAGCAAAAGTAGTTCTCAAACAACATCTCAAGTGTCCTTTCAGTGAACTTGGTAAAAAAACAAAATCCATGGAATCTTTTCAGTTTTAAACACAAGTCTTCAAAAAAATAAAGTATTAAAAAATGGAAGCACTTTCGTAACAACATATAGACTCTGGCATCTCTGCCGGATGTTGCCTTATCTCTCACTGCAGCTGCAGCATTTCCTATGATGCCAGCAACTTCAGAGACATGTCATCAGCCTGGGCCTCAGCATGGGCCTGGCCTCCAACAGCGCACCGACTATTAGTGGCCTCGGCTGTAACAGCCTCCATCGACTGCTCACTTGCGTCTGTGATGTGCTTACCAGGTTGTGTGCCTGAATCTAAATGTGAACAGATCCCCACTGATGTGATGGTATCTGTGGTGGTGGAGGGTGAGGGAATGAAGTGATGGTGCATGCTCTAAGGCTCTCTTCTCCTCCTTAGAGGTGGCCAAGTGTGCCCCCAGTCTCTCCAGCTCTTTGTTCCTGTTGATGAGCGTGGCCTGCATGAGAGAACAGATAGATTAAATGGTCATGAGTTTCCCATCGGGACATTCCAAACACCCCTACTGTGGAGCTCCATGTATCTAGTGAGCACGTGAGCACCATGGCTCGTTTGTGCCACATACGCCCCTGTGCCCCAGAACATCCACGTTCACTCTTTTGGCTGGGAACCCCGTCTCTCCATCTGCTATGGAGCGGCTGCCTTGCTGCAGTCCCATTGCCTCCTCGTCCATTGGGCTCAAGATGTGCAAATAAGGCACCAGTCTTGGCTCACTCTTTTGGTTGTGTGATGCAGTGTTATTCTACAAGTGGAGATAAGCACAACAGCTATACTATTGGTAGTCCAGCGGTCTGTGATGGGCACAGGTAAATGTCTTCTTGATGTGGCCACTCTCAAGGGACTATGTGGGGGAATTCAGTGACAGGTGAGCACCTCTTGTTAAGATGCAGCGATGCCTCAGGCGGCATTTCCTTCTGCCTTATCCCATTGATCACGACTGGGTTGGCACTCCCTCTCCAACAAACCGACCCTCTAGCTCTTCTACATGCAAGGCCCAAAGGGTGGAAAGTGTATGGCACATTTACTTTAGTGACCGGATCAGGTCATTGACCCATGTTCGGCATTGTATCCAGGTCCTGGGGCGGTGGGGGGGAGGGGCAGTTCGTGGCGGGTGACCCCATGGCTGCTGACCTCCTCTGCTATCTCTGTCCAGGCTTGCTTGGTCAGGTGGTCCCTAGGAAAGAAGACCTCCCGCCTTTCCCTTGCAGTCTGGAGGGAGGCATTGCTGAACCATGGGGCCACCTGAGGTCTGCCAGCTTCCATCCGCCATTCTGCCTGCAGGCTTCCATTCAGTTGCTAGGCAGCAGTCTCTTAGTCAGGCAGAGGCTCCTTGGCAGCAGTCTGGCAGTCAGGCAGAGACTCTTTCAGAGCAGGCAGCAGTGAATGCAGGGCCAGCAGCCCTTTAAATATAGCACCAGCACCTGCCGAGGCATCACCTGATGCTGCCTTCAATGCCTCTGCTCCAGCTTCCGTCCTCTCACTGACAGTCCCCGCCCCCCCCTCCTGACTCGTAATTGGCTGGCCACACTTGATCCTATGTGGCCAGCTGCTCATTGCCCCAATGGAAGCTGCACCCATTTCCAGTCCTGACGTCAGGACTTGAGGCCTCCAAAAAAAGTCTGCCCCAAGTTTTTTGGCAATAGAAGAGGACGTTTTTATGGATTAACCTGCTCAGATTGGTGCAGGAGTCCCATAAATATATACACACTCTGACATAAATGGTCCACGCTTAGCGTTTGCTGTAGGATGCATTTTTTCCGTGGCACTATCTACACTAAACAGTAAAATCAAGCACCAGAAGGAGCTGAATAAAAAATAAGATTTACTGATGAAGAAAATTATAATTACTTTCTGGCTCTGTTGGAAGAGTGGCTCATTACTGAGACCAATGCTGACTCCAACTCACACATAGTGCTCACAGATGAGCAAAACAAGCATCCAAGTCAATAAAATATGATTTGGATAACAAGGTCTAAACTTTGCAGTTTCTGGAATATTTGCCAATATGCAGGAATTTAAACAGAACCAATATGTTTAGGGTATGTGCATAAAGTTGGGGAAATTATGTGCTCCTTGTTAGCAGTTCTGTGATTTTTAACTCTGAACCAGTAATGCTCCAATTGCATTTCTAGTATCCGAACAAATAACCGAGGAGATACATGTATTTTGAGTCCTGCAGACACCCATCGCACATTTGACATTAACTTTGATGAGACGTAAAAATGTTAAAATGATCTTCCTTTCCATTTTTCAAGTTTTGAGAATTGGTTGATAGACTGGAAACAGAGAGTAGGAATAAACGGGTCTTTTTCTGGGTGGCAGGCAGTGACTAGTGGGGTACCGCAGAGATCAGTGCTTGGGCCCCAGCTATTCACATTATATATTAATGACTTGGGTGAGGGAACTAAATGGAATATTGCCAAGTTTGCAGATGACACAAAGCTGGGCGGGGGGGGGGGGAGGGGGGGGGGGCGGGGGGAAGTGAGCTGTGAGGAGGATTCAAAGAGGCTCCAATGTGATTTGAACAAGTTGGGCAAATGCATGGCAGATGCAGTATAACGTGGATAAATATGAGGTTATCCACCTTGGTTGTAAAAACAGAAAGGCAGATTATTATCTGAATGGTGATAGATTGGGAAAAGGGAAGGTGCAACGAGACCTGGGTGTCCTTGTACACCAGTCGCCGAAAGCAAGCATTCAGGTGCAGCAAGCAATTAGGAAGGCGAATGGTATGTTGGCCTTCATTGCAAGAGGATTTGAGTACAGGAGCAAATATGTCTTACTGCAGTTATACAGGGCCTTGGTGAGACCACATCTGGAGTATTATGTGCAGTTTTGGTCTCCTTATCTGAGGAAGGATGTTCTTGCCATGGAGGGTGTGCAAAGAAGATTTACTAGGATGATTCCTGGGATGGCAGGATTGACGTATGAGGAGAGATTGGGTCGACAAGGCCTATATTCACTCGAGTTTAGAAGAATGAGAGGGGATCTCATAGAAACCTATCAAATTCTATCAGGACTAGACAGGCTAGATGCAGGGAGGAAGTTTTCAATGGCTGGGGAGTCCAGAACCAGGGGTCACAATCTCAGGATACGGGGTGTGCCGTTTAGAACTGAGATGAGGAGAAATTTCTTCATTCAGAGGATGGTGAACCTGTGGAATTCTCTGCCGCAGAAGGCGGTGGAGGCCAAGTCATTGAATATATTCAAGAAGGAGAGAGATATATTTCTTAATGCCAAAGGGACCAAGGGATATGGGAAAAAGCAGGAACAGGGTACCGAATTAGACGATCAGCCATGATCTTTTTTTGAATGGCCTACTCCTGCTCCTATTTTCTGTGTTTCTGTGTTTCTATGTTATTTTCTACTATACCTCTCCATTCACCTATATTATTTCACAACCAAGGTAGGCATTTTATCTGTTTTTACCAATCCTGCTGTTTTGCTGGGAAGCATAAAAGATTAATAGTGATTTTATCGCCACCAATCAATAGCAGGTTTCAAAATTGCATTGAACAAAATTATACTGGCAGCCTGGCAATACTGTGTGCTGCAGGTACCATTTTGTCCCTGCAGTTTTCCATCAAATGAGTTCTCAATCTTCACTGCTTCATGTAGAGGTGGGAGGGGTAGAACTTAGCAGAGATCAGTCAATGCACCACAAGACAAAATTCAGCAAGGGAGTCACTTTCACCATTCCAGGATTCCCTACACTCACGATTCAGTCACAAATTCCACAATTTGTGGGAATTTATTTAAAGCTTACCCTTCAGTCAAGATACATAAATGGAGCTTTCCAGGTATTTAAATTTCCCATACGAAGTACAAGCATTTGAAAAGTTTCCACAAGTTGCAGGATGTGTGGATAAATTACACGTATTGACAATGCTGCTGTTCACAAGCATTTCCTAAGCAATCATCCCAAGGGCAATGGAGCAAGAAGCCGGGGCATTGTTGCCTTGCCTATCCTGTCAGAGAGGGTCAATGTGGGGTATTAATGGGGAATCTTAAAGGAAAATAACAAAGATTGTGAAGGTAAACAAACTGCTGCATTATTTAAAACCAATATGTGGCATCATGATAGTGGAGGAGGATGTTAGTTGGATTCCATACTCTGTTGACAGCTCCACTTCAATGCAGAGGCATAAAGCAGAGGCCAAGTACCTATTTACAGCAAGGAGGGTAAACATGAAGCACAGTCATCCTTGGGCTGCTATCGAGTGTCTGCCTTCTAATGGCTAACTTGTAGTTACATTGGTTGTGACCCAGGAGCAGGCTGTAGGGTGCTACACAACCTAGAGAGACCTGGGAAGTTGAAAGATTCACAATTCCACAAACATTGATAAGTAAACATACCATGAATAGAATTTTTATTTTTAAATTCCAATCTTCCATTACAAAGTAGATGTTCTGGAGTTGGTAAGTGTTCCCAGGTAATATTTAGTATGCATCTAGAATCAAAGTTAGAATAAATAACCCTTCATCTCCAATGATATCACTGTTCAAAACGTGCACAATTTACTGTTCCCCAGCTGCACAGCTATTGAAGCAGGTTATGAGCTGGTTGCTTCAGACATTGTGGCACACTTATTACTGGCAGTCACATTCATTTGAAAAGGGATCACGTCACATCGGAAGGAGAGGAACTGACAGTTCATTATTGCTAATGACCTTTAACTTGCCGAATGCTAAAGCAGGTGATTTCTTGCAGCAATTAAAATAGAAAATTGAAGTGTTTGCAGCAATTCCAATTTTCCAAGTGGAACAAAAGTACCAGTCTGTTGTGTCAAGATGGCATCACTGGATGGCACTCCTAGCAAATGTAAGGATGCAAACATCAGAGATGCAAATACAAAATATATGAAATAAAAACAGAAAGTGCTTGAAATACACAGCAGATCCTTCAGTTAAAAAAGGTGAGTTCTGACAAAGGATCTCTATCTGAAATGTTGATCAACTTGCTGTTTATTTCCAGAATCTTTTGTTCTTAAGGCATAACCTCTGACTTAATCTTCTAAAAAAAAGTGTATGAATCCTTTCAGCTTGTCTGACCTGACCACTGTAAAAATAGGGACAACAATACACATAGAAGTGAAATACCTTTTTAAAAATTAGAACTTTCAAGAGAAAAGCTTGAATGGGCAATATCCATTCCTCAGAAATACGCAGCGGGTTAGACAGAATTTGTGGAGAGATAAATCGAGTTAACATTTCAGTTCTGACGTAAGGTCATCAACCTGAAATATGAACTCTTTCTCTCCACAGATGCTGCCTGACCTGCTGAGTATTTCCAGCATTTTCTGTTTTTGTTTCAGACTTCATCTGCAGTGTTTTGTTTTTGTCCTCTGTAAGGAAGTTGGTCTTATTGGTTGTTTGCTCTGAAGAATTTCAACTGGAGCTAGGTTTCCTATTACATCTGTAGATAAATATTTCTCACATAATTATCTTCCTGTGCCACACTGTTAGCCCTCATGGGTTAGTTATTCCTTTACCAGCTCAATGTGTCTAGTTTCTTTGCCTTTCATCACTGTTCTTCTGTACTCGAACTAATGCATATCTGACACTTAGCATCTGCAAAGTTTCTTTTAGTCTGTATTTAAAACTTTAAAAAAATAACTTTCTGATGTTGCTGAATCTGAGTTAGGACAGAAGTGTAACATCTAACAGTTTTCTATAGACTTCTTTCTAACCTGGTCTGTGTGTGTAGGATGCATTAATATTTTTCAAAAGTCAATCATTTATAACTGTCTCTTGAAATAGTTGCTCGACAGAACAGAGCCTTTCTATTCTGTGATATTCGGATATTAATTTTCCTGAATCTGGCACTTTCCTACTCCATTTTCCGATATATCTTAGGGCTTGAGCAGTTTTTGATTTCAGTGATGGATCTGATCTGGTGAGTTCACCATCACAGGTTAATGACACACTATGATTTCTCCTCTAAATTGTGCGAAGATTAAAAATGTTCCGTCTATTTTTAAGGAGTCTTAATCCATTTATCTTCCTGATCGAAGCCTCATTTTAAAGGAATCATTTCCCCCTAGACATGCAGAGAGGAATTCTAGGTGATACGTTTTTGTTCTCCCAAATATGTGAGTTAACAGAAAATGTATTTCATAGATTTTCAATTGGATGAATGTTGTGATACCTCATGGCTTCTCACCTTTCAGCAGAGATCACTGGCTCCATTTCGCACCAATTGTAAATAATTAAAATGGTGGATAGTTAAATAAGAGCAGTTAAATATACTGACAGTGGAACTTTCATGCTGCACATTATCTCTACATTGATAATGAATTCAAAAGTTGTATCATTAGTGAAACATATAGGAAATTCCCAGGCTATGATCGACTGCTGCAGTGTACAAATACGATGACTGCATAGTAACGAGGATAATTATATAGGTCTGCAAACTTTGCCTATATTACTGACCTTAGTAACAATCACTACATGGTGTTAGAAATGGAAGTAAATTACTGTGATTCTACCAGAATGTTTCACAAAGTGATGAAATGTTTAAACCAAAAAAGCCAGCTTCCTTCAGCCCATGAGATTTTCACCTAAATTGACAAATATTGCAGATCTACAGAGAAAGAACCATTTCTTGGCCAACTGTCCAAATTCTACAACATAGACAATCAGAGGCTGCATGCAACAGATAAAACTAACTCATATGAAGGTCACATTCTCACTTTCAGTTGTTGAATCTGTTGAAGATTAGTAGGCCAACAATTTATATTTCAATGTGCTTGAAAACAAGTAAGGCAGATTTCAGCTGGAGTCAAGGATCTATTTAAGAGGAAATGCTGTAGGATAAGTGAAGATCCAAGTGGTAAAGAGCTTCAATATTTAAGCATTTTCACCGCTCGTGTTTAACAAAACAGAAATGAACCCACTGGGATAAAACATTAATGGTTAACACCCCCAAGAGGAACAAGAAGTTTAGCACCGATGCCAAGTGAATGGAAACTTCATCTACAGCTGAAGTCATACAACAAGTGCATTTTGGGCTAGTGAATCATGGAAGATTCATCAAAACTCACAAAACAAGATGATGTGGCAGAAATCACTATGCAGCTTCATTTAAATTCTAAGGTGCAATTTGCATAGGTACTGGCAAGAAAATTAATTTTAATTTCAAAAGAACTTGTCAAGAAGCACATTAATGAGTTTGCTGATGTAAAGTTCTTACAGTGGTCATTGTTCCAATAAACTGGAACAGTTCAGTGGTGTTGTGATGAAAGGGAATGATCCAAAACCACTTAACAAAACTTTTAAAGCTCATTACAATCTGCTTTGCATTATAGATGACATTGTGCCTGAACTAGCAAATGTTAAACTGCTCATGGTTGTGGATGCAAAAAATGGGTTTGTCATATTCATTTAATGAAGAATCAAGTCTGCTTGACTGCCTTTTTAATACTGGGAGACAGAGATGCTTGTATAACTCTCCAGTTCCTGAGGAATTTCACAAAAGCCTTGATGAGACTGTTGAAAATCTGGAGCCAGGAACTGTTGTGGCAGATCTTATTTTACTCTGTCATACAGATGTCATAAATTAAATAAAAAGTTTGCCTTTATATTACACAACACAGACTCTTGCTTACATTCACTTAAGTCCAAATGGATCAAGATTTCTTCTTTATAATTTTCTGGACCTGGTGGCCTTTTGGCATACCTCTGGCTTTTCTTTTCTGATGACAATGATTTCACCTATCTTTTACAACTAATTTGTTATGGACAGTTCCCCTGATTTCCAAACATCAGACAACCAATTTTTGATATTCTTCTTGTTTTTAACCATCCTTAGAGATTCTTCATAATCATAAGATCATAAGAACTAGGAGCAGGAGTAGGCTGTCCGGCCCCTTGAGACTGCTCCGCCATTCAATAAGATCATGGCTGATCTTTTCGTGGACTCAGATCCACTTACCCGTGCTCCCACAGTATCCCTTAATTCCTTTATTGTTCAAAAAGATATCTACCTTAGCTTTAAAGACGTTTACTGAAGAAGCGTCAACTACTTCACTGGGCAAGGAATTCCATAGATTAACAACCCTCTGGGTGAAGAAGTTCCTTCTTAATTCAGTCCTAAATCTGCTCCCTCTAATCTTGAAGCTATGCCCTCTTGTCCTAGCTTCACCTGCCAGTGGAAACATCCTCTCTCCTTGTATCTTATCTATTCCCTTCATGATTTTATATGTTTCTATAAGATCCCCCCTCATTCTTCTGAACTCCAATGAATATAATCCCAATCTACTCAGTCTCTCCTCATAAGCCAACCCCCTCAACTCCGGAATCAACCTAGTGAACCTCCTCTGCACCCTCTCCAGTGCCAATATATCCTTTCTCAAGTGAGGAGACCAAAACTGCACACAGTACTCCAGGTGCGGCCTCACCAGTACCTTATACAGCTGCAACATAACCTCTCTGCTTTTAAACTCAATCCCTTTAGCAATGAAGGACAAAATTCCATTTGCCTTCCTAATTACTTGCTGTACCTGCAGACCAACCTTCTGCGATTCATGCACAAGGACACCTAGGTCCCTCTGCATAGCAGCATGCTGCAACTTTTTACCATTCAAGTAATAATCCTTTTTCCTGTTACTCCTACTGAAATGAATGACTTCACATTTACTAACATTGTATTCCATCTGCCAGACCTTTGCCCACTCACTCAATGTATCTATGTTCCTCTGCAAAGTTTCACAGTCATCTGCACACTTTGCTCTGCCACTCATCTTAGTGTTATCTGCAAACTTTGACACCCTACACGTGGTCCCCAACTCCAAATCATCTATATAAATTGTAAATAATTGCGGTCCCAACACCGATCCCTGAGGCACACCACTAGTGACCGATTGCCAACCAGAATAGCACTCATTTATCCCCACTCTCTGCTTCCTGTTCGTCAACCAATCCTCTATCCATGCTAATACTTTACCCCTGACGCCATGCATCCTTATCTTATGCAGCAGCCTCTTGTGCGGCACCTTGTCGAAGGCCTTTTGGAAATCTAGGTACACCACATCCACTGGGTCCCCATTGTCCACCTTGCTCGTAATGTCATCATAGAATTCCAAAAGATTTGTCAAACATGACCTGCCCTTCATGAACCCATGCTGCGTCTGCCCAACGGGACAATTTCTATCGAGATGCCCTGCTGTTTCTTCCTTGATGATAGACTCAAGCATCTTCCCCACTACAGAGGTTAAGCTAATCGGTCTATAATTCCCCATCTTTTGTCTACCTCCCTTTTTAAACAGTGGCGTCACATCTGCTGTTTTCCAATCTGCTGGGACTACCCCAGAGTCCAGCGAATTTTGGAAAATTACCGTCAGTGCACCTGCTATTTCTCCCGCCATCTCTTTTAGAACCCTGGGATGCATTCCATCAGGGCCAGGAGACTTGTCAATCCTTAGCTCCATTAGCTTGCCCAACACTACCTCTTCCGTAATAATGATTGTTCCCAGGTCCTCACCTACGTTCGTCTCTTTGTCAATTACTGGCATGTTATTAATGTCCTCCACTGAGAAGACCGATACAAAATACCTGTTCAATGCCTCGCCCATTTCATCATATCCCATAACTAATTTCCCCTTCTCATCCTCGAAAGGACCAACGTTTACTTTAGCCACTCTTTTTCGTTTTATATATTTATAGAAACTTTTGCTATCTGTCTTTATATTCTGTGCTAGCTTTTTCTCATGTTCCATCTTACTTTTCTTTATGGCTCTTTTTGTAGCTTTCTGCTGACCTTTAAAGTTTTCCCAATCTTCTAGTTTCATGCTGCTTTTGGCCACTTTGTATGCCTTCTTTTTCAATTTGATAGCCTCCCTTATTTCCTTAGACACCCATGGCAGATTTACCCCTTTTCTTCCAGTCCTTCCTTTTCACTGGAATGTACTTTTGCTGAGCACTTTGAAAAATTGCTTTGAAAGTCTTCCACTGCTTGTCAACTGTCCCACCATAAAATCTTTGTTTCCAGTCCACTTTAGCCAAGTCCTCCCTCATTCTATTGTAGTCCCCCTTGTTCAAGCACAGGACCCTGGTATTGTATTTTATCATCACACTCTCCATCTGTATTCTAAATTCAACCATACTGTGATCATTCCTTCCAAGAGGATCCCTAACCATGAGGTCATTAATTATTCCTGTCTCATTACACAGTACTAGATCTAGGATAGCTTGCTCCCTCGTCGGTTCCATTACATACTGTTCAAGAAAACTATCACGGATACACTCAACGAATTCCTCCTCAAGGCTACCCTGACTGAGCTGGTTTGACCAATCTACATGTAGATTAGAATCTCCCATGATAATTGCCGTACTATTTTTACAGGCATTAGTTATTTCTTTGTTTATTGCCCGCCCCAATGTGATGTTATTATTTGGTGGACTATAGGCTACGCCTATCAATGACTTTTTCTTCTTAGAGTTTCTAATTTCCACCCAAATGGATTCAACCTCATTCTCCAAAGAACCTATATCATCTCTCAGCAGCGCCCTGATGTCATCCTTGAGTATCAGAGCTACACCACCTCCCTTACCTTCCTGTCTGTCCTTCCGAATAGTCTGGTACCCCTGTATATTTAACTCCCAGTCGTGACCAACCTGTAACCATATCTCCGTAATGGCTACCAAATCATATTTATTCGCGATGATTTGTGCCGTTAACTCATCAACCTTGTTACGAATGCTACGAGCATTCAGGTAAAGTGCCTTTATGCTAGCTTTCTTACCCTCATGATTCCCAACATCTCTAATAATAACTCCTGAGTTATCCTTCCTTTCTGCTTCTTTCATCGTCTGCCTTGAACCTAAACCCTCCTGCACACATGTTAGCCTGCTGCTTACCTTTTTATTTATCATCATACTCCCTGTAGTTTTCCCTTTCCCTTCCCCCCGAGTCACTAGTTTAAAGTCCTAGAGACCACCCTATTTATCCGTTTCGCTAGAACACTTGTTCCAGATCGGTTCAGGTGGAGACCGTCCCATCGGTACAGATCCCCCCGGTTCCAAAACTGATGCCAATGCCTCATGAAATGGAACCCCTGTTTCCCACACCACTCCCATAGCCACGTGTTTACTTCCCTATATTCTTATCCCTAAGCCAATTTGCACGTGCATTAGCAGTCCTTTGTCTTCAAGAGCTGAATGAATCCTTTATGAGTACAGATGTCTGTCTGCCTGCACTCTCCTTCACAAAACTTCATTATTCTTCAATAATTTGCCATATCAATACAACCTTTTATACACATTTTTAACCGTACCCACATCTTTGTGTAGCAGTTAACTGCTACACGTCAAGAGTTTTAAATATTCATCTGTACGTCAGTAATGTCCTTGTTACAATCTCATTGGAGCCATCTCCGCTGACAAAGAATGTATGCATAGGATTCTTGGTATGACTATCTCCACCTTTTTGCTCCAAAATTATCAGAAGTAATTATTCCTCTTTATGACCTACTAAAAAGGAAACACGAATTTACACAGGACTGTCACCATAAATGTCCGGATGAGGTAAAGAAGATCATTTCTGAAGCACCAGAACAAAGGCTTTGATACAAATAAGGATATAGTTCTAGAATGTAGACCATCTGAAAGAGAACTGTTACTATGACTCATGCAAAAAGTTCAGCAGCCGCTTACTCTCAAGATCCCTGTCTGAAATCTAAATGCATTCATGCTCAAATCGAAAAAGAACTTATTCATTATCTTTGAACAGTAAACCTTTACAGGAAACTTATTGTAGAAGGTAATCCCAACTTGTCTGAAGCCATTTTGAAAAAGAATGTCATTCATGCTCCCAAATGTTTCCAAAGAATGATGCTGCATCTTTATAAATATAAACATGAATTTGATGTTCTTAATGAGAGACACGGTGCTTTTCCTTGCTGGCACATTGAGTATTTCGACTTCACACAATCAGAAAGATTAACAGCAGGGTAGTTGTGAATTTAACACAAGTTTGGAAACCGGAAGAAATGGAGCATATCATTGTGCCAGAATACTTACCTCTGTCTGAGGAATGACCAAGCTGCTGGAGCAGATGGAGGTGTAAAATTGTTGAGAATGGCAGTAAAGAGTGAGCTGACAGAAGCAGTGCCATCCCAGATTACTGTGTATTTCATCATTGGCCAGGTGCGGAGCATATTAGATGGACTTACATTCATGGGGAATTAAGTAGTTGAATCACAACATATGAGAGATGAGTTAAAGCACAGTTTTCTGAAGCCACATTAGAATCACAGATTGACTTCAGAGAGACAGAGAAGTTACTGATCTCTGACAAACAAGGACAGAGTGATGTACCTTTCAAGATATATGTGTAAGCAATTTCCAATTAAAGAGAAAAGGAACCCTCTTATTAATCAAATACCAGAATATGATGTGATCTGTTTAAAGTGAATGGAAAACGTTGTCCAATATAATTTCTGTGAAATTGACAGACTGATGAATAAAACGGGAAAGAAATCATTGTCAAATTAAACGCCCATATTGCACCCCATGGGCTGGGTTTTACCCCGATGGTGGGCTTTCTGGCGGTGGGCCAGAAGGCTGTGGGGGTGGTGGAGTTGGTGGTGACTGCGCCTCGGCCCATTTTCCAATCCCCGGCCGGCCAATCGGAGGGGCGGCAGCTCAGCAGTACCAGCAGCGCCACTGGGAACGGTGGCCACTGCCAGTGTTGCAGGAAGCCTGCAGTACCGAACATGGCGGAGACCCCGGGTTCCAGGTAAGTAAGGTTGGGGTTGCCAGGCACTGGTGAGAATGTGATGCGGACAGGGAGCAGGGGTTATCGGTGAGGGTGGGGTGGGACCTTGTCATGGGAAGGGCCATCATTGTGGGAGGACCTCAGTGGGGCATGGATTGCCCCCAGAGGACGGACTCTCCCCCCGAGCTTGCTTGGAGGGTGCCAGGTCTCATGGGTGGTATCTACACGCAGCAGCGAGTCCCTCCGATGTAAGTGAAATGGGAGCGGAGGTGGGAAGCTGTCCTTAAATGGCCATTTGAAGGTTTCAATTGATCTCTGGGCGGGAAGGCTGTCCTCGGCTTCCCCCACCATGGACTAAATTCCATGACATTGGGAAGGCGATGGGATCTTCACACTTCACCCCTCCCACTTCCCCTGCCATTTTATGGGCCCCACCTGCCTCCATTCCCATCCCAAGAGGGTCCATAAAATTCCGACCCTTGTTATCCCAGATGAGCTCGTATCAGACATTGTCTGTCAATTAACTTAAGGAAATTTCACAAATCCAGCACTGACCTTTTACCTAATCCTTCTTGATTTGTGCAATTGTGAGAAACTGGATAATTTACCACTTCAAATGCTATTTGTAACACAACCCAAGACATTCCTCCCTACATCAAGCCAGATTCAAAGAACAAAGAACAGTACAGCACAGGAACAGGCCATTCGGCCCTCTAAGCCTGTGCCGATCTTGATGCCTGCCTAAACTAACACCTTCTGCACTTCCGGGGCCCATATCCCTCTATTCCCTTCCTATTCATATATTTGTCAAGATGTCTCTTAAACGTCGCTATCGTATCTGCTTCCACCACCTCCCCTGGCAGCAAGTTCCAGGCACTCACCACCCTCTGTGTAAAGAACTTGCCTCGCACATCCCCTCTAAACTTTGCCCCTCTCACCTTAAACCTATGTTCCCTAGTAACTGACTCTTCCACCCTGGGAAAAAGCTTCTGACTATCCACTCTGTCCATGCCGCTCATAACTTTGTAAACCTCTATCATGTCGCCCCTCCACCTCCGTCGTTCTAGTGAAAACAATCCGAGTTTATCCAACCTCTCCTCATAGCTAATGCCCTCCAGACCAGGCAACATCCTGGTAAACCTCTTCTGTACCCTCTCCAAAGCCTCCACGTCCTTCTGGTAGTGTGGCGACCAGAATTGCACGCAATATTCTAAGTGTGGCCTAACTAAAGTTCTGTCCAGCTGCAGCATGTCTTGCCTATTTTTATACTCTATGCCCCGACCGATGAAGGCAAGCATGCCGTATGCCTTCTTGACTACCTTATCCACCTGCGTTGCCACTTTCAGCGACCTGTGGACCTGTACGCCCAGATCTCTCTGCCTGTCAATACTCCTAAGGGTTTTGCCATTTACTGTATACTTCCCACCTGCATTAGACCTTCCAAAATGCATTACCTCACATTTTTCCGAATTAAACTCCATCTGCTATTTCTCCGCCCAAGTCTCCAACCGATCTATATCCTGCTGTATCCTCTGACAATCCTCATCACTGTCCACAACTCCACCAACTTTTGTGTAGTCCGCAAACTTACTAATCAGACCAACTACATTTTCCTTCAAATCATTTATATATAATACAAACAGCAAAGGTCCCAGCACTGGTCCCTGCGGAACATCACTAGTCACATCCCTCCATTCAGAAAAGCACCCTTCTACTGCTACCCTTTGTCTTCTATGACTGAGCCAGTTCTGTATCCATCTTGCCAGCTCACCTCTGATCCTGTGTGACTTCACCTTTTGTATCAGTCTGCCATGCGGGACCTTGTCAAAGGCTTTACTGAAGTCCATATAGATAACATCCACTGCCCTTCCTTCATCAATCATCTTTGTCACTTCCTCAAAAAACTCAATCAAATTAGTGAGACACGACCTCCCCTTTACAAAACCATGCTGCCTTTCACTAATAAGTTTGTTTGTTTCCAAATGGGAGTAAATCCTGTCCCGAAGAATCCTCTCTAATAATTTCCCTACCACCGACGTAAGGCTCACCGGCCTATAATTTCCTGGATTATCCTTGCTACCCTTCTTAAACAAAGGAACAACACTGGCTATTCTCCAGTCCTCTGGAACCTCACTTGTAGCCAATGAGGATGCAAAGATTTCTGTCAAGGCCCCAGCAATTTCTTCCCTTGCCTCCCTCAGTATTCTGGAGTAGATCCCATCAGGCCCTGGGGACTTCTCTACCTTTAATGCTTTGCAAGACACCCAACACCTCCTCCTTTTTGATAATGAGATGACTGAGCCTATCTACACTCCCTTCCCTAGGCTCATGATCCACCAAGTCCTTCTCCTTGGTGAATACTGATGCAAAGTATTCATTTAGTACCTCGCCCATTTCCTCTGGCTCCACACATAGATTCCCTTCTCTGTCCTTGAGTGGGCCACTTACACTGAAGATGTAAATTATAGAATGTTTACAACACAGAAGGAGGCCATTTGGCCTATTGTGTCCATGCTAGCTCTCTGAAAGAGCAGTTTAGCCAATCTTACTCCCTCGCCCTTCCCCTGTAGCACTGCAATTTTTTTTCCTTTCAGTTCCCTTCAGTTCTCTTCTGAAAGACACGATTGAATCAGCCTCCGCCACACTCTCAGGAGTTTTGGATCTGTACTCTCCCTGAGTGAGCTCAAAGCTAGGAAAGTTAGCTCAAGGTGCCATCCCATAGTGTAGGTTTTATCCTTTTGTTATCGAACAAAAATATAGCAATGGTTCTTTACTAATTTACCTCTTTGCTATGAAAAACAAGTACAGATTGGATTGTTATTTTATTCCTTCACTGTAGCTTAAATGATTTGTTTCAACACATTTTCTTGTTTGGAAATAGGAAAACTATATTCTGACTTCTTGTTATTTCTGAGCAGTGATGTTCCTGTTTGGAGCATGCAGAGAGCTGGCATCATAGGCCTGTGGGCTGGGTTTTTGTATTAAGAGAGTCAAAAAGACTTACAGTGTTGGAAACATCCTGAGTTATTTCAGCTCACTGCATAGAATTTAGAGTCCACATTGACCTAGAATCTGGTGACATGCACTGTGGTACTGTGTAGGATAGTACCATGTAATTAAAAAGTGGGTATTGTTTTTAAAACTAACAAACAAACTGGTCCTCTACTGTGTTCAAAAGTACTGGTTAACTTTTAGTAGAAGTTGTCCTACAGGGTTTCAACTGTTTGTATCACTTGGACCTTCCTTATATAACCATGAAGTTGGGTGTGGCTGAAAACCATCTAACATGTTACAGCCTTTAAACTTGGGAAATAATTGAATTTGACATTCACTAAATGAAAATGTGATCTTACTATGTAACCAATCAAATAACCAGAACTCAAAATCCAGTTCTGTTATTGGATATTTTTAATCTGAAATGGGAGCACTGCTGTTTAAGATATTCGAAGGGAAATGCAAATCAAAATGTTGCTTTAAGGACTTCCCGGGAGTCCTATTTGAAAAAGCATGTTGTGTGCAACTTGCCAAGCAACTAATTCTGACTAATACCTCTAACATCTCACTGCCTGCATTACATTGTACTCATTATAGTCTTGATACTTCCACGTTTCTTTCTCCAGTTGAGTTCTTCATCAAATAAATATCACTTCTATCATCTGCTGCTCAGTTATGAAACCATCTGAGTGAAATAAAATCTACAAAGAAAATACAGTTGTTTGATGTGCTGGAAAGCTGTAGTGGCTGGAGCTTTTTATCATTGCCTGATAGGTGGCAGCTAATACGATCTTATTTGCTTTCTGTATGCTAAGCGTGCATTTTTTTAGTGTATTATTTCCCTCTATTTCCCATTTTTATTTGTATTTACTGTTCTTTTGCCTTGTGTTCCCTGCACACAGGCTGACCTGCGACCAGGCTTTCATTGAACCAGCCATTGCCAAGTGCTAGAAAACAAAACTGTGATGGCTGCCGAGATCATTTCCGCAACCTTCTTGTCTCTAGAAAAATGGTTGCCACTCCACTTAGCATTTCCAAACAGAGCTACTACTCAGATGAGGAGCTCAACAGTGAAGAGGTTCAAAGTCACAAGACCATGACCGGAATTTTATGTTGTGGCGGAGGCCCTGCCCACTGGCTAAAAAGTCAGGGCAGGGTCCGCCTCCACTGGGCCTAGAACCACGTAATTCTATGTGGCCCAGGCTCCTAATTGGCCTTGGTCAGGACGTCCACCCTTGTGAGGCAGGAAGTCCCGCCTCCAGGAGCTACTGGCCAATCAGAGGGCCGACAGCTCCTCAGGCCCAGCAGCGTCACCAGGAGCAACGGCAACTGCTGGGACTGCACCCAGCGAGAGGAACATGGATGCCAGCCCCAGGAAAGATGTGGGGTTTTGGGCCCTGCTGGGGACAATTGGCTGGGCCCCAGCGAGGGGGGTGGGGGTCAATGGAGAGGGTGGGGGGAGGTGTTCCAGCAGGGGTGGCTTGTGTCACTGTGGGGGGCCCCTCCAGGGCACAGGGTGCCCAATCAGGAGGGCCCCCACCGCCCCCCCCCCCCCACCCCCAGCCCACAAGGAGGCCTGGAGCGGGCGGGCCGTTTGCCACCACCCCCCTTGCTTGTAAAATGACAGCTGACAAGTAGGCAACAGGAATGGTACCCGTGAATCCCACTCTATTTTATGCTCCCCTGCCTCTAGCCTGCTCCTGGGGGTGGGGTGGGGCACGGTGGAAATTCTAGCCCATGTCTCGCTATTTCATGACGCAATGGCTCGATTCAAATATGCCAAATCACTGACCAATATCCTTGCACTAAATTTAGAACAATTTTTGTTAAAACTTTGCTCCTGTTGCCCCTGTGATGGCTCCTGTGACACTCACAGTTTCTCAGATGAGTGAAAGTGGGCAAGAGACCTGCTTCTTCAACCCTTCCGAGCTAGCTGTCAAACTGATCACTGGGAGGTACATCGACCTGTATCAGATGATTCTCCTGAGTTCACCTACTTGCCTGTCGGGATGAGCACTGGGCCTCCACTCACACCATGAGGAATTGAATGATGCAGCAAACAGCATCCTACCCCTTCCATGCTCTAGTTAACGGTATCGTTGATAATGCCACCTCTCTGACCTTATTTACACCAATATTCTCATCTAGTTACTAGATGTAAATCATTGCAGCCTTTTGCTTTTAACTGCTGTCTGCTTATCTCTAAACTTTGCAGTTTTGTACATCATAAGAGTTATCTCACACAGTGAAATAAGTGGTATAAATTCCTGGGCTGCTATTGTAATATAGCCAATGGCTTACTATATATATATGGCAGAAATATGCATCCGGTTACCTTGGCTACTCTGTTGGTGAAAACACTGCTCACCAAATCATCAAATATTCCAGTATTTATAAACAACATTCCCATGTTCAGTTTTATTTATCAAACTCCCTGTGCCGTGCACTGCTCCTGCACTGGAAGAGCAAGCTGCTGGCTGGATCACAAGCCTTCAACGGTGGAATTGTAGAACTAGAGTGTGTCTCCAGGGAGGTGTGACCTAAATGTGATGTCATATTTATCTTTCTGCTCCAACATTTCTTTATCTTGCTTCAGCCTATAATTCTTTCTGATTTCTCCATTGCTCTTACTTAACTCCTCATTTGATTTTACTGAGTGTTTCTTTTTAGTAACTGACAGCCCTGTAGTAACAGCAGTGTATATATTGGTGAGTTCACAGAGATAGAGATGAAAGATGGAGAAGACAACACCAGGAAATCCCAAGGCTTGAGTATCCAGATGGAGAAGGATAAAGCTTATACATTTTCAAAGATACCACCTAACAAAACAGAGAAGACAGATAAACAAAAGCAGGGAGAGTAAATGAAAGAGATTACATAAAACAGTTAAAAAGACAATAATTAACAAGAACAGTAGTAATAAAGAAAGTGAGAACTAAAGCTGTAGAGATGATGAGAAAATGTAATGGATGCAGGAATAAGAAACAGGATATTAGAGAAACTTAAGTGGGAAAAACGGATGATGGGAAACAGTGCAGCAAAGAAAGAAAACAAAATAGTGAAATAGACAACTAAAATCAAGTAGAAAGAGTTGAAAAGAAGATTCATCATGATTTTAAAAGGTCAGTCATGATGGAGTGGGTCAGTACCACATTTCCTTTTTCTGTCTGTTTTGTTCTTCTAATCTTACTTGAAGTCACACAGATATGACTTCCCAATAGCAGACATATATTTGTGAATTTGGCATTATAATAATATAGCTCCACCACTTTCAGACTTGCTTATCTAATATTTTTGCAGCTAATAAAGCATGTTTGCTTGAATTATGTATTGTAGTTTAACTTTGTATTTGGTTGGCAGTATCATCCTTTCCCCAGCAGATGGCAGTATTTCCCTACCTCTTGCTGACAAGAGGGTTGTTGCAGCACAAGCTATTGTATTTATTCTGAAAATTTTTTTTCGATTTAAATGTAATCTTTATGTTTCTTTCTTTAGAGCAAATAGAAACCACTGTGCATTCAAAAAAAAGAGGTCAGTATCTGGGCACTTTTCTCTGCCAAACAAGATATCCTTTTGGGAATGTTTAGAATCAAGTGTCCTTCATGCTATTTTAATGAGAGTACTGACTGTACAGATTGCACTTGGTGTTATGTTATGTTATGTATGTAAATGATAAGCTGTGTGGATGAACTTGCTACTTGAAATGGAAAATGCTGCTTTGAGGCTGTCCCACTGAAATGTTTGAATCACTTCACCTCAGACCCTAGTGAAGAAAGAAATCAATTGAAAATCCAAGGAAGTAGTGCTGTATCCATGGAAACTGCAGCGCATCAGATTTGGTGAAACTGGTTGGAAAGATTAGCAGCAGAGCTGCATCAAAGGGCTTGTGCCTTTGAAGCATAAATACATTTTTTAAAGTTGGGATTGCTGTTCACTGATGTGTGGAGGGAAAAACTGAATATGCAGCAGTCCTCTCGGGCATCTTGTATAGACTCTTGTTCGATTGAATTGGGTGGTGTTGAGCTTTTCTTTTAACTAGTCTGAACGTTTTTGAATTCTTCTGTACAGAAGATGGCCAGTATCTGATTCCTGTGGATCTTGTGGCCTCTGCAGCTGCACTCCTATTCATTGTTACTGATTCGGATGCATCATTGGACCAGCAGCAAATAATATTGGATGTTTTGAAATGTTTGCACATCATCTTAAAATGTTCTTTTCACTGACATAAAACGTGAAAAAGGCTGATTGAAAAATTCGAAAGACTGAAACAGCAGGTGCACATGGAACGGGGAGGGGCGTAGAAGTTGGATCACCTTCTTGTGGGTCTGCCCCTAGGCCTAGATAAGATCCAGTTCACAGGTCCAGGATGGAAGTGGCCCACTGGGGAGTGACAGGGATTGATCTAGCTGCCTGCCTGCCTCTATTCCCTCTACAGTGTTGTCATTGCATGGCTGGCCTGGAAAAGGAGTATATGATGCCCACTGGTTACGCTTGAGGCCTTCTGTGACCAGTGGGCACTGCAGGGAATAGTGTCTGATAAACACACAAATTAGTATTATGATTTTGTTTTATAAGTTTCCTTTTGGCTCTGTTGAAATCAGGCTTCATGTTTTAAATTTTCTCTGGCTGTGCCTCCTCGAAACAAAGGGGAATGTGCAAAACAGTGTCATCTTTAAGCAACAATTAAAAAAATACAGCAGGTTGGTTGAAGGCCAGACCACTAGGCCTGTTAATTGGATTTGGGAACTTCTATGCTCTCCAGTTAATTTATTCTTGAGCAGAAAGTTTCTGCATTTAATTTTCCTTTTAAGTGCAATCATATGTGAATGATGTAATTGACCTTTCAAGTGCATAATGTGACGAAAACCCCACATGCCAAATGAAAAATATTCATTTCACCATGTGGAACTTTGCTTGAGACTTTCACTGAAATTGTTACAAATAACTTTAAAAAAAACAGAACAGAGCAGCCAAGACGGACCACACAATTTGCACATGAAAAGCTAAAGAATCAGACTGGAGATTGATGTGATTACCCAGTCTAGCCAGAACAATGCAGTCCTCTCTGATTCACTTATCTGGGAAAACCTTATCAATGGGGGTCGTCAAAAGCCATCGACACCTATTGACTTTGAAAGAGCTAATGCCCCCTACCAAGTATGTTTGAACAGCCGTGAATCTCAAAGAAGATTTTCAGAAGCTTCTGATTCAAACACAAAGAGGGGTCACTTCACATGACTGCTTGGGCCACACTGGAGATTTGTGAGTGACGACTCAGAAGTAGGTCAGTACCTGAGACCCAGCAAGAAAGCATCTCTCTCTCTCTATCTCTATCCAGTAAGTTCCCAGAGAAGCCTCGGTTGCAGCTACTAAGCCTCAAGTCTACGCATCCTTACAGGTAACAACTAAGGGGACGTGCAGAAAGCCCCTCTGCTGCCTTTTGGAACCAGAGAAGCAAGCCCGAATTGTGCACATGGCCCAGGACTTCAGTACTACTATTTCAAGGAAAGACACTGAGACTCAGTATTTAAATTCCATTTATTACGGACTTTACTCCAACCTCCCAACTCTGTTTTTCCCTCTGCAATCTATTTGTGTGCATGTATGTATGGCTCTTGTGTGAATGTGGGGCATAGATGCATAGGGTATTTTAGTAATTTTTAATCGGTTTAGAGTGTTAAGGTTAGTAAGCCTACATCTTATTTAAACTCAAGAAAACCTGTCGGATTGGTTCATTTACAATTATATATTAGACTAACAGGAGCAAGTACTCACTGAGGTGATAAGCTGAGTCACTGTGTTAAAAAGATAAGCCCAGGTGAGGTCAAACCAGAGAAGGGGTGAAAGGGGAGCCTGAGATCCCTTCCTCACCTGGTCATAACAGGAATTTGGGGGCTCTAGTCCCGCATTGTACCCACGGACAAATGAGAAATTGGAAGTGGGAAACCAAATTGATCCCAATCAAAAAAAAAACTTCAGTCAGGGTTTCTTGTGGTTTGTGTTGCTGGAATACTAACATGTCCGCGTCAGAAGCAAGTATCTTCCCAAGCAAGGGTGAAGTAACTTGGGATAAGTTAAAGGCCCTATCTATGGAAGAGTTGATAAATGTGGCTAGGCAGTTTGGGATTACTTTCTGTGTGAAAGCTAAAAATCCGAACTCCTAAGACTTGTGGCCAACCATCTTTCACTCAAACCTGAAGATTCGGAGACACGTTTGGAGTCAGACTCAAACAGGTACAATCAGAACAGAGGAGATTTGAATTGGAAGATAGGGAAACCGAGAAAGAGAGAGAGAAGAGAAAGAAAGAAAGAGAGAGACAGGAGAGAGAATTTTCCAGAAGGAGCAGGAGGGAAGGAAGTTAAGGGGGCTTGAATTAGCTAGGGGGCGACAGAGTAACTCCCGTGAAAGCATGGTCAGTATGGAGACGGCATGTAACTCAGGATCATGTGCTGAGCTCTTAAAGTTCTCCCAATTGATCTCAAAGTTCAATGAGGGAGATGTGGAAGCATTTTTTGTCACATTTGAAAAGGTTGCAAGACAGTTAAAATAGCCGGCTGAGAGCTGGACACTACATCTACAAAGTAAACATACGGGAAAAGCCCATGAGGTTTATTCACTGTTGCCAGATGAAAGTTCATCAAATTATGAATTGAATAAAAATGCTATCCTTGGGGCATGTGAGCTAGTACTGGAAGCCTAACGCTGGAAATCCCGAACCCTCTGGGAACAAGCTGATAAACTTAGCTTGAGTTTGAGAGAAGTAAGCAGCTGGCTTTTGACCAGTGGTTAAGGGCCCATAAAGTACAGCCCAGGTATGAAAACCTCAGAGAGGTGATTCTACTCGAGGAATTTAAAAACTCTCTCCCTCTTTCTATAAAGACCCATGTGGAGGAATAGAAAGTTCAAAGAGTGAGGTAAGCTGCAGTTCTGGCTGATGAGTTCGCTCTTATATACAAGTCCATTCCCCAGGGAAAAACATTTCCTAGTCACCCCACAATGCCAAAAAGGAAAAGAGGTGGGAAGGTGATAGGAGCCCAAGCAGTCCTGGGAGAGAGAGTAAGGCAGGACACACAGGGGGCCCTCCTCAAGCCAAAAAAAGATAGTGCTGAAAGCAGGAGTGAGACCCGGAGACCTGTGTGTTTCCACTGTAACAAGGTAGGTCACCTCCGAGCTGACTGCTAGAAACTACGGGGAAAGCCTGTAGCAATAATCAGGGCACACCCACCCAGTGCAGGAGAAGGGACACTGATGGAAAGCACAGCAGAGCAGGCTGTGGCTTTAACTGCTGTGGGTGCAGGAAATTTTAACAAGATCCCTGAAGGTTATGAGGATTTTGTATCCAAAGCCACAGTACCCCCATATCCCTCGAGTGGGGCAAGCAAGTCCATCGTCATACTCAGAGATACAGGGGCCACCAGATCCCTTTTGCTGGGAAAAGACATGACCTTTCCCCCAGACAGTGCAGTGAATGTGAGGATGGTAGTGAATGGTATCGGAGGGCGGTGTACGCCCGGACCTTTATATTGGGTGCACTTGGACTGCGACCTAGTTTTGGGACTGGTGACTGTAGGGATTGTTCCTAGTTTGCCTGTGGACGGGGTTGACCTGCTCCTAGGTAATGATCTGGCGGGGGTGAGGGTGGTAGCTTCCCCAGTAGAGGTAGAGAGACTGAAGGAGGTCAGAGAGACCAGGGCAATTGCAGGAGACGGTCCCCTTCATTTCCCCTAATTGTGTGGTGACTCGGGCCATGGCCAAGTCAGCTCCCCCAGGAGACTGAACTGGCACTGCAGACAGATGACCATGCTATCTGGTTGTCTGAAACTTTCTTTGGGGAGTGTGAGGACTCGGGGAATTGGTTAAATGAATCTTCCCTAGTTGAGGCTCAGCAAGCCGACCCAGTATTAAGGAAGGTAGCACAGACTGCCCGAACTAAAACTGAAGCAGAGGGGGTCCCTGATTGCTACTATGTGAAGAATAAGGTGCTGATGAGGAGGTGGAGCTCTCCTCATAGACCTGAGAATAAAGAGTGGACAGTGGTTCACCAGTTAGTGGTGCCGCCGAGATACCATAGAGAAATATTAAGAATGGCCAGTGAGTTTACAATGGTTGTCTATGTCGGTGTATGAAAAACCAAAGACTGCATAAGACAACAGTTTGACTGGCCAAAACTCCTCAAAGATGGAATGGAGTACTGTAAAACTTTCCAGATGTGCCAGGTTGTGAGGAAGCCTCAACCTGCAATAAAATCTGCACCCCTAATTCCTGTACTGGCGTTTGGAGGACCCTCAGACAGAGGGCTGGTGAATTGTGAGGGACCCCTGCGAAGAACAAAAGGGGACAGACAGGCACAGGTCTGGCAGACAGTTAGGAAGGAAGGGGACGAAAAGGACCGTGAAGCCAGGTTAAAAGAGGTCTGGGAGGATTCCCAAACAAACCCCCTACTGTCCACTCAGCCACCCCCGAAATGTTGGGAAAATTAGACCCCACATCCTCCTACGTAAATGCAGGGAGAAGGGATACCCTACCAGGGCTGCTAACAGCATTTACAGAAACCTGCAGGGACAAAGACAGTCCTCAACAGGGCAGAGAGAGAGAGACAGAGAGGGTGATGCCTCTCCTAGTCGAGGTGCCGCAGGAGAGTGCAGTGGAATCTGGACAGATACCAGTGAGCTGGAATGTCCCAGAGGACATGGGGGAGATTAGCAAAGAGTCCCTCTTTAAGGGAAAAGGGAAACAGAAATGCCCTAAAGTGAGCAGCACTTGTATGCCTCACCAGAACACTGAAAGCGAGATCAGAGTGAATCTATCCACTGCAGAATCAGAGCTCAAGCTAATCAAATCCGACAATATTACTTCAGACTCCAGCAAGAACAAAGGTTCAGAGGAAATCTCAGACACATCACTGGGACTTAACACCAATTTATTAACCAAAATTACCACAGGGAGAGAAATTAGCCAGATACTGGAACCTGAAGGGTTAGAACCACATGTTGCAGAAACCACAGCTGAGGGGGTAAAGCTTGTGCATATAGAAGTAATAACCCTGGACAATAATGAAAATTTGCAAACACCAAGCTTCCCCAGCAGTCACTTGTTTATTGAAATGCCTATCCCCAGGTTATTCACCAAGGAGAGATTAGATGCAGGTTGTGTCTGTTAGCTATAGGGTGAGTTGCTAATCTCATTCAAGTTAGAGGCATGCTACCCGACCCGAACCCGACGGGACCCGACGACATGTGTCGGGTTTGGGTTGGGTCGGGCCCATCTTCCGGGACCGGCTCTCGGACTCGGGTCTGGTCGGGCTGAGTCCAAGTTGAGTCGGGTCAGACAGGACGCACACGGTAAGTGCTCTGCTGGTACGTATTGGAGTTAAAAAAACTTACCTGAGCTGGGAGTCCGGGACGAAACTGAGTCTGCGCAGTGAGCGAGTGACGTCACTATGACGTCATCGCGCATGCGCTGCAGCTTCCAGCAGGTTTGGTGTCAGGAAGGTAAGTAAAGGGATGATCAGGTCGGGCTCGGATCGGGCCGAGTCCGGGTCCGGTTGGGCTCGGGGCAAAATTGGAGGGACACGGGCCGAGTCATGCTCGGGTCCGCTGTAGTTCGGTCGGGTTCTTTTTCCCGACCTGAAGCAGGCCTCTAATTCAAGTTACCTAGTGGAGCAAAAAATGAGTGGGCAAGTTGAATTGTGTTGTTATCCTTTGTACACTTCCTAGCAGGTAGATACAGAGCAGGGTGAGCAGAGGCCTGGAAATGTCACCTATCTGGGAATGCTGCATGGCACAGGGATCCAAAGTGGGCAGGATCATCTTTGACATGACTAATATTGAGTTTATTTCCTTAGCATTTTAGCTTTCTCCATGGTGGATCTCTCTGTAGATCTTTTTATGTGCCTATTTTGCTACAAATCCTGTTGCAGAAAACCTCATCCAGGCTACATTGCACTTAATAAACAGGTTAGGTACCTGCTGAGCACAGGAACTGTTAGTGAGATGTAGCTAATTCTCTCTGTGTGTACATTGATCTTTATCATCAAGCAGTTCCATAATTTTCCTGGTAGATGAGGAAATTAATCTTATTGAGTTCTGCGACCCAAGTGAGTTTGGTAAATCATTAGGAGAGTTCAGAGTGCCTTGAGTTTTTTTCAATCACACAATCAGGGTAATTTTCATTTCAGATGAGGTGGAAAACTGCTGATGGTGGATCAGTCTCTCATTATACATTCTCACTCCCAGAAGGGAACAAGAAGGAAAATAGGATGGGTGTATAACAGGCGGCCCCAGTATGTATTTCCTCATCAGTAATAGTCTTTTGTGGAACCATTCTTGCATTCACATTCTTTAGGTCACTAAATTGTCCGCTTTTAGAATAGTTTAGACCCAGCAATGGGCTTTAGACAGACTTAAAGGAAAGTGCCCAGTTTTCCAAAATGAGCTGATCTGCATCACTTCAGGTGCAGATTTGAATGAGTATACGGAGCACAGAGGCATCAGTCGTGGAAAATTGCATGAAAGCCTTTGAAAAGACCCAGAAGCATGGCCTTTACTAAGCCAAAAGAAGGGGGCATCCACACATGAAAGGAAAAGAAGCTCATGTGTAAGCACAAGATTGCACTCAAGAGATGGGACAGCTCTATATCCAACCCCCTAATAGCCGTGGCTGAAATGGAGGAAAGGACATGTAATGTAGTTGTAAGGAGGGTTACACTCTTCACCATTCCACAGCACGGCTGCAACGATGTGGAGCCAAGTTTCAGGCGCAGCTGACCATTGTCATTGCTGATTATACCAGCCCTGTGCTGCATGAAGCTGCACGTGTCTTTGCAGCTGTTGGCACAGTTCTGCATCTGGCTGTCGGCTGATCCACGCCCTGTGAAGACATAGTCATTGCCAGGTAGACGTGACAGAGCCAGCCAGCAGATACAATTAGTGATATCTTGGGTGCAACCAGTCAGTGTACACTGGTTGGCAATCATCATGGTATGCTTTCTTCAATGAAGTGTCACTAACAGTATAACAAGTGATTGGGGTGCTTTCAAGGAAGCATGCAATTTTATGTTTAGTCAAGCATTCAGAAATCAAACTTGTGTCAATGGGTTGACCGTCCTAGTTTTCTTTGAAACAGTTAGTGCTCCATTCACTAATTTTCAACTAAAGTTAAATCTGGCCACCTCTGTTTGCCGAAGCAAATGTTAGTGTGTTGGTGGGTGAGCACAGATTATTGTTCATGCATTTTGACCTGCCTGGCATTCTTCCATAGGCTCTTCTTGTTTCAAACACTTCAGGAATCTCACTGAGAACCCATTGGTGCCGGTAATAAGAGTATAATTTGCCCAATTGGCAGAGTCTCATGAGAAAATAATTGTCAGCAGAAATAAATGTTTTAAAACAATCAAGAAAATGACTCCAGTGTTAAAAATTGAAGTTACTTGCCTGTCCAGTGTTGTTCAGGTACAAACTGTGTCTGTAGCTGATGTAATTAGCCCAGGGTAATAAACGCAATCCTTAATATATCACACATCTCATCTCTTTAGATGGCCTGCCTGTTCAAACATGCTCTACCCAAATACATCTATTAATGGATGGGTAGGATGGAACTCACATCCATTTTGCACTACACCTAGCCCACATTTGACATGAACACAACCAGAATGTGGATGCAGCCATGCCCCTTTTAATCACTGAGACATGTACTTACCTAAAAACGAAACAACAGACAGATCGGTTGTTGTTTTTTATGATGTTTATTGAGTGTTTAAAAAATCGCTGTGTAGGCAACGAGATACCAATTGAAACTGTTAATTTAACAAAGCATCCATCCTTTTGTTATGACCAAGTGAGAAAGAGGAATAGGGTTCCCTTTCATCCTTCACCTCGTCTTACCGTAGTAGGGTTTTATTTTTTAACACACTGGTGGGGCTCACGGCACCAGGCCAAAAAAGAAGCACGCCTCGGCCATTTGGAGACCCACCCACCCCCCACCCCCCGTCCACTTCCGGCACGATTCTACAGTGCCAGACCAATTAACAGCCCGGGGCCGGGATCCTCATCCCATTAAAGACCGGGATCCCACCTCCAAGAGCTGTCAGCCAATCACAGGGCCGGCAGCTCAGCAGTATCGGCAGCACCATTGGGAGAAGTATGCCACTGCCAGTACTGCGGAGGCCTTAGACCCAAGACCAGCACTGAAGACCGGGACAAAAGGCAAGGGAGGCAGGGTTTCTGGGACCAGTCCGGCAGGCCCCGGCGATTGGATGGTGGGGGGGGTGGGGCAGGGGAAGGTTGAGTACAGGGGAGGGGAGTCAGGGAGGTGAGTTGTTTGCTGGTGGGGGCCCTCCAATGGCCACAGGTTGCCCACGGAGGAGAACCTCACCTGCCCAAGCCAGCAGGGAGGTCACCTCATTTTACTGGGCGACTGCCCCATGTGGTGGGTCCACCCCTACTGTTGGCTTAATGCCAGCGGTGGGAGGAAAGGCCCTTAAGTGACTGTTAATAGGCCTCTTAAGGGCCTCAGTTGGCCTAGGAGAGAAGGCCATCTTCGCCCGATCCTACCCCTGACTAAATTGTAGTGTGACGGGAAGGTAACAGGCCCTGTGTCCCCCACCTCCCGTAGCAATTCTGTGGCCCACCCCCTTCTTCCCACCCCCCCCCCCCCCCCGCCCCCATCATTGCCTCCTAGCGCATTTCCGGGGGGCCCATAAAATTCAGCCCATGACTTTTAATTTCCCACACACATACTTTTTGCAATGACCGCTCCTTTTAAAAGAAAGAAATGCACTTTGAGGACTCAGACTGTATAACTTGAACTGAGGAGATGAATATTTATAGTTAACACTTTGAAATAGATATGCATTCAGCATGCTGAAATATTTCTAAAGCAAAAGACTGGACTCTGGAATTCTGAAATAAAAACAAAATGCTTGAAATACTTAGCATGTCAGGCAGCATCCATGGAGAACTGGGACAAGTTGCGACAGGTTTTAAGCAAGTATCAAGGCAGGAAAAGGCGGGAGGGGTGGAAAGAACAAAAGGGGGCGGTCTGTGATAGTGCGGATGGCAGAAGCGATTAAATGACAAAAGGGATGATGATGAAAGGCAACAGGGGACGGGAATGGGACAAGTAAAGAAACAAAAGATAGGTCTAGAGGAGGTATGAATGGGATTGGCAGAATCCTTACCAACAACAGCTGCCCAAAAAAAAAGGCAATTGTTATAATCTAAAACAGTTGAACACAATGTTGAGGTGATGCTTCTTGAGGTGACATTGAACTTACATAGAAAGATTTTTGGCACAGAAGGAAGTCATTTGGCTTAATTGGAACAGCATAGGAGGCCAAGGACAGCGAGGTCAGAGTGGAAGCAGGGTGGAGAATTAAAATCACAGGCAACCAGAAGCTTGTGGTTATGCTTGTGAATTGAAGGGAGGTGTTCTGCAAAGTGATCACCCAGTCTGCGTTTGGTCTCCAAATGTAGAGGAGACCACGTTGTGAACAGGGAATAGAGTATACTAAATTGAAAGAAGCATAAGTAAATTGCTGTTTCACCTGTAAAGTGTGTTTGGATAGTGAGAAGCGAGAAGGTAAAAGGGCAGGTGTTGCATCTTTTGCACTTGCACAGAAGGTGCCGTGGAAATGGGAGGAGGTGTTGGGGATGTTTGAAGAGTGGACCAGAGCATCGCAGAGGGAACAGTTCTTTCAGAATGCTGAAAAGGGAGGGTGTCATGCTGCAGCGGAAATGGCGGAGAATGATCCTTTGAATGTGGAGGCTGGTGGGGTGGAAGGTCAGGACAAGGGGAACTCTGTCATGGTTCTGGGAGGGAGGGGAAGGGGTGAGAGCAGAAGTGCGGGAAATGGGACGGACATGGTCAGTGCTCTGTCAACCACGGTGGAGGGGAATCCTCAGTTGAGGAAAAAGGAAGACATAGCGGAAACTGGAAGGTGGCATCATCAGAACAGATCTGACGAAAACAGAGAAACTGACAGAATAGAATAGAATCCTTCCAGGAAGCGGGTGAGAGGAATGGCATCAGGTAGCTGTGTGAGTCAGTGGGCTTATTAGTGGATATTGGTTGATAGCCTAACCCCAGAAATGGAGACAGAGAAGTTGAGGAAGGGGAGGGAAGTGTCAGAGTTAGACCATGTGAATCTGAGGGAAGGGTGGAAAATGGAAGCAACGTTGATGAATGTTCCAGTTTGAGGTGGGAGCTGGAAATGGCACTGATATAGTCATCAACAAACAGGAGAAAGGGAAAAAGAGGTGAGAGAAGGTCACCTGAGGAAGGCCGAGAAAAATAAAAGGCGGGCCTAGCTAGGACACATGTGGGGTTCCATAGCAACACTTTTTATTTGGAGGAATTTGGACAGGAACATGGCAGATGGGTACAAATTTGGCTAGGTCCAGGCTACTTCCCAAGGGTCTCTGTGGGGCCTTGTAAGGCTAGGATTTTGTGCTGAAACCAACAAGGACGCCAGTGTAGGAAAGGACATGTTCAGAGGCAGAATCTATGAGATGGGAACAAAGGTGGGGAGGGCCCATAAAATTGCTAGGGGGTGGAGTGCTCATTATTTTCTCAACACATTCGAATTTAGTCCAGGGCGGGGAAGGTGGGAGGTCAAGGATGGCCTTGCCCATCCAGAGGCCAATTGAGACCCTTAAATGGCCAATTAATGGCCACTTCCCACTGCCACTGGTAGTTAACCAGTGGCAGGTGTGCCTTCGCGTGGGCTTGGTGGGGTGGGGTGGGGTGGGGTGGGGGGGTGCCTCCTCCATGGGCAATCTGTGGCCCAGGGAGAGCCCCTGATGGCCAAGGCCACTGCTGTGGCATCACATCCACCCACCTCACCGGGGCCCGCCTGAGTCGCCCCGGCGAGCCCGCCCCCACTTACCTTTAGTCCAGGCTCCATGGCTGCTCTTCTTCAAGTGACTGCTGTCATTCCAGCAGTGGCCACCGCTTCCAGTAGCGCTGCTGGGACAGCTGAGCTGCCTGCCTTCTGATTGGCCGGCAGCTCTTGGAGGCGGAATCCTCGCCCTTAAAGGCAGTAATTGCTTGTGCACTGTTAAATACAGCAGGGGAGCCTCCAATGGGCTCAGGCGGGGTTCCCCTCAGCTTTTGGACCTGGCTCGAGACCTCCGTCAGCTGCATAAAATTTGGCTAGGTCCAGGCTACAGGTGTGAAGGTACTTCCATTTTCTATCGTAGAGGGAAGGAAGCCCCAGCACTGCTTCTATTGGGGTTTACAGTTTCTCTGCTGGGGCAGATGCTCAAGCCACATTAATTGTGACCTGGCTGTCTGCCGAAGTTGTGCAAATAATGTGACCTCCGCCTGACTTTACAAACTTTAGGAAGATCAACCCTGGAGGTCAGGGGCAGGCAGATAACAACATTTACACCAAGAGCAAAAGCCTGCGGGTTTTCAGCCCCCTTGTGTGTACCAATCATCAGTTCAGTAGATTGTATGTGTCTGTTCATTATACCAACATTTCCCAAGTCTGAAGGAACCATCAAAGAACTTTGTGTATTCAATGATGGATACAAGATTACACAGATATCAATGCAGCTGCATGTCACCCGCAGCCAAATTGTCTTCTGTTACTCACTGCCACAATTCACATATAAATAAAGATGACTTGGGTGAAGTATATCTGACCACACTGGATATCACCTCAGTATCAGTGAATTACCCTTTGGTCCAACATTGAACAAAAAAGGTATGTAATTACACCTTTAACATCTACCCAATTTTGGCACAGTGCTTTTTGCACCACATATCTTTAGCCCGCCAGCAGTTCATGGGTTTCCACTCTCCAAGAGGTGAGCTTTTTTTTGTCAGGTGATGATGATGAAAATTGATGAGTAAGAGTATTTAATTTTGTAATCCTGGGTTTATTGGGCTAATATCATTGGTATAAAACTACTTCTGACCTCAGTTTTTTTAAAAACTTTGTTTCAGCATCACAATGTTAGTCAAAAACCGGTTGTGCTAAAATCAGATGGGGCTAAGTGGATCCTGAGTCGTAATTGACATCGAGTTAACATATTCAAAGTATTTTCAAACAATGTGGGCTGAATTTTACCGGCCCCTCAATGCTGCAGGTCGTGGCGCGGGGGCCGGTAAAATGCTGCAGGGAGAGGCCCGTCTTGACCCGCAATGTCGAGAAGGGCCCGCGCATATTACCGCCCTCGGTGCGGCCCCCCCACCGCTAGGTGGCAGGCCCTTCATCTTCATATTAAATTAGCCCTACTGGCATTCAAATTAACTTACCTGCAGGCGGCAGCCGTCCCACTCCGATATTACGGCCGTAGCTCGTGCTCCGTGTGCCTTCGGAACTCCGCATGGAGTTCCGGGTAAGAACCTGGTGGGGAGGGGGGAGCAATAGAATTTTCAGGGCGGGAGGTGTGGAGGAGCGGGGAAATCAATTTTAGTTGGATTTGGGGATGGTGGGAAGGGGTTGAAGGGCAAAAGATTGAAGGTTGGGGGTGGGGAGTTTGAGTCTTTGTAAATTCAATGGATGGTCATTTCGGGTGCCGGACGCCGTTATCGGGGACACAGTGGCCGCCCCCTTATGTCGTCAGGGGTGGCCGCTCCACCCCCTCTATCTAAATGAACCCCCATGCTTAATATCACGGGGGCTCAGGGACGGCGCATCTGCGCAGGATGCATGCCGTTTTTAGAGTGTGCAGCCACGAACTGCGATGCACTCATAAAATTCAATCCTGTGAGTGGAAGGTAATTATTTCTTAGATTCATATTGCACTAAATTAACGGAAGGGTTGTCTTACCTTGTCTGACCTCATACGCCATTACGTTTCTTTAGGCATTATCTCTGGGTGCACAGTATGGTGTCAATGGTAATTACACTAATATCTTCTTTCTTTTTTGGCCTCCTTATCTCGAGAGACAATGGGTAAGCGCCTGGAGGTGGTCAGTGGTGTGTGGAGCAGCGCCTGGAGTGGCTATAAAGGCCAATTGTAGAATGACAGGCTCTTCCACAGGTGCTGCAGAAAAATTTGATTGTCAGGGCTGTTACACAGTTGGCTCTTCCCTTGCGCCTCTGTCTTTTTTCCTGCCAACTGCTAAGTCTCTTCGACTAATATCTATCTCCTACTTATCTCATTGGGCAGCTCACATGGAAATCTTGTGCTGTTCCATCCTGAAACAAGCCCCCTTCAAATCCCTGCAGCAGAATTTCGATGGCCTAATCTGTATTGCAGAACTCCTTTCAGGCACTGTGAACCATCAAAGAAGTGTGCAACCTTGAAAGGTAAATCATGATATCTGCCACTTTAAGCTGTTGCAACCCTTGATTTCCTGCAATGTTGTCACATGGACAAGGTGCCATGGAGTGGCAGTCAGGGCTAACAACCTTGCTGTCATTTCATGTGCCTGCACATTTGTAATGCCAGACACTACATTTTGCTAAGCATCTGCTACCCGAACAATCTTTGCAAAGGTTAAAATATCAGATTTCAAAAATATTAGCTTTTGTAAAAGCTGTCAACAGTTTTGTCTGCCTCTGTGGCTATAGCCATGCACCTTTAAATTTGTCCATAATTTCTTGTAAACAGCTTAAGGCATCTCCCACCAAGTAAAGTGATGTTAATAACACGCTAGTCAACTAATACCCAGTTGGAAAATATACCCAAGTATATCATTATGTTGATAAACACTGCAGTATGGCTGTTTTCCAGCATTGTTTAATTTTAGTAAACTGCTCAAAACATTGTCGCTAAGGACCATAGGCATCTCTCCCCATTAGAGAGAGACAGTTGGTGACCACTCCTCAAGCATGGGACAAGGTGAGGAGGCAGGCCTCTATGAACTATCACAGCCAGTATGGGGATTGAACCCGCACTGTTGGTATTTTTCTGCATTTCACGTATGTTGTCTAGCCAACTGAGCCTCCAATTTTTAGTAAATAAACTGCTGTATTCTCAGCATTAGAAAGCACTGTTAATAGGGCATTGTTGTCTGTCGGTAATGATACTGCCCATAATACTGTGAGTTTCTGTGCAGCAACTTATGCTGTGTACAAACGTATGGGAAAAATCACAGGAACAGATTTCACTTAAATCAAGGTAAGCCAGATACTAGAACAAGGGGAATGGGTAAATTTGATGGAAAGACACATATTAAACGCGTGTGTAAATGAGTTTCAGGTCATAGATTAATAGAGATATAGAGTCACTACAGCACGGAAGGAGCTGATTCAGCCCATCGAGTCCATGCCGGTTCTCTGTAGAGCAATCCAATTAATCCTATTCCCTCACTGTATCCCCATAGCCCTGCATGTTTATTTTCCTTAAGAACCCATCCAATTTTCTTTTGAAATGATTCATCATCTCTGCTTCCACCACCTTCGTAGGCAGCAAGTTCCAATTCATTAATACTCGCCGCGTAAAAAAGTTCTTCCTCATATCACCCCGGTATCTCTTGCCCAAAACCTTACATTTGTGTCCCCTAGACCTTGTACTATGAGCTAATGGGAACAGTTTTTCTTTGTCTATCTTGTCTAAATCTTGTACACCTCTACCAAATCTCTCCTCAATCTGCTTTGCTCCTGTGGGGCTTTCGCTTTATTTCTTATACATTTGTGAGATAACAGCCCAATATGTTTTCTTAGATTATCTCAGAAGATCATCTCTCCCAAGATATTACTGTACTAAAATTCTATTCACTACCTCACAGATATCACTGTAATGAAATATTTGGATTCGTGATTTAGTCTTTTTTATTCGTTCATGGGATGTGGGTGTCGCAGGATAGGCCAGCATTTGTTCCCCATCCCTAATTGCCCGTGAGAAGGTGGTGGTGAGCTGCCTTCTTGAACCACTGCAGTCCATGTGGGGTAGGTACACCCACAGTGCTGTTCGGAAGGGAGTTCCAGGATTTTGAACCAGCCACAGTGAAGGAATGACGATATAGTTCCAAGTCAGGATAATGTGTGGCTTGGAGGGGAACTATCGTACCCCAATAAGACTAAGGTTCAGATAGTTCCAAGCAATTCATGGAGTGGAATTTTATGCAGTCCCCCACTATGGGTTTGGAGGCAGTGAGAGCGTAAAATTGAGTGGGATGGTGGCGAAAAAGCCTCTGAATGTCCTTCCTGTCCCACTACCAATTGAGGCCGTTGACTGCGTAAGTAATCCCAAATGAAGGACCTCTTCCCGCCGCAGCTGCAGATACCTGTGTGGTGGGCAGCCCTGTCACCACACAGGAAGCACAGTGCAAAAAGCCGTGCCGGCTGTTTCCCGGCTCTGTGGTGGGGGGTGGGGGCGGGGTCTCTCGTTCAAAGGCAATTAGTGCCTGAACGAAGGACCTGGCATCGGGAAGGCAGCGGGGCCCGCTGAGGGCCACCCCCTGCCCTTGCTACCGACACCCCTCCCCCCACCATCCCCCATGACCCTCATCCTGCGAGACCCTTCCTGCCCTGACCTGCCTTAAGCCTGGTTCCAGCGCCGCTTCTTGATGTCTGGTCGCTGCAGCTACAGCAGCAGCCACGCACCTCCATGGTGGCACTGCAGCTGCCAGCCTCTGATTGGCCGGCAGCTTTGCAAGGCTGGGATTTCCGGCGACAGGGTCCTAAATCCGATGGAAGGCCTGCCACTGTCTAGTTAATTGCCAGATTGGCACTATATTCAGTGGGCCTTCTGTAGAAGAGGGGACACGGGGATCTTGGTGTCAGTTTCCCCCGACGTCAAGACCTCAGCCGCGAGCATAAAATTCTCTCCATGGTTTCCTGCTATTATGCCCATTTCGAACCAATTAATGATGGAGTGAGGTGAAAGATAGGATGGGATGGGGCCTAGGTGAAAGTTAGAGTAGGGTTAAGCTGAGGAAGGATTAAAGGCTGAGGGAAGAGAAAGGCTAACGGCCAGGAGACATTGAAGCAAAGTTCCAGGTCAGGGAAAGAAAGATGGTAGTAGAGGGTGATAGGCTGGGAAGAGGAAGACGATAACATAGGGTTATAGGCTGTGGACTAAGGAAAGGTATAGAAGGACTTGCAGCTGGGGAAGAACGATGGTGATGGAATTTAGAAGGAGGCAAATTGAGAGTTGAAGTCCAGGAAGTAGAAAGAGAAATGAAGGCTGCCATAGAACACACACACATAGCTGTTACAATGAGATCAGTATAGGAAGCCTAGCCAGAAGAGAGCTGCAGAAGGGTCAGGAAGAGGACCAGAGGGGAGGGAGATGAAGAATGGGATGGGCAACAGGGAAATAAGAAGAGGAAGTGTGGGGAAGAGGAGATTGAGCGTCCGGCGGAAAGGGAAGAGAAACAAATTGGAAAAGAGAAGGGAGAGCGAGGAATTGAAAGAGAGATTTTATAAATATGTCTACACCAAGAAACACATGAATGGCACCGAGTGCTGATCTTAGCAGTATTTCCTTTCTTCCTGTGAGATTGAGAATTCATTGAATGGAAATTCACAGATGTTGACATTTGATAACGGTGTGGCAATGCTTTATAGGTGCAACATGTTGTGTCAATATGAATTCCCTGCTTTACTGCTTATATATTTTTGTAGCAAAGCCGCAAGCATTGACAAAAATATTCAATTGTTGCACTAGTGTTGCCAATTAATGGCTGCTAAAGCTGTAATAATTTCTAAAATAGCATGACATAAATAATCCTAATTTATTTTCTGTCAGTGTAAACGCTTCCATTCAAGAGGTTGTCACTTTGATAAAAGTGCCTCACCATGCCATCACTCACTCTCCAGCCAGACACGTCCAGCTCAGCTCAGCTTGAATTTTCTCCCCATTGGTGCAGGACTCTCAGTTCTGGTAGTAGAAGCCCAACATGCCCCATTACTCACTCAGCAACATTTTGACCACATACCATTGCGACAAGACAGGAATCAGCATTTGCTAATTTGCTGTTCTTCACTCATGGAAGCAGTGCAAGGGCCAGGAAGGATTTCTTTTTAAACTTTGCTCACAGAGCTCCATCACATGAGAGAAGTGGATCCATCTGCATATTTTAAAAACCCTGGCGCTGTTGATTCTTGATCATCACTTTACAAAACGTTTCAATCTGTAAGGCATCATTTGTTGTTCATTGCTTGTCTGAATAGACCTTTACGTGCATTTAATTAATGGTTTACATTATATAAAATTATGATTTCTTGCTGGTTCTATCTTGTAGCTTGTATTTTTTATTGCCTGGTTGTCACAGGTTGTCATGGTATATGCTAGATATTATCATTCCAGAGTAACAAGGTGGAAACAAGGATCCCATGATGCATTCCCTCTTTCTCACCGAATTTAACAACACAGGTGGAGAAGGGAATTGTAATCTCCAAAAATGGGTGGGTTTAGGTCAGATGGGATGGAAACATTTTTAAAATCTCAAACCTGAGCTCAAGTTGCCTTGAACACGTCCACTTCCGGGTTGAATCAAGGCTGGTAACCAACCAGCTCCCAGGAGGCGGGTTGCTTATTTGAATATTGTAATGAGGCTGCATGACCCACATTTTACATTCATTTTAAATTTAAACCTAGCCAGCCAGGTTTTCCGGGCCTTGGGAATCCAGGTAGCTAAAGGGAGGTGAGGACTCTCAGTTACTGACTGTGGATAGTTGTGTGATTTGATTGGCTGGTTTTGTTTTGTTTGTTTGTTGCTGATTGGTAGGTTTTCTTACTTGTCCAGTGTTGTTTTATTGTTTCGCATTTAATCAACCTGATATTTCAGGATCATTAGTTTAAGAAGTCAGAATATTTTGCTCTTGCAAAGTTTTATGAAAGGCGTATAATAAATTAATTTATCACTGAGTTGCTATAGTGATTCCCTGCCAGGCTTGCCATTTTGAATGGGGGCAGATCTGTGAACTGTCACTGCGTCTTCCTACCCTACCCATATTTTACCCTTGTTTCACTGAAAATGGGGACAGAAGGGTTGTAGTGGGACTCCAGCAATTCTTTACAAAATGACATTTTACATTAAGAGAGAATGCCCTCCATAGATTAGATATGGGTATATTGTGTGTATTCATTAAAATACACATGCAAAGCTTGGTTGCACTGTTGAACGACAAGAAAGCCCCCAGCGATTTAACATCCGCAGCACTTAAAGCAGCCAGAAGTACTGCACAAAGAACAGCTAGGCGTTGCGCAAACAACTACTGGCAACACCTATGCAGTCATATTCAGCTGGCCTCAGACACCGGAAACATCAGAGGAATGTATGATGGCATGAAGAGAGCTCTTGGGCCAACCATCAAGAAGATCGCCCCCCTCAAATCTAAATCGGGGGACATAATCACTGACCAACGCAAACAGATGGACCGCTGGGTTGAGCACGACCTAGAACTGTACTCCAGGGAGAATGCTGTCACTGAGACTGCCCTCAATGCAGCCCAGCCTCTACCAGTCATGGATGAGCTGGACATACAGCCAACCAAATCGGAACTCAGTGATGCCATTGATTCTCTAGCCAGCGGAAAAGCCCCTGGGAAGGACAGCATTACCCCTGAAATAATCAAGAGTGCCAAGCCTGCTATACTCTCAGCACTACATGAACTGCTATGCCTGTGCTGGGACGAGGGAGCAGTACCCCAGGACATGCGCGATGCCAACATCATCACCCTCTATAAAAACAAAGGTGACCGCGGTGACTGCAACAACTACCGTGGAATCTCCCTGCTCAGCATAGTGGGGAAAGTCTTTGCTCGAGTCGCTCTGAACAGGCTCCAGAAGCTGGCCGAGCGCGTCTACCCTGAGGCACAGTGTGGCTTTCGTGCAGAGAGATCGACCATTGACATGCTGTTCTCCCTTCGTCAGATACAGGAGAAATGCCGTGAACAACAGATGCCCCTCTACATTGCTTTCATTGATCTCACCAAAGCCTTTGACCTCGTCAGCAGACGTGGTCTCTTCAGACTACTAGAAAAGATCGGATGTCCACCAAAGCTACTAAGTATCATCACCTCATTCCATGACAATATGAAAGGCACAATTCAACATGGTGGCTCCGCATCAGAGCCCTTTCCTATCCTGAGTGGTGTGAAACAGGGCTGTGTTCTCGCACCCACACTTTTTGGGATTTTCTTCTCCCTGCTGCTTTCACATGCGTTCAAACCCTCTGAAGAAGGAATTTTCCTCCACACAAGATCAGGGGGCAGGTTGTTCAACCTTGCCCGTCTAAGAGCGAAGTCCAAAGTATGGAAAGTCCTCATCAGAGAACTCCTCTTTGCTGACGATGCTGCTTTAACATCTCACACTGAAGAGTGCCTGCAGAGTCTCATCGACAGGTTTGCGTCTGCCTGCAATGAATTTGGCCTAACCATCAGCCTCAAGAAAACGAACATCATGGGGCAGGACGTCAGAAATGCTCCATCCATCAATATTGGCGACCACGCTCTGGAAGTGGTTCAAGAGTTCACCTACCTAGGCTCAACTATCACCAGTAACCCTGTCTCGAGATGCAGAAATCAACAAGCGCATGGGTAAGGCTTCCACTGCTCTGTCCAGACTGGCCAAGAGAGTGTGGGAAAATGGCGCACTGACACGGAACACAAAAGTCCGAGTGTATCAGGCCTGTGTCCTCAGTACCTTGCTCTACGGCAGCGAGGCCTGGACAACGTATGCCAGCCAAGAGCGACGTCTCAATTCATTCCATCTTCGCTGCCTTCGGAGAATACTTGGCATCAGGTGGCAGGACTATATCTCCAACACAGAAGTGCTTGAAGCGGCCAACACCCCCAGCTTATACACACTACTGAGTCAGCGGCGCTTGAGATGACTTGGCCATGTGAGCCGCATGGAAGATGGCAGGATCCCCAAAGACACATTGTACAGCGAGCTCGCCACTGGTATCAGACCCACCGGCCGTCCATGTCTCCGCTATAAAGACGTCTGCAAACGCGACATGAAATCGTGTGATATTGATCACAAGTCGTGGGAGTCAGTTGCCAGCATTCGCCAGAGCTGGCGGGCAGCCATAAAGACAGGGCTAAATTGTGGCGAGTCGAAGAGACTTAGTAGTTGGCAGGAAAAAAGACAGAGGCGCAAGGGGAGAGCCAACTGTGCCACAGCCCCGACAAACAAATTTCTCTGCAGCACCTATGGAAGAGCCTGTCACTCCAGAATTGGCCTTTATAGCCACTCCAGGCACTGCTTCACAAACCACTGACCACCTCCAGGCACGTATCCATTGTCTCTCGAGATAAGGAGGCCCAAAAGAAAAGAAAAAAAGAAAGAACACATGCAAAGCTTACCAATCATTTATATTTCTGCTTTAAAAAAGAAGATAGTTTCTCCATTAGAAAGCTTTGTATAGAAGCAGCCTTTCTTGAAAAGGAATTGAGAATTTATCTGTAAATATATTAATTTACTTTGAGCATGGATTCTGCTTCTCCTCAATGTAGGTTTCTCCTGTTGAAATTTCCCGATTTACTAACTAGATAGCTAGACTATCAAGGACCCCTATTACAGAATACATGATTAGTTCAATCCCCTGAGTAAATGATCAGAGTGACTGGTTCTGTGTTTTATTGATTTGATTGTAGTGATTAATGATCCCAAAGGGAGATGGTGTCTGGACTCAAAGAGACAGTTTTCAGTGATTGGAATTTCAATACACCTAAAGAGATAAGAATCTTTTCTTTTGTTAGTTTGCTCAGGCTGTATGTCAAGACTATTAAAATGGCTCTTCATTACCATTACCACTGGAAAGGAAGCCTGGTGACAGATTGAATTGTAGATCTTTTCAGATTGAGAGTGTATATGTTTTAGGTGCATTTAAATCATTTCACTGATTCTCAGCTATTAATCTAATAAGTGTGGAAATGAAACTTTAATCTTCACAACTCTAAAATATTTAAGTGTAATGCTTTCTGAAAATAACTCCCTTTACAAAAAAATCAAACATCACATTTATAACAGTAAATAGATGCTGAATTTATCTTGAAATTGGCCAATTCTCCATTTGCTACTGTAAATTAGCTAAATAACGCTCTTGACTCTGAACTGGTGATGCTTAATCGCTGCCCACCTCAAAACTAAGTTTTATGCTCGGGGTGTTGAGATGCATTGTACAAACTGGTGGCAGATTCAGAACCTAATGCCTGCTAGCTGGCACATTCTAGCCTAGGCTTTCTCCGACCAGTTTTCCAGTGGATCTGGAGCAAATAGTGGGAGGCAAAGCTTGACGATATGCTCCACTGCATCCCTTTTCCAGAAGGTGGACCCAATGGCATAAAATATACCCATTTATTTATGGGGAGAGGCATATGCAAAACATTGAAATTCATAGAACTCGGAGTTGGGGGATAATTTTCATCATCTTCATTGTCTGGGTGGTAATATAGTGGAGTGAATTGCCTGCCTGTTTTATAACTGATCTGATTTTCATCCTATTTAATTTCATTTAGGCTAAACGTCAGTTGAGTTCTACAGTGGCTGGGTGTTCCTCTGTGTCAGATTAGCATCCAGCTGGTGCAGGTGAAAGTTTGTATTTCTTGTCAGTTGTCCTGTTTGAACAACCTATTAGGCCCTGCAATTCTCCTTGCTGTGTGCAAGTCATTATCTCTTTATACAGCTGTCATTCTACCATTTTGGCTTTTTTGTTTTTATTTTATTTGTTTTATTTTATTCCAATCCAACTTTTCCCACAGATTGTTTTCTCTTTATGCCTATTTTCCCAAAGCAATGTCCCATCAGTACTTTGCACAAGATGCAATTTTTATAACTGATGAGATCATCACAGTCTAGTCCAGTCCTGTCCTAACCAATATTTGAATTTTCTTTCTGCACTATTTTTAGTGCACCAATTAGCCTATTCATTTAAATTCTTCGGCTGAATTTTAACTTCTGGACCTCTCACAGAGCGGGGATGCTGTATGTAGGTCGAGAACCTGAAAGATCATGGATTAGGTTTTCCCAATACTTTTAAACCCGGCCACAGTATTAGCATCCCATTTCCAGGTTTCCTGACCAATTGGAGCAGGTGGGTGTGATCATGATCTGCACCTGACTGCTCAAGCCTCAGATTTAAGGGGAACCTGGCAAGGAACAGAATGGATTCATTCTACTATTGTCAGGAGAGAGACAATAACTGTATTGATGGAGTCTCAACATGGGAAGGCTGCCCCTGGTTCTCTGAGGCACCCCTGGAAGGGATGCTGCAGCCTGTAAGGGCACGGGGAAGAAGAGTGGCAGGAAACTGGAGAGGGACGTGAGACCACTGACATCTCTTGGGCACTTGGAGTTGGCAGAGGAAGGCCTGTTGAATGCACAAAGCCCAGCTGAGGGAGTTCAGATGGGAACAGGCTACTCTGACATTGGATGGAGAAGCCAGGATGAGCTTCACCAGACGTAACCAGCAGGAGGTCAGAGGAGACAGCGGGGGGGGCTGCAGGGGAGGAAGGCACTACCCAATCATTGGGCGTACAGTCAGCTATCTGCAAATGGCAGAACACCAGTGCTGTAGGAGCCTGTGCCTATCCAGGCAGATGGTCTCCCCAACCTGCAGACTTCAAGATTTCCATTGCCCTAAGCTTCTATGCAACTGGGTCGTTACAGGGATCAGCTGTGGATCTAGGTGGCATCTCACAGATGGTGGCTTATCAAGCCATCAGCAGGTCACGGAGGCCCTTTTCAGGAGGGCAGGGAATACAGCCACTTTGATACAGATGGGGCTGTGCTGGCACAGAGGGCATTCGGTTCAGCCTCCATTGGATTCCCCTAGGTATAGGGCATCATCGCTTGTGCCAATGTGGCCATCAAGGCACCCAGTAAACGGTCGGTGAGATCCATCAACAGGAAGGGCTTCCACTGCCTCAACATCCAACAAATCTGCGACCATAACAAGACATTCCTCCATGTGTGTTCTCATTTTCCTGGTAGCAGCCATGACTCCTTCATTCTCCGCCAGTCTGGGCTGCCTCGGTCTTTCACTCCATCCCCTAAAATGCACAGAGGGATCCAAGAGGACAGTGGAATCCCCTTTAATAGATGGCTACTGACCTCTCTACAGGAGCCCCAGACAGATTCACAGAAACAAAACAGCCAATGCCACCTGCTCAGCAGGCCAACCATTGAGCAGGCCATCGGGTTTCTGAAGATACGATTCCGGTGCCTGGACCAGTTGAGTGGTGTCCTCCAATATACAACTGCAAGGATCTCACTCATTGTGGTGATCTGCTGTGCTCGCAATAACTTGGCCCTCCAGAGAGTTGTGGACCTTGAGGACAGTGAGGCCCTGGAAGGAGACAGCACATCGGGGGAGGAGCAGGAGGAAAGAGAGGAGGATGAATTGGGGGCAGAGGGGGATAACACTGAACAGAGAGGTGTCCCTGCTACATGATGAGGTGGCTTCCTCTTGTCACCCTCCTTTTGCTTACGGCATCCAGCATTAAATCTAGGTGGACATCGATGGAGCGAGGGTCTTTCCTACCCTCGTGCCCGTCCTCCAGCTCCCCTGTCACATCTCACTTCCCTCTGGTGCTGTGAAAGGCAGATCTCTCCCTCAAGACAACCAGCAGCCTCAGTGATGGCTGCCGTGGAAGTCCACGTAAGCCCCACACTTGATCTGACCCATAGCCGTTTTCAATCCCACTGGCTCTAAGAGGACAGGAAACCTGTCTCCGCACCAATTAAGGGCTTTTCCACTTACAAATTGCAATCTGAATCAGCCTCCCACAGGAGGCAGGTGTCTGACCCAAACCCAGACCCAGGGTTGGATTTTATGTGTCCGTCCAAAAAATTGGCGGCCCCCGCCACCGCAATCTTCCTCATGGCGGTCCACAATAATATTCTGGTTGGGCCCCCACCCCTCCAATCACGTGGAGAGGGTAGGCTTCTCCGCCGGCAACTTTGTCAGCTGCCTGGGTGCAGACGCTAGCGCCATGTTTAAAGCCCTGCCGGTTAATTTAAATTTTTGAAGTTATACCCCGCACCGCCGCCCCCCCAACCACTGTACTGATTAAAAATCTGCTGCCCCTTTCCCAACCCCCAATAACAATAAAGTTCATTATTTGCCTTCTCGCCCCAAAGCACTTACCTTCCACACTTGACCTTCGCCCCCCCCCCCCCCCCCACCAAATTGAACAACGTGCACAGGTTACCCCTTCCCACCATCCACTATGTTAATGATGCAAATTTGACACCTCCCTCCCGCACTAAAAATCTTAAGTTTCCCCTTTCCCCGCTACTGCGCGCCTGCTTTCCCCAGTCAGGAAAGTGAAGGCACGTGTGTGCCGGCCGCCGCTCACAAGGTCACGTCCTGACGGTAAGATTGGAGTTAATTTTATTTAAGTGTATACATTCTGTTAATTTGAATATTTTAATCTGGGTTCCGTCGCCCACTGGCGGGGGCGGGGAGTGGTGGGGGCTGCCACGAAGCCTCGACGCCACTGGGAAGATCAGGTCCGGCCCTCCTCGCGTTGGGCTGCATGGCGGACCACAATTGGAATGATCTTCCGGCCCCCCCACCACGGAGCCTGATGTTGGGAGCTTTGTAAAATCCTGGCCCCCTGTTCCTGTTTACCACCTCATAATGAGAATCCAGCTCATTAATTGTGGAGCAGCAGCTGAAAATGTGTGAGATTCTGTCAGGATTTCCAGAGGCACTGCGCACCATTGGAGAGAGATTGGAGGAGTCCTCCTCTAGACTGAGTTGTACGATGTCTCTGGCCTTTGCATAGATGCCTACCTCCATGGAAAGAATGGCCACTGGCTTGGAGCATCAGGCGCAGCAGTCAACCGAGTGCATGTTGGCCCAGACCAATGAGCTGCACACTCTGCCAGCTTAAACAGGATAGAGAGAAGCCTTGCCCTGGCCATGCAGCACCTCACCTCTCCAGCTCTTGGTTAGCAGGTAAGTGCAGGTGGGCCATGAGAGGGAAGATGGAGAAATGGCACATGGACTTGGGGACTCTTCCTTCTCAAGGTGTCCCTATTCCCTCCCACTTGCCTCTCCCCACCCCCTCACCCCCCGTCAGTCAAAGCCCCACATACTGCCTCCTGTCCTGATAACTGAGTCTACCACTGTGCAGGTGGGGAAGTCTTTGACAGGACTCTCATGGGCTCCAAAACCCAGAGGACATCAGCCACAAGCATGAACAGTCAGAGCAAGAGAATGAGCAGCCTGCCTGTAGCTCTGCTGAAGTCATGATGATAATGCCACGTAGATGTAATAGGAAAAAGAACAGAAGGACTTTGTGGGTTTATAAGGGAACTTACTTGGTTGTTTGAAAAAATGTCAGATTGCCTCTTTTATTGTCAATATTTACACACCATGGACTTTATTTCAAATCTCCATTGTCCACCATTGTAACCTCTCACCTGTCCAGTGGCCATTTGCCTTGAGGTAAATGGTATGACAAGAGTAGAAGATAAGCAATGGATGTCTTTGATGGGGGGGTTGGGGTGTTGGGTGGTGTTGGCAGTGGGTTCAGCATTGCTGTTCCATATTGCTGCATAGCCTCAGGTTAGCTGAATTGTGTCTGGATGAGTCTGTTCCAGGCATTTCTGGCAGCGAGGTGAGAAGCTGCAGGGACTCTGGCCACAGCAGGTTACTCCTCCTCTTCCTTCTCCTCCTGTTGATCCTCTTCCTCCTCAGCCTCCTCCTTGTTGGAGGATTTTGAGCAGTCTTCACCTTCCTCCTCCTGCCACTCCAGTCCTCTCTACAGAGCTATGCTGTGAGCAAGGTGCAGCAGACAACTAGCATTCTGGACACCCCTGCTGGTGCATATTGAAGGGAGCCCCAGATATGCACCTGAATCACATCTTCAGCATTCCAATGGCATTCTCAGTGATCGCCCTTGTGCTCATGTGGCTTCATTGGGAGGGGTCCTCACAGGAGTCATCAGCCATATCCTGCAGGTCTTGTCTCCAAGCTGCCATCCATGACTTTACTTGGAGGTGCAAAGATCTGTGGGAGATGTGCCTGGTGCAGAATGAAGACATCATGGCAGCTTCCTGGGTATCTTACATAGACATGCGTGATCATCTTTTGGTGGTTACATACCATCTGATCATTAATGGAGTGGAATCCCTTTGATTGACAAATCCTGCTGGTTGATCTGAGGGTGCCTTGATTTCCATATAGGTGCAATGCATGGCTCCCTCTACCTGTGAGAATCCAGCCACAGCAGCAAATCCAAGGGCCCTCTCGTTCAGACTGGCCTCATCAGTAGAAAAGTGGCCATAATTGGTGGACCTTGCAAATGTGGCACCGGTCACCTAGGCGATGCACTTGTGCGGAGCAGTTTGTGAAATCTTACAGATGTCACCAACAGATCCCTGGAAATTCCAGAGAGGCAGAAATTCAGGGCTGTGGTGACCTTGACGGCCACAGGCAATGCGTGACCACCTGGTTGACTTGAAAGGTGGTTTTGTTCCAAGGGGCTGCAGATGTCAGCCATGACCTACCTCATGAGCTTCCTGAGGTACTTCTTTTGGGCCTCCTTATCTTGAGAGACAATGGATACGCGCCTGGAGGTGGTCAGTGGTTTGTGAAGCAGCGCCTGGAGTGGCTATAAAGGCCAATTCTGGAGTGACAGGCTCTTCCACAGGTGCTGCAGAGAAATTTGTTTGTCGGGGCTGTTGCACAGTTGGCTCTCCCCTTGCGCCTCTGTCTTCTTTCCTGCCAACTACTAAGTCTCTTCGACTCGCCACAATTTAGCCCTGTCTTTATGGCTGCCCGCCAGCTCTGGCGAATGCTGGCAACTGACTCCCATGACTTGTGATCAATATCACACGATTTCATGTCGCGTTTGCAGACGTCTTTATAGCGGAGACATGGACGGCCGGTGGGTCTGATACCAGTGGCGAGCTCACTGTACAATGTGTCTTTGGGGATCCTGCCATCTTCCATGCGGCTCACATGGCCAAGCCATCTCAAGCGCCGCTGACTCAGTAGTGTGTATAAGCTGGGGGTGTTGGCCGCTTCAAGGACTTCTGTGTTGGAGATATAGTCCTGCCACCTGATGCCAAGTATTCTCCGAAGGCAGCGAAGATGGAATGAATTGAGACGTCGCTCTTGGCTGGCATACGTTGTCCAGGCCTCGCTGCCGTAGAGCAAGGTACTGAGGACACAGGCCTGATACACTCGGACTTTTGTGTTCCGTGTCAGTGCGCCATTTTCCCACACTCTCTTGGCCAGTCTGGACATAGCAGTGGAAGCCTTTCCCATGCGCTTGTTGATTTCTGCATCTCGAGACAGAGTTACTGGTGATAGTTGAGCCTAGGTAGGTGAACTCTTGAACCACTTCCAGAGCGTGGTCGCCAATATTGATGGATGGAGCATTTCTGACGTCCTGCCCCATGATGTTCGTTTTCTTGAGGCTGATGGTTAGGCCAAATTCATTGCAGGCAGACGCAAACCTGTCGATGAGACTCTGCAGGCACTCTTCAGTGTGAGATGTTAAAGCAGCATCGTCAGCAAAGCGGAGTTCTCTGATGAGGACTTTCCGTACTTTGGACTTCGCTCTTAGACGGGCAAGGTTGAACAACCTGCCCCCTGATCTTGTGTGGAGGAAAATTCCTTCTTCAGAGGGTTTGAACGCATGTGAAAGCAGCAGGGAGAAGAAAATCCCAAAAAGTGTGGGTGCGAGAACACAGCCCTGTTTCACACCACTCAGGATAGGAAAGGGCTCTGATGCGGAGCCACCATGTTGAATTGTGCCTTTCATATTGTCATGGAATGAGGTGATGATACTTAGTCGCTTTGGTGGACATCCGATCTTTTCTAGTAGTCTGAAGAGACCACGTCTGCTGACGAGGTCAAAGGCTTTGGTGAGATCAATGAAAGCAATGTAGAGGGGCATCTGTTGTTCACGGCATTTCTCCTGTATCTGACGAAGGGAGAACAGCATGTCAATGGTCGATCTCTCTTCACGAAAGCCACACTGTGCCTCAGGGTAGACGCGCTCGGCCAGCTTCTGGAGCCTGTTCAGAGCGACTCGAGCAAAGACTTTCCCCACTATGCTGAGCAGGGAGTTTCCACGGTAGTTGTTGCAGTCACCGCGGTCACCTTTGTTTTTATAGAGGGTTATGATATTGGCATCGCGCATGTCCTGGGGTACTGCTCCCTCGTCCCAGCACAGGCATAGCAGTTCATGTAGTGCTGAGAGTATAGCAGGCTTGGCACTCTTGATTATTTCAGGGGTAATGCTATCCTTCCCAGGGGCTTTTCCGCTGGCTAGAGAATCAATGGCATCACTGAGTTCTGATTTGGTTGGCTGTATGTCCAGCTCATCCATGACTGGTAGAGGCTGGGCTGCATTGAGGGCAGTCTCAGTGACAGCATTCTCCCTGGAGTACAGTTCTAGGTAGTGCTCAACCCAGCGGTCCATCTGTTTGCGTTGGTCAGTGATTATGTCCCCCGATTTAGATTTGAGGGGGGCGATCTTCTTGATGGTTGGCCCAAGAGCTCTCTTCATGCCATCATACATTCCTCTGATGTTTCCGGTGTCTGAGGCCAGCTGAATATGACTGCATAGGTGTTGCCAGTCGTCGTTTGCGCAACGTCTAGCTGTTCGTTGTGCAGTACTTCTGGCTGCTTTAAGTGCTGCGGATGTTAAATCGCTGGGGGCTTTCTTGTAGTTCAACAGTGCAATGCGCTTAGCGGCTATGACAGGTTCCAGCTCTTCATTATGAGATTGAAACCAGTCTGCATTTCTCTTCGCACTTTTGCCGTAGGTGGTCAAAGCTGACTCATAGATGGCATCTCTGATGTGGGCCCACTTGGTCTCAGCATCCCCTGTGGGAGTGTTTTGAAGGGCTGTTACAAGTGAATTTAGAAATTTTTGTAACAGCTGTGGATGAGAAATTCTGCTCGTGTTGATGCGCGGGTGGCCCTTCTGCTTGGAATGATGCAACTTCTTTGGTCTGAGTCTAACCTTGCTGCACACCAGGGAGTGGTCGGTGTCGCAGTCCGCGGATACTGGTGCTCAGATATGTCCAGAATGCTAATCCTCTGCTTGTATACCCTGTACTAGGGGTATCGCCTCCTGTGAGCTGGAGCCCTGTGTTCATCCCCTCTGTCCCGTGGAGTAGCAGGTAGCTGAGGAGAAGGCATTGCTGCTCCTGCTGGTTTGCTGCTGCTGGTGTTGGTGTTGCTGGTGCAGCTCCTTCTGTTCCTCATCAGAGACACAAGGTCGAACTGAATTAGCTGCTGAGAAGGCTCACTGCTGGGAAGTGCAGATCTGGGCCAAAGGGCCTGTTTCTGTGCTGTATAACTCTATGACTATGACTCTAAAGGCAAATAAACTCCAAGGTAGCAAAAATGGCCTGGAAAATCATGGAAATTACCTCTAACGCAGTGAAAGAACACTCTCAGAATAAGTCCTGTGAGCAAAAACCTTTCACTTAGGCAGAGAATCAGTTGTCCTAGATCTGTCCTTAAAGGCTTTCCAGCCTCTCAATCCCTCAGCACTGTTAACCCCTATGTGCTCTCCTCTTGTTGAACCTGGCGAGTTTCAGGCAGCCTGGAAATCTCTACGCTGGCAATTAAAGCCAGAATCCGAGGTTAAAGCTGCAGTCAGTTGGCTTTTTGCATATTTAAATCTCAGACCTGCTCGTTGCATGTGCTCAGAAATACACACCCATTAAATGTGGAAGTTGGTGAGTTCCCACCGAATTCCTAACACGCCAGCATTTCTTGCTTCTTTAACTCACTCGCACACAGACTCCTGTAAATCCCCCATGCTGCTCCCACCTCCTTTGCAGGTTGAAAATCCTCCCCCCACATCTTTGCTAGTTTAACAGGGGCTCACAGATTTATTTTAAGACCAGAATTTACAACAATATTATATACCTGATACAATAAATCAGCGCAAGATGAAATTAAACCACTGAGTATCTACACACATTCGGGCAAATTTTCTTGTTCCCCTTGCTCCCAACCCAGCTCTGCATGGGAGCAGTGCCACACTGGGATATCCTGTACTTGGCCTTTTACATGGAGATAGGTAGCCTGAAGGTCCCAATTAGAATTGGACATCCTGAAGTCCTAAACACTTAAAAAAAAATGCTCAGCTTTGTTATTATAGTTCTGACAGAACCTCAACAGCATTATTACCTTGTGCGTAACAAAGAGGTAGCTAATCTCTTGTTTTATCCCTGCTCTGTCTCCTTTTCAGGCTATCTTCCATACATGTGATCAGTTAGTTACTGAGGATTATTCTCAGATTCTGTGATTTAACTCTGCAGGATATACTTCATTGTCTTTTTAGTTGAAGTCTTTCTCTCCTTGTTCTTACAAGTGAGAGTTTTAATATGAGTGATGTCTTAGGGTGAAGACCACTCAGGAAATGAAAAATCAGTTTGAACTATATTGTGTTACTATCATTGTAGTATAAGATTGCAAAAGGTTAGATTGGAAGAAGGTTGTGAATACGGTGAATTAAAGGCAGAAATAATCAGACACAGGATAGTCGTCAGCATTACAATGAATCCTTGTCAGACCTGTTGCAATCTAAGGAAGAACTTACACGGGAAAAGGCCATTCAAATTGTAAGACAGGCTGAAGTACGCAAACAGAATAGGGACATCCAAGAGCTGAAGACAAGCCGTGGATGAGAAGGAGTCCAATGCCCGTCCAACTGGTTAAGCCAAAGCCATAGAAACATTTGGAGGATCAGAAAAAACATACAGGTTAGAAGGTGCATGACATAGGAAAACCTTGCCAACACTGTGGAGCCATGAAGATCCACAGACAAGAGCAGTGCCCAGCAAGTAAAGCTGAGTGTTTTAATTGTGGAGAAACTGGACACTATGAGAAGATGTGCCATGGCGAAATTTCTTCAAAGACCTTCAAATTAACAGCAGTGGATCAAGTACAGCAGTACCCATGAGAGGAAGAACTAGGAGAGTTCTTGGAAGAAATCAGTAATCCTGACCAAGATTTCTGGAAAGCAGACATCTGTGTAAATAGACACCTCATGAATTTTAAGCTTGACACAGGGGCTAGTGGCACAGTATTGTCTGACCAAGAGTCTTGGGTGAAGAGACATTACCTGCAACCGAAAGATATAGAGTTGCATGGTCCAGGCGGGACACAACTCCAAGCAACTCTTCAGCATAAAGGAAGACAAATGGTAGCGACCTTATACATCTCACACAATCAAGAATTTTCTTTACTGCGCAGGAATGCATGCTTACAACTGCAGTTGATTAAGAAGGTAGCCAAAGTCAAGCAAACAAGGTAAACAATTCCCTTCAATCATCACCTGATGCATTATCAAGGGCAACCATAGATCATCCATAACAGGAAGATGTGAATTTCGTATATGACATAGAATCATACTCACAACACACAGCACAAAGTTGGTCTGCAAGCACACAGAAGTTACAAGAAATACGACAACCACAGAAGAATGACGAAGAGTGCATTCACATTAAACAATATTGTACACATGGGTGGCCAGAGGAAAGTCCAGGAGGGAGAACCATGAAGACGTTCCATAATTAACGACTTATTATTTTACAACAACATAATTGTTATTCCTACTTCAATGAGATCCGATATCTTAGATTGATTACACCAAGGCCATTTGGGTATAACCAAGTGTAGAGCGAGGGCACAATCTTTGGTATGGTGGCTTGGGATATTGAACTATGATTAACAACAGTCAGACATGTGTGATATATAGGAACAGTGTGAACTGCTGTTGACTATCCAATTTCCAACTAGACCTTGGCAAAGGCTAGGAATGGATTTATTCATGTTTGGTGAGAAGTCATATATCATTATTATCGACTACTTTTCCAGGTGGATAGAAGTTCGATGATTACATTATACGACCACCAAGGTAGTTATCAGTATCCTTACAGACATCTTTGCAACACATGGGATTCCAGACAAAATATTATCAGATAACGGACCACAGTTCGTGAATGAATGTTTTACCCAGTTTACCTTGAAGATGGGCTTTCAGCATCTTATGAGCTCACTGAGATATCCACAGTCCAATGGCGAGACAGAGCGAAGTGTGAGGACATAAAATCTTTACTTAAGGAAAATGAAGATCTTCCTATCTCACTCCTCGTTTCTCATTCAACGTCACTGCTGTGCGGATTATCACCAGCAGAATTACTAATGGGAAGGAAGTTAAGAACACAGCTTCCAGTATTGCCTCAACAATTAATGCCTGGATTGAAGACTCAAGACTATGAGAAAGTTTGAGAAAGAGAAAACTCCTACAGAAGGAAACAAACCCAGAATTACAATAGCGAGAAGCTCAGCAAATTTTTTTTAATTTGTTTTTTTGTGGGCGTTGCTGACTAGGCCAGCATTTATTGCCCATCCTTAATTGCCCTTGAACTGAGTGGCTTGCTAGGCCATTTCAGAGGACATTTTGAGAGTCAACCTCATTGCTGTGGGTGTGGAGTCACATGTAGGTCAGACCTGGTAGGTACCCTGAAGGATATTAGTGAACCAGATGCGTTTTTACAACAATCAACAATGGTTTCATTGTCATCATTAGCTTTTTAATTTCAGATTCATTAATTGAATTTGAATTTCACCATCTGCCATTGGTGGGATTCGAACCCATGTCCCCAAGGAAAATTAGCCTGAGCTCTAAATTACTAGTCTAGTGACATTACCACTACACCACCACCTCCCCAAATTAAACAATGGTCAAAAAGTTTGAATATGTGACCTGGAACGAGAAGGTGCAGTAATCCATAAATATGAGTCCGCAATTGTATGTGATATGAATGAATGATGGGAACATACAAAGGAATCAAAGGAATAGCATTCCTATTATGCAAAAGCAACAGCCAGTAATTCATCTGCAAGATCCTGATGAAGAGGAACAAACCCAGAACAAATGGAATACTATAACCCATAGAAACGAAAAACCAAGTCAGCAACCCAGACATCCTACGAAGACTACTGATCGTCCCAGATTGCAGTCAGATTGGGGAGAGTTGTTAATCCTCCGTTGAGACAGAATCTGTAAAGTCAGAGACTTGGGGAGAGAAAGTATTTTGGAGAAGTCATAAAAGTATGGCTGCGTTTGCTGACAATGCTACCACTAGGTGGCGCTGCAGTGGCACATGCGCAAATGCAGCATGTGCCACTAAAACGTCACAGTCTGCGACTTCAGGCAGCTGCCAGGACTAAAGATGGCACTGCTCAAATAATTGCTCGAAGGCAACCTAGCCTAAACACATGGCAGCACACAATGGCGGGAGGGAGAGAGCGAGTGAGCGGGCCGGGGACGGGGGGGAGGCGAGCGGGCTGGGTCGGGGGGGGGAGCGGGCCGGGGACGGAGGGGAGCGGAGCGACGCAGCCGGAAGAGCTGAGCGGCCGGAGAGCGAGGGGTGGGGGGAGGCGGGGCAGCTGAAAGAGCGGAGCGGCCGGAGAGAGCAGCGAGGTGGGGAGCGGAGCGGCTGGAGAGAGCAGCGAGGGGGGCAGCAGAGCAGCCTGAGAGAGCAGCGAGGGGAAAGCAGCGAGGGGGGCAGTGGAGCGGCCGGAGAGAGCAGCGAGGGGGGCAGCGGAGCGGCCGAAAGAGTGGAGGGGGAGGAGCGGAGCTTGACGCATATGTGAATTTCCATTGGTGTTGCATTGCTGTACGCATAAAGCGCATGCGCAGAGGCCGACTAGGCGCATTGCCCAAAGATGCACACGTCACGCAATGATGTCATCGGTGCATGCGCTAACCAGTCCGGGGAAGTCGGGGAACGCAGCGCACGCGCAGAGAGCAGGAGTCCGTCTGCGCATGTGCACACCTTGACACAGCCTGATGATGTCAGTGGCCGGCTGCGTTGTCAGGAATCATTTTGTAAAAGTATATATGTCTGGAAAAATGTTGGCTAAAGACTTGAGGGGAGATGTAGTATAAGGTTGTAAAGGGTTAATACCGAAGACAGTGAGTGACCCCTCCCACTGTATGAGTGATGATGCAACAGTCACATGAGATAGCCTTGAGAAGAAGAAGGTGCAGCAGCATGAAAGATACTAACTTATGTGGCTTGTGGAGAGTGTATATAGTAACTGTAAATAATAGAGTTGTTAGTTAACCTCTACCGAAGTCTAAGACTTTTTCTAGAATGCCCTACAATGCTTCTAATACAAATACAACTAAACCCAACAACCATGATGCTTGAAATGGATTCTTGTAAGCTGTCGATTGTTAAGGGACCTGGATTTTGGCACTGGAGGTAAATGGGATTAATTATCCACCAGAAAAGGTGGATTTGGGCAAACTGATTCAATGGACATATTTTGTTTTCTTGATAGTTAAGAGCAGGCTGAAGACCACTTGGGCATACACATCATAAAATGCTAAGCTGTACTAATAGTGACTGGAGACATGAACATTGATCTGGTTCTGTTTTCCCAAAATTTGATTAGCTCTGGGTACCATCTGAACATGCCATCTAGGAATTGCTGTATTACTTAGCACACTGTCCTAGTTCCACATTGTATTTATGGTCACATAAAATCATTATCTACCTTCTTAGAATATTGAACATGATGAATTCTGTCTCTGAGAAACCATCCTCCACAATGACGGCCGGCAGTTATAGCCACTTTTTATTTTTAAATTTTCGAAGGTTTATAAGGGGCATCCCCATCTTGAGGTGCTTTCGTTCTCCGACCTACATCGGCAGCACCCACCTCTCCCAATGGGGCTACTGGCTGCCTGCCTGGAGTCTCAAGCGTCTGATTAGGTGTGCCGGCTGTGGAGCCCATCCGCGGTGCTTAATTGGCCGCCTCCAAAAAATCTCCTTCGGATCCTGCCACCAGCATTTCCGGGTTCCCAATCCGCATTTCATCCCGTCAGTAGGATCACGACCCAGGAATGAAAATCCAGCCCCAAGTGACAAGGGGTAGAATTTCCGTAGGGCGCCTCCCAAGTTCATGTCGTAATGCCAATGAAACCATTTATGCCATATCTCTAGGGTTTCTGTATATCTTCGACAGGAGATTGGGAGAGCTTCCACAAATGTTTGACCACCTTGTGAAGTGTGGAATAGAGATTTATTGCACCTTTTCCATCAGGCTGAGCTGATGGGGTGATGTTTTATAATTCTGTACTTTGAACTACACTCTCTGGATTAGATTTTGTATTCCTGCCTTTGGGAGCGGCGGCGGGCACAGGACATGGTGGCTGTCCCCCATGGGACCCGCACCAATGCAATTACATGGTGTGCGGCAGCTACCTCCCCTCCCCAAATCATGTGATGGAGGCATCCTCGGCAATGCTGTTCACGGCATCACCTGTTAAAGGAGCAGGTGCTGGTGCCATCTTTGAAAGGTTGCCAGCCCTGCAAACCATACACCACAACACAGAGTTCACCCCTTCCTCTCTGTCCATCAGACTGCAGAGTTCATCCCTTCCCCCCTATCCATCAGACTGCAGAGTTCATGCCATTCCCCCCACCCATCAAAGTGCAGAGCTCATCCCTTCCCCACCTTGGTGGCACCAGTTTTCCCGGGACGGTAAAGTGAAGGCGTGTGAGTGCCGCTCATCACGCTGAGGATCGGGAACTGAAGGTAAGATCGCTGCAGTTTAGATTTTAATTCATGCAAATATGTTATTTGAATATGGTAAGTCGAGTCCCATCGCAGACCGGTGTTGGGGCCGCCACGGAATTTCCCCGCTGCTGGGAAGATCGAGTCCGACAATCCCGGTATAAGGTTCTGTGATGGCTGCTGCCGTTCCAATTTTCGCCCCCATCCCCCCACCACGGAACCCGACGACGGGCTGGGAACAAAATGCAGCCTTCCATTTGTTCGCTGAAAATTGTTGACAGCTTGATTTCCTTCTTTTGCCTTGGCTTTGAATAGTTTTCTACAAAGCATCTATAAGCAGCTTCCCAATCCAAATCATGGCCTTCCATTTCCATGGGGATTTTCCCAAGCTGCTGCCTGCACTCTTAGCTGTTCATATCCTTTGCTTTGCACAAGATTTTGTCCATGAAAATTCTCGTAGATAATTGTAGTTTATTTCAGAAGTTCATAGAATGTTTTTGGGACACTTTCTTAGAACAAAACATTCTGGAGTCAACCAGAGAGCAGGCTGCATGAGACCTGGTATTGTGCAAACGATAGGATTAATTAATGACCTCATAGTGAAAGCACTCCTAGGCAGAAGCAGTCATAATATGATTGAATTTTACATTCAGTTTGATGGAGAGAAGAGTGGGTCTAAGACTAATATTTAAAACTTAAATAAGGGCAATTATGAGGGCATGAAAGCAGAGTAAACTGGCAAATTAGGTTAAGGGATAGGTCAATAGAGATGCAGTGGCAGATATTTAAGGGGATATTTCAGAATACACAGAATAGATACATTCCAACGAGAAAGAAAAATTCCAAGGCGAGGACCCACCATCTGAGGTTAAATAAAACCGTTAAAGATAGTATCAAACTTAAAGAAAAAGCATACAATTGCACAAAGTTGGGTGGCAGGTGAGACGATTGGACAGAATATAAAAAACAGCAAAAAATGACAAAAATATTAATGAGAAAGCTAGCTAGAAATATAAAAACAGATAGAAGGCGTTTCTATAGACATTTAAAAAAGAGTTAAAAGAGTGAGTTTTAGTCCTATAGAAAGAGAGTCTGGGGAATTAATAATGCAAAATAGGTATATGGCAGATGAATTGAACAGGTATTTTGCATCAGTCTTCACTATTGAGGATACAAGGAACATCCCAGAAATAGCTGTAAATCAGGAACTGGAAGGGAGGGAGGAACTCAAGAAAATGGCAATCACCAGGGCAGTGGTACTAAGCAAATTGTTGGAGCTGCGTGCTGACAAGCTCCCAGGTACTGATGGACTTCATCCTAGGGTCTTAAAAGAAGTGTCCAGTGAGATAGTTGATGCATTGGTTTTAATGTTCCAAAATGCCCTAGATTCGGGGAACATTCTATTAGATTGGAAAATAGCAAATGTAACTCCTTCATTCAAAAAAGGAGGCAGACAGAAAGCAGGAAACTACAAGCCAGTTAGCTTAACATCTGTCATAGGGATATATGTTAGAAGCTATTATTAAATACATTATAGCAGGGCATTTAGAAAAATTCAAGGTAATTAGGCAGAATCAACATGGTTTTGTGAAAAGAAAATCGTGTCTAACCAATTTATTGGAGTTTTTTGAAGAAGTAACATCTGCTGCGGATAAAGGGGAACTGGTGGATGTACTGTACTTAGATTTCTCGAAGGCATTTGATAAGGTTCGACATCAAAGATTATTGCGGAAAATGAAAGCTCATCGTGTAGGGGGGTAACATATTGACAAGGCTAGCTAACAGGAAACAGAGATAGGCATAAATGGGTCATTTTCTGGTTGGCAAGAATAGTGTGCCACAGGGATCAGTGCTGGGGCCTCGACCTTTTACAATTTATATAAATGACTTGGATGAAGGAACCAAAAGTATGGTTGCTAAATTTTCTGATGACACAAAGATAGGTAGGAAAGAACAAAGAACAGTGCAGCACAGGAACAGGCCATTCGGCCCTCCAAGCCTGCACCGATCTTGATGCCTGCCTAAACTAGAACCTCTGCACTTCCCGGGACCGTATCCCTCTATTCCCAGAGTAAGTTGTGAAGAGGACATAAGGACGCTACAAAGGGATATAGATAGGTTAAGTGAGTGGGCAAAGTTCTGGCAAATGGAGTATAATGTAGGAAAGTGTGAAATTATCCATTTTGGCAGGAAGAATAAAAAAGAAGCATATTATCTAAATGGTGAGGTATTGCTGAACTCTGAGATGCAGAGGGATCTGGATGTCCCATGAATTGCAAAAGGTTAGTATGCAGGTACAGCATGTAATTAGGAAAGCTAATAGAATGTTATTGTTTATTGCGAGGGGAATTGAATACAAAAGTAGGGAGGTTATGCTTCAGTTATACAGGGCATTGGTGAGATCACATCTGGATTACTGTGTACAGTACTGGTCTCCTTATTTAAGGAAGTGTGTAAATGCATTGGAGGCAGTATAGAGAAGGTTTACTAGACTAATACCTGGAATAGGCGGGTTGTCTTTTGAGGAAAGGTTGAACAAGCTAAGCTTGTATCCACTGCAGCTTAGAAGAGTAAGAGGCGACTTGATTGAGACATATAAGATCTTGAGGGGTCTTGACAGGGTGGATGTGGAAAGGATCTTTCCTCTTGTTGGAGAATCTAGAACTAGGGGTCATTGTTTAAAAATAAGGGGTTGCCCATTTAAGACAGAGATGTGAAATTTTTTCTTTCAGAGGGCCTGAAGTCTTTGGAATTCTCTTTCTCAAAAGGTGGTGGAAGTGGAATCTTTGAACATTTTTAAGGCAGAGATAGATAGATTCTTGATAAGCAAGGGGATGAAAGGTTATTGGGGATAGGCAGGAATGCGGACTTGAGGTTACAATCAGATCAACCATGATCTAGTTGAATGGCAGAGCAGGCTTGAGGGGCCTACTCCTGCACCTAATTCGTATATTTGTAACCAGTGGGACTAAAATGAACTATTTTCTCTCTGCAGTTAGTGCCATGTAATTCTGGTGGTGTAGACATAGTTGTTGCTCTCATACGACAAAAACCATTTTCTTTTGTGACTTTTTTTTTTACAAAACATGTCTTTGGAACTCGAGGATACTGCAATAACATTCCATAACCACTTGTAGGTGAATGCCCCATAAGTTTTGTTTAAATGCGCTAAAAATAGTGATTGTGCATATTTGAAACATCACGTTGTGAAATTGGGGTCCATTATTTTGCATAAATCCTTTTTCTGAGACTGGAGGCTGCACTATATTGAAATTTTGTTTTAGTCACTTCTACCTATTTGGTTGGAAAATGTGGCACAAACATGAAGAACGTCACTGTAAATAATGAAATTGTTTTAATATACATGACCTTGCTTTGGCTATGGATCTCCATAAATGGTAGATTACATTATTCACTGCAGTCAGGGGTCTGATTTTGGTGCAACAAAACCCATCAAGTCAGATGCTTTGTTTGTAAAAATGGCTAAGGACAGTCCAAGCAATATGGAGCAAAAATTCTTCAAATCACAAGAACACAAGAAGTAGAAGCAGGAGTAGGCCATTCAGCCCCTCAAGCCTGCCACACCATTCAGTAAGATCATGACTGATCTGTCCCAGGCCTCAACTCCTCTTTCGGTCCTGCTCCACATAACCCTGACTCCCAAAGATTTCAAAAATCTGTCTACCTCCTCCTTAAATGCATTTAGTGACCCAGCCTCCACAACTCTCTGAGGTAGAGAATTTCAGAGATTCACCACCCTCTGAGAGAAGAAATTCCTCCACATCTCAGTTTTAAATGTGTGCCCCCTTATTCTGTAATTATGTCCCCTAGTTCGAGATTCCCCTACCAGTGGAAACATATTCTCAACATCTACCCTGTCAAGGCCCCTTAGAATCTTATATGTTTCAATAAGATCACCTCTCATTCATCTAACCTCCAATGAATAAAGGCCTAACCTGTTCAGCCGTTCTTGATAAGACAACCCTTTCATCCCAGGAATCAGCCTAGTGAACCTTTTCTGAACTGCCTCCAATGCTAGCATATCCTTCTTTAAATACGAGGACCAAAACTGTATGCAGTACTCCAGGTGTGGCCTCACCAACACTCTGTACAGTTGTAACAGGACTTCCGTATTTTTAAACTCTAACCCCCTAGCAATAAAGGCCAAAATTCCATTTGCCTTCCTAATTACTTGCTGCACCTGCATGCTAACTTTGTGTTTCCTGCACAAGAACACCCAGATCCCTCTGTACTGCAGTATTTTGTAGTCTTTCTCCATCTAAATAATAATCTGCCTTTTTATTCTTCCGACCAAAGTGGATGACATCACATTTTCCCACATTGAACACCATCTGCCAAGTTTTTGCCCACTCACATAATCTATCGATATCTCTTTGCAGATTCTTTGTGACCTCATCACCTCATCATCATTTGTGGCCTTCCCACCTATTTTTGTATCGTCAGCAAATTTGGATACTCTACACTCTGTCCCTTCCTCCAAGTCATTAATATAGATAGTAAATAGTTGAGGCCCGAGGACCGAACCTTGTGGCACCCCACCAGTTACGGCTTTCCAACCTGATAAAGACCCATTGATCCCGACTCTCTGCCTTCTGTGTGTTAGCCAATCCTCAATCCATGCCAACACATTACCCCAAAACCTTGAGCTCATATTTTGTGCAATAACCTTTTATGTGGCACCTTATAGGATGCCTTCTGAAAATCCAAATACACTACATCTACCTTTTATCCAATCTGTTTGTTATATCCTCAAAGAACTCCAACAATTTTGTCAAACATGATTTCCCTTTCATAAAACCATGTTGGCTCTGTTTGATTGCATTATGTTTTTCTAAATGTCCTGCTATTTCTTCCTTAATAATGGACTCCAGCATTTTCCCAATGACAGATGTTGAGCTAACTGGTCTACAGTTTCCTGCTTTCGGTCTCCCTCCTTTCTTGAATAGGGGCGTCACATTAGCAGTTTTCCAATCCGCTGGTACCCTACTAAAATCCAGTAAGTTTTGGTATATTATGAGCAATGCCTCCACTATCTCTGCAGCCACTTCCTTTAAAGAAGAAGGAATTTTCCTCCACACAAGATCAGATGGCAGGTTGTTCAACCTTGCCCGTCTTAGAGCGAAGACCGCAGTAAGGAAGGTCCTTATCAGGGAACTCCTCTTTGCTGACGATGCTGCATTAACATCCCACACAGAAGAGTGTCTGCAGAGATTCATCGACAGGTTTGTGTCTGCCTGCAACGAATTTGGCCTAACCATCAGCTTCAAGAAAACGAACATCATGGGACAGGACGTTAGAAATGATCCATCCATCAATATCGGCGTCCACGCTCTGGAAGTGGTTCAAGAGTTCACCTACCTAGGCTCAACTATCACCAGTAACCTGTCTCTCGATGCAGAAATCAACAAGCACATGGGAAAGGCGTCCGCTGCTATGTCCAGACTGGCCAAGAGGGTGTGGGAAAATGGCGCACTGACACGGAACACAAAAGTCTGAGTGTTTCAAGCCTGTGTCCTCAGTACTTTGCTCTATGGCAGCAAGACCTGGACAACGCATGTCAGCCAAGAGCGATGTCTCAACTCCTTCCATCTTTGCTGCCTCTGGAGAATCCTTGGTATCAGGTGGCAGGACTGTATCTCCAACGCAGAAGTCCTCGAGGCAGCCAACATCCCCAGCATATACACCCGACTGAGCCAGCGGTGCTTGAGATGGCTTGGCCATGTGAGCCGCATGGAAGATGGCAGGATCCCTAAGGACGCATCATACAGTGAGCTCGTCACTGGTATCAGACCCACCGGCCGTCCCTGTCTCCACTTTAAAGGCATCTGCAAACGCGACATGATGTCCTGTGACATTGACCACATGTCATGCGAGTCAGTTGCCAGTGATCGCCAGAGCTGGCGGACAGCCATAAAGGTGGGGCTAAAGAATGGCGAGTCGAAGAGACTTAGCAGTTGGCAGGAAAAAAGACAGAAACGCAAGGAGAGAGTCAACTGTGTAACAGCCCCGACAACCAATTTTATCTGCAGCACCTGTGGAAGAGTCTGTCACTCTAGAATTGGCCTTTATAGCCACTCCAGGTGCTGCTTCACAAACCACTGACCACCTCCGGGCGCTTACCCATTGTCTCTCAAGACATGGAGGCCAAAGAAGAAGAAGGAGAAGAAGCTTCTTTTAAAACCCTTGGATGCAGGTCATCAGGTCCTGGTGACTTGTCTGTCTTTAGTCCCATCAGATTGTCCAGCATCTTTTCCCTCGTGATAGAGATTGTTACAAGTTCCTCCCTCCCATTTTCACCTTGCTCATCTATTATTGTTGGGATGTATATAGTGTCCTCCACCGTGAAGACCGATGCAAAATATTGGTTTAAGTTAAGTTATCTGCCATTTCCCTGTTCCCTGTTATTAATTCCCCAGTCTCATCCTCTAAGGGTTCCACACTTACTTTAGCTACTCTCTTCCTTTTTATATACCTGTAGAAGCTCTTGCTCTTTGTTTTTATATTTCTTGCCAATTTACTCTCATAATCAATTTTCTCTTTATTAGTTTTTTAGTCATCCGCTGCTGGCTTCTTAAAAAATCCCAATCCTCTGGCCTACCACTAGCTTTCGCCGCTTTGTATGCCTTTATTTTTGATTTGATACTCTCCTTAACTTCCTTTGTTATCCACGGGTGGCTTATCATTCTCTTCGAGTCCTTCCTTCTGACTGGAATAAATTTTTACTGAGTGTTATGAAATATCTGCTTAAAAGTCTGCCACTGCTCATCAACTGACTTCCCCTGTAGTCTATTTTCCCAGCCTGCTTTAGACAACTCTTTCTTCATACCTCTGTAATTGCCCTTGTTTAAGTTGAAGACACTGGTTTGAGACCCGAGTTGCTCACCCTCAACTGAATTTGAAACTCTACCATGTTATGATCGCGTCCCCCTAGAGGATCCTTAACTATGAGATCTCTTAATAATCCTACCTCATTACACATTCCCAAGTCTAAAATAGCAAGTTCCTGGGTAGGTTCTGCAACATATTGTTCTACGAAACAATCCCTGATCCACTCTACAAATTCTTCTTCCATGCTACCCTTGCCAATTTGATTTCTCCATTCTATATGAAGATTAAAATCACCCATGATAATTGCAGTGCCCTTCTTACATGCCTCCATTATTTCCTGATTAATATTTTGTCCTAAAGAGAGGCAACTCCTCAGGGGCCGAGAGACCACTCCCACCCGTGATTTCTTCCCCTTGCTATTCCTTATTTCCACCCAAACTGATTCGACATCATGATCTATTACACCTATATCATTACTCACAATTTTCCTTTAATAACAAAGCTACCCCACCCCCTTTTCCTTTCTGCCTATTCTTCTGAAACGTCGAATATCCTTGAACAATGAGTTTCCAGTCCAAGTAATCCTGCAACCACATCTCTGTGATAGCTATCAAATCATATTCATTTATTTCTATCTGTGCCGTCAGCTCATCTATCTTGTTACAAATGCTATGTACATTCAGATAAAGATAAGCTTTGACTTATTACCTATCATTTTTACCTACTCTGGTTCTAATTTCTGCTGTACTCTAATGTTCGTATTCTCTGTCCCTACCTGTCACACTCTGATTAATGTATGCCCCTTCACTACCCTGCACCTCTGCTCTCGCGTTACTTTTTGACTTTTTAAACTTCCCTTCAATTGAACCTCTTCCCCCACTATTTAGTTTAAAGCCTTATCTACAATCCTAGTTATACGAATCGCCAGGACACTGGTCCCAGCATGGTTCAAGTGCAGCCCATCCCAACGGAACAGCTCTCTTTCTCCAGTACTGGAGCCAGTGTCCCATGAATCAGAACCCATTTCTCCCACACCAATCTTTGAGCCACGCATTTACCTCTCTAATCTTATTTACCCTATGCCAATTTGCACGTGGCTCAGTTAGTAATCAGGAGATTATTATCTTTGTGGTTCTGATTTTTAATTTAGCCCCAAGCTGCTCATAGTCCCTCAGCAGAACCTCTTTCCTAGTCCTACCTATGTCGTTGGTATCTATGTGGACCACGACAATTGGATCCTTTCCCTCCCACTCCAAGTTCCTCTCTAGCCCAGAAGAGATGTCCTTAACTTTGGCACCAGGTAGGCAACACAGCCTTCGGGACTTTCTATCTTTGCTGCCGAGACCAGTATCTATTCCCTTAACTATGCTATCCCCTATGACTACAACATTTCTATTTTCTCCCCTCACTTGAATGGCGCTCTGAACCACAGTGCAGTGGTCAGTTCGCTCATCCTCCCTGCAGTCTGTGCCCTCATCCACATCAGGAGCAAGAACCTCATACCTATTGGATAAGGGCACTGGCTGAGGCGCGTATCCATTGTCTCTCGAGATAAGGAGGCCCAAAAGAAATACCTGCCTCACTCGCAGTCACACCCTCCTGTCCCTGACCACTGCCCAAATTGGATGTAATTAATCTAAGAGGTGTGACTGTCTCCTGGAACACAGTGTCCAGGTAACTCTCCCCCTCCCTAATGTGTCGAAGTGTCCGCAGCTCGGACTCCAGCTCATCAACTCTGAGCCGAAGGTCCTCGAGCGGCCAACACATGCTGCAGATGTGGTCACCTTGGATTGCACTGGCGTCCACCAGCTCCCACATACTACAGCTTCAACACATCGCCTGCCCAGCCATCTCTATTCTATTTAATTAATTAATTTGGATCTCAGTATTTTAAAAAAAAAATTAAGTGTAATATTAACCTGTAATGACGTCTCCTGATGTAAATCACTTGGCCAAAACAAAAAAGAGACACGGAAGAAATACCTACCAATCACTTACTGGCTCTCCTGTGACGTCACACTTTGATATTTGCTGGTCAAGCAGGTCCATGGAACTGAACAGAGCGCTCTCACCGCTACCTCCACTTCTGATCTCGGGCCTCGGCACTCCGTTCTTTATACCCAGGCTCCTCTCACCACCGCCGCTGCTTCTGGTCTCGGGCCTCGGCTCACCGCTCTTATTTCTCTTTAATGTGTATATCTAGAAGGGTTTTTACATTTTGTTCTGCAGCAGCCTTTGCATCTTGTCAACGTTTGCATAGCATAAAACATTATATAGGAATAGTGAACTAAATGGTACCAAAGTAATGTTCTGACCTGTTCTTTTTCTGTAAGAACAGTTAATTTTTCAGCAGTCTTTTTTTAACCATGCTTATCTAGGTGAGAGATATCAATACTGGGAGTGCATCTATCTGTATTTGTACTTAGATTCATGAGGCCAAATTTTTATCAGCAATAATGTAGTCCCATGTCGGGACTGAAAGTGGGTCGTGAGCCTTCGTGGGCAGATGGCAGGTTTGGATTTTTTTTTAATGGGCCAGGCAGGCAGGCTCCACCAATCAGAGGGGTGAACCCTCCAGCAGTGGTGTCAGAGCTGCAGGGGTGGCCATTGCGGCTGGGGGGGTCCCTTTGTAGGCCATAGAACACCCAGAAAGGAAGCCTGCCTCTGGGAGGCAGCCATGCCTTACCTGGCCATCTCTCCATGCTGCAGGAGGACCGTCCCAATGCCAGCAGTTGCTGTTGCTGTTAATTGGGCACTTTATTGAATTAATTGGCTGTCCACCTCTGGTCGGCTGGTGGTCGCACCACTGCTGTTGCCACTTCTGGAACTATCCCGTGGAAGTGGGAAGACATTGAACTTCCCTCCCAATGTCTTCCGCTGCCATTTTATAAGCGCTCGAGCATTCCAGCCCATCTCCAAAAGGCTGGTAAAATTCAGCCCTCAGTGTCAAATGCTCAAAGGTGAATAGAATATTGGTTAGATGCAGAGTAAAGATTTGTCACCAATGAGCCACAGTCCTAACCTCAGAAGAGCCTTTACTACTCCTTACCGGCTCTTACTGTACTTATCCGTGTGGCACTTCCATTACCCATGCCAACTGACACAGTGGCCTGTGTAAATAAGGTTGCCAGTTTAGTCATATTTAGTGCTAATTTCCTTGGAATTTTGTTTGGTGAACTCGTGCTCAATAGAAATTGAGTTAAGACTGCCAACATTCTTTTACTTAAAGCTGTTACAAATAATTGCACGTGTATACGTTTATCCCATCAGGCCAGGCTGAATTCAGAGCAGGTCCCAGAGGTAAAAAGCTACTCAGTCCTCACAACATATATGCTTTTTCATAAAACATACTGAAGAGCAAAAAGCCAAAATGATTTTCCCAGTGGAACCTCTTTTAGCGAGGAGTGTGGGCCTGTAAGGCACAGATGTTTCTGAAACATTGACACCAATGTCACTGTGTGCTGAGTTGAAACAAGATATGCTGACTGCAGGCTGACAGACCAATGTCACTTTTAACCCAGCCTCTAAGCCTTCGCAAAAGAAATTACCTACATCTGACCCAAAGATTTTTTATTTTATTTTTATCATTTGCGCAGCTGAAAGAGGAACAGTATTAAAATTTTAAATGGACTAGATATAAAAACTATAAATTAGAGGTAACTTGCCATTGCAGATTTATTTCTAGTTTGATATTTGATGCATTAGAGTGTGGTATGTTGATCTCTAGGGCTGTTTCTCAGTTATTTTGATGACCTTGAGCAAGGACGAAAGATCTCAGTGAAGCAAGTGGAAAGAAGAGCAAGAGCCAGAAGTTGCCCAAAGAGATCTTTCTTTTACTTTGTTTGTGGGGGCAGAAAGAGCAGGTGTTAAGGCATCCCCTATCCTGTGCTCTCCTCCTTCCTGATCATGAAACCCTTCCAATACTTACCTAAGAGCCAGGGACCATTCCTTTGGTACTGACAGTGAGCCACCTGCCAACCAACATTTGACTCTTGTCCTTTAGCTTGAGATATACAATTAGGGTACAGATTTGAGCATAAGCAACGTGTTTCACCTCGACTGTAATTCCCCCTCCTCCACAAAAAGGTGAAGTACCTGCACTCACTGGATAGGCTTACAAATCCAGAATGATTACTTGGGCAAGGTATAGGATAGCGACCAGCACACACTGAACCAGACACAGTATGAATGGTGTTAGCACATCTTCTAACTTAACATAATTGTTAGGCATAACCAGTGTTTAATCTGTTGATTAATCTTCATCATCGTTCCACAATAATGTTTGTTTCATTCTTACATGTGAACATATGAATTAGGAGCAGGAGCCGACCACTTGGCCCTTCGAGCCTGCTCCGCCATTCAATAAGTTCATAGCTGAACTGATTACTCCACATTTCCACTTACCACCGATAACCTTCCACGCCCTTGCTTATCAAGCATCTATCTACCTCTACCTTAAAAATATTCAAAGACTCTGCTTCCACCACCTATTGAGGAAGAGAATTCCAAAGACTCACAACCCTCTGAGAGAAAAAAATTCTCCTCATCTGTCTTAAATGGGTGAATCTTTATTTTTAAAAAGTGACCCCAAGTTCTCGATTCTCCCACAAGGGGAAACATCCTTTCCTCATCCACCCTGTCAAGACCTCTCAACATCTTATATGTTTCAATCAAGTCGCATCTTACTCTTCTAAATTCCAGCGGATACAAGCTTAGCCTGTCCAATCTTTCCTCGTAAGGCAGCCCGCCTATTCCAGGTATTAGTCTAGTAAACCTTCTCTATACTGTCTCCAATGCATTTACACACTTCCTTAAATAAGGAGTTCAGTACTGTACACAGTAATCCAGATGTGGTCTCACCAATGCCCTGTATAGCTGAAGCATAACCTCCCTACTTTTATATTCAATTCCCCTCGCAATAAACGATACCATTCTATTGGCTTTCCTAATTACATGCTGTACCTGCATACTAACCTTTTGCAATTCATGCACTAGGACACCCAAATCCCTCTGCATCTCAGAGCTCTGCAGTCTCTCACCATTTAGATAATATGCTTTTTTATTCTTTCTGCCAAAGTGGACAATTTCACACTTTCTCACATTATACTCCATTTGCCAGGTCTTTTCCCACTCACGTAACCTATCTATATCTCTTTGTAGCCTCCTTATGTCCTCTTCACAACTTACTTTCCCACCTATCTTTGTGACATCAGCAAATTTAGCAATCATACCTTCAGTCCCTTCATCTAAGTCATTTATATAAATTGTAAAAGGTTGAGCCCCAACACAGATCCATGGGTCACACCACTCATTACATCTTGCCAACCAGAAAATGACCCATTTATGTCTAGTCTCTGTTTCCTGTTAGCCAACCAATCTTCTATCCATGCCAATATGTTATCCTCTACACAATGAGCTTTTATTTTCTGCAATAACCTTTGATGTGGCACCTTATCAAATGCCTTCTGGAAATACATCCACCAGTTCCCCTGTATGCACAACACATGTAACTCCCTAAAAGAACTCCAATAAATTAGTTAAACTTGATTTCCCTTTCCAAAACCATGTTGACTCTGCCTGATTACCTTGAATTTTTCGAAATGCCCTTCTATAATGTCTTTAATAATAGCTTCTAACATTTTCCCTAAGACAGATGTTAAGCTAACTGGCCTATAGTTTCCTGCTTTCTGTCTCACTCCCATTTTGAATAAAGGAGTTACATTCACTATTTTCCAATTTAACTGAACCTTCCCCGAACGAGGGAATTTTGGAAAATTAAAACTAGCGCATCAACTATCTCACTAGCCACTTCTTTTAATACTTGATGAAGTCCATCAGGATCCAGGGACTTGACAGCCCGCATCTCCAACAATTTGTTCAGTACCACTTCCCTGTTGATTTTAATTTTCTTGAGTTCCTCCCTCCCTTCCATTTCCTGACTTACAGCTAATACTGGGATGTTACTTGTATCCTCAATAGTGAAAACTGTTGCAAAATATCTGCTCAGTTCATCTGCCATCTCCTTATTATCCGTTATTAATTCCCCAGACTCACTTTCTATAGGACCAACGCTTAACTCTTCTTTTTTAAATATCTATAGAAACTCTTACTATCTGTCTTTACATTTCTAGCTAGCTTTCTCTCGTACTCTAATTTTACCTTCCTTATCAATCTTTTAGTCATTCTTTACTGTTTTTTATATTCTGTCCAATCTTCTGACCTGCCTCCTATCTTTGCTCAATTATAGGTTTTTTCTTTAAGTTTGATACTATCTTTTAACTGTTTTAGTTAACCACAGATGGTGGGTCATACCCTTGGAATCTTTCTTTCTCATTGAAATGTATCTATTCTGTGTATTCTGAAATATCCCCTTAAATGTTTCTATTGACCTCTCCCTTAACCTGATTTGCCAGTTCACTTTAGCTAGCTCTGCTGTCATGCCTTCATAATTGCCCTTATTTAAGTTTAAAATACTAGTCTTGGACCCACTCTTCTCTCCCTCAAACTGAATGTAAAATTCAAACATATTATGTTCGCTGCTACCTAGGTACGCCTTAACTATGAGGTCATTAAGTAATCCTGTCCTTTTACACATTACTAGATCTAATATAGCCTGCTCTCTGGTTGGCTCCAGAAGGTATTGTTCCAAGAAGTTATCCTGAAAACATTCTATGTTCTCCTCATCTCGGCTACCTCTGCTCATCTGATTTTTCCAGTCTATATGTAGGTTAAAATCCCCCATAATTATCACTGTACCTTTCTGACAAGCTGTCATTATTTCTTCCTTTATACCCCATCCTACAGTGTGGTTAATGTTAGGTGGCCTGCACACCACTCCCACAAGTGACTTCTTGTCTTTATGATGTTTTATTTCTACTCAAACTGCTTTTACAGCCTGGTCTCCTGAACTTAGGTCATCCCTCTCTATTGCGCTAACATCATCATTAATTAACAGAGCTACCCCTCCACCTTTTCCTCGCTTCCTGTCCTTCCTAAATGCCATGTTCCTTTCAATATTCAGGTCCCAATCTATGTCGTCCTGCAGCCATGTCTCTGTAATGGCTATCAGATCGTACTTATTTATTTCTATTTGTGCTTTCAGTTCATCTGTTTTGTTTTGAATGCTACGTGCATTCAGATACAGAGCCTTTAGTTTTGTCCTTTTATTATTTTTGTAACCTCTAGCCTTATCTGTTGATTTACTCTTAGATTTGTACTCTCTGTCCCTTCCTGTTATAGTCTGTTTATCATTTCCCGTATTAATACCTTTCTCTCTTACCTTGTCTCTCCTCCTTGATTTACCATATCTTCCCAAATTTGATCCCTTGCCCCCACTAGTCAGTTTAAAACCCTCTCTACTTCCCTAGTTATGCTTCTTCATATGGAGCGCTCAAATTACACTGAAACAAATTGCATTATTCATTATTTAAAGATCACCTTCCATTTTTCTGAAAAATATGCCTTTTCTTTCATTGTTAATGTCAAATACAGTATTTTAATTTGGGAAAAAGGACAACACTTTTAGCAAGTATCAAATATATCAAGTCCTGTGAATCATCAAAATTTATGAGGAAAATCCACGTTGATTGCTTGATATACTAAGCTGTCACTGAAAACTAAAATATTCTTTCAGAGTTTTATTTTCCAGGATGTAGTTTCCATAGTCACATAAATGGCTAATTATAATTAATCTGTTACAAAATTTATTCATTAAAATAAGAAATATCATTGGTAGAGAAAGTTTTCAGTGTGAACTCAGTTCCTGCAACTGATAAGCAGCAGCCTTTTCTAAAAAAAAATGTTGCTGCCATGTTAGGCATAATAACATTCATGTTGTAGCAGAGGCATAATAAAGATGAAAGCCATCAGGCACAATGAGGTAATTGCATTACTCCCTTTTAGGTCCTCTATATATAAACATAATAGCATGTCTTGCAAAAATGTTGCCATGGTGATAATCTCCTTATTTCTTGCTAGACTACTTGTGGCATTTGGATAAATTATTTGAATAGAATGAGAATTGGATGGTTTCGATAATGGACAGGCGATCGTTCTGCCACATGACTGCCTGTGCATGAAGACAAAAATTTACTCCTCTCTGTTAGGTCTTCTTGGATGATCAAGTTTATTCATATAAAGCCAATGGTTGGTTATTTGCGACCTGTTTGGTCAAATTTCATTTTCCCCAAGAAATGCAACATAAGGAGATCTTGCTTGGTGTTATGACCAGCTGAGAAGGAGTCTAGGGGTTCCCTCTCAGCCTTTGCCTGATTTAACTGTAACAGGATTTAATTTTAAAAACACGGTGTTTTTAGCTTCCCCTCAGTGAATCCTTGTTCACTGCTCCAATTGTAAGGCAAAGAAATCAATTCAGACAGGTTTTCTTAGATTTTAAACAGGAAAAGTAGAAGTTTATTAATCTTAAACTCTAATCCGGTTACTGACTACGAATATGCAATGTGACCACGCTTGCATGCATACGCGATAAACACACAGGCAGATAGAGACAGAAAAGCAGAAAAAAATAAAGGGGAAAAGTTTGAGGCAATAGATGGGTTTCTGTTTTGCTGTCCTTTGAGTTTACTGTGAAGTCTTTGGTTGTCAGTCAGACTTGCAATTCGTTGGGGCCCAGTGCACACTTCAACTTGGTTCGAGGTTGGAGTCTTTTCTCTCCTGAGGTTTATGTATCTTCCGTGGGTCCGGTGGCTTGGGAGAAAGTGAGAGAGAGGGAGGCTTCATTGCTCCAGGTTCCAGTTCAAACAGTCTTCTGCCTCTTTTTCTGTGGCATAATTCCAAAAAACCCAGGTTGCCCAGCAGGTTAGTCATGTGACTAGCTGGTTTGACCACTTCTGTTTGTGGATTCTGCCTTCTTAGCAGTCATTCTGGTGAACACAGCCCATTTTCAGTTAAGTGGACCAAGGAATAGTCCTTTGTCTCTCCAAGCATTGTCTGTTAGTATGCAAATATTTTTCCAGCTGTGTCTGGTGATTTTTTTTTTAAACAAGTCCTTCACTCCAGCAACAGTTTAAAATCAGTGTTCATATGCCAAAATAAATATGCTGCATTCTTGGCAGATGAGGGTCTGCATGACACTTGGAAAAAGAAAAACAATCTTCACTGACAGATGACATATAAAGATGATGCAGACCAGCATCTGATTAATGCCTTGTGCTGAATTCCTTTTCTAGAATAATGTGACAAAATATCAAAACCCTTAAGTGACACTTGGAGTTTGCATACTGGAGGTCTACACACAGCTTGATGCAGCCGCACACGAAGGTGGTCATCAGGATGAGGGCCACGTTGGGTACATTTTTCCCGCCCTTGTCCAGAGATTTGAACAACGTGTCCCTCCGGACCCGGTCCATTTTAGATCCCCAGACGAAGCGGAAAATGGCTCGGGTGACTGCCACAGCGCAGGAGTGGGGTATGGGCCAGACCTGCGCCACGTAGAGCAACAACGTGAGCGCCTCGCACCGGATGACCGGGTTCTTACCACAATGGAGAGAGATCGCTGCCCCCACATGCCCAACTTTTGTCGTACCTTGGCTACTCGCTCCTCCCATGTTTTGGTGCACGCCCCGGCCCTGTCCCCGGTGTTGCGAAGGATGGGCCTGGGCACATTGCCGCGGAACGCTCCATGCAGTTGGGCCGTGCCGTACCACCTATCCTTCGTGGAGCAGTTTCTGCGGGAAAACACCTTTGACCACCGGTCCATCAGGCAGTGGTCTGCACGGAATGTCCTCAAGGCCCTATGGGAAAAGGAGACGGTGGATGCTGTCGGATGGTTCCCCGAGCAGACCGTCAAAGTCATTTGGCGGAATGCCTCATCACCAGAACTTTCAAACAAGCACCAAGACGTAGCTTGGCTGGTGGTGAGAAGGGCCCTCCCCGTCAGATCCTTCATGCACACCCGAAGTCTCGCCCCCTCCGCACAGTGCCCCCGCGTTGGCTGTGGTGGGGAAGAGACGGTCGCCCACCTCCTCCTGGAATGTGTCTTTGCAAAGCAGGTGTGGAAAGAGATGCAGTGGTTTTTGTCGAGGTTCATCCCAAGCAGCTCTGTAACACAGGTGTCTGTGCTCTACGGGCTGTTCCCAGGGACGCACACCGAGACAAACATCAACTGCTGCTGGAGGACTATCAATTCGGTGAAAGACGCCCTTTGGTCTGCCCGAAACTTGCTGGTCTTCCAGCGCAAAGAGTTGTCCACCACCGAATGTTGCAGACTGGCACACTCCAAGGTCCAGGACTACATGCTGAGGGACGCACTAAAGCTTGGGGCAGCCGCAGCAAAGGCTCAATGAGGAAAGACCACAGTGTAAGGTCCCCCCACCAAGCTGAACTGAGGGGCTGGATCCATGGGAAACCCCTCGAACTGTATCGTTGATATTTTCTTTTGCTGTAAATGTGAAACTGTAATTGGCATGACAATTGTGAAATGGAAGGGTTGTGAAGAAACTCATGATAGTATTGAAGGAAACTGATCTCCCTTGCAATGTTTGTATTTTTTGGTGCTGTTTGAAACTGTTTGGCAATGTAATTTTTGCAGATTTTTATGAATAAAGTATAGTTTGGAAATAAAAAAAAAATCAAAACCCTTAAGTACATGATGGGCTGAATCTTACAGCCCCACACGTTGAGGGGGGGTCATGGCAGGGGCGGGCCAGAAAATGCCTCCAGCAGAGGCCGCCACGGGCCTCGATGTTGGAAAGACCCGGCCCGATATTGCTGGCGGCGGTGAGGCCTTGTGGTGGTCCCCCCCACCACTCGGCGACAGGGGCCAAATCTGCAAATTTAAAAAATGTAAATGATTTAATTAATTACTTACCAGGTCCCGCCATTCATTCCAGGGCGATATTGGTGCTGGTGGCCGGCACTCCCGTGCCTTTCCGAGGCGGAATACTGGTTGGGAGGGGTGAGCAAGTTAGTCTCTCTGTGTGGGAGTTGGGGAGTGGCGTCAGAGTAATTTATTTGGTCTAGGGGATGGTGGGAAGGCGTAAAATTTAGAGTTTATGAACTTTGGCGGCGGGGGGTGTGGGGGGGGTGTGGGGGAGGTGCACCAGGTAAGTGTTTAGGGGGGAGGGACAGGGGAGGGCAGATATTTAATTCTATGGTTATTGGCGGGCGTGGGAGAGGATCAGTATCAAGTTATTTAATTTTTTTATAAACAATGTCCCTTTCAATTTTAAATTGCAATGTAGGGCTCGCAGCCCTTTAAAAATGAGTGACTATAAAGGCCAATTCTAGAGTGGCTATAAAGGCCAATTCTGGAGTGACAGACTCTTCCACAGGTGCTGCAGATAAAATTGGTTGTCGGGGCTGTTACACAGTTCGCTCTCTCTTTGCACTTCTGTCTTTTTTCCTGCCAACTGCTAAGTCTCTTCAATTCGCCACTCTTTAGCCCCGCCTTAATGGCTGTCTGCCAGCTCTGGCGATCGCTGGCAACTGTCTCCCACGATTTGCGGTCAATGTCACAGGACATCATGTCACGTTTACACTCGTCTTTAAAGCGGAGACAGGGATGGCCGGTAGGTCTGATACCAGTGACAAGCTCGCTGTACAATGCATCCTTGGGGATCCTGCCATCTTCCATGCAGCTCACATGGCCAAGCCATCTCAAGGGCCGCTGGCTCAGTAGGGTGTATATGCTGGGGATGTTGGCTGCCTCGAGGACTTCTGCGTGGAGATACGGTCCTGTCACCTGATGCCAAGGATTCTCTGGAGGCAGCGAAGATGGAATGAATTGAGACGTCGCTCTTGGCTGACATACATTGTCCAGGCCTCGCTGTCGTAGAGCAAGGTACTGAGGACACAGGCTTGAAACACTCGGACTTTGTGTTCCGTGTCAGTGTGCCATTTTCCCACACCCTCTTGGCCAGTCTGGAAATAGCAGCGGACGCCTTTCCCACGCGCTTTTTGATTTCTGCATCGCGCGACAGGTTACTGGTGATAGTTGAGCCTAAGTAGGTGAACTCTTGAACCACTTCCAGAGCGTGGTTGCCGAGATTGATGGATGGAGCATTTCTGATGTCCTGTCCTATGATGTTCGTTTTCTTGAGACTGATGGTTATGCCAAATTCGTTGCAGGCAGCCGCAATCCTGTCGATGAGTCTCTGCAGACACTCTTCTGTGTGGGATGTTATTGCAGCATTGTCAGCAAAGAGGAGTTCCCTGATGAGGACCTTCCATACTTTGGTCTTCGCTTTAAGACAGGCAAGGTTGAACAACCTGCCATCTGATCTTGTGTGGAGGAAAATTCCTTCTTCTGAAGACTTGAACGCATGTGAGAGCAGCAGGGAGAAGAAGATCCCAAACAGTGTAGATGCGAGAACACAGCCCAGTTTCATGCCACTCAGGATAGGAAAGGGGTCTGATGAGGCACCGCTATGTTGAATTGTGCCTTTCATATTGTCATGGAATGAGGTGATAATACTTATTAGCTTTGCTAGTAGTCTGAAGAGAGCACGTCTGCTGACGATGTCAAAGGCTTTGGTGAGATCTATGAAAGCAACGTAGAGGGGCATCTGTTGTTCGCGGCATTTCTCCTGTAGCTGGCGAAGGGAGAACAGCATGTCAATGGCGGATCTCTCTGTTCGAAAGCCGCACTGTGCCTCAGGATAGACACGCTCGACCAGCTTCTGGAGTCTGTTTAGAACAACTCGAGCGAAGACTTTCCCCACTATGCTGAGCAGGGAGATTCCACGGTAGTTGTTGCAGTCACCGCGGTCACCTTTGTTCTTATAGAGGGTGATGATATTGGCATCGCGCATGTCCAGTGGTACTGCTCCATCATCCCAGCACAGGCAAAGCAGTTGATGGAGTGCTCAGAGTATAGCAGGCTTGGCACGCTTGATTATTTCAGGAGTAATGCCGTCCTTCCCAGGGGCTTTTCCACTGGCGAGAGAATCAACGGCATCACTGAGTTCCGATTTTGTTGGCTGTTCATCCAGCTCATTCAAGACTGGATAAGTCTCATCCAAAGCATGACATAGATTTTTTTGGAATAAGACTTGTTAATTATTTTCTGTAAGAAAATTAGTTACTCTTCATTTGTCAGTATCTATGTCCAAAAAGAATAACTTGCTCAGTTTACAAGGAAAGGTTTTCTGCAACCATTGTAGAATTTAGATGTTTCAGTAAGAACAGAGAAGAGGGTAAAAGAGGGGGGGGTGTGGCATTGTTAATCAAGGAAAGTATTACAGCGGCAGAAAGGATGTTTGAGGTCTCGTCTACTGAGGTAGTATGGGCCGAGGTTAGAAACAGGAGAGGAGAGGTCACCCTGTTGGGAGTTTTCTATAGACCTCCGAATAGTTCCAGAGATGTAGAGGAAAGGATAGCGAAGATGATTCTCGACAGGAGCGAGAGTAACAGGGTAGTGGTTATGGGGGACTTTAACTTTCCAAATATTGACTGGAAATACTATAGTTCGAGTACTTTAGATGGGTCTGTTTTTGTCCAGTGTGTGCAGGAGGGTTTTCTGACACAGTATGTGGACAGGCCAACCAGGGGCGATGCCACATTGGATTTGGTACTGGGTAATGAACCCGGCCAGGTGTTCGATTTAGATGTAGGTGAGCACTTTGGCGATAGTGATCACAACTCGGTTAGGTTTACCTTAGCGATGGGCAGGGACAGGTATATACCGCAGGGCAAGAATTATAACTGGGGGAAAGGAAATTATGATGCGATTAGGCAAGATTTAGGATGTGTAGGATGGGGAAGGAAACTGCAGGGGATGGGCACAAACGAAATGTGGAGCTTATTCAAGGAGCAGCTAATGCGTGTCCTTGATAAGTATGTACCTGTCAGGCAGGGAGGAAGTTGTCGAGCGAGGGAGCCGTGGTTTACTCAAGAAGTTGAAGCGCTTGTCAAGAGGAAGAGGGCGGCTTATGTTAGGATGAGACGTGAAGGCTCAGTTAGGGCGCTTGAGAGTTACAAGCTAGCCAGGAAGGATCTAAAGGGAGGGCTAAGAAGAGCAAGGAGAGGACACGAGAAGTCATTGGCGGATAGGATCAAAGAAAACCCTAAGGCTTTCTATAGGTATATCAGGAATAAACGAATGATAAGAGTTAGAACAGGGCCAATCAAGGATAGTAGTGGGAAGTTGTGTGCGGAATCAGAGGAGATAGGGGAAGCGTTAAATGAATATTTTTCGTCAGTATTTACAGTAGAAAAAGAAAATGTTGCCGAGGAGATTACTGAGATACAGCCTACTAGGCTAGATGGGATTGAGATTCACAAGGAGGAGGTGTTAGCAATTTTGGAAAGAGTGAAAATAGATAAGTCCCCTGGGCCAGATGGGATTTATCCTAGGATTCTCTGGGAAGCCAGGGAGGAGATTGCAGAGCCGTTGTTGTTGATCTTTATGTCGTCATTGTCGGCAGGAGTAGTGCCGGAGGACTGGAGGATAGCAAATGTTGTCCCCTTGTTCAAGAAGGGGAGTAGAGACAGCCCTGGTAATTATAGACCTGTGAGCCTTACTTCGGTTGTGGGTAAAATGTTGGAAAAGGTTATAAGAGACAGGATTTATAATCATCTTGAAAAGAATAAGTTCATTTGCGATAGTCAGCACGGTTTTGTGAAAGGTAGGTCGTGCCTCACAAACCTTATTGAGTTTTTCGAGAAGGTGACCAAACAGGTGGATGAGGGTAAAGCCGTAGATGTGGTGTATATGGATTTCAGTAAGGCGTTTGATAAGGTTCCCCACGGTAGGCTATTGCAGAAAATATGGAAGTATGGGGTTGAAGGTGATTTAGAGCTTTGGATCAGAAATTGGCTAGCTGAAAGAAGACAGAGGGTGGTGGTTGATGGCAAATGTTCATCCTGGAGTTTAGTTACTAGTGGTGTACCGCAAGGTTCTGTTTTGGGGCCACTGCTGTTTGTCATTTTTATAAACGACCTGGATGAGGGTGTAGAAGGGTGGGTTAGTAAATTTGCGGATGACACGAAGGTCGGTGGAGTTGTGGATAGTGTCGAAGGGTGTTGTAGGGTACAGAGGGACATAGATAGGCTGCAGAGCTGGGCTGAGAGATGGCAAATGGAGTTTAATGCGGAGAAGTGTGAGGTGATTCACTTTGGAAGGAGTAACAGCAATGCAGAGTACTGGGCTAATGGGAAGATTCTTGGTAGTGTAGATGAGCAGAGAGATCTTGGTATCCAGGTACATAAATCCCTGAAAGTTGCTACCCAGGTTAATAGGGCTGTTAAGAAGGCATATGGTGTGTTAGCTTTTATTAGTAGGGGGATCGAGTTTCGGAGCCACGAGGTCATGATGCAGCTGTACAAAACTCTGGTGAGGCCGCACCTTGAGTATTGCGTGTAGTTCTGGTCACCGCATTATAGGAAGGATGTGGAAGCTTTGGAAAGGGTGCAGAGGAGATTTACTAGGATGTTGCCTGGTATGGAAGGAAGGTCTTACGAGGAAAGGCTGAGGGACTTGGGGTTGTTTTCGTTAGAGAGAAGGAGGAGGAGAGGTGACTTAATAGAGACATACAAGATAATCAGAGGGTTAGATAGGGTGGATAGTGAGAGTCTTTTTCCTCGGATGAGGATGGCAAACACGAGGGGACATAGCTTTAAGTTGAGGGGTGAAAGATATAGGACAGATGTCAGAGGTAGTTTCTTTACGCAGAGAGTAGTAGGGGCGTGGAACGCCCTGCCTGCAACAGTAGTAGACTCGCCAACTTTAAGGGCATTTAAGTGGTCATTGGATAGACATATGGATGTAAATGGAATAGTGTAGGTCAGATGATCGGCGCAACATCAAGGGCCGAAGGGCCTGTACTGCGCTGTAATATTCTAATTCTAATTCTAATTCTAATTAGCGTCTTGCACCCTCAGTGACCTACCTCGAATACAAGATCTCTTTCTCGTCCTCAGTTCTTTTTTCTTGTGGCTATTGCAGCACTCCTGGCTGTTGGTGTTGGTCAGTGCATCAGAAAGTCTGAATTTCATCTTACACTATTTCTTAAATTATTTCCTTTGAGTAATCATCATTTAAGGGACCCGGGTTCGATTCTGGGTACTGCCTGTGTGGAGTTTGCAAGTTCTCCCTGTGACCGCGTGGGTTTTCGCCGGGTGCTCCGGTTTCCTCCCACAGCCAAAGACTTGCAGGTGATAGGTAAATTGGCTGTTGTAAATTGCCCCTCGTGTAGGTAGGTGGTCGGGAATATGGGATTACTGTAGGGTTAGTATAAATGGGTGGTTGTTGGTCGGCACAGACTCGGTGGGCCGAAGGGCCCGTTTCAGTGCTGTATCTCTAAATTAAAAAAAACAGGGCCTCCAAATTTAAGATGTATCTCTTGTGGTGGCTATGACAGCTGATAAAGCTTTTCCTGGTTTTCAAATCTTTTCCCACTATTTGGCTGCTACAAGGCTTTTTGGAGAAATTTGATATGTATTGCTTCATTTGAAACAATACCTGGTAGTTCATTGAGTATTCTAGTATCAAATTTTTAAAAATACTATTATACAGACATTGCAGGCTCTACAGCAGTCCTACAGATGCACATTGATCAGGCAGGTATCAGTACCTCCTGAAAAACTCAAACTGTTTAGTTTCATGGGATAGACATCTATGTACAAGTATCATTCAACATGGTATTCTATCAACGACAATGAGTAAAGTTTATTGATGTATAGATTACCCAAATTAATGCAACTTGTTTCAATCTTCTTCAATCATTATTACTATGGCCCAAGCCAACAGGGGAAAAATTGTAATGTTGCAGCTGTTAGTTGTGGTTATTCTACATGGAGATTTAGAAAATGTGTCAAATTGGATTTTACCCATGTTCCCTGAGCTTGGATTTTTAATGTATAATATTCTGCAAAGTTGGATTCAACATTTTTTTTCTCAACACTAAACCAGCAGCATGAAAGCTCATTTCAGATCACAATGGTAATTCAACAGAGATAGTATTGCTATATACCTCAAACATATCAGGCTATTATGAGAAGCTGGCTTCTTGCATCACTTGAGGGTCCAAGTGTCATTCCAATACATTAGCCAAGCCGGAGGTTTGGCTGAGCAGGCATCGAGAGCCTCCTGCTCACATTAAAGGTAGGTTTTTGACCTTAGTCTGGCAACAGATTGACAGCTTGTTGGGCCAAGCTCCTGTATCATTAGGGTGGGGTGAATCTTTTCATTCTTGCAGTTGTTCTCCCTCAGAAAGAATGATCTGCATTTTTGCAGTGGAAAGAATATGCTATAAAAGACTGAACCAGCTCGGCTTTGAAAGTTTTGCTAGTGAGGGTGAGCCATGTTTATATAGTAACCTGTATATTTATTGTTTTCCATTAATTGGGGAGTGTAGGGAAGATCTTCTCATTGTAATATTGAAGTATTTTGGTGTTAGCTTTTTGAGTGCTAAACTAACCTGACAGTTTTAGCATACTTTTCATTGAATAACATCTACAAAACTGGTATGAGTGAATTTAAATACTGAGTGTTATACACTATAATGAAAGAAACATTTAGAGCTGCACATCATTTCTTTATTCATGGATATACTTTCATGTGTTCCATTGTTATGCTTTTGACTGAAATACCCTCATAGTTCTCAAAGAATTGATTTATAATTGATTTGGATTTATATTGAAACATGAACGAAAAAAAAGTAGTTTCCATTTTAATGTCAGTTAATAGCAAGATCTCCTGTTGCTCCACAGGAAATTCTTCTAACCACACTATTAATATTGATTTTAAACCCTCCTGACTTCTCTTATAGATTATGATATTTCATGCTACTTTTATGTAATGTGCAGTGAAATAAAATCTAGAATCACTTTAGTTAATTAATATGACATAACACATAAGTCATGTTACATGTGTTTGACACTGCTCAGGATGGTACCTTCTACCAGTAGGTGTTCCAAGGTTAGAAAGTATCTTAGCCTTCAAGTGATATTGATGGGGCCCCATTTTTGCTTTGCACTTCTGATTAAAAGGACAGAAAAACATCTTTTGGTTCAAATAATAAATGTCGTTTCACTCCTTGAACTATACTGTAATTGTTTAAAGTGTTATCTCCACCCTTCCATGCTCCATCCTATATGTTATCTATACATGGAGCATAATGTAATGAAAATGCTAGTGTGAACTCACGTGGATTATAGTTATATGTAACTGTGTACAACACAGTAGACACCTTGTTATTCCATTGCATTAGACAATCATGAAAATAATCTTCTACTGATTAGAAGAGAATGTTTCTTCCAATATGTTAGTAATATTGTAAACAGAGCAGGGAGGTTCATAGCATTAATTATTTCTAGCAAAATCATTTGAAAAGATTTTACTGGAAATAACGATCAAAGGAAATCTCCCCCACCTGGTTAATATGTTCTGTTTGCTTGCGTTGAACGTGGCCTATTGTAACTATAGATGTTGTGGCCATTGTTTGTGAAGTGATTGGCACATTGTTTCAGCATTTTAGTTGTAAAACGTTCCTTTGTCAATTATTGCCAAAATGGCATGTAGCTAATGATAAGTTGACCAGGTAATCACTGTGGGTGCTGCTCATCAGTTATTCTTCACTATATCCCAGTTTGGACTGTTTTTACCTGCAAAAAATCCACAACTTAATTAGTTCTGACTTTATGTGATTATTATTTGAATCAATTGAGAACCCTTTTCAGCAACTAGACTCTCCTGCAAGTATGCATACTTCATAATATTGACAGACTTAACTCAAGCTAGAACTACCAGTGATGGAGAATGATGCCATATTCATTTTGTTTTGCTCTGTAGGCACCTTTCATAACATGGGATCTTGACTGTAAGGCATGTCCTATTTGGGCATGCCTCAGAGGCAGGAGGGAGTTTTTCTTGCAGCTCTGCTCAATGAAAGCAGGTTCTGTTTTGTTAACTACAATAAAATGCTCTGAGAAAAAAATCTGACCCATTTGTAAACAAAAAGCAAAAAATGTGAAAGTGACAGCTATAGATGTTAATGTTCAACTTAAGAAATTGATATTATTAATAGTATTTCTCTTTTTCACTCATACAGGACCAGGCTCCATGCGGGACTCAGGCACTGGATTAGCAGGCGTCACCATATCACTGTGGATGCTAGCAGCAACTCTAGTCTGTCTAATTTACAAATGTTAATAATACGAAAACTGACCCCAAGGAAAGAGGAGACTATTTGTATTTCAACACAGTGCGTGACACCGCACAAAAAAAAAGTATTGCTAGAAAAGCTTTTAGAATAGAAACAAAACAAAAGATTGAGGGTGTATTAGATACAAAAAAATCAACATTTGCTCATGAATTTCAAACATTGTGTAAAAAGAAATTCTTTCTCCTGTCATATTTGCTAATGTTTACATTCACGCAGATCTAACCCTTTGTTTTCGATCTGAATGATGACATTTAATCAGCGCAAAACACAACCCTGCATTTGTTGGTGCCAAGTGACCCATTCACCATATAAAAATTATACATTACCGGAGTAATACTGAGGGTGATGAGTGAAACTGGAGTTCATTGTTAAATGGATTGATTATGAATTGATGAATCACCCACAATATTTAGGTAAGGCACTGATGTACAGCAGCCTGGATTAAAGGGTAAATTCTTGATGAATTTAATCAATTTGCTCAAAAAAGCTACATGAATTAAATGGGGCCCTCTTCTTCAAAAACTGGTTCAGAAAAATTCGGAAAGCCTACAGAACACTTTCTTTTAAATTATTAGTGGAACTAAAGATGCCATTAGCAATGTATATATCCTGTAACAAATGCTAATATATTCTGACCAGATCACAAAAATATCTCTAAGTTACTCTATCTAAATTAATAATACTCTAAATTAAGGAAAAGGTGAAAACTTTGGGGAAAAAAGGTGTAATTTTTTGAAACCTCCTGATTTCTATTTATTACTGGGAGGACATCCAACTGGTCATGCTTTTCAACCAGGGATCTCAACTAAGACCATACTCAAGGGAGTAATTTCAGTTTATTGAAGCCCTGGCTGATTTGTTCTGTTATACTGGTTTAATGAATATAAAGGGAACATTGTTAGCAAAATACAGGATATATATTAACCTGCAGTGGTTTATGAAAATGACCCCTTCTGACTGATTACAAAGCTCATGATATTACATGGCCTGTGTCATCTATAGGATGTTTTGTTGCACAATGCTCAATGATTGAGTTCTATTGATAACATACATTTCTTGTTTATTTATTAAATATGTAGAATTTTATCATTCTTTATGAACGTAAAGGTTTCCCTTGTAAAAAAAAAATTTTTTCTTGATAATCAGCTTATCACCAAGGGGAAATCCAAGTGGTCATGCCCTTCAAATGCATGGGGTACTAAAAGGAGGGTTGTCTCTGAAAATCATGGGTTTTCATGAAAGAATGTAGAGACATTAAATCAAATTTGAATGGGTATTATATGAGCATTGAGCCTGAACATTGCTGACAGAGGGAGTGATATGTCATTGGTCATAAACCACTGCTCGTTAAGCTATGGGTGTGACATACTAATTTTAAATATAATACATGACATGCTATAGATCACAACTAACACTCAAGAGTTTCTAATAACCACTGCATCCATTGGAGCATGCAGTGACTCATGTGACTCCAATTTAACTCAACTTGTGACTAGCTCTTAGAATGAGTCTACAAGGCACCAGTTCAATGGGTCATAATAATTGCTTATCTTATAAGAGTTATGAAGCAAGATCGCATTTCAGACGCTAAAAATGTTCATTTTTGTCAGTGTATATATGAGGCCAATGCCCATGAATGGATTTACATATATTGCTAGCTTTAGACCATGCTAGTTTTCCTTGTGACAGTTAAGTGCTATGTATATACAGAAGAGAAGGCCTGGAAACAGTGATAGGGTTTTGCTCCACTTTATCAAGCTCTATTTCATTTTTCAGTTAATAATGGTCCTATAACATGGTGTGGTGCACTGTAACTTTTTTTTTTTGCATTTCCCTATATAATCGATATTCAGCATTACAGTTCTATAGATGGATGTTTCTAAGGTAAAAGGTGAAAGAAAATAGACTGTTCATTGCTAGTGCAAAAGTAATTCTTCGCTGTGTTCAACAAAAGCAGATTTTACTGGAATAATAAAGTGCTTTGGAAAAGAATAGATTAACTTGCTTGAAATAAAATGAATATTATGTACAATGGTGATCACATAAAATCTGTATTAGCAAAGTTTGGATTAATAAACCACTGCTGTAACACCACCGTAAATCTATGAATGGAGGAACACTCCAAATAGGAGTCACAGCCTCCAACATGCAACAAATTTACATTCCTCAAACAGTTCAATTTGTGATTGTGAAGCTGATTTATATCACAATGAAACATGCAAAAGGCATTTTAAGACATTTTTTTCCTTTAATAATTGCCCAAAACTGGATGCAAATTACTTATATGGCATAACTGTACAAAAAAGCTTTAAAAAATTAAAATGGTGCGTGGATCTAATTTGAGTTCTTTAGTTTGATTTAATTCCAACTTGGTTCCTGTTATTAATGCTGTGGTAGTCGCTTATGTCTAATATTTTGCAAGTTTCTTGGTTAGGCAATGGGTTCTGGAAATGATTTTTATACAGCTTTCATTAAAGATGGGATTAGCACAGAAACTCCACAGAAGCAACCTTACCACTGTTTTTTTTTAAACTTGCTTTTCGTTTTCCCTTTCCTCATTCTGGTCTTTGGATACCACTTGCTACAGGCATCCTCTTTCAGTTGGGAGGGCTTTATAGTTAGGGCTTCAACTTTCCTCACAGCCAGCACTGACACTGCTTGGTGATTGTCTGATGGGTGATATGAATCAGAATCTGCCAAATCTTTCTCCGATCTATCCCAAGATGAAATGTCTCATTCCAGCTAGAAGCCTATCTGACAAATGCTATCCCAAGAAAAGCAAAATGAAGTAATGGGAGCCCTTCGACATGTGCTTGTGTGACTCCATGGTTGGAAGTCATTTGCACAACTGCTTGAAGCTACCATATGGTTTCCAACATTACCACAACTTCAGATTTAATAACTCCATCCATTATGCACATAATTCTATACAGCTGTACTAGGCCATGATGGTGCAATTAAGAATACACAAAAACTATCTGTTGCTAAAGAAAATGGCAGTGAAATTGGGCTATTCCAACAGCCTGACTTTCTTTGGGCATGTCATAAAATGGGCTGCCAATTTACTATGAACCAATTTAGCACTCTGAGTGTAGACCAATTCCATCCTTAATAATACTATGTCCAGACAGATAGAAGAGTAAATGGTAAAATGCTATATGCTTTAATGCTTGACCATTTCTAGGCCAACAATGCTCTCTTAGCATCTACAATACAGTTTGCTATCTTTCTGCCTGAAAAGTTATACCAAACTATATTATAAAATAGAGGTCACAATAACCATAGATATCAGTGACTGCGAAATGATGCTCAAACAGGTTATCAGACTTGTGTTAGCATAGACAAGTAACTATGATAATTACTGACTCTAATTACCACTTTGGTTGATAATTTGTTCAATGAAAAATCCTTTGTTAAACTTTGCATGGAATGAGATTTGTAGCAATACATCAGATATTTAAATTATAATCACTGCTTTTTAAAATAAATATCCATCGCATTTTAGAGCTAAGGTGTTCAGAATTTCAGGCATGATTAAAAGTATTACAATGTGCAAAGCTCAACTGAGGGGCAATAGTCTGTCACCAATAACTTTACGGCATCAATGTTATATATGTTTTGTGTATTACTTCAATAAAAGCTGGAAGATACTTTTACCAAGTATGGTGAGTGCCCATGCAGACAGTGCTGTGAGACACTAGTGGGCAATAACTTTTACCCATTGTCTACTGACATTATGATCAGAAGATAATCCAATAATCCAAAACATTTTAATTATAACATTGTCAAGTACAATGTTTTCCATTTTTTCTCCCCAACTCGGGATAAAACACAAACGAAAAGTTACTGAATTAAGTACTTTAATAATATATTATTTATTCTCAAATTCATAAAGCAAATCCAATTGAATCATCTGGTTCTTTCCACCAACTAAGTTGTGGCAATGTTGTTTCTGGTGGCCAGCAATCCCATGATGCTCTGCTTGACCTGTGGAGTCTCTGTAAAGTATTGTGTTTGAAGGATTGTATTGTAAATATTTCTGTGCAACAAGGATTAAGCAGGCCTGTAAAATGCAGAAAGCTGTTTGAAGCATGCCATGGCTGATTGATGTTGAGGAATTTCAGTAAGGCTGGCAGGGATGGGTTGTTTCTCAAAACTTTTAAGCCATTACCTACATTACTACTTCTGTAAAACTGGTGAGATTATCTGGCTGCTTGAAAAGTTTGAGAATAATATGTTAAGCAAGTTCTAACTAAAATTAATTTTAATTGAATTATGGTGCCAGTCAAATTCCGTATTATATAATAGTTTGATTTGTATGAAATAGACATGATATCGATGGCAAATGAGATTAGATTTTTGCATTACCTGTTCATTGAAACAATGTTAACCTTTTGGCACTAACAAATAAAATATGGGGCCGTAACTGTTTAACAGTGAATTATTGGCCATGATTTACTAGATTAATTTGTTGGTATAACCATTTTATTCTGACAAGGAACCTTTTCCTGACCAATGAGTTATTCAAAGATAGGAATAATATTTCGTGCCAACAGTACAACACTAATTTAAGGTTGTGCTTTTTTTTTTTAAATGAGGTTTCTCCTAACATAAAGGTTGACAGTGAAAATTTCTCTTGCATCTGATGACAGTACTAGGAATGCCTAAGAAACTTGTGGAATAATCCAGTACAAATGATGGACATCGCCAACAAGGACCAGGCAGCAATATCCCATTCAATCAATTATGTCAGTGCCCACATAGGTATAAGATGAGATTGCTATAGCTCATTCGACTTCAAAATCTCCAGTCAATTGAGCAGCGCTTTAAAAAAGGAAAAGAGGCACAAAGGAAGGTGAATTTTTATTGACTGTCAAATACTGATGACTTAAAGAATCTGATCTGTTTATGTTAGATCTGCAAACGCTGATTTATAAATACAGCCAGTCATAGTTCTTAACTTATTTGAGTATTTGATTAACAGAGGTTGAGTAGTTGGTATGTTACTGATTAATGTTGTCGCAACGGCTCTTTTATACAGATTTGCATAGTATAGCCCGTCATGTTGGCTACATTGATCTGTTTTTCTTCTTTCAGTTACCAAATATTTTGTTAACTGACAGTGCATGGTTTTGCATACACATCTCCTGCACATTGTTTCCAACTATTCATAAGCAAACTCAATCGAGACATTTGTCTCTGCCATTAATGCTTCAACTCCGAAAAGACAGGTCAGAATCAGCTAGGAATTAGAGGGAGGACAGAAGCTGAAAGCTATTTTCTATATGTGTACAAACAGAAAACAGCCCAGGCCGCAGATTTGAAGAAATGAAATCTTAAGATTACAATTGCTCTCTGCATTGAGAGTTAATCATCCCATGTGGATCTTTGCACTATGGCAATGATAGTTTCTACAGTCCACTGATTGACTTACTACTTTGCCCCCTTTGCAGTGCTTAGTGTCTATGCATATCATTTGCACTCAGTGTCACGTTGATCATCAGACACATTTGCTGAGAAGTTGTTCAAAACTTGAGGTTATTTGTCTGTGATTCCTGTTAAGACTCTTCATTAACAGCAACTGTAACCTTGCCCCAGTTTGATTTAAAACTGATTCTACTTCAATAGTCTCAATATGCCAGACAGGCTTCAAAAAGTTTCATGTAATATATTCTTACTCTTTTTTTCCTTTGTCATGTTTTTGCTCTTTTTACCCATTTTTTCCCTTTTATTATCAAGCCTCTTTTCAGTCTTTATCTGTTTTGCTGAAGAGTATTCCAAAAATTGTTTCCCTGATTTAAAGATCAGGATGTATTTAAAATGCGACGACTTAACTGGTGTGCATTGTGCAGCAGTGGGTCTGATCTCCAAAGTTGATACTAAGGTAATTTGTGAATGTTAATTTACTGACTGGAACTTGGTATACCTAAAGTCTTGAGTACTTGTCACCAGATGCAACGAGAAGATACCCATTCTTTATTACTATCTGTCAATTACATTGTAAAGACAAGTAAATATATTTGGGAACTGATTGGTTTATTAGACCTATGGGCCACAACTAGTGTCTGTTACACCACTAGAACTGATATCTCTTACATTGTTGCAGGAACATAATAAACTGGTGCTGCACCTGGCATTAATATTCATAGTGTCTGGCACCTGAAGAAAGAATCTGTAGCTTTCAAAAATTTAGCATACTATACAAATGTGTTGCCTTCATACTATCGTCATATTACTTTTCAGTCTATATGTAACTAGATAACAATATAGGTGAATACACATTTTATAAGTCAATTGTTACGACCAGGTGAGAAAGATGTCTAGGATTCCCTCTCAGCCTCTACCTGGTCTTACCATAAAAGGGTTTAATTTTTTTAAATCACCATGTTTTTAGCACCCCCTTGGTGAATCCTTGTTCACCGCTTTCCAATTATAAGGCAAAGAAAGCAGCACAAACAGGTTTTCTTAGGTTTAAAGATGATAAGTTGAAATTTATTAAACTTGAACTTAAACTCTAATTCAGTTGATCCCTACGGATACACGCCGTACCCCACGCTAGCATGCATACGCAATGCACACATGCAAATAGCGACAGAAAAGAGAAGAAAAATAAAGTGGAAAGGTTTAAGGCAATATCTGAAGAGTTTTTGTTAAGGTTCTTCGAGCTCACTGGAGTCCTTGATTGTAGGTAGATCTTGCTTTTTGTTGGGGCCCAGTATTCTTCTTAAACCTTGCTCACTGTAGGAGGCTTTTCTCTCTTGGGGTTCATGTGTCTTCAGTGGATTCATAGGCTTGTGAGAAAGAGATGGGAGCAAACAGGAGAGATTTTTTCAGTCCAGGAGCAAACAGTTTTTCTGAATTCAAACTCTCTGGTTTGTTCAAAAGACCCTGGAATAGCCAGTTAGTCATGTGACCAGCTGGTCTAACCAGTCCTGGATTGTATCACTTTAGCAGTCTCTGAAATGCTACTCTTACACACAATACCTGGTGATCAAGGTCCATTGTGGGTTGAATGTGTCAGGGAATGGTCCTTTGTCCTTCCAAGCACTGTCTGTTAATATGCAAATGTCTTCTCCAGTCATGGCTAATCTGTTTAACAAGTCATTTCCGCACTCCAGCAACAGTCTAAAATCAATGTTCATGACAAAATTAATGTGCCTCATTCTTGGCAGGTGGGGGCCTAGCATGACACAATGATAAATATACTGCTACTTTGGAAAAATGTTAAAAGTTCCGATGTTACAATAATTATGAGATTTCTCCAAAAATATTAGTGATTTAGAACAAATAGATCAATGCAGTGTTATACAGTTGAAATCTATGTAAAAAAAACATCTTCAGGTATATAATGTACATTTATATGCATTGTATTCAACTGTGCTAATGTTTATGTCATACTTCCCATTTTTTTTACATTGATGCTAATCCATAAATATTAGGAATGGCATAACAATGGTGAAACACCTATGAATGTATTGCATCCATTCTAATTGATCATATTTCATGCTCTTAGACTTCTAGATAACCTTCAGTGTGAATTGCTAAACTGCAAGCCACATACCATGGAATTGTTTTCACTGTTACAATCTAACTTCTTATGTGACATGAGTCACTGCACTTCAAAAAATGATTCATTCTGAAGAGTGCTTTGACATATTTCAGCATTTTCTATATTAGCTTTATTCCCACACTGACATAAAATTGAGAAAGGGAGTTTCTACCCTAAACATTTAGTGACTGATATCAGCCGCAATGTAAATATAATTGATCTTAACAAGGTTTCTACAAGTATCTTTTATGGTGCTCACAGCAAGTAAGTGTCCATCTGAGATCAAGAATTTGTAATTAGACTGTGTTGTCACACCCTGGCTGTAATGTCAATACTGACTTCTGTTTTAGGTGTATTAAGCATGCTTGAGGGAAAGGGATATGCAACCTCACATATACTATCACCCATCACTTGTTTCAGTAAAGAAAGATTCAAACAGTTTATTTACATTTTATTTATTACAAGAAATGAGTGGTAAACCTAAGTGAACATATATATTATTCACACATCAGCACCTTAGGATTTATCTATGTTCTTCTCCTTAAACATGACAAAGAATTTGTCGAATTTTTTTTTATTTTGAACAGTTCTGACAATATATGGAGGTGTTTGAGTATATTTTTGATAGGAGCAGTTTACTGCAGCACTGATATTGCCCAGCAGCGTTTGTTAAAGACCCATAGAAATTACATTATTGTCTGTTAGACTGAGCCGTCTTAAGGAATTCCTGGTTATGAAATATCATAACTTAAACTAAAAGCAACTTTGAGACTTTTCATAAGATTAAGTGCAACAAGTAAACTCCAATGACATCTCTAATCTGTTGAAATATCAGTGCAAAATATTAACATTCAAATAAATAATGCACGCCATGTTATTAATCATTTAAAATTTTCTATTCATTCGATCTACTTCATTGATTTTTGACAGAAATATAGTTCTTAATATTAACCTTATTTGTGAAATATTTTGAATGTTATGTAGCTCAAAATATAACCTTTGTAGAAAGTAACTGAGCAAGCGGAGTTACTATTGGTTGTCCAATATTAATCAAAATAATTCCTGTGGAAACCATCTTACATTTGCTGGTTTTGTACCTTGCATTTCTACCACATTATGTATTCCCTGTGAATAGATTTAAAATGCAGAAAAAAAGCTGCACTACCAGTTACATTGTGGATGCATGTTTCCTTTTTGATAGCACTCAGCTGTGATTTTGTAATTCATGTTAAGGAGAACTGAAAAAATGGATTAAATAGAGAAAATGTAAAAGAAACTGGATCCAAATTGTAAATGCATCCCAAAAATGTACTTCAAATTCTAATCCAAATCCTTGTCAGATTTGTGCAACCCTTGTAAAGAGCTTACTTAGAATATACCAAGAAGGCGAACCACTTACGGTGGGATTGTAAATCGCAAATCCATAACCTCCGATACTTGCAGCCACCCTTTTCCTTCTCCTTACACTAGAAGTGCCTGGGACATCAGTAAAAATATCTGGGCAATTTATTCATGCCCTCTCCCCCAACTCCAGACTAATCCTTCAAGGTTCGCAGGCTGCTGAGCCAAAGTCTAGTAGTCTCCTCAATCCTGTTCAAAATTCCATGCAATCTGTCTGAGGGCCAGCAATCAGGATAAATGTGAACCATCACACCCTAATGCACAACAGAATTGCTAGTAATCTCACCCATCATGTAATACCCAGTGCCTGTACAAACTGAAGCAGGACTTCCTGCCCCGAATGCCATTACGGAAACACAATGCACAGTGGTCGTGAGAGCAACTGCACAAAATATGTTTGTTTTTAATAACTTGCACTACAATTTATGAACTTTTGCTATTTTACCATGATTAATTCGCAATTGCCTCCAAAATTACAACTCGGGGTAAATATTCATAGTTTTTATTCACCTGCTTATGAGACAAAATAAAATTATAGAATGTGGTAGCTGTTGGATAAATCTTCACCTCCCCTTAGTTTACTACACAAAAACGTTTTGCTCCAAAACTAGTAGATGCTATTGTAAAAATGAATAGCATCTGTGAGCCAGCTAGAGAATCAGTACACTATGTCAATGGAGCACAGTGGTTTCAGGATCTCCTCTTTAGGGAAATGTCTGAAACTGTGTGGAATATTCCTTCTGCAGTGGGCTTTTATAAAGCAAGGTGGTTTAAAAAGAGATGCAGAAGACTAATCGGGTATTCAAAGTGATAGTCTGAACTCTCCAGCTGCCTTCTCCTGTGCAGCTCCTACATACAAAGTATCCTACACTTATAACAAACTCATAATTAATTGTAATTTCAAAGAAACAATCAGCATCCTTCACCATTAATTACAGTAGTGGAAATTTGAACATTCCATATCACAACAACTTGTATTTATATAGCACCTTTAACAGAGTAAAATGTCCTAAGGTGCTTCACAGGAGTGTTCGTAAACGGAGCCACATATAGAGATGTTAGGGAAGATGAACAAAAGCTTGGTCAAAAAGGGAGGTTTTAAGAAGTGTCTTAAAGGAGGAAAGAGAGATAGAGAGGCAGTGAGGTTTAGGGAGGGAATTCCAGAGCTGAGGGCCATGGCAGCTGAAAGCGTGGCTGACAATAGTGGAGCAGTTAAAATTGGGGATGCTCAAGTACTCAAGATGTCAGAATTGGAGTAATGCAGATAACTTGGAGGTTTGTAGGGCTGAAGGATGTTGTAGAGATCGGAAAGAGGTGCAGCAATGGAGGGATTTGGAAACAATGGTGCGAATTTTTAAATTGAAGCGTTGCTTAACTGGGAGCCATTGTAGGGCAGCAAGCACAGGGGTGATAGGTGAACAGGACTAAGTGCGAGTTAAGACATGGGCAGCAGAGATTTGGATGACTTCAGGTCAACGGAGGGTAGAAAATGGAAGGTCGGCCAGGAATGTTTTGGAATAGTCAAGGCAGGGGATTTGGTTGAAATCTGATTTGAGGCCTAAAGTCAAGGTATGATGTATATTGTAAACTCAATCATTTATATTGCAAGTACTCTGTGATCTCTAAACTGTTGGTAACAATCACATCTAAAAATATCCAACATTTGGAACTAACTAAATCTGCAAAAATGTTCAAGTTTTAAAGAAGCTACAGTTGAAGGAACATGAATGAAAATAGCAATGTTTGTTAGACTGAAAGTTGTTGGATGCTTTATATCCTTCCCATTACGTTAAGAGAGAATCAAACAGATGAAGCTAATCTGGTAACTGAGAGATTTTAACATTGCCTATCCCCATCACTGGCAGAGGTGATGGGGTGCAATTTATCATTGGATGTTGTGGATGAAATACATTGAAATGTGTTGGATTGTGCCATCCCTAATTGATCGTGTCTTTACACTTTGGTAAGTTGGTCAACAAGTTCCAGCAGCAGTAATGGTGAAAGCAAACACAGACACACACACACACACACACACACTAGCTAAAGCAAACTCTGGCTACATGTTCAGGTTCATGATGTGCTTAATTTTTATTCTGAACAATGAGAAAAACAACCTCATTGCTGTTTTACCCAATTCCTGCCAAACTTACTCCTAGCTGTATGTTGCTGTGACCCACTCTGTACTGCTGCACCACTTGTAAAATTGTATTGATGAATCCTATGTATATTTTGTGTGTGATTATAAACATATTCCAGTGAGTGAATTTTTCTACTTTTACTGCTTTCCACTAGCTTGTGTTGCTTTGGGTTTGCTAACATGAATAAAACCTGTTTTAAGTGAAAATGTCTGTCTCATATTTTATTCCTACAACCAACTGAAACAAATGCACAATATGGTATAAGCTTATTGTCAGGTATTTAATGCAGTATAATCTGTGCCAGAGGCAAATGCAAAATAGGATATTTGTTCTTTTAAAAAGGGTGTTGCTTCACGCCAATGGTGTATAATTATTCTGATTATAATTGCAAATAAATGATCTGTGAAATATGGAATCAATAATAAAATGCATGTTGCTTTTAAAAGAAAATTGTTGAGGCAATTTTATGAGATTATAATCAGGTTGAAGTGTATTAATTTGGATATACACAATATAGTTTCATTCCCAGTTATTTGGTTCAAGAAAGTAAACTGAGTATCTGTTATGTATTGACATGGATCAGGTCCTACATTGCTGTCATCTTTACCAATATTACAGCTACATTATTAACATGATGCTTGGCTTATATTTACTATACAAAATAGTCGAAACAAGAAAAATATTTTAATATCATTTTCTTTTAGGCATCGTTATCATCCATGGCTGTCAATGTTAGGGTATTTTAGTTGGTTTGTGAAGTTATCCAATCGTTAATTAAAGGGAATGATTTTTTCCACAGAAAGGAGATGTCTATAGAAAAAGAATAAAGGGAGTAAACAATGCAACACAGATCAATAATGCAAATCATTCACCAGCACTTATCAAACTGCAAGACTGCACACAAAATTGAAATATGCTCCAGAAAATAGATCCACACAGTAAAATCAATCTTAACAAATTAACTGAATTGCATAGATATACAGGAACAAGTAAAACAAAAGGGACATCAACAAATAGAATAATTTTAGTGTCTAGAAAATAAAGGATGGCTACATAATCATTAGATTTAAACTAATTATGGAAAAGAGGTAAAAATCAAATGTAAAAATATTTAACTGGAAGAGGACTAATTGCAGTGAGTTGAAAAGTGATCTGACCCAGGTGGATTAGAATTAAATATTGGCAGGTAAAACAGTAAGTGAATAATGGGAGGCCTTCAAAGAGGCAATGGTTCAAGTACAGACAGGGCACATTCCCACAAGGGGGAAAGGAAGTGTATCCAATGCTAGAGCACCTTGGATGACTAAAAGGTACAGAAATTAAATTGCATCAGAAATAGGAGGCTAATGATAAGTGTCAGGTTTATAATTCAGCTGAACCAAGCTGATGACAAAAGGTACAGGAGAGAACTGAAATGCAAAATAGGAGGGGCAAATGGAGCTAATCAGAATAGATTAGCAGGTAACATTAGAAGGACCCCAAATACATTTTTAGAAACATATAAATAATAAAAGGGTAGTCAAAGGAAGGGTGAGGCTGATTAAGGAGCGAAAAGAAAATCTTTTGGAGGTAGAGGGCATGGCTAAGGTACTGAAAGAGTACCTTCAATCTGTCACAAAAGAAGAGGATGCTGCCATTGCCACAGCAAAGGATGAGGTAGTAGAGAAATTGGACAGGATAAAAATAAATAGGAGATACTAAAAAGGTTGGTAGTACTCAAAGTAGAAAAGTCACCAATCCCTAGGGATACACCCTAGGTTGTTAAGGGAAGTAAGGGTGGAAGTTGCTGAGGCTCTGGCCAAAATCTTCCTTAGATATGGGAGTGGCATTAGAAGATTGGAGGATTTCAAATGTTGGAGAAGGGAAGGGGGTTACACCTGGCAACTACAAACTAGTCAGCCTAATATTGGTTGCACGGTAAATTTAAGAGACAATAAGACAAGACAAAATTAATTGGCACTTGGAAAATAATTGGGTTAATAAGTGAAAGGCAGCATGGATTTATTAAAGACAAATTGTTTTATGACAAATATGAGTGAATTCTTTGCTGAATTAATGGAGAGGGTTAATGAGGGTGATGTGGTTGTTGTGTATATAGATTTTCAAAATGCATTTGATAAAGTACCACATAATAGATTTGTAATCAAAATTGAAGCCTGTGGGATTAAAGGAGCAGTGTCTATGTGGATGCAAAGTTGGCTGAGGGACAGAAAGCAGATAGTAGTGGTGAATAATTGTTTTCAGATTAGAGGAAAATGTGCAGCGGTGTTCCCAAGGGTTGGTGTTGGGACCACTGCTCGTTTTGATATATATTAAAGGCCTGGACATGGGTGTAGAGTGTATAATTTTAAAGTTGCAGATGACACAAAACTTGGAAATGATGAAAAGTGAGCAGGATAGTAACAGACTTCAGGAGGACATAGATTGGTGAAATGGACAGACACATGTCAGATGAAATTTAATGTAGAGAAGTGCGATGTTATCTTTTTTTGGTGGGAAGAACAAGGAAACGCACTCGAAACAAATAATACAATTTTAAATTGCGTGCAGCAACAGATAGACTGGGGATATATGTACTCAAGCCTTTGAAGGTAGAGGGCGAGTTGAGAAGGCTGTTAAAATGGCATATGGGATTCTTGGCTTTATAAATGCAAAATATAAATACAAAAGCAAGGCAGTTATGCTAAAGCTTTATAAAACAGTGGTTCAGCCCCAGCTGGAGTGTTGTGCCGAATTCTGGGTACAACATTTTAGGAAGGATGTCAAGTTCTTAGTGAGGGTGCAGAGGAGGTTTACTAGAATGGTACCAGGGATGAAAGATTTCAGTTATGAGGAGAAACTGGGATGGTTCTCCTTAGAACTGGTTAAGGGGAGATTTGATAGAGATGTTCAAAATCACAAAGGGTTTTGATAGTGTAAATAAGGAGAAACTGTTTCCAGTGGAAGAAGGATCAATAGCAAGAAGATAATTGGCAAAATTACCAGAAGTGACATATGGCAAAAAAAATGCAGTGTGTTTATATGATCTGGAATGTACAGCCTGAAAGGGTGGTGGAAGGAGATACAATAATAACTTCCAAAAGGAAATTAGATAACGATTTGAAGTGGAATTTTTTTTATGGATATGCAGAAAGAACAGGGGAGTAAAACTAATTGGATAGCTCTTTCAATGAACTGGCACAGCATGATGGATTAAATGATCTTCTTCTGTGCTACATCATCCTATGATTCTATGCCATTAGGAAGGACTCTACAGCATCAAGAAATTCACAGGCATTTAGAAATCCTTAAATAAGTGCAAACCATCAACCAATGTAGACTCAAATCAAAGGTGGTAATAGACATAAAATTCACACCAAGAATCAGAAATGCATTTTGAACATGCTTAGAGTTAAGTGGAATAATATGGCTGGTACAAAACATAGTAATCTAAAAGATCACTAACAGAGCATGCACTGCAAAGCAAATGAAACAAAAATGATAGACTAAACCAAAGCCAAAGACACAGTAAACCTTGTTGGAGAGGGTAGTGAATTGCATGATCAGGCTCCTCCGTAGACATGTTGGGCTGGATTTTTCCAGTCCCTTGATGTCGTGGACCATGGAATGGAGGCCCGTAAAATGCTTGCGGGAATGGCCTGCCACGACCCACAATGCCCCGAAGGCCCCGCCACACATTACTGGTGGCGGGGCCCTCATTTCAATAGTAAATTTAGCAGAATACATATTGAAAAGAACTTACCTCGTCCCAGTAACTGTCCCATGGTGATTTTACAGCCGCCGGCCGCAACTCGTGGGCCTTCAGAACTCCGTATTGAGTTCCAAGGCAAGACACTGGTAGGGAGGGAGGGAGGACTGAAATATTCAGTGCGGTGGGGAAGCGGGGAAAATATTTTTTATTGACTGTGGGGATGGTGGGAAGGGGTTGAAGTGCAAAAGTGACAAGGTTGGGGGTGAAAGTTCAGGGTGGGAATAAAATTAATGTCTATCATATTGGCATATAAAACAACCCTAGGGGAGGGGTGCGTTGGGAAAGGGCCTCCACTGTTTGATTTTTATTTTAAAAAATTAACAAAGTGCTTTCTCTTTAAACATTCAAATTTTTGTTAAGGGCTTAAAGCCCTTTACAAACGGCGCCGGCGCCCGCATGGTGGTGCCAGCGCCATTGCCGGGGATGGAGCGGCTGCTCCCTCTACATCATCGGGGGTACCCGCTCCCACCCTCTATTTAAATGAGCCACCATGCGAAATATCGCGGGGGCTCAGTGGCGGCGCTTCAGTGTCAGAAGGCTGTTGGCTTCAAAGCATGCCGCCGTGAAGTGTGGCGCGCTAAGAAAATTCAGCCCAGTAGATCTAACCCCTGAAGACTAAAAGGGCTAAAACATATTGTACTGATTCAACATGAACTGTCTCTATGTTATATAGTAATCCAATGATTCGGACATAGGCATAAGGACAAAATTTTGCAATTCACTAACAACACAAACTTAGAAGATTTGCAAACAACTAGGAGAATTGGAACCAGCAGGACATAGACTAACTAAACAGGCAGATAAAGGATGGATATGACTTAATGTGGAGAAGTGTGGGCAAGCGAAACAAGAGGTGGAATTTTACGCTTTCCCCCAGGCGAGTTTGGAGACAGGAAGAGCATTTAAATCGGGTGGGATGGTAGCGAGGGGGAATCCCACCACATTCATGCCTCCACCCCAATTAATTCCATGGCGGGAAGGCCTGTCCTGCCCCCGCCACCAATTGAAGCCCTTAAGTGGGCAACTAATGTCCATTTAAGAGCCTAAGTCCGCCGCTGCCGGTATTAGCCCAGTGGCGGGCAGGCCTGTCACCACATGGGGTGCTCACCAAGCAAACCTGTGCGGGTTGCTTGCTGGCTCCGGGGTGGCAGGGCAGGTGGGGAGGCTCCTTCGTTAAAAGGCACGGTGACTGACCGGGGGACCCGGCAGCTGGAAGGGGGAGGGGGGGTCGGATGAGAACCATCTCCTGCCCTTTTTGCTGAGCCCCATACACGCCTCTCTCCTGTGATCCCAACCCTCTGAAACCCCTCCCGCCCTGACTCACCTGTGGCCTGGGTCCCTCGCCTCCGGTGGGTCCATTACCGTCATTAGCAACCTCCTCTGCAGTGGTACTGCTCAGTGAAAGAGCTGCCGGCCTCTAATTGGCTGGCAGCTCTCATCAGGCGGGACGTCCATCACTGGGATCCTTAAACGGAGGGAAGGTCCGCCACTGTCCATTCAAGTGCTTAATTGGCACGTTATGCGGCGGGCCTTCTCCAGAGTAAGTGACGCGGGGCTCTCGCCGGTGCTTCAGCCGATGGCTGAGATCCCCGTCACCCATATAAAATCCCTTCCAAGGAATGGGAGCAGGCACTGAATGGAAAGATGTTGAAGACTGTGAAGACACAGAGAAACTAAGTTGTGCACGTACATAATTCCTTGTAGATGTGAGTGCAGTTAGTTTATGCCAGTAGCCTTTTGGGTCACATATAAAGGGGTATGAAGTACAAATAGGAAGTACAGAGGGTCAGAGGGACCTTGGTGTACTTGTCCATAGATCACTGAAGGCAGCAGTACAGGTAGAGAAGGTGGTTAGGAAGGCATATGGGATACTTGCCTTTATTAGCCGAGGCATAGAATATAAGAGCAGGGAGGTTATGATGGAGCTGTATAAAACGCTAGTTAGGCCACAGCTGGAGTACTGTATACAGTTCTGGTCGCCACACTATAGGAAGGATGTGATTGCACTGGAGAGGGTGCAGAGGAGATTCACTAGGCCTGGGCAGCAGCATTTCAACTATGAAGAGAGACTGGATAGGCTAGGGCTGTTTTCCTTGGAGCAGAGAAGGCTGAGGGGGGACCTGATTGAGGTATACAAAATTATGTGGGGCACAGGTAGGGTAGATAGGAAGAAACCTTTTCCCTTAGTGGAGGTGTCAATAACCAGGGGGCATAAATTTAAGGTAAGGGGCAGGAGGTTTAGAGGGGATTTGAGGAAAAAAATTTTCACCCAGAGGGTGGTTGGAATCTGGAACCCACTGCCTGAAGGGATGGTAGAGGCAGGAACCCTCACAACATTTAAGAAGTATTTAGATGAGCACTTGAAAAATTATTTGAACTAGAATCAGAGTAGGCTAAGAGGAGATTTAGTAGTGGATGTTAAAATGTTGAAGAATTTTGAAAGGATAAATAGCAAAAAGCTATTTCCTTTAATTGGGGAGTCACTATTAAGGGGATCACAGAGGAGAGAATGAATGGGAGAAATTTCTTTATGCAGAGAGTTGTTAGAATGTGAAAGCTTTTTCACAGGAAATAATTAAGGCAGAGACCATTGCATTTTTTAAAGGTAGAATAAGTAAACATTTGAAGTAAAGGAAGATATTTGGTTATGGGGAAAGAGAGCAGTGCAGTGAGGTTAGTTTTGGATTGCGCTAGCATAAAGACAGCACAGATACAATAGGTGTAATCTTCCCAGTCCTGCGGAGGCTGGGTTAAAGGCAAGAACAAGAGCAAACTTGACGATTAAGGGATTAAGGCATTGGGTCGGTGGGCTGACAGGTTCCCACCTCCAGGCAATCTTGCAGGAGGTGGGTGAACAATGGAAATGGCTACCCACCTGGTAGCAGCAGATCGGCAATAATTAGGAATTAGGAGGCTAATGAGTCTTGTATGATTGCTTTTAAGATTGATGTCCCTTTAGGATATTAGTATGCTAGTGACTGAGTACCAAGATGCAGTCATGTGTCTCAGAGCCAGAGTCATTCTGTAACTGTAACACCTAGAGGAAGGTTCTGTAAATAGTTAGCCCTGTACTGTATAATATTTAGCTGTAATAAACCTGTTTGAAATTTTCAACCAACTGGACTGCATGCATCTCATTTATGTTGAATCAGACAACATAAAAAGAACACATTACAATGAGGGGGATGGGGAGAACTCCGCTGGGATCTTCCCAGAGAGGGGCGCCCTCTTGTTGAGTGATGAGCCCAGCAAGAGGCGACTTCCCTGCAACAGGACAGGTGGCCATCGGAGACAGAGGCTCCATGCCCCAAAAACGGGGCTGGGGCCAGGGACAGAGAAGGCCGCACATGCAGTCTAAATGACTCCTCTCTGAGGGACCTATTGACTCACGATTCTTAATTAGGTAGGGCTCCCAGAGGTAGCCTCTTAATTGGAAAATTGCGCAGGTGGGTGGGACTCAAAGTCCATCGGGGTTGGAACCTGCATTTTTCCCTGATGGAAGACTATTTTCAAAAGTGGTAAGAATCCATCCAATGAGTCAAATGTCCTCCTTTTATGCCATAAAGCTCAATAGTTCTTGCCACATGTGAAACTGTATTGGTATCAGACCCTTGCGCTGAGACATTTTGCTGAGAAGCACATTTGCAAGACTCTATTGTGATTCAATCTACAGCACAATCTTTCTCCTAATAGCATTGGAAACTACTAAAAAAATTTGAACTTTCATATCTTGTGGGGAATGCAGTCTGATAGAAGCTATTAAATAAAGCAGTACATACTCTAAGGTAAGATTTCAGGGTCAACAATTCTTCAAAGAAGAAAGCAACATTTAAGCATATAAACATATGAATTAGGAACAGGAGTAGGCCATTCAGCCCCTTTGAGCCTGCTCCACCATGCAATAAGATCATTACTCATTGTGGCCTCACCTCCACATTCCTACCTACCCCCGATATACTTTGACTCCCATGTTAGTCAAGAATTTATCTGTCTCTGAATCACAGAATAATACAGTGCAGAAGAGCCTTTTCAGCCCATCGAGTCTGCACCGATGCATTAAAGACACCTGACCTGTCCACCTAATCCCATTTGCCAGCACTTGGCCCATAGCCTGGAATGTTATGACGTGCCAAGTGCTCATCCAGGTACTTTTTAAAGGATGTGAGGCAACCCGCCTCTATCACCCTCCCAGGCAGTGCATTCCAGACCATCACCACCCTCTGGGTAAAAAAGTTCTTCCTCAAATCCCCCTTAAACCTCCTGCTCCTCACCTTAAACTTGTGTCCCCTCGTAACTGACCCTTCAACTAAGGGGAACAGCTGCTCCCTATCCACCCTGTCTATGCCCCTCATAATCTTGTACACCTTGATCAGGTCACCCCTCAGTCTTCTCTGCTCCAGCAAAAACAACCCAAGCCTATCTAACCTCTCTTCATAGCTTAAATGTTCCATCCCAGGCACCATCCTGGTGAATCGCCTCTGCACCCCCTCCAGTGCAATCACATCCTTCCTATAATGTGGCGATCAGAATTGCATACAGTACTCCAGCTGTGGCCTTACCAAAGTTCTGTACAACTCCAACATGACCTCCCTGCTTTTGTAATTTATGCCTCGATTGATAAAGGCAAGTGTCCCATATGCCTTTTTCACCACCCTATTAACCTGCCCTTCTGCCTTCAGAGATCTATGGACAAACACGCCAAGGTCCCTTTGTTCCTCGGAACTTCCCAGTATCAGGCCATTCATTGAATACTTCCGTGTCACGTTACACCTTCCAAAGTGTATCACCTCACACTTTTCAGGGTTAAATTCCATCTGCCACTTTTCTGCCCATTTGACCATCCAGTCTATATCTTCCTGTAACCCAAGACACTCAACCTCACTGTTAACCACTCGGCCAATCTTTGTGTCATCCGCGAACTTACTGATCCTACCCCCCACATAATCATCTATGTCATTTATATAAATGACTAACAATAGGGGACCCAGCACAGATCCCTGTGGTACGCCACTGGACACTGGCTTCCAGTCACTAAAACAGCCGTCTGTCATCACTTTCTGTCTCCTACAACTAAGCCAATTTTGAATCCACCTTATCAAGTTACCTTGTATCCCATGTGCATTTGCTTTCTTGATAAGTCTCCCATGTGGGACCTTGTCAAAGGCTTTGCTGAAATCCATGTAAAATCCATGTAAAATATTCAATGACCCTGCCTCCAGAGCTCTCTGGGGAAGAGAGTTCCAAAGACTCACAACCTTCTGAGAGAAAAAAAATTCTTCTCATCTCTGCCTTAAATGGGCAACCCCTTATTTTTAAACTTGTCCTCTAGTTCTAGTCTCTCCCACAAGGGGAAACATCAGTATCCACCCTGTCAAGTCTCCTCAGGATCTTATATGTTTCAATAAGATCACATCTCATTCTTGTACACTCTAATGGATACAGACCCAATGCATTTATATCATTTCTTAAATAAGGAGACCAAAACTGTACACAGTACTCCAGTTGTGGCCTCATCAATACCCTATACAACTGTAGCAAAACATCCCTATTTTTATATTCCATTCCCCTTGCAATAAACGAAAACATTCCATTTGCCTTCCTAATCACTTGCTGTATCTGCATACCAACCTGTTGTGATTCATGTGCCAGGACCCAGATCACTCTGTACCACTAAGTTCTGCAATCTCTCTCCATTTAAATAATATGCTTCTTCACTATTCTTTCTGCTAAAGTGGTTAAGTTCACATTTTCCCACATTATACTCCATTTGTCAAATTTTTGCAGACTCTTTATGCCCTCTTCACAACTTACTTTCCTACCTATCTTTGTGTCATCAGCAAATTTAGTAACCATACATTCGGTCCCTTCATACAAGTCATTGATATAAATTGTAAAAAGTTGAGGTCCCAGCACTGATACCTCGGGCACTCCACTTGTCACATCTTACCAACCCGAAAATGACCCATTTATGCCTACTCTCTGTTTCCTGTTAGCTAACCAATCCTCCATCCATGCTAATATGTTACCCCCAACGCCATGAGCTCTTATTTTGCTTCGTAATCTTTGATGTGGCACCTTGTCAAATGCCTTCTGGAAATCTAAGTATAGCACATCTGCAGGTTCCCCTTTATCCACGTTGTTTGTTCCTTCCTCAAAGAACTCCAATAAATGAGTCAAACATGATTTCCCTTTCATAAAACCATGTTGACTCTGCCTGATTACATTGAGAATTACCAAAGCAATTCTATTCATTCTGTCATCATTCCAGGCCTTATTTCAAAAGTGGCACCCTAAATTTTGGGTACATACTTGGCAGCAGCATTGGGGATGTTATACACATATGGGGCTGGATTTTACCTTTTACTGGCAGATGGGAATTCGCTGGGCTTTAATGGTCCCTCGGCGGGACTTCCACCCGCTTGAGGCAGGAGGTCCCGCCTCAGTGAGCTGCCGGCCAGTCAGCGGGCCAACAGCTCTTAATCCCAGCAGCGCCACCAGGAGCAATGGCCACTGCTGGGACTGCAGCCTAGCCGAACAGATGGATCCATGAGTGAAGGTAAGTTGGGCATGCCTCACCAGGGAGATCGGTCCTTCCCTGGTGAGGCTGGAGTGGTCGTTTGGGTAGAGAGGGGTGTCTTGGATCCCAGGGGTGGGTTGGGAGGCAGGGGCAGCCCTCAATCGAGCACCCTGTGCCCGACTGCCATTGGCGAGGATGGACAACCAGCCCCCTCCACATAATCAGGGGTGGTGTGGGGGGGGGGGGCAGCCCGCCCTGGCTGTTTAAGTGAGCTGCCATGCTTGGAACCATGGTGGCTCTTTGGCGTGCAGCCCGCGTAAGGGTGGGTGGGGGGGGGGCGCCTTTATTGTTGGCGGCGGGCTTAAAGAATTCAGCCCAAAATATCTGCTCATTCTCCAGCAAGAACCAAGACCCAGGACGTTGAAGAGTACTACCTGTTTTTTTTTTAGCAAGAAAAGAAACATTGCTGCCCTGTTTGTATCACTGGGTGACTGTCATGTGACAAGCCTATCCCCTTCTGTGGTTTTAAGCTTGTGTTTTCTCGACAGCAGTAAGGAGAATCCTCTGCATTTTGACACATGCAGACCCAAGTGGAGGGTTCCTCTCTCTCTCTCTCTCTCTCTCCATTTCAGCTTACAAGCTTCAAATCTTGCCTGTTGACTGACCACCTTTGCATACTGTGGAAATCATCCACATTGCTCTTTTCAAGAGACCCACCAAACCAGTCATCTACCTCTTCAAACTAAAAGCCTCAAGACCACTGAATTCAGCGAGAAGCCAGCCAAATCACCAAATGCCACAGACTGTATACCCCTTTTTTCTATGGACTCTAATTCAACCAATCTACCTTTCCTCACTCTGTAGTCTATTTTTGTGTTTACGTGTTGTAAACGTTTAGTGTGTATGTGTGAGTGAAAGTTGGCATTTAGTTTATTATTTTTATTAGTTTGGTTTAAGGACAATAAAGTTGATTCCTTTTTTGGTAAATGTTGTTATGATCATAGCAATTAAGTAATAAAACACCTACTGAATTGGCCAGTACATCCACTTTAAAAAATTAGTTACTGAGAACAACAGTGTTCTGGAATGTGAGCGGATCTCCAAGAGACCTTCTTCTGGCAGGATAGGGATCCTGAAGAACCAAGACAACACAGAGTGGGCTTCGCCATCAGAAACTCTTTGCTCAGCATGATAGAGCCACCCTCAAATGGCTCGGAACGCATACTGTCCATCCGACTGTTCACCGCCTCTAGTCTAGTACACCTACTCAGCATCTATGCTCCAACCCTCTGCTCCCCACCTAAAGCGAAAGACCAGTTCTATGAGGAACTCCATAATATCATTAGTAGCATCCCCAACACCGAACACCTATTCCTGCTGGGGGTCTTTAATGCCAGGGTTGGGGCCGACCATGACTCATGGCCTTCCTGCCTTGGGCGCTATGGCATTGGAAGGATGAATGAGAATGGACAGAGACTGCTTGAGTTGTGTACCTATCATAACCTCTGCATCACCAACTCATTCTTTCACACTAAACCCTGTCACCAGGTTTCTTAAAGGCACCCAAAATCACATCGTTGGCACCAGCTGGACCTCATCGTCACAAGGCGAGCCTCTTTAAACAGTGTTCAAATCACACGCAGCTTCCACAGTGTGGACTGCGACACCGACCACTCCCTGGTGTGCAGCAAGGTTAGCCTCAAACCAAAGAAGCTGCATCACTCCAAGCAGAAGGGCCACCCGCGCATCAACACTAGCAGAATTTCTCATCCACAGCTGTTACGCAAGTTTCTAAATTCACTTGAAAAAGCCCTCCAAAACACTCCCACAGGGGATGCAGGGACCAAGTGGGCCCACATCAGAGACACCATCTATGACTCAGCAATGACCACCTATGGCAATTGTGTGAAGCGGAATGCAGACTGGTTTCAATCTCACATTGAAGAGCTGGAAACTGTCATAGCCGTTAAGTGCATTGCACTGCTGAACTACAAGAAAGCACCCAGCACGTTAACATCCGTAGCACTTAAAGCTGCCAGAAGCGCTGCACAAAGAACAGCCAGGCACTGCGCAAATGACTACTGGCAACACCTATGCAGTCATATTCAGCTGGCATCTGACACAGGAAATATCAGAGGGATATATGATTGTATTAAGAGAGCTTTTGGGCCAACCGTCAAGAAGATTGCCCCCCTCAAATCTAAATCAGGGGACACCATCACTGACCAACGCAAGCAAATGGACCGCTGGGTGGAGCACTACCTAGAACTGTACTCCAGTGTGCAATTCTAAAGGGGGTGCAGGAGCAGAGGAACCTCGGTGTATATGTGCATAGGTCATTGAAGGTGGCAGGACAGGTTGAGAGGTTAATAAAGCATACAGTATTCTGGGCTTTATTAATAGGGGAATAGAGTACAAGAGCAAGGAAGTTATGTTGAACTTGTATAAGACACTAGTTCAGCCTCAGCTGGAGTATTGCGTCCAGTTCTGGGTGCCACACTTGAGGAAAGATGCGAGGGCATTGGAGAGAGTACAGAAAAGATTCACGAGAATGGTTCAAGGGATGAGGAATTTCAGTTATAAAGATAGATTGGAGAAGTTAGGACTGTTTTCCTTGGAGAAGAGAAGGCGGAGAGGTGATTTGATAGAGGTATTCAAAATCATGAGGGATCTGGACAGAGCTGATAGAGAGAAACTGTTCCCACTCGTGAAAGGATTGAGAACGAGAGGGCACAGATTCAAAGTATTTGGTAAGCAAAAGTGACATGAGGGAATACTTTTTCACGCAGCGAGTGGTTAAGGTATGGAATGCACTGCCTGAAAACGTGGTGGAAGTAGGTTCAATGGAAGCATTCACAAGGGAATTAGACAGTTACATGAAAAGGAAGAATGTGCAGGGTTATGGGGAGAAGGCAGGGGAATGGAACTGAGAGAGTTGCTGTTTCAGAGAGCCAGTGTAGACGTGATGGGCCGAGTGGCCTCTTTCTGCACTGTAACAATTCTGTGATTCTGTGATTTCAGACATAGTGATTAACGTAATAGTGCTGTAGCATTAATTGTGTTTGTTATTTAGCTCTCACACATTCAGGCTCAATAATCCTTCCACCCTAGTAACGCTAATGTATTCTCAGCCAGTAGTATGGATCCTGTTGATAGGTCAAAGGGTAAATATACAATCTGGCCAAATTGAGCTGATCCCAACTAGGATGGAAAGTACAGGCACCATTGGATTCAAGAACCTGCAGTGGTTCAAGAAGATAGCTCACCACCAGCTTCTCAAGGGTAATCAAGGATAGGCAATAAAAATATTTGTCTTGCTAGCAATGCCCAAATCCCAAGAATGAATTTTTAAAAATTCACTGTCCTGGGGCGAGAGAGGGAAAAGCAATCAGGGTTCCAACTCCTGATCGCTAAGCTGTGACCCCTGCTGGAAAGTGTGGATGTGAACATCAGATCAGGATAGAAGACTCGGCTGTGATGCTACCAATGACTCCATAGCCTGCTGACACTCAGAGTGAAATTTTCCCAACTAAGTCCCTGGCTAAATGGCGGAACCATTTACAGAACCCATTGACAGCTGGAACAGACTTTTCCAAGGCCCTTTCAATCAGCCACAGCATTAGTATCCGCCTCCGGATTCCCTGGCCCATCAGGGAGGGTGGGCAGGATGACTCACTGCATCAGTCAAAGGAAGGATTTCTAATTCAAGGGACCATGACATGGGTTATAATGGCTCAACAGGACATGGATTTTTGAGGCTATAGCGACCACAGGAATGGAGGGGGGACCTAGGAAGGCTGCTCCTTGCATCTGTCACTTTTACCTGGAGGTCCTGCTGCAGGATCTGAGGGCATGCAGTGATGAGCTCTCCCAAGGACAGAAGGAAGAGGACAACCTCTCCAACCAAGCAAGCGTGCATGGAAATATCCGAGGATCAGCAGCAGACGTCTGGTCCCTCCAACTTGGAGACAATGCACCATGAGGATCTAAGACCTCAGGAGGGCATGACAGGTGAGTGGTATAGCACTTTTAGGTGCCAAGCCCTGCATTCTGACTTTCCCAGCATTGTCCTGCACATCACTCCTCAGAACAAGACACCTTGCAGCTGTCCTCAGCCCTCTCTCCAGGAACCTCACATCCCCATCTGAGCAGCCACACTCACCCTTATCCTATTACCCTCTTGCACCATGCCTCACAGTCACCCTCCACAAATGTTGTTCTTCCCTCCTCTCCACGCAAGCCATTTCGAACACTCATGCATCTTTGCTTTCTCTCCTTGCAATCGCGAGCACACAACTTAGCGAGAGGTCTGAAATAGGCAACGTGCTGAGTGCTTTTTTATTCATTCATAGGATTATGGGCTTTGCATGCAAGGCCAGCATTTATTGCCTATCCCTAATTGCCCTTGAGAAGGTGACGCAGAGCTGCCTCATTGAATACAAGTGAGTTGCTTGCTGGGCGATTTCACAGGGCAGTTAAGATACAACCGCTACTGCAGGTCTGGAATTGCTTATTGGCCAGACCAGGCAAGGACAGCATTGGTGAACCAGTCAGGCTTTTACGGCAATGCAGTTATTTCATGGTCACCATTATTGATATCAGCTTTTTATTCCAGGTATTATTTATTCAATTGAATTTAAATTCTCCTGCTGCCATGGTGGAATTTGAACTCACATCTCTAGATCATTAGTTTGGGCCTCAGGATTACTAGTTATGTAACGTAGCTACTGTGCATGGCAGAGAGCTAAGGTGCACCAGAAATTGGGCCTCTGGCCTCATCAGCATATTGCTGGTGAGCTGTTACGACAATCAGACATCTAGAAGTTGCTTGCTGATTCCATGAAATGAAGTCAGGTCAGCCGCTTTCCCAGGAGCAGACCTCAGATTGGTCCTGCAAGGTATGGGGTTGGGGGAAGAGATTATCAATAGAAAGGAAGGGAGGGAGCAATTAAGGGTGCCAACAGTCTTCGACACTGTTGTGAAACAGAGTGAAGAATTCCTCCTCCTCCCAGCTCCACATTCAAGTCAGAACTTTTTAAAAACTTAACCTTTCTGGTAAAAGCATCCAGCAATTTCTTTAAAGGGCCACTTTTTAGGCGACACACAGACATGATTATCACGAGCACAGCCAGCCCAGTGCCAGCTGTGCCCAATTTTCCAAGAGCAGCTCAATTCTGGGAAACGAGCCTCAAACAGGTAAGAGATCCCCTATTTGAACATATAAAGGGCCGATCTTAGACCACACCTGTGAGCAGCTCTGGGCACCACAATTTGGTAAAGATATACTGGGCTTGGAGGGAATGCAACATTGATTCACCAGAATGATACCCAGACTCCAAAGGTAAAGTTAAAATGAGAGATTACACAAACTAGGGCTGTATTCCTTGGAATTTAGAAGGTTAAGGGATGATTTGATTGAAGGTTTCAAGATATTAAAGGGAACCAATAGGGTAGATAGAGAGAAACTATTTCCTAGTCTTGGACTAGGAGGCATAGTGTAAAAAAATAGAGCCAGATCTTTCAGGAGTGTAATTTGGAAACATTTATACGTGCAATGGGTGATAGAAGTTTGCAACTAGCAATTTATGCTAGACCAATTGTTAATTTTCAATCTGTGATTGATAGGTTTTTGTTAACCAAGATATTAAGAGATATGGGGCAATTAAGATATATGGAGTTCGGTCACAGACCAACCACGACCTCACTGAGCTGTGGAACAGGCTCGAGGCGCTAAATGGCCCCTGTTCTTAGGATTCTAATATGCAATCCAAAAATATTCTTAGGTCTCAGATTCACCTTAGCTACTGAGATTTGCATCAGCTACAGTGTTGATATACCGTATTATACCACACTAATTTATTAATTCCAGTCTCCGTGGAATTGGGAACCATAATTCTCTGATTCACGTAAAAAAGTACTGACAAGAGATCCAAATGATACAATGACCTCCGATTGCATCCTAATAATTTCAGTGTAGTTAGTTGCCATGTTCTTCTTCACAGTCTGTGTACATAATTATTTTTGGAGTTTATGAAGCATCCTTGAATTCCTCCATTCATTACTTCAAACCCATCAGCAAGATAATAACACACTGCCTCCATGTATCATATGTGTGACCATGAACTAAGAAGTATGGGTAATGAAAGTAATGCATTTATTCATTGTGAATAATAGAGGACTCAGTCAATGAATAAGTTTGTACAGCAATACAGTGCTTGAAAAGACAGTTGGCATTTGGAACACCCACGCTCCTCTTTACAAGCAAGGAAAATGTTTATAGAAATTTTCTCCTCAAAACTGCTAATTATATAAGCAGAGCATGTAGGAGAGGGCTTGAATTTTGATTCTTTTTAACCCTCTGTTTTGACGTTTTTGATTTTGTTGCGACAAATTTAATTTAATGTAGGAAAATATTAATAAATTGTTAATATGTATACAAAATAAAATTTGTACCCCATTATTTCTTCAATGGGAATTATCTTGAAATCAGGAATTGGATAACTTGTGCATTTATATTTTCCACCATTTAAATTCAGTGTAATATATGGAGGTGTATCAATTGAAGGCTTCTTATGCAAAACATAGACATAATCTGTAATTATTTTCTTTCATACTTCAGTGAAGTTATGCTGAAGATTAAAAACCTGTTACACAAATGAAGTAATATCTAGTTATGATAACTAAAGAGATGAAGGGTGTTATATTGGATAACCGCAAAAATGAGTGTGGGAATCACAGTATGCAACTCATTGAATCATAGAATGGTTACAACACAGAAGGAGGCCATTCAGCCCATCGTGCTTGTGCCAGCTCTCTGTAGGAGCAACTCAGTTAATCCCACTCTTGTGCCATTTGCCTGTAGCCCTGCAAATCTTTTCTTTTCAGATAATTATCCATTTGAAAGCCACAATTGAATCTGCCTCCAACACACTCTCAGGCCGCTAGCTGCATAAAAATGTTTTTCCTCATGCCACCTTTGGTTCTTTTGCCAATCACTTTAAATCAGTGTCGCCTGGTTATCGACCCTTCCACCAATAGGAACAGTTTCTCCTTATCTACTCTGTCCAGACCCCTTATGATTTTGAACACCTCTATTAAGTCTCCTCTCAACCTTCTCTTCTCAACAGTCCCAACTTCTCCAATCTATCCAAGCAACTGAAGTTCCTCATCCCTGGAACCATTCTTGTAAACCTTTTCTGCACCCTCTCCAAGGCCTTCACATCCTTCCTAAAGTGTGGTGCCCAGAATTGAACACAATACTCCAGTTGAGACCGAACCAGTGGTTCATCAAGGTTCATGATAACTTCCTTGATTTTGTACTCTATACCTTTATTTATAAAGCCCAGGATTACATAAGCCTTTTTAACCACTTTCTCAACCTGCCCTGCCACCTTCAACAATTTGCGCACGTACACCCCCAGGTCCCTCTGCTCCTGCACCACCTTTAGAATTGTATACTTTATTTTATATTGCTATTCCTTGTTCTTCTTAGCAAAATGTATCACTTCACACTTCTCTGCGTTAAATTTTATCTGCCACAGGTCCACCCATTCTACCAGTCCTTTTGGAATCTATCACTCTCCTCCTCACAGTTCACAATACTTCCAAGTTTTGTGTCATTTGCAAATTTTGAAATTCTGACCACCACAACCAAGTCTAGGTCATTAATACAGATAATTAATATAGATAATTAATCCATTGCATTGCAGACAGTATGTTAAATTGGGGCTGCGCCATGTTTTGTATCATTGCTGCATTGGTTCCACGGATCAGCCCAATATTGCGGATGGCTATAGTTACATAAGGACAGTCTGCACCTCTTAAAGGGGAGGTGCATTGTGGCTGTAAAAGTAGCCCTTTGTGAACATAATCTGTGCTGTAAAAGATTGAAGAATGGCTGAAGTTGAAAGAGAGTGTGCACCAAGGTTTTCTGATAATGCACCGCAGGTATTGGTAGAAGAGGTCGAAAGATGGAGAGACATCCTGTATGCTCAGAAGGGTAGGTGGTCCTCCAAATATATGCTCAGGAGGCAGCGGGAAGAAATAATTGTAGAGATCAATGGTGGGAGTGTAGGTCAAAGAACATGGATGCAGTGCAGGAAGCAGTTAATGATCTGACACAAGTTGTCAGGGTGAGTGAGTTCAATCTTAAAATGACATATCATACCAACTGCACCAATAGCTTCATCCACAGCTCAATTCAGTGCACCACCATCTCCCATCTGCCAACAATCTCTATCAACCAGTATTCAACCCTTCAATTCATATGGTTTATTTCATCCTCACACACTTGCATGCCTCACACTCACAGCTCACACACACTAGCAGCTATTCAACCATGACAGTCAAACCACCCAACAACCAGGTAATAGCCATCTCCCACAGGAGAAAATCTAACCATTTCCCTTGATGTTCAATAGCATTACTATTGCTGCATTCCCCACCTTCAACGTCTTGGGGGCTACCATTGACCAGAAACACAACTGGACCTGCCATATAAATACTGTGGCTACAACAGCAGTTCAGAGGCTAGAAGTTCTGTGGCGAGTAACTTACCTGCTGACTCCCCAAAGCCTGTTCACCATCTACAAGGCACAAGTCAGGAGTGTGTTGGAATACTCTCCACTTGCCTGGATGGGTGCATCTCCAACAACACTCAAGAAACTTGACACCATCCAGGACAAAGCAGCCCATTTGATTAGAACACCATCCACCACCTTAACCATTCACTCCCTCCACCATTGGCACACAATGATAGTAGTGTGTATCATCTATAAGATGCACTGCAACAACTTACCAAAGCTCCTTCAAAAGCACCTTCCAAACTGGTGACCTCCAGCACCTAGAAGGACAAATGCAGCAGACACATAGGAACACCACCACAAGGTCCCCTCCAAGTCACACACCACCCTGATTTGGAACGATATCACCGTTTCTTCATTGCTGCTGGGTCAAAAACTTGGAACTCCCTTCCTAACAGCACTGTGGGTGAACCTACACTATATTGACTGCAGTGGTTCCAGAAGGCATCTCTTCATCACCCTCCCGAAGACAATTAGGCATCGGTTAGCAACAAATTCTGGTCTTGCCAGTGATGCTCACATCCCAGCAAAGCATTAACAAAAGACATATTGCACAAAACTCACCAACACAGTTTTCTCTTTCTTGCAGAAGGTGGTGCATAAGAGCTGGCAGCAGCAAAGAACGGGAGAAGGACGATCATGTCTGTCTGTTTTAACTCCCATGGAGGAGATAGTGCTGGCTATCATGAGAAGGAGCATCGCTGAGGTTGTGGCCTCTGTTGGTGCTGGAGGGATTGCTGATGAGGGTATCTACATACCTACTCTTCCTTCTCTCTTCCCACTTCTCCCTCATCCTACAATCTTTTCTGATTCACAACCTGCAGATGGTGTAAACATGCACTTCTCATTTTCTCCTTCCCCTCACCACTAACCAACCTTGTCCCTTTTTTATTTCAGATACCCAAGAACTGAAGAACCTTGCCAGTCAGAAGAGGAAGAGGAAGAAGATAATGAAGATGAAGAGACACTGTCACTCGATCTTACACTCGCAGCCACCATCACAGATACTGACACTGCACGTATTTTAGAGGATAGGATAGACGAAAGATCTTCATGCGCTGAATCACTGGGCACAAGTGTGCAGGTGCCAGGGTGGGGATGGGAGGGGGGTGGGGAAGGATAGTTAAGGTGCCAACTTGCTGGAGGGTGAGATCGCACACTAGTCCTATTGCAGAGAAGTCAGATGAGGACTTAGATGGGCCACACGACCAGAAAGCCTGCGCTCAATGTCAAGGAGCATGGAGAGTTTGGAGCCCATCCTTTCCGTCATGGAACACGTGGTCACCTCCATCAGCACACCCGTGAAACCCAACATGATGCAGAATTTGATGGCCAATGTCACAGCTTCCATTGCAGCACAACCAGTGTCCATCAAAGGGACGGCGACTGGAGTGGACTGCTGCCTTCCAAGCTCAGACTGCTGCCTTCATGGCTCTGGATACCAACTTTCAAAGGGTCTTCCAGAGCATTACAGCAGTCCATCATTCTGTTTTCCAACAGATCAGTAGGATTGCTAAAGCACCGCCCTGGCAGGGTGGCAGTGACTCCATTGAACAAGAACCTGCTGTCCTCTCTCAGGATGACAGTGTTCCTGTTCCCAACCCGGTCTCTCTGCCAGTGCCCTTGCTGTTGCCTGTCAGCCAGTCAGTGAGACTGTTGCAGCCCATGTTGAGATTGTGCTGTCTGATGCTGGGTCTTTTAGGCCCAGAACTGATTTCAGGTTGCTCTCCAAGGCCATTTGTAGTCTCCACAATTGAAGGTCAGCTGCCTTCCACTAGCCATGCTACAGCCATGGGGATAGGACGTGATAAGAGCACTAGGAGAGGCAAAGGTACATGGAAAATAAGCACTAAGGAAATGCACAAGGGTAATTAGTTTAATTTTAGATGCATTATTTAACGAGTGAATTTATAAAATTGGATTGGAATGTGCATTTTCTGTGTTTTTAAAATTTTTTGTGTTGTCATAAAGATGACATCATGATGGTCAGTGAGAAAGGAAAGGTAAGGATTGTGGGACTGTTGGTGAATGAGGAGATGCAGATGAGGTTACGGATATTGCTCTTTAATAATCTAATCACGTAGAGCCTGGGCAGAAAAGGGCAGTCTATGTTTTAGTCTCCCTTCCTCTTTCTCTTCCTTCACTTCTTGGGGCATATCCTCCTTCTCCACATCCTCTTCCTCTTCTTCATGCTTCTGCTCCTCAGATTCTCACCTGATAGATGGTGGCAACAGCTGTTTCCTCATCGTGGCCAGGTTGTACAGTATGCAGTATACTACCACAAATCTTGACATTTGATCAGCTGAGTATTGCAGAATTCCTCGAGACAAGTCTAGGGAGCAGAAACATCACTTGAGGATGCTGATGGTGTGCTCCAGAATGTTCCTTGAGGCAGCATGGGTCTCATTGGAGGCCTGCTGTGCACATGTGTATGGGTTCCAGACCAGAGTCATAAGCCATGTCATGAGAGCTTGCAGTCAATGGCACCCTGCACCATGGGGAAGTCTGCAATCCATGCAAAACCTCATGCTCGCCCTTCTTGCTTGTCTGGCAAGAGGGAATAAGATGAATGTGGTTTTTTTTGTATGCAGTACCCTTATGAATGCCTTTCTTCCAACCCTCTTCCAGCAGTTTGTCCTGCTCTGCTTGATCTCTCTTCATTTTCCCAGTCATGCTCAATTCTCAGAGGAAGCCCCACCAAGCCACCCATGTCTGGGAGCAACTTCTTTCAACACAATGTTTTATACAACAAAAAATGTATTGCAAGACCAGTGACTGTGGAGTTAGCAAACTTTAACCAAGCACAGGAAGCCTTCAAAAATGTGTACTGTTGCACCAGCAGTCAGAAGAAATAATCTAGCAACTAACCTGTGAGTTGTTCATGATCCTGTTAAATAGCATTTGTGGGAGTTCCTTCATTCTATTCAACATTGTGTTCGGCCGCATGAGGTTAAGACTGGTCATTGGCTGGAGTATTGCATTCAAAAATAGCAGCGGTAGCTCCAAATCAACATTGCACATGGATTCGCATCAATAGCTCGCTGCTCTGTCTACTGCAATCAGTTGTTAGGTGCGCTTGCACAAACCCCTTTTCCAAGATAGTGTCTATGCACTCTCCATCGGAAGTGTGCGCACGGATCTTGGGCACCATTTTCAAGTCTTATTTGGCTACATAGCACCTAAAAAAAATGGGTGTTACACACTGCCCAATTTAGCTCTCAAAGTATTAATCATACATTTATGCACATATTGGGAAAAGAATACATCCAAGTTATTGGACACTTGTCATACATTGCATTTTAATGCATTACATTAAATTATAGTGTATGAAACATTAAAATTCCAGTAGTTATTGATACATTTAATTAACTAAATAGTGTAGATTATAGAAGGTGATGAAAGATTAAAATTGTGCTTAAATATCAAGCCAAATGAATTACATATTTAATGCATTTATGGCAATGTTACAGTATTTGTATTATCAAGGGTTATGGTATAATATTGTGTTGTACCAGTAGATGTCACTGGTGCACTTCTTAGTGAAGTACATAAATGACTTACTAACTGATAAACAGTACAGGCTAAATGAATGGGAAAAAAACATGAGTGCCTAGAAACTAGATTTCACAGTGCCCATTGTTTGGTCGCTAAATGGCCTCCAAATGATGTCTTATATGGTGAGCAGCACGTGTGAGCTGGAAATGCAGTGCCCCCCCCCCCCCCCCCACCTTATTAGATCTGGCTTCTCTGGTGGCATCAAGAGTACACAGCAGAAGAATTGAAAGGGTGAATAACTTATTAAATTAGGGTCCTCGGCTTCTTGTGATTTTGGTATGCCTGACCAGCTGACTCACCATGTGCTGAGATCGCGCAGAAACACATGGTGCTAACCAGCTAGAACCTTTCACCAGTGCTATCATTGTGTCTTATCATGCTGGAAAGTTCAGTTTGTCTGCACAGAACAAGATTTTGCTGGTGTTGAACTATAGTTGGCTGCCTCAGAAATAGTTTGATAGCAGTCATGGGTGGTCTGGTAGGGCTGCCTTTGGGGTTGGAATATAAGGGAGAGTAGCATAGAAGACACCAGAAAGCAGGAGCAGCTACCACAGAGAGAGAAAGGTAGGAGGCCATATCCACAGCAGGTATTCAGGGAGCCATAATGTTTGCCTTGCACCAGTCTAAGGAGCCTTATATTTCCCCTAGGTTGCCTTGCATGATCTTTATCAGCACCCTGGAATTGATACCAATCCTAAGGGATTCCGCTCCCTTGATGAGCAGCTGGTTTGCAACATAAACAATGTCTTATGCAGGCCTATGCCCAGTATCAAGGCAGCAGTCATGACTCATCCTGTGCCAGTCCTCTTACTTTTATTCCAATCAGGTTGACAAGTTACAGGCTGGCCAATGGGTGACAAGGAATATCCTCTCCGCACATGGCTCATGACTCCTGTCAGGAATCCATGCACAGATGTAGAGCTGACCTACAATGAGAGCCATGCTGCCACAAGAAATTCAATTGATTTAAACAATGCTTCCACTGCCTGACCATTCTGGAGGAGCTTTGCAGTATCCCCTCAGCAGATATCCAGATTTGTGGCCATCTGTCCAATGCTCTACAGATTTGGCGTCATGAAGGATCAGCCCTTACCATCACCTGGGCAACCATAAGTGCAGGAACTAGACCACCAGCAAGAGGAACATGAGCATGAAGGGGAGGAGGAGAGGCAGCAACCACCAGTAGCCCGAGATGTCAAAGGTCTCTGAGGTCAGCTCATCAAGGAGCATTTCCCCGAAATAAGCCCTCCCAGTCCTCATACATAAATAGTCCCAGAATCTTCATCAACGGCTCCTGTCTAGCACCAGCTGATAGCCTTCCTTCAGTCCAGCCTCATGGGTCTTGCCCTCAACTGAGAACAAGTATGAACGTTAACACCAAATCTGGAACAAAAATCAAATTTATTGAACAAATAATTGCGCCAGCCCTTTTTGCCTGTCTTATGTGTTTTTTACTTTATCCTAATGCTACTCCAAAGTATTTCCTATTCAACTTTCTGTGGCATTGCTGCCATGTCCTGGATACAATATTCATGACATTCACATACTCTGTGTCCTTTTCCCACTGTACTCTGAGCAGATGCCTGAAGAGCTTTGTGCCTCCTGCGGGGAAGGAGGATGTTCCAGGAAGAGGAGAAGGCCCAGCCCAGAGCCTCCAGCGCAGCATCAGAAAAACGTGGTGTCCTCTTAGAGCTTGTTGCAGTCAAGCAGTGTCTTCCTTCTGCAGTCAAATTGCATCTCTCCTTTAAGAGGTTCTGGCTGCCTTTAAGTGGTGTCAGCGACGTCCGATATCCAACATCCCTGACTGGCGTGCAGCCAATGAGTATTATGGGTACTGCTCGTTGCACAGTCATGTGATTATACTCTGTCTTTCAGAGGAGATGTTATATCACAGACTTGCCTTCTTTCTCAGTTGGACTTAAAAGACACCATTGCGTTATTTGTACAAAAGTAAGGGAGTTCTGGCCTATATTAATCCTTCAACTAACATCACTAAAAACAGATTTTCTGGTCATTATCACATTGCTGCTTCTGGGACCTTGCAGTGCACAAATTGGCTGCTGTATTTCCTACATTATAACCATGGAAATACTTCAAAAAAGTATTCCATTGGCTGAAAAGCACTTTGGGATGTTCTGAGGTTGTGAAAGGCGCTATATAAATGCAGGTTCCTTCATGCATCATTCATTCAGGCAGTACAATTATTGCATGCTGCTTAAGTCAACGCTAACAGTCATGTGCATTGCATGCTCCGCCCCTTACGTTTCCACTGGCGATCAAATTTCTAGGCCATTGTCTGTTGTGCCTTTAAGAGTGATGTCCCTTTAAGATCTTAGTATGCTAATGAGCTAAGTGCCAGATGCAGTCATGTGACTACATGCCAGTCTTATTCTGTAACTGGAACATCAAGTAACAAGTCATGTAAATAGTGCTGCACTGTCTATACTTGTTAGCTGTTAATAAACCGGTTTGAGATCAACAATCAACTGAACTCCATGCATCTCATTTATGTTGCATCAGACAACATAAAAAAGCTTCTCATTACATTGTCGTCCAAGTCAAACAATTAATATTTTGCCATTTTTTTCATGGTGATGCTACAACATCTGAAAAATATCGATTTTGTATTTTTCCCTCTTTAACTAGTGGAGTGTGGCCGAGCAGGTTGTTGTTTAGCAGCTGACCCAGATCCATGCTTCTGGCCTGAGACTATACGGGAAGCGCAGGCAGCCTATTCAACCATGGGAGGATATGCAAGCAAAGCCAATCTTGTTCTCAACAGAAATCTACCTATAGGATCATGGAATCTCATAACATAGAAAGTGGCCATCTGCCCATCATGCCCGTGCTGGCTCTTTGAATTAGCTGTCCAATTCAGTATCACACACCAGCTGCTCTCCCCATAATCCTGCCAATTTTCCTCCACAAGTACATGTCCAATTGCCTTTTGAAACTTCTGATAGGATTTTCCTATGCATACTTTCCAGCAGTGGTCATTGGATGCAGGAGCTGGAACTGTGGGACTCTCCTTAGGCCAGCAAACAAAGTCAAAATGTATCCTTTTTCAACTGAGATCAATTAACTGCTCTCAACCTTCTCTTCTCTCAGGAGAACAACCCCAGCTTCTCCAATCTATCCACATAACTGAAATCTCTCATCCCTGCAATCATTTTGTAAATCTTTTCTACTCCCTCTATAAAGCATTCACATTCATTTTAAAGTGGTGTCCAGAATTGGACACAATACTCTAGTTGAGGCTAAACCAGTGTTTAATAAAGCTTCCTTGCTTTTGTACTCGATGCCTCTATTTATAAAGCCCATATGCCTTTAGTTGCAGTCTCAGCCTGCCTTGCCACCTTCAATGATTGGTGCGCATGTACCCCCAGGTCTCACTGTTCCTGCACCCCCCTTTATTTTATATTGCATCTCCTCCTTCTTCCTACCAAAATATAGCACTTCACACTTCTCTGCATTAAATTTTATCTGCCACGTGTCTACCCATTTCACCAGCCTGTTTATGTCCTCTTGAAGTCCATTATTATCCTCCTCACAGTTCACAATACTTCCAAGTTTTATGCCGTCTGCAAAATTTGAAATTGTGCCTTGTATACCCAAATCTAGGTCATTAGTATATCTATCAAGAAAAGCAGTGTTTCTGGTACTGACCTCTGGTTCACCTCTACTCTTTGTTTCCTGTCACTCAGCCAACTTTGTATCCATGCTGCCACTTTCCCTTTTATTCCATGGGCTTCAACTTTACTGGTAATTCTATTACCTGGCAATTTATCAAACGCCTTTTAAAACTCCATATGCACATCAATTGCATTACCCTCATCAACCTTCTCTGTTTCCTCATCAAAAAACTCATTCAAGTTAATTAAACTCAATTTTTCTTTAACAGATCTGTGTTGGCTTTCCTTAATTAATCCACACTCATCCAAGTGACTGTTAATTTTGTCCCTGATTGTTATTTCTAAATGCTTTCCCACCACTGAGGTTAAAGTGACTGTCGTTGTTGGGATTATCCTTAGACCCTTTTTTCAAACAAGGTATTACATTTAAAATTTTCCAATCCTCTGGTACCACCCAACTAAGGAGGATTGCAAGATTATGGCCAGTACCTCTGCAATTACCACCCTTATTTTCCTCAGCATCCCATCTAGTCCTGGTGACTGACCAACCTTAAGTATGGCCAGCCTTTCTAATGCCTCGTCTTTATCAATTGTTGGCTTATCCTGTCTCCTAACTACTTTCTCTTTTTCTATGACTTTAGCAGTATATTCTTTCTTGGCAAAGACAGATACAAAGTACTCATTTAGTACCTTAGCCATGCCCTCTGCCTCCATGCAAAAGTCCCCTTTTTGGTCCCTAATCAGCCCCACCCTTCCTCTTGCTACCTTTTCAGTATTTATATGCCTACAGAAGACTTTTGGATCCCTTTTATGCTAGCTGCCAGTCTCTTCTCATACCCTCTCTTTGCCTCTCTTATTTTCTTTTTCACTTCCCCTCTGAACTTTCTATATACAGCCTGGTTCTCATTTGTATTATCGACTTGGTATGTCATATCCCCCATTTTTCTGCTTCATCTTACCCTCTATCTGTTTCGTCATCAGGCAGCTCTGGCTTTGGTTGCCCTACCTTTCCCACTGGTGGGAATGTACCTCCTCCATTTAAGTATTTTTTACTCTAGATTGCTCCTTGCCCTTTTCCACAAAAAGCCTAAAACTTATCATATTATGACCAATGTTATTCAATCCACAATTCAATTATGCCTTTCAAAATGGAATTAGATGAGCACCTGAAGAGAAAAGGCTTGCAGGACTGTGGGGTCAGGGTGGGGGAGTGTGGCTAGCTGTTCATGCTGGCTCGCTGAAAGAGCATGACAGGCTGAATGGCCTTTTTCTGTGCTGCAACCATTCTATGATTCCATTCTATGATTGTATAGCGATGAGAGATTATGCTTGATTTGTAAATCCTTCAGAGGAAGACAACGAAGTAAAAGAAATTGTAATTTTATGAATTCATTCTGTCTGCAATTGAGAAGTTGAGATGTCCTAATAGAATGTAAAGAAGCCTCGGATAAGTATCAAGAATTTGTCTGCAATCTGCTAGACCATGTGCTGTATTCTGGGAAGGATGAATTGTCTGAAAAATGGCTAGAGGATTGTCCTTCGGAGTGCCATGTCTTTTATGTGGATAATACCACTGCACTTTCTGCTTCATCCTGTCCTGAGAAAATCTGGTTATGTTAAACATGAATACTAATAACTAATGCAAGAAAATTCTTCCAACAAACCTAACTGATCTGACTACGCTTTATGGAATTATATGTCTGTGTTTATATAATATGCATGCATGTATAAAAATGTTAAATTAAAAGTAAGTATGCTTTAATGTATTTTTGTAAC